>NC_057844.1:21870000-22495000 GCF_910594005.1 Cervus elaphus
GGACCCCGGGGACCGAATTTGACCCTCACTGTGGATGCGGACAGCATGCCCCCACCTTGGGACAGTTGGGGCCACAAATGTAGGACCACTGATTTCCCATCCGGCACAGAGCTGCTGACTTACAAGACATCCCCAGAGTCAACTCACCACTCTGGGGTCGTGTTCTTTCTCCAAGATGGGGATCAGGGCGGTCGTGAGAACATACACACCTGTGGGGGCATGGAGCGTTCGTGAGGTCACGGGGCCGTCGGGGGCCTCGGGACCCCTCCTGTTAGACGCCCTGGGTGGAGGTGAGGTGGCCCCCTTACCTGTTTCCTCCAGGTGAACGGCAAGTGGCTGCCTGAGCTGCAGTCTCCTCCCCTCGGAGGGTTTTTATTTCAACACTGGGACCAGCCCTGTATTGCTATTACTCACTAGCCTGCTCCTTCTCCAGCCTCACAAGGGTTTCCTTTCCCCAGGATTGGAACAAAGATGCCTTAGAACCTCAGAGACTGAGACGAAAAGATGTCCACACCAGAGGAAGAAAAAAAGCAAACTGCACAACAGTCTGTGAACCCACTTTGAGGAGGAGAAAAAATGTATATAGACACACATGTTCGTTATGTCTAGCCTTTACATGGAAAAAATATGAAGAGGAAACATGAAACGGAGCAACACAGCTTAGGCCCCGAGGGTGGGATTAAGTAAAACATTTCCTTCCTCTACTGGACAGTTCTGTATGGTTTGAAATTTAAATATTTTTACAATGAGCATAGAATCTTACAATTATTTCTGTAATCATAAAAGCCACATATATAACATTTTTAATGAGAAAAATATTGTTGAAGTGTTATTTGACATGGAAAGATACTCACAGTATACGGAATGAAGCATTATACAATGTCAGGAAGAACAGAATTCCATTTTTGTAAGGAAAGATGGGTCAGAATGAGGAAAAAGTATCTGCAAGGATGACATTTTGGTACGCTAAAATGTTTAACATGCTTCTCTCTGAGTGGACAATTACGTCTGTGTTAGTCTCTCAGTTGTGTCCGACTCTTTTCGATCCTGTGGGCTGTAGCCCACCAGGCTCCTCTGTCCATGGGACTCTCCAGACAGGAATACTGGAGTGGGTTGCCCTTCCCTTCTCCAGGGGACCTTCCCGACTCAGGGATCGAACCCCAGTCTTCTGCATTGCAGGGGGATTCTTTATGGTCTGAGCCACCAGCTTATGTCTATGTTCTTATGCTCATGTGTATTTTTTTCCCCAATGAACATATATTACCTTGTGTTAAGGGGTGGCGGCAGCGGGGGTGGGTTTAAATGAAAGCCCCGGGCTCTTTCCTGAGTCACTCAGTTCCTGCCTGACCAGCTCTGCCCACTACCTGGAGCCCAGCACGTGTCCCACCCTGCACCCAAGCTCACGGGAGCAGCCTGGCACCGTGGGGAGGGCACTGGGGGAGCCAGGAGTCTGCATTTGAGTCCTGGCTGGCACCTGCCAGTGGCGTGACCAGGGGCAGGTCGACAGAGCAGTGTGCCCTGGGTTTCTTTACTTGAGAAAAGGATATGACAGCTGGCCAGCCCACCTCCTGGAATCAGAGGCTTTGTGCCTGCGAATTGGAATGCTCTCTGTGCACACTGGTTGTTACCATTTTATTTCTTTATCATTATTACTATTATTATTAGCGATTCTCAGTCATGCCTGTCACCTCACACAGCATTCTCAGTTCTCCATACCCCAAACTGTGGCTGGAGGGGCCAGCCTTGTTAATATTTGTGTTTATTTGTTTGTTTTTGATGTTCGTGATTTTAAATGTCTGGTGAATGCTGGGTCTCCGACAGCTGTTCGCCTCCATGCGGTGGCCTTAAACCCTTCCTTTGCATGCACTGCTGGTGACTCTCTCTGTGATTTAATTTTCGAGAAGTAGAAAGGACTTCTGCCAAAAGCTATCAGCCCTGCCACGACGGATAGTCATAAATGACTCCTTGGCGGAAAGGAAAGGAAAGCTGAAAGCAGGTTTCACAAGGAAGGCTTCACCCTCTCCCTGAGAGGCCCCACTGCTCCCCTTCAGGATCAGACTTGCTCACCCCGCTGACCCAGCACACCTCCAGGATGAAGGAGAGCTGGGGGGGCCCCTTTGCGCCTCTCCCCGCAACCCAGGAGACAGTGATGTGTTTTGTTTTCTGCTTCAGGCTCTGCGAGAATATGCTGTATCCATTTAGATGCTAGCAGAGTTACCCTGTCGGGTTTCCCTGGTGGCTCCCTGGTAAAGAATCCGCCTGCAATGCAGGAGATGTGGGCTCAATCCCTGGGTTGGGAAGATCCCCTGGAGAAAGGAAATGGCAACCCATTCAAGTATTCTTGCTTGGAGCACTTCATGGACAGAGCAGCCTGGCAGGCTACAGTCCACAAGAGAGTTGGACATGACGGAAGGACTGACACTTTCACTTGCAGAGTTACCCTGTAGGAAGATTAGCCGGGCCGCTCATCCTCACCTGTGAGGCACAGCCAGGTAGTAGGTGCTTTTCTAAAAACTCCTGGGGAAACTGCAGTTTTTAACAACAGGCCTTCTGGGGTCTCTTCTATCTTAAAAAAAAAAAAAAAAAAAATGATTTCCCTGCAAGTCACTGCAGAGTACTCATCTCAGTGCTCAGAGATGACCTAGAAGGGGAGGTCACCTAGAGGGGAGGGGAGGAGATTCAAGAGGGTGGGGATATATGTGTATATATGGCTGATTCATGTTGTTGTACAGCAGAAACTAACAACATTATAAAGCAACCATACTCCAAATAAAAAAAAAAATTCTCCCTCATCCCAAGTCCCCCACCCTACTTCCTGGGGCCCAGCTATAGCCCCAAGCAGATCTGAGCCATCATGCATGTTTTTTGCCTCCTGGGTCTCCAGCTTTATCATTTCAAAACACGTGTCACTCTACACATGCAGCAAGCATTTCTCCTCCCTCAGAAGGAGATGAAGCCTCTCTTTCCGGTCATAAGCGATTTAGAATCCTCCAGCCTCCTAGCCTCCCTTCTGAGGCCCCTCCTATGTACCTTCCGTGTCTTTTCAGGCCAGCAAAGAGAAACACAAGAAAAATCTGCTAAATGCCCCGTATAACTTCCTTGTTCCTGTTCCCTTCTGCCTATAAAATTTCTAGCCTTGTACAGCTCTTTCATGCCCCATCTACTGCTAAATGGATGCTCCCTAATTTTATGAATCTCTGATTAAAGCCAATGAGAACTTTTAAAAAAAATCTGCTAAGTTAATAACATAAAAATGTATAAGCAATATGTATGTATATATTTGGGGTCCCCTGGTGACTCAGATGGTAAAGAATCTGCCTGCAATGCAGGAGATCCAGGTTCAATCCCTGGGTGGGGAAGATCCCCTGGAGAAGGGAACGGCTACCCATTCCAGCATTCTTGCCTGGAGAATCCCAAGAACAGAAGAGCCTAGCGGCTACAGTCCATGGAGTCACAAAGAGTTGAACACAACTGAGCGACTAACACTTTCACTTCATGTATATATTTATATATTTTTTAATGAAAAGAACTGGAATTAAGACAATCCCAAAGAGGTTTTGTGACTTTTCCAAGTTCCCAGCAAGTCCATGCAGAGTGGAAAAGAAATGGCAAATCTTTTGTTCTTTTTAATCTCTCTTTCCTTGAGTCATTAAACCACAGAGTCCCAGCCTACTGCAGTGCCAAGGGAGTAGGAACGAATCCCTTGTCTGCAAGTCACCGTTCCCTGGGGATGAACTTGGCTCCAGGAGCTCCTCTCCCAGCTCACAGGTCCTACCACGGGCCTGCCGTGAACACAGGCACCAATGCCATTCTCCTGCCCCAAAGCCCTTCAACACTCCAGGCTTCCAACCAGATTCAGCAGAAACTCGTCAGCCTGGCATGGTAGACTCCTTCTGGAAATGTGCCCCCCCCACCCTTAGGGGTGACTCCGTATCCTGTTTATCACAACACACACCGAGTCCTGACCTTGGGCCTGGCGCTGTCGTTTGGACCATGTGGCCTCGACCACATGGGCAGAGCAGACTGAGTTAGAGGTGACCCCGACCTTAGCAGGAGACCCGGGTTTAATCCTTGGGCCAGGAAGATCCCCTGGAGAAGGAAATGGCAACCCACTCCAGTATTCTTGCCTGGAGAATCCCACGGACAGAGGAGCCTGGTGGGCTACAGCCTGTGAGGTCGCAAAAGTCGGACACAACTGAGTGACCAGCACTTTCTCTTCTTCCTGATCCGAGCTGTGCCAGTCAAACTCTCCCTCCAAGTGTGTGGACACAGGACCCTTGACTCAGCGGCCGCCCTATTTGGCCCATGGATGTGGACAAGCAGACCCGGGGAGGGCTGGGATGGAGTCTGCGGACAACAGCCCCAGAGAAACAGGGAAAATTCGCCCGGGGCCTCATGCTCTCCTATCCTGTCCCTGATGCCCCCCCAAAGCCCAGCTGTGCCTCCACCACTGAGTTCCATGAAGGCCGTCCTTGCGGCCCCCTCCAGGAGATCAATTCTGTTTAGTCAGTTTGAGTGGGTTCCTGCTCCTGGTAACCAGACAAACCCTGAGACACTGGGCTTGTCTTAGCTAGAAAACCCACCCATTCACCTGTGCCATCAGCTCATGAGACTATCCCCGGAAAGCTACAGGCAGGCCTCTGCTAGAAACGGCTATGAGTGTCTTTGGTCATTTCAGTCCTAATGTGAACCAGTTCTGTAACTTCTGTTCCTCCGAGACTGACTAGCTAAGACCAGGGACATGTGGGGGATTCTGAGCGTTGATGTGGAAAGAAAAAAACATAAAAAGGAGAAGCTATTTTAGAGTCTGGGCTCCTGGGGGAGGCAGGCCCGGGTGTAGGGAAGACACCTTCAGGCATGGGATAATGTGCCCGAGCTGAGTCCTGCTCCCAGTAATAAGGAAAATAATTCATTATCATTATGACTCATTAGTATTTTAAATTTACACAATGCCTTCCTTCCAAGGAACTCATTATGTCGATGGAGGTTCATTACGAGAAGGAGATTTGGGAGTGGATTTATGTTGGACACAGTCTTCTAAATACGGCAACAAGGACCTTTATGACATGGGTACATGACTTGAAGCAAATCTCTCTCTATAAGCTAATTAGGAAGGGATGCTAAACTGTGCCAAGCCGGGTGAAGCTGAAGGAGAGATGCGTAGTCCTCTTAAAGCGTTCCGGAAACCACAGTTCCATCCAAATATTAAATTTATGGTACCCCTGAAACCGTACCATAGCATTTGTATTATATATTTCAATAGCATTAAAATAATTGTTTGGTGAGAAAAATATACTGCAGTGTTCACATTTAGCACGAAGAACTGATTAGAGTTTCTATTAAAAGAAACCTTTAAAACCAGCTTGAGTTAAAGTCATTTTGGTTACTAGGTGGGTATATTTGGGTCCATGCTTTACCAAATGTACTATCTGCTGGGGAAAATAATTGTCCTTCTACCCCTGGGAAGTTACTGGTGTGGATTTTAAAGGAGCAGACAGCTGCATGGTGAATGCCATTCGGTCCTTGTCCCACGGGTACAGTAACACAAACATCCCATAGTGAGCCCCGGGGCCTCACACACTCACTTTACAAATTATATAAAGACCATTTCAAAGATCATATTACCAGGGAAAGCTGGCAGCAGAGAGTCCCAGAGAAAATGAGGAAGCAGGACTCAAGCTGAGTCCTGCTCTCAGTAATAAGGAAGATAATTCGAGTCATCAACTTCCCGTGGGGTATTTACTCTTGGCTTGGGGTCAGACAGCAGTGAGGGGTGTCAGATCTTTTCCCCGTGCCCCCAACCTCAACTTCCCCCTCTCCCTGCCACTTCCAGTTCCACATTTTAAATACCAGTGGCTACATGCGTGCTAAGTCGCTTCAGTCGTGTCCAACTCTTTGCAACCCCACGGACTGTAGCCCACCAGGCTCCTCTGTCCATGGGATTCTTCAGGCAAGAATACAGGAGTGGGTGGCCATGCCCTCCTCCAGGGGATCTTCCTGACCCAGGGATTGAACCCGTGTCTCCTGTGTCTTCGGTACTGCAGGCAAATTCTTTACCCCTGAGCCACGGGGGAAGCCCCTTTAAAACGCCAGACCCAGTACTAAGTACTGTGAGGGATCCTTGCCGCGGGGTGTCCACCAGGCATTAACACGTTATCATGTAATGAACCTACACCCGCAGTGAGGTCAGTGCTGTGCGGAAGTGCATGGACTGTCACAGCAGGGGTGGGGTGGGGGGTGCGTCAGAGCCACAGGAGCGAGAGATGACGTCTGAGCTAAGACTGAGAGGAGAGGCAGGAGGAAGCCGGCAGGGTGCTGGGAGAGCGCAGGCGTGGGAAGGAGGGTGTCCAGGCGTGGGGTACAGTCTGTGCAAAGAGCCCAGGGGTATTGAGGGCTCACTCAAGGCTGGCTGAAGCCGACAGCAGCCAGAGAGCCTTGTTTAAACATGGGGATGGACCTCTGTGAGCTGTAACGGGAAGAAGCCATCTGGGGGTGGCGCTGGCACCTGTCTTGGGCTCCAGGTCACCCACAGAAGTGAAAATGTCGTCACTTCCTTGTCCTCCCCAGGCTACTTGAGGTCTGAGCCTCAGGACTCTTGTTTAGTCACAGTCGTGTCCGGCTCTTTGGGACTCCGTGGACTGTAGCCCGACAGGCTCCTCTGTCCATGGGGATTCTCCAGGCAAGAATACTGGAGTGGGTTGCCATGCCCTCCTCCAGGGGATCTTCCCGACCCAGGGATCAAACCCAGGTCTCCTGCATTGCAGGCAGATTCTTAACCCCTGAAGCCACCAGGATGCTAGAGGCTAAAGCAGTGTTTCTGGTGCAGGATGACTGAATCTGCTCCCTGCCGTCACAGCCGAGAGGGAGGCTGTTGCTACTACACCTGGGACACAGTGAAAGCTCCTGGTTTACAGCGGGGAGAGCGCGGGCTCATTAAAAGCATGAAGGTGCTTAATTGGGATTTTGTTTTTAAGATTCCTCAAATGAGCACCTGCTCGAATGGCTGTGGGTAGCACTTCTTGAAAAACACCCATGGAACCCCAACCAGATCATCAGACAAGTTTCTGAGCCCCCAGGACAGGACGGGGCCGGGCACCTCGCCTGCTCCCTGGACTGGGGCCAGTGCTCCTTGGCTGGGAGAGTAGGAGAGTGGTCCCCACGGGGCCCCGAGAGAGATCACCCCAGCCTGGGCGCTGCAGCGGCTCAGATACCACCCTGGAGTGGCAGGCAGGGCAGGTGGGGGTGGTCCAGGCACACCATGGCCCAGGGACTCAACTCTAGAAGGTTTTTCTGCCTCATCCCAAATAGCCTCAATAGCAGCAGAAAACCAAAGCCGACGGGTGAATGACCTCTGACTTTTGGGACTCTGACCCCGACCTCTGCGCAGCACTGCACCACATGGAAGGTGCCACTGCACGTCCTCCTCGCCAGCTGATAGTGTGGGGCACCCGCTGTCCCCAGGCCTGAGCGGGGTGACCTGTGCTCTAAGCTGGGGAGAAGACAGTGCCCTTTCTAGGAGCACATGGATTACCAAGGAGGGCACCTCAAATCCACCGTAATAAAGAATCTGCTTCTTACCAAGAAACAGACTCACTGTGCCCCGAGCTAAGATGCTGTCCTTTCTTTTTGCTTTATTTTATATATCTTTACATACAGTAAAACTCTGTGTGTATATGTGTGTGTGTGTGTGTGTGTGTGTGAGTGTGTGTGTGTGAGTGTGTATGGCTCTATGCGCTTTTACCAATGCAGAAGATTGGGTAACTAACTATGCATTATATTGTAGAGTGATTTAGAACCATCCATCACCCCAAATATTCCCTCTCAGTCACGTGGATCCTTTGTGGTCACACCCTCCTTGCATCCCTGATCCCCAGCAACCACGGATCTGTTCCCAGTCCCCAGAACGAGTCTGGCTTGATTTTCGCCAGTGCGTTGAAGATTTATCCACATTGCTGCAAATGTCCATATTTTGTTCCTTTTTCTTGAGGCACAGCATCCCGTGCTGTGGAAGTACCACAGTTTATTCGCCAGTTGAAGGACAGCTGGGTTGTCTTCAGTTTAGGGTGATGAGGAATAAAAATAAAGTAGCTATAAACATTCATGCTCATGTTTTTGTGTGAACATCTGATTTCTCCTGGGAACATAGCTTCCAACTCCTTCTTTAACCCTCGCCTCTAGCCTGTAAAGGTATCATGATCCCATTTTACAGAATGGGGACGTGAGGCTTGGGGAGGTTAAGGCAGTTCGCACACGTCGCCAGAGGAGCTGGATCACAGGCTGAGCTCCTCGTAAGGGCCAGGCAGTGCCTGCCTTCAGTGACTCATGCCCTTTACTAGAAACCACCTATCAATGGGTGACTTCTATGGTGCTAAGACAGAGTCACAGAGGGTGCTCTGGGAGCCAAGAGCAGGAACGCTGGCCAAGCTCCAGGCTAGGGGCGCTCTCAACCGAGTCACAGAGAAGCGAAAGTGAGTAGGAAGGGTACATTCCAGGCAGAGGAGCCTCAGAGATAAAAGCAGGGAGGTATCTAGTAATGGGCTGACTGGGGACTTCCCTGGGCGTGCAGTGGCTAAGACTTGGAGTGTGCAAAGCATGGGGCCGAGTTCAATCCCTGGTCAGGGAACTAGATCCCACATGGCAGCAACTAAGACCCAGCACAGTCAAATAAGTAAATATTTTTAAAACTAATAATGTACTGGCAGAGGATCCATGTTGTGAAATAATGGAAGTATGTCTGGGCAGATAGGGGAGGTACAATAACAAAGGACTGCATTCCAGGTTAAGGAATTTGGGTGTTACAAAAACAGTACCTGACATTGCTATAGTGCTTATTATTCCCAGGTTCTGTGTCTCTCTGGGAATCTTGAAGGTTTGGGAGCTGGAAGGTTTCAGGAACCAAGGATTATTGACAAGTGAGAATGCCTGGTGCCAAACACATTCAGTGCCTGAGGGCACATCCCTCAGAAGTACCATTCTCTGCTTTCCCAGGGTCTGGACCGCAGCTCCCTTCATGGATGAAAAGAGAACTTATTGTATAGTTACTGAAATTGTTTATGTGTCTGATTCACCCACTGGACCAGGAGTCCCTATAATTTCCGAATCCTTATCGCTGACCACAGCTTACAGTGTGTGCTCTATAAATCTTTACTGAGCAGACAAAATATTTTGTTCATTAAACATTTCAGGCTAATAGTTAACCACATCCTTAACTCAGAGGACCCATTTCCAAAGAATTAGAATGTAATAAAACAGACCCTTGCTGCAGATTACTGTTTGACCATATTCACCCCCTCTTCCCCACCTTCCTGGGAGGAGTATGTTTCCCTGACTCTTGATTCAGGGCTCCGTGAAATGACTTGCATTAGTGGTTAGATGTTAGCAGATCTGAAGCAAGCGGGGACTTGCAAGGTTCTTGCACACTTGGGCTTCTGCTATTGCTGCTGGAACATACTCTGGCCAGCCTAATGGTCCAAGGAGGATGCAAGGATTTGGAACATAATGTAGACCCTATTTGCTGAGATACCCTGCTGAGCCCAGCTGAGGTTAGTCCACCCAACAGACCTGCATAAGAGTTAGCAAGAAATACACGCTTATTATTGTGTGCCTCAGAGATCTGGGGGATGTTTGTCATGTAGCAAGAGCTGACAGATACAACCCTATAGCAAAAATGTACCAACTATAATTTTATTTAGGAAGGGGAGCCACAGACTCTGGTTTCAAACTACTTCTGACCCTGTTTCCTTGTCTGTGAAATCTGTAGAGTTGTTAGGAGGACTGAATGAGATAATTAAAAAAAAAAACAGTGCAGACCTGGCACATGGAAAGTGTCCAGTGTGTGTGTTATTAGCATTAGTATCATCACTATTATATTAAGGTGTGGGTTTCCCTGGGGGCTCAGAGGTAAAGAGTCTGTCTGTCAAAGCAGGAGATGCAGGTTCAATTCCTGGAAGATCAGGAAGGGTCAGGAAGATCCCCTGGAGAAGGAAATGGCAACCCACTCCAGTATTCTTGCCTGGGAAATCCCATGGACAGAGGAGCCTGGCAGGCTACAGTCCATGGGGTTGCAAAGAGTCAGAAGTGACTTAGTGACTAAACAGCAAAAACATATTAAGGTGTTTCTGAACCCTGGGTCCCTGCCTTCAGTAGCAGTTCCCATTGGGTGTGGATCTATGCCAGCAGTAGAAAGCTCCAGATAACAGAATGTGAAGTGAACAGAATATGAACATTTACTGTACACTGATGTATATACGGGTTTCCCTGGTGGCTCAGTGGTAAAGAATCTGCCTGTAATGCAGGAGCCACAGGAGATTCAGGCTCCATCCCTGAATCACGAAGATCCCCTGGAGGAGGGCACAGCAACCCACTCCAGTATTCTTGCCTGGAGAATCCCATGGACAGAGGAGCCTAGCAGGCTACTGTTCATAGGGTCACAGAGTCGGACATGACTGGAAGCAACTTAGCACACACATGCATGAATGCACGATGTATGTATGGCCTTCCAAAATAACCTCAACTGAACTTCCCCACCTTCTACCAAAGGGCTGAGGCACCCCGCCTGTTTATTACAGCCAACTAATTGATGACACAGCAGTTCTGGAGGACGTGGACGGTGTCCTCATCTTGAGCCCCGTGGGTGAGAGGGGCTGAGACGTGGGTGAGAGTTTTAACCAGCTCGGGCTGTGGCCGGCTGCCAGCACATCACTCAGCCAAGCGCCTCCGCCCCCTCCCCACATCTGTCTTCCCTCCTCATGGACTCTTAATGCCGCTGAATGCTAACAGGCAAAATGTATATGCTTGGAGAAGACCCAAAGCCCAGGAGCAAGAACAGCACCCCAACAGAATCTGTCTCATGAGATCACTTCACCTCCACGCTTCATCTCCCCACAAAGGTACCCCAGGCAGTTCCTTTTTGTTTCCCAGGAGAGTGAACGATGAAAACCTCTCCAGGCCCCACCCACGTCCACAAAAGGAGAAGGAGAGTGATTTCCAAACTGTATCTAATTCATGTACTATGATATTGTCACGCGGAGCCACACACAGCCACAGGCTCTGACAGCATCTCAGTGATCCTCCACCAAACCTAAGGGTTTCCAAATCCCTAGAACCTGCTGATAAATTCTGCAGATGCTAGTATCGTCTTGTCCTCAGCATTATCAGGAATCTACTGACGTTTGCCTGAGGACTGGAGGCATTTCTAGTGGCCCAACTGAATCTTAGAAAACAGAAAACAACCTAACCCGTGTTGCATAATCGGGCTGAGAAAACATGTTTCATATTAGAAAGGCAGCCAGCAATTTCCTAGGACTCAAATAGAGGTCTGAGCTGTCCATTGGGCTCGGGACCTGCTCAAGAATAATAATATTTGAACCTCCTTGTATCTCCTTATCTGTGAAGCAGAGAGACGTCTACCTGCCCTCCCGTCACTGAATTGCCTCTGTGTATATTGGACTCCATCTTCCCCTCTGGAGAGGATGAATAAATATTAAGCATGAGAATTATCAGGCTTCTCAGAGAAGTTGGGAAGATCAATGTTTCTAGCACAAGTAGGAAATGAAAATGAAGAGATATCAAGGTCCTTGGAAGCAGACCTGATCCGTACAAAAGTACAACATAACCTGCCGTGTAATGAAAAAGGCAAAAAATAAAAGGAAGCTCCCTGGCAGTCCAGTGGTTAAGACTCAGTGCTTTCACTACTGTGACCTGGGTTCAATCCCTGGTTGGGGACCTGAGATCCCACAACCCGTGCAGCGCAGGAAAAGAAAAAAAAAAAGGCAGTCTTGGAGTCCATCAGATCTACCCACATTCTCAGTCAACGCAGATTCCCAGGGGGCCTTCTAAGCAGTGCCCGAGCCCCACACCATGCTTTCCCAGCATGGCAGGTCTCCCCACTGCCAGGCTCCCTTAGCCCTTATTTCACATTAAAGCAGTTTCAGATCTAAGGGAGGAGATGCTGGGGGAGAGGCTGGCAGAACTTGTCCTGGTTATTTACGAACATGGGCTCTGGAGGCAGGCGGACCTGGCTTCAAATTCTGGCTCCTCCACTTGACCTTGGGCAAGTTACTCAAGCTCTCTCAGTGCTAGTTTTTTCATCTGTAACTGTATAGGCAGGAATACCTCCGCTACAGCGTGGTGCTGTGGGTTCAATGACATGTATACATCCCCTCCCCCAGGGCGGAGCACGCAGCACATACCCAGTGGAGTGGAGTTGGGTGGTGGATGGGTGGGTGGGAAGCAGCAGAGCTGGCTTCATCTTGTGCAACCCCTTGTACTTTTTGAACAGAGGAGCCCCCACTTTTGTTTGCCACTGGGCCCTACAAATCACAAAGCTGATCCTGGGGTGCAGCCAACCTAGGAGGCCAGCTGCTAGGATCCCAGGAGTCCCTACCATCCAGGAGAGTCAGAAGGCAAACCCTGTCATGACCCCACATTCGTGTACTTCTGGTACTTTGGGCAAGGACACCGCATTTGGAACAAAGCAGAAGATGGGAATATTTTGTCCTAAACCTGCAGCATCTCATAGCAAGCTCCCAGGGATTTGTTTAAAAAGAAAGAAATGCAACCTCAGAGCTGGGGAGAAGGGTCCTTCTCTGCTCTCCTCCTGAAGGGAGAATGACGAGCAATCTCCTTTGGCCCCTTCCTTCCTCCATCCCAAGCAGGTGAGCACTTCAGTAATAAATATAGTAAATTTGGGAGCAAGAAACTGGGCTTCCTGGGAGGGGTTGGTGGTGTCTGTCTGGGATCATCCAGCCACAACAAAGCCAGCAAGGCTGCCTAATTCTGGGGGTTCAGCATTAAGGAAGTCATCCGGCTCTCACCTGAGCCACACCCTTCACTCAGCCTTGTCAGCAACAACAGTGACTTAGGGCTTTCACTCATTATTATTCTACTGCCTTACTCCTCACTCTGTTCAGTTCTTGGGTGGGAAGAGGTTGCTATTTAATGGATACCCTCAATGACCCCAGCAGCCGCAGGAACCCCCACCATTCATCCTGTGACTTAGGATTAATTAAAACGCCATATTAAAAGCCTCACTTCCTCAGAGGAAGTGGTATGGTCACCGGGGAGAATCTGAGAGTCATTGCCTCTCCCAGGTGAAAGGCACTGAAATCGTCTACAGACGGTCCCCAATTTACAACAGTTTGAATTACGATTTTTCGATGGTGTGAAAGCAATATGCATTCCTTAGAAACTGTATTTTGAATTTTGGGTTTTGAGCTTTTCCTGAGCTGGTAATAAACGGTAAGACGCTCTCTCAGGATGCACGGCAAGTTCCCAGTCAGCCAGGCAATCACAAGAGTGAACAACCTGCACATTTACAGCCACCCTGGACCAGACAACCATTCTGTTTTTCAGTTGCAGCACAATATTTAATAAACATGAGAAATTCAATACTTTATTATACACTAGGCTTTGTGTTAAATAATTTTGTCCAACTGTAGGCTAACGTTAAGTGTTCTAAGCCTATTTAAGGTTGGCTGGGCTAAGCAAGAATGTTCCATAGGTTAGGTGGATTAATTTTCAGTTTACAGTGTGATCAACCTACATATGATGGGTTAACTGGGACCTAACCCCATCCCAAGTTGAGGAAGATCTGTACTCCAGAACCCTTGGTTCAAGAAGGAGAAAAATCCAAAGAGGTTAAAATTCTGGCCCATTGGTTCTCAAACTTAAGTGTGCATCAGAATCGTCTGGAGGGCTTGTTCAAACACAGATTTCTTGGTTCTGTCCCAGTTTTGGATTCAGTGGATCTCGGGGTGAGGCCCAAGAACATGCATTTCCACCAAGTCCCCTGGTGATGGTCCAGGAACCCCACTTTGAGAATCACTGACCTGGTACAAAACACATTGGCCTGTTATTACAGAACCCAGGGGTCCTGTGTTTCAGGTAAACAAATGCCTTTCTAGGCCCATGTTCTTGGCTCATGGCTGCTCCTTCCTCAGCCCTGGCTGGAAGTTCTCTTGGCTGCAGTTTTCATACTTGCCCTTTCCACCTAAGGTGACCCTGCCCTCCTCCCCAAAGTCATGTCTATAATGAGCCTTGAGCTTCCTAGGAAAAAAACCACTTTAAGAATAGTATTTCTGGCACTAACGCATATTATAAAAAATAAGACAAGAGTGTTTTATGAAGAACAAATAATGCATTTAAAGATAAAGTGAATACAATCATGCTATGCACCAAGAACTCCAAAAGTTTATCACTACTTTTCTGATCCTTCTACAGTTTCTGATCCTTCTCCATTTATTTTGCTAAAAATAAATAAGAGAACCGCTTACACTTACCCAGAGTGTTGGTAGCAAAGTTTTTTTCAAGTCCGTCTTCCGTGAGCTCTCTCTTATTGACCATGCAACCTGCATTATTGATCTAGAAATCACAGTTCCCATTTCAAAATAAAGGAAAATAGGGCCAAGGGACCTGTTTCCACATCCCATAGCTCCACGCCACCACTGGTCCCACGGGTATGTGATGACAATTCATGTGCTGCTCTACTGTCTCTTCACACCAAACCCCTTCCTGGAAAATGCCACTTGTGCAGCAGGCTCAGCCATGGGCCTGTGCAGACTTCCAACGACCAAGGCTCGGCCAGGCGACCTAATTCACAATAAAGTGCCCTGGAAATTTGTCTAGGCCAATGCTATCCAGTAAAAGTATGTAATTTCAAGTTTTCTAGAAAGTAGTCACATTAAAAAGGTAAAAAGAAAAACAGCTTCTAAGAGTTTTCTGAGGTGCTGTCTCCCAGGCTGCAGTCCTCATTTTGCCCCAAATAAAATGTAACTCACCAAAAAAAATAAATAAAAACGTAAAAAGAAACAGGTAAAATTGATTTTAATAATGTATAGTATTTAACTCACCATATCTAAAATAGTAGCTTTTCAAGATGTAATCAACATAAAAATGTAATCAATATAAAAATGTTAGTTTACTTTTGTTTTTTTTTTACACTAAGTCTTCGACTTTGGTGGATTTTTACACTGATGGAACATCTCAGTTTGAACCAGCTACATTTCAAATGCTCTGTAACCATACTGGACAGTGCAAGACTAGACTTGGGTCTGAACGAACATTTTGGAACACATGAGAAACTCTTTGGGCAGAAAAGCAGCTCAGCTCAAAGCAGAATCTGTGTGAGGAGCAGAGGGACACCAGCCCACCTGAGTCTTTCAACTTCCTCATTGGAGCAGCTGACTGATACCAAAAGATTTGGTTGTCTGCAACAGGGGTTCTTTTGCACTAAGCTTTTTAATTTTCCCCTGAGTCTCTAATTTTAATACATCAATCCCCAAATCTACAGAGTTCAAGAATGGCAGTACACAAATCACCATTTTATGAAAAAATGGAACCTTTCCATCACCCCCCAAAGACCCAGTATAGGGTCCCTTCCTTTACTCACACATCCAAGCAACATGGTTAGAATGACTCAAATGAGTGAACCTGGTGACATAAACAGGCCTCCCCGTAAAAGATTCTCACTGAGGTGTCACCATCCAGACACACACACACACACACACACATACACACAGAGTCTTCATCCACACAGAGGAGAAACACACAGGCATGAGATTTAACCCCTACTTATGTTTACAAAGCTCACCAAGACATTGAGGGTATGTTCCTGCTTGAAATTTTCAACAAATTTCCAGATTGACTTGGGAACAGACAGGTCCACAACATGCAGAAAGATGTTCTAAACCAGAAAACAAAAGAAGTCATACAGTTAAAAAAAAATGTACTTTTTTCATTAAAAATGGTTTTAAAAAACAAATCATTTGGAATGATATAAAATGCAAAGTCTCACTGCTCAGAAGTACATCATTGTTCACAATTTCTTATGAATCACCCAGAAATACTTTAAGTACATACAACATTTGTACATACATGTTTTAGGCATTATATATACATATATATATACACACTAAGCATTATATATATGTTACACATGTGTATGTGTAGCCCCTTTCCATATAAATAGATTCAGACTATACATTGTTCCATATGCTTCTTTTTCACTTAACATGTTTTAGAGATTTTTTTCCTTAAATATAAATCTACCTTATTTCTTCTAATGGCCACAAAACATCGCATGGATGTGTCATAGTTTCCTACCAATCATTTGGGGGTTTTTTGTCAATATTCTGTTCCAAAGAGAATATCTAGGGCACATCAGAACTATGAGATGACAACTTCCTCTGTGACTCAGCCCTTGCTTACGATGTCAATCTCAGCCTTGTGCTATGGTTACCTCTGGACACAGCCCCACTCCCCTACCCCACCCCACTTAGACTCAGAATTCCCTGACGGAGGAGCCACATCGAGGGCACCCCATGGCAGTGGTGCACACACAGCCATGCATGTCAATGAGCAAAGCACTCTGGCCGTTGGGCCCCTTTTTCCAGCACATACATGAAACTTGCATTCTCAGCACCCACTGAACGGCCCTGAGTTCAACGTCACTGAACGTCGCTGAGGCTCAGCGTCCCTGAACTCCAGCAGGCGTCAGAGACTTATCACCAACCCAAGGCAGAGATTTCTGCTGCTGGGAACTGACCTCCAGACAAGCCATAAAACCCATAATACAGCAGAGTTCAGTGCCCTGCCTCAGTTTCCCCAGCAACGGAGCCACTGAACCCAAGGAAGAATTTCTACTGATCTTAAAACATGTTGTCTCATCCTGAGACAAAGGCTCAGAGAATGAGAAAAGAGAAACCACCCCACCTTATGACTCAGAAGGCCTGTAATCAGCTTGAATGCCATTTTCGGCTTAAGTCTGGCATAACTGAGTCTTCCTCTGCCTTCAAGGGAGAGGAAAAGCACTGTCCATACAGAACTACACTCTTCTCAAAAGTCCCTGAAGGCCCTGGCCCAGCCAGAGTGAACACGAGGCTGTTGACTCACACCAGAGTCAGCCATGAGCCTCTGCCGATGAGGGCAGGCCAAGTCCGGACACCTAATCCTTTCATTCCAAGGTCTTCCCCGAAATCACTGTAGGACCCCCTCCCACCCTGCAGGGCTGCGAAACACTCACACAGAATCCAGGTCTGAAAAGCAACAAAATTCAAATGAACAACAAAATTCAAGTGAGCTAAAATCAATTTTACTCTGATCATCGCACAGTCTCCTTGAGTTTCCTAGAAGCACCCAAGGCATCTCAGAATTATATAGCAGCAGCAGCAGGGAACAGGGAAATCAGCCATGGAGCCTGGTGAAATGAAACATCCTGAAAAGGTGAAAGGAACCGTCTGGCTCCCTCTGCGAGACACTAGGAAGACAGAAGGCACCCAGAAGAGGCCAGCTGTCCTCTGTGACCAGGAGAAGGAACCAGCCAGGTGCTCGAGTGTGAAAAACCCAGGGGCCCGGGTTGGAACCCTGGCCTGGAAACTAGATCCCACATGCTGCAATAAAGAATTCACATGCTGCAACTAAAGATGGTGCATGCTGAATGGAAACTGAATAAAACAATATCACCTCTAATTTTCAGATGAGGAAACCGAGGTTCAGGAGAGCTAAGCGCACTGTCTAGCCCACAAGGCTTTGGTGAGGGCAGAGCCCAGCTCCTCCCCTCGTGCCCCTGACAAAGCTTCACAGACAGAGAGGAGTCGCTGCTCCTGGGGTCTCCTCCTCTGTCCTGTGAGCCTGCTCCTCCAGCAGCCCCCCCACACCCGCTGCCGCTCCATCCACTGCCCACAACTGAGGGGCCCACAACTCCAAGTTTTAAGCTTTAAAAAATTTTTTTTTTAATTGAAGGATAATTGCTTTATCAGCAATTTGCCAACAAAGGTCTGTCTAGTCAAAGCTATGGGTTTTCCAGTAGTCATGTGTGGATATGAGAGTTGGACTATAAAGAAAGCTGAGCATCAAAGAATTGATGCTTTTGAACTGTGGTGTTGGAGAAGACTCTTGAGAGTTCCTTGGACTGCAAGGAGATCCAACCAGTCCATCCTAAGGGAAATCAGTCCTGAATGTTCAGTCAAAGGACTGATGCTGAAGCTGAAACTGCAATACTTTGGCAACCTGATGCAAAGAGTTGAGTCACTGGAAAAGACCCTGATGCTGGGAAAGATTGAAGGCGGGAGGAGAAGGGGACGACAGAGGATGAGATGGTTGGACGGCATCACCAACTCGATGGACATGAGTTTGAGCAAGCTGCGGGAGTTGGTGATGGACAGGGAGGCCTGGCGTGCTACAGTTCGTGGGGTCGCAAAGAGACAGACATGACTGAGCAACTGAACTGAATTCTTTATAATGTGTTGGTTTCTGCCATACAACACCGTGAATCAGCCGTAAGTATACATATGTCCCCTCCCTCGTGAGCTTCCCTCCCACCCCCCGTCCCACCCCTCTAGGTCGTAACAGAGGAGCAGAGCCTGGAGGAGGCACTGAGTCAGTGAAACCACACCTCCCGGGATGGGCAGAAGGTATCGCCAGCCCTGGACCGCCGAGCTCTCAGTGAGTGCTGGAGACCACTTACACAGATGAAAGAGGAGAGGATTTGTCAGGGGTTTGTGTGCGGGGATGGGGGCAGGCTACAAGTTGGGGGCCCCCTCTCCCCACCCCAGGAAACATGCTGGTTCCTGCTTTTGGTTCTTCCTCCCAAAGATGGTGCTATTGGGTATAAGGAGGGGCTCAACAGCATCAGCAGAACGATACTGGCATCTTTTTCTATATAAATCCACTTGGTAAAGAATACAGCCGAGCCCAAGGAGGGCTGGAATCCAGGCAAGCCCCCCCCGCCCGAGGCCCGAGATCAGTGTTCCCATTACGTCCTGCAGCAGCACCCCCAAAGGTACCAGCAGGCAGACAGCCAGCCTTCCACCTCAAGAACTGCAGCCCCCAGATCGCGGCCCCACTTGCCAACGCAGAGGGAGGTTCAGAGACCTTTGTGCTCATGGCTGGCACGAAGCCTCCAGGGGCATCTGAATGGCGAGAGGCTGCCAAGTCAAAGGGAGAAGGACAGCCTCTTGCCTTGAAAACATTACTTCCAGATAAAGGATAACCCTCATGGGCAGAGGCAAAATACTCCATTCTAGACTGGGGCGGATTTTTTTTCCATTTGGCCACGGCCCACGCCTGCGGGAGCGGGGCACTGTCCGCCCCTCAGCTGTGGGCAGTAGATGGAGAGGCAGCAGGCGTGGGGGCTGCCGGAGGAGCGGGCGTAAGGACAGAGGAGAGAACTCCCGGTGGGACTGGAGGCAAGACGTCCCTGGTGGACGTGCAAGGGGCCCGTCACTGCCGGCCAACCTGCTCCCCTCCACAGGACCCTGGGTTCTCCACCGGGGCCAGCTCCTCGGGGAAGCAACTGCACGGTACACAGACCCCACATCCAGGCCCTGCTTATGTCAACGCTCTGCCTTCACTGTCCTCCAAGTCTTATGTTTTAATTTTTAATCGGAAGATAATTACTTTACAATGTTGTGTTGGTTTCTGCCATACAACACGACCCAGCCCTAAGTATACAATGTCCTCTCCCTCTTGGGTCTCCCTCCCACACCCATCCCACCCCTCTGGGTCATCACAGAGCACCGAGTTGAGCTCCCTGTGTTACACGGCAGCTTCCCAGGCTGTCTATTTTACACATGGTAACGTATATGTTTGGGTTTCCCTGGTGGCTCAGACAGAAAAGAATCTGCCTGCAATGCAGATTCAGCCATGAATCTGGGTTCAATCCCAGATTTCAATCCAGGGTTCAATCCCTGGGTTGGGAAGATCCCCTGGAGAGGCGAATGACTACCGACGCCGGTCTCTTTGCCTCGAGAATCCCACGGACAGAGGAGCCTGACCGGCTACAGTCCATGGGGTCGCAAAGAGTCAGACACCACCGAGCAACTAACACTTCTCCTTTCAATGTGTATGTTCCAATGCTACGCTCTCTATTCGTCCCACGCTTGCCTTTCTCCACTGTGTCCACAACCGTGTTCTCTGTGTCCTCATCTCTATTCCTGCCCTGCAAATAGGTTCAGTGAAGTCAGAAAGAGAAAAACAGGTGTAAGATAACAAGTACAATAACACAGGTACATGGAAGTCGTATGCTGTTTACACCAGGGTCCCCACACTCTGATTTTGCCCTGGGGCCCTGCAGATTATGGAGCAGGTCCTTGGTCCCAAGTGAGTCAGAGCAGGAAGCCCACAGAACTGTGCGCCAGCCTTGAACACTCTCGATAGGAAGCCGCTCTCATCAAGGCCGAAACGTCATTTGCGGTCCCTCTTTATCTGAAGGCCACCGGGTCGGTTTACAGCTGGGCTCACCCTGAGTCACCCTGGACATGCCTCAGTGACACGGCCTCCTTCTTGGGGAAGGGACCCCGGCAGGGCCCCCTCTGTGTCCTGTCGCCCAGGCAGGCCTTCGCCGGGGGAGTGGGGGTCACCGCCCCCATCACCTGGGTCCAGCCCAGCCCTTGAGAAGCGCGGCTCCAGCTCTTCTGTGGGCTGAGGCCGCCTCCCAAGCAGAAACCTGAACAGAGCTCTGCCAGCGCGGGGAGCAGGAGCGCGGCCAGGAGTCCCGCCCCCGCACTGCCGCCCCGCGGGCAGGAAGCCCCCGCAGGAGGGGCCCGGAGTCGCTCACCTGGTTCCCGCTGTCCCGGATGATCTCAGCTCTGGCACCTTCCGCTCGGCTGTGATCGCGACAAACCAGGTGAACTGTGCCACCTGGTGGAATCCAACAAAAGCGGCCGTGAGGGGCAGCCCCAGCGACAGCCCTGGAGACCAGCTCTTCCAAAGGCGGAATGAACACACGGGCTCACAGAAAGAGGACCCGACACGGAGACCGTTCTGGAAAGTCTGGACAGATGGTCCCCACAGTCAGAGCAGCAGGTGGAAAGGAGAGGGTGGTCCTGGAGTCCGTGCTCCTGCCCACCTGGGCTGACAGTGCAACTGGGGCTACATCCTGATTTTCTTTAAGGGTTTGAATACACCAAGGATGGGCTTCCCTGGTGGCTCAGGTGGTGAAGAACCCGCCTGCCAATACAGGAGACCCAGGTTCAGTCTCCAGGCGGGGAAGATCCCCTGGAGAAAGGAATGGCAACCCACTCCAGTACTCTTGCCTGGAGGATCCCACGGACAGAGGAGCCTAGCGGGCTACATTCCATGGGGTCTCAAAGATTAGACGTGACTAAGCGTGCACACACACATACGTCAAGGATAAGAAGGGTCAGTCTTGGTCACACCCTCATCCCTAGCATCTCATACGGAACCTGACACGCTGGTCTCAACCCAGCTGCACTTTAGACCCACCTGGAAAGTTTTAAGAGCTCCGGCTTAAGGATGTTTTAAAAGCTCCCCCAAGAGAGTCTAATGTTCAGCCCAAGTTGAGAAGCCCCTAATAGGTAGCTGGAATTTAACAAATATTTACTAAATGGTTGAATCCATAAACGGCACTCAAAACTATTCCAGCAAAAGTCACACCATCATCAATCAAGGCTTATTTAAAGGGTAATGCCTTGGCTGCGGCAGTTAAGACATAAGCATTATGGACCCTGCTTTCTTCACCTAAAACACCCAGTTTTATTAAATAGGGTCTGTTGCACAGGAGGCTGCAGGCAAACCACATGACAGGCCCTCGGCTTGATCCTCCTCCCAGCTCCTCGGAGTACCTCCCAGTTGCTAAGATGCAGTTAATCTTCCCCTGCCTTGGCAGATAATTAAATACAGCTCCAAATGGCACAATACTCCCCTGGAAAATGCCTAACTTTGGAGGGGAAAAAAAATCTCAAGCATCTTGAAAAGTGATAAATTCCAAAGTTATTTCCCCAACTTCTGCCGGAACATCCATTTTTCCAGGAGAAGGGGCTCTGGAGAGGCATGGCTGACTTTTCTAGCCACCGCAGTACCGTTGAGTGAGCCGGGACAGTTGAGCTGATGCAGACAAGTTGGCATGTACCTGGAGGAAGACTTCAGCTGACTGAATAATTTACGGGCACCCAGAGAGCCTCCTTCTAGAACCAAGCTTAGGGAGGACAGAGAGGAGGCAGTTTCCAGTTGCTCCAACTCCAGAGACTGAAGACCAGGACCAGTAGCAAGGAAGAAGGCAGCTCACTGCACCGCCTTCCGTCATTCTGGGGGCTCTGTTCTCAACTAGGGCCCACGGCCAAACTGTGATAGACTCCCAGTCTCTCTCCCACCCCCATTCTCATTGATGAGACAGGAACTAGGGACCAGGTGTCCAAGTTTTGTGTTTTAAGTTTCCACTGGTGATTCAGATGCCTAGGGTTAACTGGAGCTCCTTACTGTTCTTAATCAGAAAACACTGCCACGTGGACGGGACCTCAGCTCTCCTGTGAATGAATGAAGTGTTGAGGACAGCTTCCTCCAGTCACCCACTCTGTCCACCTCTAGTCTGAAGCTTAATGCACAGCAAAGGTCCGTCTGGTCAGAGCTACGGTTTTTCCAGTAGTCATGTACAGATGTGAGAGTTGGACCATAAAGAAGGCTGAGCGCCAAAGAAGTGATGCCTTCAAACGGTGGTGTTGGAAGAGACTCTTAAGAGTTCCTTGGACAGCAAGGAGATCAAACCAGTCCATCCTAAAGAAAATCAGTCCTGAATACTCATTGGAAGGACTGATGCTGAAGCTGAAGTTCCAATACTTTGGCTACCTGATGCGAAGAGCAGACTTATTGGAAAAGACCCTGATGCTGGGAAAGATTGAAGGCAGGAGGAGAAGGGGGCAACAGAGGATGAGATGGTTGGATGGCATCATCGACTCCATTGACATGAGTTTGAACAAGCTCCAGGAGATAGTGACAAACAGGGAAGCCTGGCGTGCTGCAGTCCATGGGGCCACAAAGGGTCAGACATGACTGAGCGACTGAACAAGAGAAAGCCAGCAGCTGTGCCAATCAGCACGGGGTCCCTGTCCAGGGCTCCCAGCTGTGCCGGCTGGGGCCTTCCCGACCCCCATGTGACACAGGGCCCTCTCCCTGGTGAGGACTGGCCGCAGGCTGCCCTCGGGGCCCAGCACACACACGACTTAGCAGGCTCCTCACCTCGCTTGGCAATCTCCATGGCGGTCGCTTTTCCGATGCCGCTGTTCCCCCCGGTGACCATGAAGGCTCTTCCAGGAACTTGGACCTCCAAGTCATCAGGGACAAAGTCCTTGGACGCAGACTCATAGCCACTCCTGGAAGCAGCAGACCCACAGAAGGAATGGACATTAAGGAGCAGGGAACACAACCTCCTGCAGTGAGAAAGCCCAATCCTGGGCTGGGCGCAGTGCTCTCCCCACCCGGCAGACAGCCCCTTCCGCCCTGGGACCCCGCTCTCCTCCCTGGTCTTGTGAACACCATCTTCTCAGCGCCTATACCATTAGTTTCCTGAACTTCTGAAAATACCTGGAGATTCCAACAGTTTGGCAGCCAAACTATTTTTCTCTGACTGCCTCTAATACCAGGAGGTGCCCCTGCCCCTTAAAACATTCTTTGAAAGGTTTTCTTATTTTTATTTTTTTGGCCTTTTCCCCCACATTGGGGCGAATGGAGAGGAGCTCAGGAGACCAAGAGCATCACGCCCACTGCACCCCAGGACAGGTGTCCCTCCCCAGGTACAGAAGGACCACAGCAAAGTGGGGAGACGTGCAATTTGGGAATGAGGCGGGGCAGGTGCAGTT
Source organism: Cervus elaphus (assembly GCF_910594005.1). Lineage (NCBI taxonomy): Eukaryota > Metazoa > Chordata > Mammalia > Artiodactyla > Cervidae > Cervus > Cervus elaphus. The sequence continues at coordinate 21,893,592 of NC_057844.1, forward strand.
ATGCGAGGGCTGCACCCCTGAGAGGAAGCAAGGCTCCTTCAGGGCCTCAGGGTGTGTGCTGAACACTCGAGGGGGCACCGTTTAGGTCCTAATGATGGCCCATTTGTATCTGCATCAGGACAACTTTCTGCCAGATTGAGAAGGAGGTGCTTTTTCCAATTGACCCAAAGGCATCATATTGGTCAGAAACAACTCTGGGGGACTGCCCTGATGGTCCAGTGGTTGAGCCCACACTCCCAATGCTGAGGGCACTTGTTTGATTCCTGGCCAGGGAACTAAGATCCTGCATGTTGCGTGGTGCGGCCAAAATAAATAAGTAAGATGAAGAGATAAAGAAAGAAAGAACTCTGAATTCTTCAACTGCTTCTCTCTGCTCTTTGAGACTCCTCGTCTACCTTGACTGTCCTAGTAGTCAATATTCCTGGTTACAGCATTGGCTGGGGGAGTGGAGAGGGATTGGCAGGAGGAGACCCTGAGGTCAGAGCTCGCCCCACACTCCGGCAGGCTGGGGGTCTCAGCCTGTTTCTCTCGCCCAAAGAGCTGATTCTCTGCAACATAGGATGCAACTCTTCTCCCCGAGGGTTCTGGGAGGCGCCCGGTGCCCTCCGCATGCCCTATTTATGCGCAGACTGCCAGCAGTTGGTCTCCTGCCCCACACCCTAGTACAGCACAGCTGCCAACTACAGGCCTGGACGCCAGTGAAGAGGGCCAAAGAATGTTTATGAGCCCAGGTTTGGTCTGAAGTCATTGCCACAGGGGCGGTCATTGCCCCTGGTCTCACAGTCAAGAGACCAAGAAGAATGTTATTGCTGCTGTTCTCACCATCTGGAACTCTTCCAGACATCCAGGGCAGCTTTTCATCGCCTCGGCTGTGAGCCGCCCACTTAGTGGGGCAAGCAAGGCTTCTGACTGTTCCAAGGCTTCCTGAAAGGCCAACTTGAAGCTCAGTGTAATCTCAATCATAAAGGCTTTGGAGCCAACAACCTGGATTTAAATCTCAGCCCTGCCTCCTAACAGCTGTGCCGTCTCATATGTTGTTTTAACCCTTCTGAGCTCCAGTCTTTTCATCTGCACAAAGGGATGTTAGAAGCATAAAGCTTCTAACAGAAGCTACTTCTTGGGCAGCCTAGGTGAGATAATTATGTAAAGCATCTATCATATGCTTTGAATAAGTTAAGAACTCAATCCCAGGTGACTCAGTGGTAAAGAACCCGCCTGACAATGTAGGAGACACGAGTTCAATCCCTGGATCGGGAAGATCCCCTGGAGAAGGAAATGGCTACCCACTTCAGTATTCTTGCCTGGAGAATCCCATGGACAGAGGAGCCTGGTGGGCTACAGTCCATGGGGCTGCAAAAGAGTCAGACATGACTTAGTGACTAAGCAACACCATAGTTTCTATTATTACTACTAGTATTAATAATAATATTAGTATCTTTCATGTTCAAAACAAAGTTCATTTGCTTGCTCCCCTCCCCTGTTTGCCCACCAGTCCTTCAAATCGTTAGGGACTCTGAGAGTAACTTAAACTATAACCAAAGATGAAGCTGGAAGATTTGGTTTGCCTCGGGTGGACGTCCCAGAATCACTGTGAAAAGATTTTCTTGCAAAGGAAAAGAGATTTCTTGGAAAGAACCCAGGATTAGGGGATCAGTGATGAGGGGCCCAGGCAGGAGAAGGCTCTGGTGGAGAGGGAGCGGGAGCTTTCAAGAAGAGCAGGCCACAGAGAACACACCCTGGCTAAATGCCCCACAGGGACCAGGCCCCAAGACCCCTCCTCCCTGGGCAGGAAGCTGACACATAGCTAGAGGAGACTCTAGCCTCTGGGTTACCACGTTGATCCTATTAGGGAGTAAGGTTTGCTGAGGGTGGCTCCTGTGGATTAAAGTCTTCCTCAAATCCCAGGCTGTGAGCCAGCTGCCAAGTGGGTGGAGCCAGGCTGGCCTACAGGACATGTCATAACTCCCTTTGTCCTTTGTCTTCAACACCAAGATTCCATCCTGATCCACCCTGATCCAATCCGATGTTAATAAGATTTAGCTTTTTTCTTATCCTCCTGCCCTCTCTTTTTATTTTTATAAAATCCTCATATCAGTCCTTATTTTTCAGATGCAGAGAGAGGTAAATGACTTACCCAAGACCATGGGATGGTAGGTGATAAAGCCCACAGGGGTTTCCATACTCTCTACACTGAGCCTAGGAGTGATGCTCAGCCTCACCAGTGGTGCTCAGAAAAGTGGTCCCCAGACAGGCAACATCAACATCACCTGGGAATCTTTCTACAGAGTCAGAAATTCCAGGGTGAGGCCCAGCAATCAATGGTTTCACATGCCCTACAGGAGACTGATTCAAGTTGAGCAATCACTGTACTTAGTGTTTCCTGAACCCCTGAATATAAGAATCACCAGGAGGCAAGGTCCCCCAGTTTACCCAATATGGAATTTGCTAAGGTTCCACCCACACCTGCTAGGTGCTTACAAGTCAGTTGTTTTTTAATTGCCTCTGGTAATTCTTAGGTTCAGGCAAAGTTAAGGAAACTGACTAGATCCTGCTGCCTGCTGCTGCTGCTGAGTCACTTCAGTCGTATCCAACTCCATGCGACCCCATAGACGGCAGCCCACCAGGTTACACCGTCCCTGGGATCCTCCAGGCAAGAACACTGGAGTGGGCTGCCATTTCCTTCTCCAATGCATGAGAGTGAAAAGTGAAAGTGAAGTCGCTCAGTCGTGTCTGACTCTTTGCGACCCCATGGACTGCAGCCCACCAGGCTCCTCTGCCCATGGGATTTTCCAGGCAAGAGTACTGGAGTGGGTTGCCATTGCCTTCTCCAATCCTGCTGCCTAGGGGCCCAATATAAGGAAGCTTTATAAAAATCCTGCTGTGCCAAGAAAAAGCATTGTAAACCCAAACTACAGACTCTTCATTGGAATCAAAGTAAAGTATTGTCTTTCCCTCCAATTCACAAAATGCACAACAGCAGGGAAAACCACCTAAGCTTACACCCCTCCTACCCCACAAAAGAGTTTGGGGAGAGACTTTCAGAAGCCTGCTTTCCCGGGGGGCAGAAAGCTGACTCAAGCTCTTCATGATGCATTCTGTATAACACGGAAAGATCCAGCAAATGGTGGTCACTATGAGTACACCCCTTCCAAAGAAAGAGGCGGCCACTGTATTCACCTAAATTCAGCGGGTCAGGGTTGACAGCTACACTGTTGGAAAGAAAAGCCAATTCTGAGTCCTTGATTGATCTGTTTTTTTGACTTTAACCTTCCTTTCCCATTGCTTTTGTTATTATAATCATACATTATTACCTGCCCTTATAGTTGTAGTTTAAATTATACAGGGAGCCCTGCCCCTCTGCCTGAAGAGATTAACACATACCTCCTTCCAGGAGATATTTGCAAGATAATGGTTTTTACTTCCTCAACTCCTCCCCCTCTCTGTCCTATAAGAGAACCTCACATCCAGACCCCAGACAAGACGGTTATTTTGAGACATTAGTCTGCCATCTTCTCCATCAGCTAGGCTTTCCAACTGTATTCCTAGCCTCGACACCTGGTTAATGGGCCTGTCATGTGGCAAGCAGACTGAACTTGGACTCAAATTTGGCTTAGCTAGCCCAGAAGCCTTGCTGCTTGTGGCTACCCGGCCCTGGGTATATATCAGGGAATATTGGGGCAAGGCCTTAGCAGCTGCTGGGACCACTTGTCCTGAGGATCTTCCCTTCAAGATTCCCTGACGTGGCAGCAGATTCTCCAGTGCTTGGCAGTAGAGGCAAGGAACCAACAAATTAGGCATTGATGGGACTCAATTTTGTAGGGTAAGTCTCTCCAGTGTGCACACTGGAAACATATCTCCACCTCAATTTGGGCTTTTCCTTTAGAGGACAAGCCAGTTTGGGTGGGTTACCCTGTTGGGGAGGGGAATTGTTGTTGGACTGTACCTGAGCTGGAACTGGTTCACTGGGGAACTAGTTCTCATAGGGTTAAGCCTATCCTAGTTGGAATTAGTTCACTTGTTTTGTAGGATAAGTTTATTTACCTGAGTTGGGAACCTGCTCAGTTGGAATCAGTTTATTGGGGAACTAGTTTTTGTGGGGTAAGTCTACCCTAGTTGAAATTCTTTGATTTGTAGGGTAAGTTTGGGGGTTGGGGGCCAATTTGTTGGTGTTATCAATGCTGCAATTTTTTTGTGGAATTTTTTATATTGGAATTGCTATTCATCTTTTGTGTTTTGGTGTGGTCATACTTTTAAAAATGGGAAGTATTCCATCAATAAATGGGAATTACTCCATCTATCTTGAAGGAGAGCCCTTTTGGGCATATATTGGATAAATGGGCAAAATAAAATTGTAAGCCTATGACTATGCTACTATAATGGGGTGTGGACCCAATATATGTTAGGATCAGAAGAGCAACGGACCCTGAATGGCTCACTCAACTATTAGGCAATCTCACAATTGTTTTGCAAAAGAGCAGGGAAAAGAGATGAGATTCCATACATAGAAGCATTTATGCTATTGCATCAGGAGAAAAAGGAGTCAGAGAACTACTACCTTATCGTGCAGAGGTCTGAGAGAAAACCCAACGGGGTACCTAGACAAAAGAGCTTAAACAAGAACAGATAAAACAAAAACCAACTGATGATCCATCATAGTTTCTAGAAAGGGTTTATCAAGTTTATAGGTGCTACACAGATACAGACCCTGAGGCCCCTGAGAATGTAAGGATGATAAATATGGCCTTCATCAGGCAAAGTGCTCCAGAGATTAAAAAGTTATAGAAATTAGATAGTGTATTTGAAATGAATCCTTCTCAGTTAGTAGATGTTGTTCTTAAAAGTATTCAACAGTAGGGAACAGAGACAGAAGGAGATGCAAAATGGAATACAGGTTTTCGGGTAGCAGCACTAAAAGTAAGTGACCTAAAGGAGGGCTCCCAGCGGCTCAGTGGTAAAGAACCTGCCACCAAGGTAGGAGATGCGGGTTCAGTCCCTACTTTCAGGTCAGAAAGATCCGCTAGAGAAGGAAATGGCAACTCACTCCATTTTTCTTGCCTGGAAAATTCCATGGACAGAGGAGTCTGGCAGGCTACCGTTCATGGGGTCGCAAAGAGTCAGACATGACTGAGTGATGAAGCACACGTGAAACCTAAAGGTAGGCCACCACTGGGGAAGGAAGAACATGCTTACTGCTGGGAGGAAGGACACGGGAGAAGAGATTGCCCCAAACTAAAAAATAATCAAAGGAGGACAGGAGCCCCAGGTCATGCTGACAGTGGGGAACAAACTGACTGACTCTAATTGATATCACTCTCCTTTGTAAATTAAAGGCTCAAGTAACCTTTCCCCAGAACAGCTTGACATTAGGGTCCCACCAGGGCTTTTTTGATCTTGTGCCTTTGGAGACTACACCTCCAACTTGGGGAGCTTCAGCTCCATTTGGGGGGGCTTTAGCTCCAATTTGGGGTGTTCTCCCTGTGAAGGGAAATAAGGTGCTTTGGACAAGGGTCACAAGTCTAGTGGGACTAGGAGGTCACATTTGAGGCAGTTTTGCCATTTGACTCTGAAGGTGACTTTCTGGCTGGTAAGGTTTTCGTTTGATTTGGTTACTTTGAGCACAAAGGCTTCTAGTACTAACTGCTTGAGCTAAAATGGGAAGCACTTCCTCTAAGGTTCCACTCCCACCTGGGAGCCCCTTGGGAAGTTTTAATGACTGGCTGAAATCTAGGGAAGATCCTCAAAAGTGTTTGTAAATAGATTACCGAAATGGGAAGCCATGGGTCTGACTAAACTAGCCATAGCTGATATTTACAGCCTAGCAGGAAATTTGGAAGAGACCTTCTCCTCTAAGCTAACTTTCCAACATAGGTAAATGGGTATGTCAATCCTTCAGTATCATTGAGGTAGCCACCCAATTCTTTGAAGAAAAAAGAAAAAAACCTGTCCTTATTGGGACCAGAAGTATGGTTCCAAAAAAATAATCCAAAACCTACTAATCCTTTTACCACTCCCAAGACCTTCCCTGTTTATCTTAAGAGGAAGTTTGTAAGTATTAATACAACTTAGCAACTAAACAAGAACAACAAAGTATTATAAAGGGGAAAAGAAGTTATCCTAAGAAAAAATTGCCTGTATCTTTGCAAATGTTCTACTGGGTCTTCTCAGGAGCCCTTATCTCCACCATCTTTTTAAAATGCAAATTTTGAAAAAGAGAGTAATTTGGACTTGCTTTCCATAAATATTAGTAAAAAGAGTTTAGCCATCTAGATAAGTGAACTTGATTTATTCCATCTGCCAGAAACCCAGTTTTAACCTGACCTCTTTTGCAGACTGATGGATTTTACATTGCTGTACCCAACTCAGGGCTAAAATCTTGATAAGAGAACAGAATTTGGCTTTTCTCTGTTAGAAAGACAAGTTTTGTTAAGATGTCAAACTACCTTTGATAACAGATTTTAAGTTCTTTACCTTTTAAGTTATCTATTTTGCATTTGCCTTTGAAATCTTTTATTGTTACTTTAGCTAAGTGAATAACTATTGTTTCACAGTGACTTATAATCCTGTTGTGTTTTAAAACCCTTTTGATGTTGTTTTGACAAAACTTCCCAAATCAAATTATAATAAAGTTTCTTTGACCTCTAGCTAAACTTTGGGATGCTTCAAAGGGCCTTTGAAACATCCCAAGGAAACATTAAACGCATTAGGTTCACTTGGTATGTTAAATTACAATGGGAAGTGTTATCAAATGAGTAATAAATCTTCTTAGGTTATATTTTATGGTAAATGATATTCTAGATATTATATGAAATTTTGATGTGTCCTGGTATAAAGTATTATGGTCATAATTCTAGTTATTATCTGAAAGTGTGGCATGTCACAGCAGTAACCTAGGTGCTTTAAATGTGGCTTCTTAAGTCTTTTTGTTATTATAGATAGTTATGATTTCACTTTGATGCCATTGCAAAAACGCCTCCCCTTCAAGAAGATTTATAAAAAGGACTTTTGGATAAATGTAAGTAATTCTAATGGCTTCACAAAGCTGTTAACAAAAAGGATTAGTTACAGGGGAACTGAGTGAACTGGTAGATATGGTTACGGTTTTTGTGGTTTCTATATAAAGAAAATTACTGGTTTAAATCTGTTTCCCAGGGGTAAGGAAAATCTGCCCCTTAAACTAATTAATCATTGTTCTAATTTGGTCTTTGTTTCCCAATTGTTTGTGCCCTGTGCCTCCTTGATGCACTGTCATTGTCAATGTCACTAACTGCATTACTTATATCCTGTCTAATTTATAAGATTGTTGTCTCTTACAATACCCAGGGTGTAACCAGGCCTTGAACAAAACTTACATGGCTAAAAATAACATAAAAATCATTATAATAGTGTAATTCTAAATATGGGAAGAAGCAATGGGAGGGAAAATGTCTCCTGGATCATAATCAGGCACAAGATCCAGAGAATCTTTCCTTATTGATGGGGGTCAATGCAAAATTTAGCAACTAGAGTGGCATATCAAAGAATTTTTTTTCCTGATCTGGGATGAGCCTTCCAGTGCCATGGGACCAGATTTGATCATGAACTGTCTCCCAAATACTGGTCAAATTCCTGACCAAGAGGGGAGGAGCTGAGAAATGGAGTATTTCCTGCCATATCAGTCATCTGCAGTTGGAATCTTCCAACATGAGCCAGTGAGCCCTGAGGAAACTCAGGAAGGAGATACCTGCCATCTAGCAGTCATCAGCCTTGCAGCCATCCTTACGGTGAGCCTTGAGGAAACTCAGCCTGTGAAAACACAGGATTAACTGCCCCAGATACCTGAGGGTACATATCAAGGAAATAATTTTAAAGAGCCCTGACTCTTGCATCTTCCCATACATAGAAAAGCCCTAAATTCCTAAACTTAAGATGCTGCCTCTGGGTTTGAAGTTCAGTATTCTACAGATATAAAGTGGACATTTTCCAAAGAGGAACGAAGAAAGACAAATCTTAACATCTGGGACACTGGCAACTGGCACAGATGGCCGCAAACACTTCTCAAAAGACCCATCTGATGAAGCAGTTAGAAAGTCGTCACCCTCTTTTTTTCCAAGATTGTTGAAGGGACATTGATAGTGGGAATTATTGCAGGGAAGAGCCAATTCTGACTCCATGATGGATCTGTTTCTTTGACTTTAACCTTTGTTTTACAATGCTTTAGTTATTATAATCCTACATAATGACCTGCCTCAGGGAATCCTGCCCCTCTGCCAGAAGAGATGGGAACACATCTCTTCCCTGAGGTTGGCCATTCCAGGAGATACTTACAAGATAATGGTCACTACTTCCTCAACTCCAACCCCTCTCTATCCTGTACAAGAATCTCACCCAGATGCGCAGCAAGGTGGTTATTTTGAGATTTGAGTCTGCCATCTTCTAGATCTGTTGACTTTCACAATAAAAGTCATATTCCTTGCCTCAACATTTTCCCTGGTTAACTGGCCTGTGTATAGCGAGGAGACTGCGCTTGGACTCAGTAACATTTCCCACATTTTCTGCAGCACTGCCCCTGAGGAGGGTCTGCACTTTTTCAAAAATGCTTCTGCAAGCCGTGAAGGGAGGAACAGCAGCTGTCTCCCCTTGGAATGATGCCTGGAGTCCTGGGACCATGGAAATTTGCCCAGGTAGCCTTGGTGCTGCTGCTGCTGCTAAGTCACTTCAGTCGTGTCCAACTCTGTGCGACCCCATAGACGGCAGCCCACCAGGCTCCGCCGACCCTGGGATTCTCCAGGCAAGAACACTGGAGTGGGTTGCCATTTCCTTCTCCAGTGCATGAAAGTGAAAAGTGAAAGTGAACTCACTCAGTCAAGTGTTCGACTCTTCGCAACCCCATGGACAGCGGAGCCTACCAGGCTCCTCCGTCCATGGGATTTTCCAGGCAAGAGTACTGGAGAGGGCTGCCATTGCCTTCTCCCAGGTAACCTTAGGAACTGATAAAAATACTGATAAAACTCTTAAGGAAGGGAAGAGAGGAAGTCTCTTGGAGAAGAGGGTTGCATAAGAGAAGAGCCTGCAGGATTTTTTTTTTTTTTAATAAAATATCAATCTAGGCCCCAGTGCACATCAATTGAATCAAAATGTCCAGTGGGAGGGCCTGAAAGCTGGTATCCTCAACAATTTTCTGCCGGTGATTTCTGGTTTCAAACAGGCATGAGAACCACTGGGAGAGACTAATTCTAACATTAAAAACCACCTCTCCACCTCCCAGAAGTGGCCACCCCTCAAAGGCCACAGTGAGGGGGCGGGTAGACTGGGGCACAGCCAGGGTGATCACGGGGCAATGGGAGGGGGGTGGGGGCAGGGACCATCAAGCAATGTTCAACAAGCTCACACTGGACGCGTGGTCTACACCCGCCCTGAAACTCGTGCCCGGAATGTTCCAGCTGGAGGGAGCGGTCCCAGTCCACAAGCCGCATTTTATTAGTAAGGACAAAAACACACCCAGCAAAGTACTAAGCGGAGTCTCAACTAGCAATTTAGAGCTAACCCCTTCTTACGCCGAAAACAGCCCCAATGAGACAAGAGCCAAAGCACGCCCAAGCGGGGAGTCCAGGAAACGCCCGGGAGGCTCGCAGACCCCTGGGCAGCCTGACGTCAGTGGGTGGGTCCCCCCGCGTACAAGCCCCGCCCCCGGGCGCCAGCCCCGCCCCTCGGGCGCGCGCCGAGCCCAAAGAGCGCCCCCGCGTTGGGTCGCGGCTGCGGCTGGTGGGCTGCCAGCAGGCGAGCACCTCCGTCGCTTGGTGGGTCCGAGTGATCGCAGGGGAGTCGCGGGCGCGTCCCCGCTCATCCGGCCCGCCTGCGCCGAAGCGGGCCGCGTGACGGCCGGCCGGCCTGCCCGCCCCCGGGCCGCGGGCCCCGGCGCGGTACCCCGCGCACCCTTACTTGGTGTATTCGCGCAGCCCCTTGGCGAACCACGCGGCGCTGCGGTAGAGGAGCATGGTGGGCCGGGCGCCGCACGCAGAGTCCCGCGGCCCCGCGCTCCCGGGCCCCCGCCCCGCCCTTCCGGGCCCGCCAGCGGTTACATCATCGCAGTTATGTAAACGCCACGGCCTCCGGGGCTGGTCCCCACTGGGAATGCGGCGAGTCTCGGTACGATGCGGAACGCCGCCCCCAACGCCCCGGTCCTGCCTGCCCTGCCGCGGCTCTGGAGAGCGCCCCACTCCCGCCCCGGCCTCAGAGGGCAGGGGGAAGGGAGGGCTGACCCTGCAGGGGGGTCCTCATGGGGGTGGAAGCCGGCGTCAGTACCTGTTGGGGGTTACCTGCCAGCTGGGTATCACTGGGACGCAGAGCTGGCACCGCAACGCACCTCCTCGAATCTGATGACCCAGAAAATCGTGTGGACTCAAAACGAGGAGGCTTACTGATACTAAAAAGATGCCTCCATCTGATGGGTTTTAGCATAGGGGTTACTGAAAAACTAGTATTTTCTAAGTTTCCACCTCTCTTATTTCACGAAATAGCCGCAGTAACTCAGCGGAGGGACAGCGCTTCCTCAGCAGGTGCAGTAAGTCTAAGGTGCACACAGTAACCCGCCTGGGGCGAGGCAGAATGGGTCTCCCGCCTGAGAGTAAGTCTGTCTCCGAAGTATAGGCTTTTGCCACAGTTCTGCAATGTCATGTAGTGTCAGGAAGGGGCCCTTTATCGCCTTCAAATCGTCATCCGCCTCCCCAATCCCCCAAGGCCAAATAAACACACAGTGCATGTGGGGGAAAAAAAAAAAAAAGCATAGTGGCTATGCCAACCCACATGCTAGACTAGTCATCCAGCCCACTCTGGGCCCCCGTTATGTAGGAGTCAGGCATCCCTGTCCCCATCTGACCTCCATCTCTAACTCCCAGTTAGGAAAGCCTCACTCGGTTAAATTCTGTACTGGTTTATCAGACTCACCCAGAGACTGAGCCATTCTTACATAAGATGTGCGGAGACCAACTGGTTTAATGGCCTCATTACCTACCGAAGAGGATACAGGTTCGCTGCCCCCTCCCAAGTGGGCGTGTTTTTAACTCAGGATACCTTTTGAAATACATTTCCCCAGAACAGCTTGCTCCTCTGAACAGGACTGTGAGGTTCCCCTGCATTGCTCGTCTTCTTGCCAGAGCGATGAAAAGGAGTTTAAACAACTGGCATTCTGCAAAGCCACCCAGCCTGGTGTGACTTTTCAATGCCAGTCGGGTTGGACCAGGAGAGCATTTTGGACCCCCAGAGTTACACAACTGCGCTTTGTACCCTCGGCTTTGTGTCAGTGATGGAAGAGCTACCAGTCTGTTCAGAAACTCACCACCTCAGGAAATGTGCTTTTGGCGCACAGAGTGGGTGAGAAGTTCCTGTGAACCACACGGTGTATTGAGGGCATCAGCGACACCTTGCTGTAAAAGGGTGGGTGGAAACGTAGCTCTTTCAACCTGCCGCGTAAACCCCGGTGTGCTGTGGACCTACTCAGACTTAGTTTTCTTCTTGGTAGAGTGGGGGTGAATATGCTCACTTCATGGGGCTGTTGTGATGATTAAATGCATTTGTAAAGAATTCAGCAAAATGCACGGTTGTGGTAAAAAAAAACGTTCATTCCCCACCCTAAGTTTCCTTCTCATTCTTTCCCCCCTGCAATGCAGCCACCCCATGTACATGCCATGCATGTTCTGTTAGTGCATGAAGCATGTATTGTTTACCCTCAAATCAACAAGTATCCACTAGGGACTGCGCTGTACACAATTCATAGTGGGTTTTAGGAAAAGACAACCGATATCTCAGAAGGGACCTCCATTCTTCCCTGGATGACAAGGAACAAGAAAGAAAGGACAGGATGGGATTCGTGGGCATAGGGTCCAGTTTAAGGACTTAGCTGAGCTGGATTTTGGTTCTGTTTTGTCACTGATTCTCAGCGTGGCCCTGGGTAATAGTAATAAAATTTATGGCCACCTGATGGGAACAGCTGATTCACTGGAAAAGACCCTGATGCTGGGAAAGATTGAAGGCAGAAGGAGAAGAGGGAGACAGAGGATGAGATGGCTAGATGCCATCACCAATTCAATGGACATGAACCTGGGCAAACTCCAGGGGATGGTGAGGGACAGGAAAGCCTGGCGTGCTGCAGTCTGTGGGGTTGCAGAGTCAGACACGACTTGGCAACTGAACAAGTCCAAATGTTATGAATTATGTCACTTAATCCCTATAATGACCTAGTAGGGTTGCTCTGGCTATTATCTCCATTTTACAGATGAACAAAACTGAGGTTTAGAGGGGAAGCCACTTGGCTGAGGTCACAATAAATGCACCCTGGAGCCAGGATTTGAGCCAGGCAGTGTGATTTCAGAGCCAATGGCCTCTCAGTGGACCATACTCTATGGGGGCAAGTCACTTAACCTCTGGGCCTGTTTACTCATCTAAATGAAAAGGACATTAGAGAGATGACATCTGGGGCCCCTTCAAGCTCCTTCTATGACCAATAAGAGAATTACACAAAGATGTTAAATAAGTTGGGCCCAAGGTGCTTTTAAAAGAGCAATATCCAGTGGGTGTCTTTGCTTCATTTCAGGCGGGGAGAAAGCCCTGGAAGATATCTCTTCTCTGTCTCTAGTTTCAATTTGCTAGTCAAAGGCCACACAAAGAAATCACCCTCCAAAGCCTCCTTCTAATCGATTTAGAGCCCTGAAGCTAATTTTGACCAAACTGGAAGGAGAAGCAGAAGGTGAGGATTGAGAAGTCCATGGCTTTCTACACCAGAGATCTACGTGATGGGAGGTCTGCGTGTATACACACACACACACACACACACCAGTGTTTGCATCTCTTCCACTGAAACTCAGTACCAGTTTCTCCAACCCAGTTGTCATGGCAACACCAGCTGCCAATGAGATCATGGAAGACAAGGTTATAATGGCAGTGCTGCCTTAATATTTTACCTGGCAAAACCACTTAGATAATAAGATGAATAACCATAAATCATAAATCCATGGGAAGCCCAGGCCATGCTCACTGTATGTGTTTAGTGTGCACTTGGGGGTGGGGAAGAGAAGTGAAAGCGAAGGGAAGGAAACAAAAAGGAAGGAGGGTGAGGCAGGGGGTGAGGAGGAGGGTCTCTGATGCTGCTCCCTGTTATTCCTCAGTGTCTGGACCCTGTCTGTACATGGGTTAAGGAACCGGTCTCTTCTGTAATTACAAAAAGGGATGGGGGCTCCCAGCCTGACTGACAAAAGGCTTATAAGAAACCCGAGACTGTTTTTTTGGGGTTCACACTAAAACAGGAGAGAAGCAGCTCAGGGGTGACATGGCAGACAATGACCCACCCACTCCAGCACCCAGCAGGAGGCAGGACCCCTCTTAGAACCGCCTTTATGGTTATCTTCCCAAGTCCCTTGATGCCACCTGCTTTTACAGATGTGCTACCCCTGGGGCAACTGTCTATTGCTCATCTGAACCAGCTCCCTGAAGAGCAAATCCACTGATTTAAGGGTTTTCTTCCTTTCACGGGAACTAATCATGGGGCAGCAGGGGGCAGGGGGACGTCCTCTGGTAAGAGCTTTGTCAGTGGGGAAGGAGACGCTGCTTACACCAAACACCCTTTTGTGCCTTTGACTTTTGTACTGTGTTCATGAATTCCTTATTCAGATCAAAAAACAGGCACTCCCTGGTGGTCTAGTGGCTAAGACTCCATGCTCCCAATGCAGGGGGCCTGGGTTTGATCCCTGGTCGGGGAACTACATCCCACATGCTGCAACTAAAGACCCCACAAGCCAAAACTAAGACCTGGTGCAGCCAAATAAGTTGATCAAATAACTATTAAAAGGTTTATAACTATAATGAGGTCTTCCCTCATAGCTCAGTCAGTGAAGAATATACCTGCAATGCAGGAGACCCAGGTTCGATTCCTGGATTGGAAAGATCCTCTGGAGAAGGAAATGGCTACCCACTCCAGTATATTTGCCTGGAGAATCCCATGGACAGAGGAGCCTGGTGGGCTCCAATCTACAGGATCACAAGAGTCGGACATGACTTAGCGACTAAACCACCACCAACTATTAAAAAAAAAGTACGATGGTCCACCTTCATTCTCCAGCCCTGTCCACCCTTCAAGAACCAAACACATGGATGAGATGAGCCAGGGGCAGGGCAGTCGTGATGCCTGGGTCCATCAGTCACCCTGTAAGTGAGTGAATGAAGGAAATGATTTCCGGCAGATGTGGCTTATGTTTGGTCTGAAACTCTCACAAAGTCTGTTTCTAGGGATGCTTCCGGGCAGGCAGGCTCTGAGTGCAAAAGCTTTCTCCAGTGAGGCTCAGGGGCCAGAGGTAGGTGCTCTGATGCTCTGAGGGGTTGTTGTGCCTTGCCCTGACCAATGACTCCCAGTACCGCCCAGTTCCCACCGCTGGCTCCAGACAAGGGCCACCGGGGGCAGGGAGAGGGTGGCAGACACACAGTGGCAAGAGCTGGGGTCAAAAATCAGAATATCTACATTCAACCCAATTCCTCTTCAAAGGAGACACCCCACCTCCCTAAGCCCAAGTTTCCCCCAAACCACATTCCACCCGCCCAGTCCTTGGGGCGTAGGAATAAGGATGGAATAGAGGACCTTTTCTCTTATTTAATAAGAGCTTATACTCCACTTGCCAGGTACCAAGCACTGTTCTAAGCTCATTTAAAATGAGCAGACTGCATCACAGAGAATTTCAAGGCATGTCCATAATGAAACAAGTATCTAGAAAGGACCAGAGCCAGGAGTCCAACCTGACAGTTAAGATCTAATCCCTTTTCTGTAAGGATGGGACACATCTCCTGGTGGCTTCTCTGCAGTCTCTTCTTTAAGTCATGTCTGTGGAGCTGGAAGGGCTTCCCCGATGGCTCAGGAGGTAAAGAATCTGCCTGAAATGCAGGAGACCTGGGTTTGATCCCTGGGTCAGGAAGATCCCCTGGAGAAGGGATATACTACACACTCCAGTATTCTTGGGTTTCCCTGGTGGCTCAGATGGTAAAGAATCTGCCTGAAATGCAGGAGACCTGGGTTTGATCCCTGGGTCAGGAAGATCCCCTGGAGCAGGGATACACTGCACACTCCCGTATCCTTTCCTGGAGAATCCCATGGACAGAGGAGCCTGGTGGGCTACAGTGCATATGGTGGCACAGAGTCAGACACGACTGAGCCGGAAACCTCCTCTACCATCTCCTTCCTCTTTGGGGTTGGTTGATTGGTTCCTCTGTTGACTGGGTGGCTTCGAGTTCCCACAGTTGTCTCTGCCAGCTACCCTCCCCACCTCCACACCCTCCCCCTAAGTTAAAGGCACTTGGAGACCAAAGATGGGTCTCAGTCAACTAAGACCGAGACTGGGCCTGAGCCTGTGAACACATGTGCCCTTACATAGGCATGGAATGACTAAATGGCCCTGCCCTTGCCAGCTGTTTAATCCTGGGGAGGTTTGAGGAATGCACGATCTTATATATGTATTTTTAAATTGTGGTTAAAATATATGTAACATAAAGTGTACCATTTTAATTTTTATAAGTGTACAGTTCAGTGGCCTGAAGTACGTTCACATTATTATACAACCATCACCACCATCCATCTCCGGAGCTTTTCATCTTGCAAAACTGAAACTCTGTGCCCATTAAATATCAGCTCCGTCTTCTCGCTTCCTCTCAGCCCATTCTGCTTTTTGTCTCTATGAACCTGACTGCTCCAGGGACCTCCCATTGAGTGGAATAGTATAGTATTTGTCCTTTCATGACTGATTTATTTCACTCAGCATAATGTCATCAATGTTCATTAATGTGGCAAATGTAGAATGTTCTTCCTTTTTTAAGACTGAACATCAGTGGTAAAGAATCTGCCTGCTAATGCAGGAGACACAGGTTCGATCCCTGGGTCAGGAAGATCCCTTGGAGGAGAAAATGGCAACCCACCTCAGTGTTCTTGCCTGGAAAATCCCATGGACAGAGGAGCCTGGCGGGCTACAATCCACGAGGGTCGCAAAGAGTTGGACACGACTTAACGACTGAACACACACACACGAGTCCATGGTATGTATATGCCACATGTTGTTTATCCATCCATTCATCCCACAATGGACACAGGTTATTTCCACCTTTTGCCTAGTGTGAATAATGCTGCTGTGAACACTGGTGTACAAATGTCAAGACCCTGCTTTCAATTCCCTTGGGTATATAACCAGAAATGGAATAGCAGGATCATATGGCAATTCTATTTTTAATTTTTTAAGGAAGCTCCATACTGCTTTCCGTAACAGCTGCACCATTTTTCATTCCCACCAACAGTGCACAAGGGTTCCAATTTCTCTACATCCTTTCCTCCAACACTTGTTATTCTCTGGGTTTTGCTGTTTTATAGTAGCCATCAGAATGGGTGGGAGATGCTATCTCTCTGTGGTTAATTGTGGTTTTTGTTACATCTTAAAACACATTTTATAATTTCTGAGATATTCAGTGCTACCTCCATTGTGTATTCATTGCCTAGCACATCTAGTTATCTACTTAATCACATGCACAGTCTCACTCACTATTGGAAGGACAGTTCGCTCCGTTCGAATGTGGTTTTGTGGCTGTGAATAACACAGAAACAAATCAACTTTTTTTCCTCTCATTTTTAATCCACTGCTGGGGACCACTGAGCTGCCCTCAGGTGGGTCACATGTCTTCGTCTAACTGGCTCCTCAGTCATTTCACAGAGGCTTCGGGTTCAGTCGGGCCCACGTGTTTAGCACACGAGGGGGGAAATGACAACTGCTTTCTCAAACGGAGCTCTCAGTTGTTCATTTGGCAAAATAAAATGTCAAATTACCAGTGTTTCCATTTCAGTGCACAGAAATGATGAACCCTGCCAGTTACAGAGAACATAACTTTTTAAATGAGTCTTATGTGTATTGATCATTTTTGAGGCAGATCTCTTTGCATTGATGATGGAAAGAAGGTCATGGTGTATATGGAAAAAAGCAGGTTGCAGAGAGGTATGGATAATGTAATAGAAATTATATAAAAATCACATATTCATACTTAAATACACATAAACATGTTCTGAAAGGAGACTAAAAAATGAATGCCAGTGACCTTTTTGGGGACTAGAACTAAGAGTTATGGTAGGGTTTGAAATCTTTTACGCTTTTATACCTTTTGACACTACTTGAATTTTTAGCCGTAAGTGTGTATCACTTCTATAAAGAAAATAAAGTTTTAAAACAGTCATTTTAAGAAAATAAAAGGGCTTATAAAAGGGACTCTGCTGCTGATTTATCTCCTGCCTTCAGCTGTGGAGACACAGCCCTGTCCTGGGTCTGGTTTCCTGGAGGCAAAGCCTGCAGAGGAGCTTCACTTAATGTGATTTATCGAGGGGGGTGGTCTCAGGAGAAACCCAAATGCAGGACAGGGGGGAAGCACAGGGAAAAGGAAGAAGCCAGGAAAGGGTGTGGCTTCTGTGAGGTCTGGCTTGACCCCTTGGGGAGCTCTGGAACATAAATGACACCAGAGTTTGACCGGCCCTTAAGCTGGGATGTCCTCTTGTCCCAATCAGTCCTTAGCAATGGACAGTCACTGTGTATGTGTGTGCGTGTGTGTCCATGTGTGCATGTGCATGGGAGTGTAACTCATGCACAAGTTGGCTCTACCCAACTGATCGTGGGCTCCAGGAAAGGCTGCAAGTGTGAGCCATTAGCTTCCACACCTGCTGCAGCTGGGGTGGCCCCACTGGGCTGGGATCCCAGAAGCTGAGCCACAGCACCCTGCCCAGTGGACTGGGAAACTGGCTGCTTTATAAAACAGACTTATAAACCATAGATTGATTTGCAAAATGCCTTTTTTGTGTGTGTGGATATGGAAAAGTACAGGCTACAGGACATTTTAAGGCTGAAATATTCCTATGAAGAGATAAAGGGTAAAAAAAAAATTGGCTTGGAAGAATTCAATCAGACTGCAAGAGTTTTGTGATTGTGGAGGAAAATCATTAGAAGGAGGTCAGCGCTGTCAACCACGGACAGAGCTGTTTAGGAAGGAGACAGTGAGCAGTCTCTCCTGGGCAGCAATGCTTGGAGGGTGAATTTCATGGACATAATCAACGTTATCATTGATTATATCTCCCCTGCTGCTTTGGTGGTTAAGTTCAAATCCAGACTTGAATCCAGGACTAAGTAACCCAGGGAATAAGCCAATGAATAAAGGCTGGGATGGAGGGGGTGTACTGCAAGGTCCAAAACTTCCTGGGCTGCCTTGACATCTCTGAGCTTCACAGAGGCCCATGGTCCTAGCTGTGAGTTCTCTGATTTCACCAGATCTACCCGCTGCCCAGTGGGGATGGCTCCCCATCTGGCGAGTGCCCCCCATCAGTCAGACTGGCCACACCCCACCCTCCTCCCCTCAAATTAACAGGCTTCACTTCCCTGCCAGCCTGTGAAATTATTCACACAAACCAATCACACCTTCCCGCGGAACTACAGGTCACCCCACCCTCTTACAGGACGCCTTCCATCCCTACCGTTCACTTTGTTCCTGTGTGCAACCTCCACGTGGCTCCGCATGTCACGCCATGGCCTCCTCCCCAGGCCGTGAGTGTAAGTGACTCAGAAAAGGCTGTCAGTCTCATCTGTTCAATGACAGCTGCTGTATGCTTGGCCACCTTAGTCAGGGTAAGGGACCCCTTTCTCACCAATGGAATGAAGAGGAAACGATCAGAAGAGAGGGTTTTAAGAGACTTTTCAGGAGCCTGATAAAATCTGTGAACCTTCCTGCCACACTTGGTATGTACA
Source organism: Cervus elaphus (assembly GCF_910594005.1). Lineage (NCBI taxonomy): Eukaryota > Metazoa > Chordata > Mammalia > Artiodactyla > Cervidae > Cervus > Cervus elaphus. The sequence goes on from NC_057844.1 coordinate 21,912,368, forward strand.
AATCGGCAGAAAGTACCAGCTACCTTTTCTTTTCCTATGACGTGGAAGTACACTTCCATACAATGCAGTAAGAAAGTTTTAAACTTTAAAAGTTAACTGAACTAATAAAGTATTCCAGAGACAACAACAGAAGATTGTATTTGAAAACACTCACCTCCTGAATGTAAGCTGGGGCAGCCACTATGGAAAACATGGAGGTTCCTCAAAAAACTAAAAACAGAGTTGTCATGTAATGCAGCAATCCCATTCCTGGGCATGTATCTGGACAAAAATATAAGTCAAAAAGATACATGCACCTCTATGTTCATGGAAGCACTATTAACAATAACCAAGACATGGAACCAACCTAAATGTCCATCAACAGATATGATATACATACACAATGGAATACTACTCAGCCGTATAAAAGAACGAATTAATGCCATTTGCAGCAACATGAATGGAACTAGAGATTATCATACTGACTAAAGTAAACCACACAGAGAAAGACAAATATCATAGGGTATCACTTAGATGTGGAATCTAAAATATGACACAAATTAACTTTTATGAGACAGAAACAGACTCACAGACGTAGAGAATAGACTTGTGGTTGCCAAGGGGGACGGGCTGGGAGAGGATTGGGGATTTGGGGTTAGCAGATGCAAGCTCTTATATATAGAATGCATAAACAACAAGGAACTACCATATAGCACAGGGAACTATATTCAATATCCTGTGATAAACTATAGTGGAAAAGTATAAAAAAGAATATATGTATGTATAACAGAATCACTTTGCTGCAGAGCAGAAATTAACATTGTAAATCAACTATATTCCAGTTTAAAATATTGGAATTATATGTTAAATATACTCCTCCTATTTTCACCTCCTATTTCCCTTTTGTTACATAGCAAAATGCTGTCTCCCAAAATACTCAAGATAACTTGGCTACTATGATACCAGCTGACCTGAAAACAGAATACTGAAATTCAATCTCTAAGAAAGATTTGTTTTCTTCTTATTTTCATAGCCATGAAAAGAAAAATGACCACTAGAATCAATAAGAAGAATTTTCTGTCAATTCGTTTTTCTAGAATCTCCACTACAAACCCCTCCATCTGCTTGAGGATTATGAGTTCTGTGGAGCAAAATCTGCCTAGAACAGGCCACTGATGGTCACTGTCTTTCGAGTGCAAAGTCTGTACCCGTAGTGATCCCACTGGTTTAAGAACAAACGGAGTCCCACAGCCTGGAGGATTCTCGCCTCGGGGGCACTCGGGAGGCGCGGAACAAACTGTCCCAAGTTTATTTCTTCACCATGAAGATGCCCACAAGGAAACTGAAGCACAAGATAGTTACACAAAAATGGAAGTTACTGGCTACTTTGCTTCATCTCACGCTAAACCAGATGGAAACGATGTGAAATACTGAAAGTAACGGCTTCTTGCCCTCAAGGTCACTGCCAGCCTGGGGCTGTCCTGGGTCAGTGTGTGCCTCTTATGTGGCCTGGGGGCACACGTGTGGTTCTCTAACCCACGGAATCAGAATCATTGGGGTCCCACACATCACAAGAGCTGTGGGCTGTGATTCTGCCTCTCAAACCCATGGGTAGCTCTGATGTTCACTCAGGTCAGAGGCCCACCAGTGTGGCCGACCCCAGTGGGATAATCCCACTTTACTGTGTGTAGCCGCCATCTCAGTAGATTCAGGCAAGGAGTAGGATCAAGATTTTTTTCTTTTTAATGTAGCAAAAAGAATTAAGTGATTTCAGGGTATACTTTGTTTTTGCTGCAGACTTTTCTCAGAAGAGAAAGTCTGATTATCCCTCTTTGCCATGTGGATCTCTTCTTTGAGTTTTCATAACATCCAGAAAGTTCAGCTGTTACTGTGTTCATTTCCCCAAATGCCATTGCCTTAGGATGCTGGGCAGGGACGGGTGGCCTTGTTCTTGGTCAGCCTTGGCGCTTCAGTACATGTGAATACCTACACTTCATATATATGTGTGTGCGTGCTAAGTCGCTCAGTCGTGTCTGACTCCTTGCAACCCAATGGACTGTAGCCCACCAGGCTCCTCTGTCCATGGGATTCTCCAGGCAAGAATACTGGAGTGGGTTGCCATGCCCTCCTCTTGCGATCCTGACCCAGGGGTCGAACCCGTATCTCCTGCGGGTCCTTCATCGCAGGAGGATTCTTTACTGCTGAGCCACCAGGAAGCCCATAGGTATATATACTTCAGTACATAGGTAGAGATACTTAAGGTACAAGCAGTGTATTAAAAGAATGTCTGCCCTCTAGGCCCTACTAGCCATCACTACTGCGAGCTTGTGATGCGCTTCTCCTATCAAGAGCCCAGATAAGGGAAATGGTACTAAGGGAATCAGTTCAAGGGCCTGCAGCCATCACTTCCTACACAGTGTGGACAACGTCTCTGGATTAAGCCTTAGTTTCAGAGAACCACAGTCGTGGGCCATTTGACTTGGCCATGAACTTCTTTCTGAAATGTGTCACAACCATCATCACCATCCCTTGAGTGAAGTGAAAGGATTAGTCACTCATTCATGTCCAACTCTTTGCAGCCCCATGGACTGTAGCCCGCCAGGCTCCTCTGTCCATGGCACTCTCCAGACAAGAACACTGGAGTGGGTAGCCATGCCCTTCTCCAGGGGATCTTCTTGTCTCAGGGTCTGAGCCACCAGGATAGTGTTCACCATCCCTTGAGGGAGGCCCGAATATGTTACCAATCAAAGCCTGCTAGTGTGTGGGTGAACGCGTCACCTGAGTTGCCCAGTGTCCCTTCCACGAATTCATGCACAGGCGTTCTCTGGGATTCATTTGTTCAGAGCAACTGTCTGGGTCCCTCACCCATGGAACACCTTGCCTGCTCACAGGCCCTCTCGGGCACCCAGCACAGAGACAGCGACGTGGAGACGCAACAGGAATGGCACGGGCACCACAGACGAGAGCAGGAATTCCAAGTTGCAAACCCTCTGATCTTCCTCCGTGACTCGAAAAGAAAATTAGAAAATACCCAGGACTGGGGTGGAGTAAAGGTTCTCCCTTCTTTGCCCAGCAGAGGGCGCAGCTAGCACCCTCTTCTTAACCTGGGAGGAAACCAGGACCAAACGTGAGTCCCGGAGACAGATGCCCCCAAACTCAACGAGGATGCTCCATGGGACTCATGGGTTCTTTTCTCTTAAAGCCATGGAGAGGAAGGAGCCTCTCTTTATTTGAGCCGACGTTTATGAAAAAGGGAGGTGCCCCACACTGATGGCCACTCAGGAATTGGTTTGATTATAAAGTGTGCATACACAAAGCAGCCCAGCTCCATGTTAAAGTAGACAAAGGCTTGTGACACATGAAGATTCTTCATCTAGAATTCTAAAGCACAGGGGCTCCCCCAACCCCAGGGGTGACACCCCGACATGGTCCCACAGCTCCCAGGAGCCTCATCTCCAAACAGCGTCAAGAGGGTATGATAGTGGTGGCTGTTCAGTGTCATCGTGGACTTCCAAATAAATGAATTTACAGAAGACTCCCAAACCCTAGCCTGGAATTAAGTAGATTTGCTACCATGTAGTATTAAAACTCAGAGACCAAAAACATCTACATTAGTGAAATCGCATGCAACCCAGCCAAAAAACACAAAACACCACTGGTTTATGCCATCAGCAAATCAGAGAAGTACACAGATAACCAGGAGCTTTCCAGGTAGCACTAGCAGTAAAGAACCCGCCTGCCAATGCAGGTTAGATGTAAGATACCTGGATTCGATCCCTGGAGGGCACGGCAACCCACTCCAGTGTTCTTGCCTGGAGAATCCCATGGACAGAGGCGCCTGGTGGGCTACAGTCCACAGGGTTGCACAGAGTCAGACAACACGACTGAAGTGACTTAGCACACACACACACAGATAACAGGGAAAGAAGCAGACTCAAGGCCAGCGAAGGATCTGCAGGAGCAGAAAACACTGAGAAGGGGACGCTCTGTCTGCGATGCCCAGCTAGTGGTCCAGACCAGTGCCTAGTGGGAATCTACCTCCTTGACCTTGGCAGCTTTTACAGCTGTCTTTGGGATGCTGTGCACCCCCACCCCCACCCAACAGAGCAAACCCAGTTGATGTGGGGTTGAGAGAGATGCTTCTTAACATTCCCCAAAGGCAGCCAGACTCATTAAATAAGAGCACTCTTCTTCTCATAACAAAAGCCACCATAGCAAGGAAAGATAAAATGTGTCTTGTTTGAAAGTCTGTGCTCTTTCTATAACTTCAAGGTGCCCATGGCTGAATAACAGCCCAGCAGGAGCGGCAGTAACAACAACAAACCTCGCTCTCTTCACAGTCACTGGAACTGCAACTGTGATTTGAAAAGGTCTCCCATTCTTTGCCTTATCCCCTCCAAAAAAAAAAACCTTTGAAAACTCTTATGAGTACAAAATCCTCACTCTGAAAAGAGCAAAAGTGCCTTTCCCAGACGCAGGCGGGCAAGCATTTCTTGAGTCTGCTAGGATACTCAGCATTTTGCTGGTAAGACCTTTGCAGGCGTTGAAGAAACCAGCAAACTCTCCCAGCAGCTTGCCCTCATGGACTCTCAGATGTGCCCAGGTCCTGGGCGCTTACTCTGCATGACCCCCGAGTAACACCCTACCTACAGGCCAATGGAATGACCCCCGAGTAACACCACTCACCCACAGATGGATGGCACACAAGTATGCAACTCCCTTCCCAAACTTCAGGCTCATGAGAAGCTCCACCGGGCCTCCTCAGCTCAGTCAGTTGCTGGGTTGGAAGTCTCTCCTCTGGGTTTCCATGATTCTTAAGTGTGTATTTCTACCATGTCTCTCACATTCTACAGTAATTGTTTATTTATGAGCCTTTCTAGGAATAAGACTTGCAGCCTGGCTGGGAGACAGAACATTTCCTTAAGAAAAGGGAAGTGAAGGCTTAGAGGGGTCGAGAGAGCTACCTGGATAGAGCTGATGTATTCAGGGAGGGCTTCCTGGAAGAGCGGGTATATTCCAAACCCCAGTGAGCAGAGAAAGGTAGGAATGGGAAATGGCATGGCAAAGGTGAAGGGTGGTAGGTTTGGGCAACAGGGGAAAACCAGTTGGAAGGAGTGGCGTGGCGAAGAGGACTAAGGTGGGGCAGGCTTGGGGGCACAGGAGCTCAGCCATCTGCCATAGAAACCCAAGAAAAGCAATCTCTTGGGTTTGGTTTCCTCATCTGTAAGCCTGTAAGCTTCAGCTACTCAGCATCCTTTCCCTTCCGAGCAGGGCCCTAGCCTCTGGGGAGCTTCCTCCACAATCACATGTATAGAGGCTGTATCTGGGGCACTGTCCTCCCTGGAGGCGCCTTCCCCACCCTGGGGCCGCCTTGCACCCAGGGTCCAGGGACCTGGCCGCCCTCCCAGGACGGGTTGGTAGGCACTGACGCCTGGAGAGGAAAACCCTCTGGGGCTCATTCACTTCACTGCTGGCTCAGAGCACTTGCCCAGTCCCTTGGCCCAGGCTTTCTGGAGCCGCCTGGTTCCTTCCTCTTACACCAGCCTCCTAACAGCCCTTCTAACAAATTACCTCTCAGATTAGCTGGAATTTTTGCTCCTTATGTTCCAAAAATCCTTTCTGATACAAGAATCTGCATCAAAAGGGGCGAGGTGGGAACTGAATGAGTTCAGAACGAGGGCCAAGCCCTTAGCACAGCATCTGGCACATAATAAGCACTCCTGGGTGGTAGCGATTGTTACTGGGAAGTGGGAGCCTGGAAGATGAGGGGGAGGGTTGTTAGGTAGAGAAATGGCCACTAAATCAGCATTTCAGATTCTTGCAACATGGCACTCAATGACAAATACACTTCACGTCACAGCCTGGCAATCAGGTGACCACACGTCCTCACTGGCTCAGGGCGTCCTGGTGTATGCTGCTCTCCTGGCATGATTATCATCAGAGACCCCCTGTACTCTCATGGGGCTTCCCTGGGAGCTCAGACGGTCAAGTGTGTGCCTATAATGCGGGATACCCGGGTTCGATCCTTGGGTCAGGAAGATCCCCTGGAGAAGGAAACAGCAACCCACTCCAGTATTCATGCCTGGAAATTCCCATGGACCGAGGAGCCTGGTGGGCTACAGTCCATGGGGTCGCAAAGAGTCGGACATGACTGAGCGACTTCACTTCACTTCCTGTACTCTCAACAGGTCAACAGTGGCCCAGTTTGGAAGGTAAATTACTTGGTCAATGTACCACACACACACATGTGCTTGTATATCACACAATACTTACTTGGCATGCTAATATTTTCTATTCTGTTTGTGTTTTTTTAAAGTGATCATGCATGCATGCTCAGTTATGTCTGACTCTTTGTCACCCCATGGACTGTAGCCCGTCAGGCTCCTCTGTCCACGAGATTCTCCAGGCAAGAATACTGGAGTGGATTGCCATTTCCTCCTCCAGGGGATCTTTCTGACTCAGGGATCAAACCTCCGTCTCCTGCATTGGCAGGCAGATTCTTTACCACTGAACCATCTGGGAAGCTCTTTTAAGTGGTCACAACCTACTAAATTCATTTCATGATCTTCTAACAGGTCATGACTGTCAGTTCTCTTAGGCAGCCCTGGGAAATGCCCACGCTCTTCACTGCAGCTTTCTCTTCAATACCATGGAATACGGTGGTGCCAATACGCTGCAGCTTTCTCTTCAATACCATGGAATACGGTGGTGCCAATACGGTGATTCATTTCAGAGAGGATGCAGTGTTCTGAAGGGGTTAAACAGAAAACACTGGCCTCACTGGTAAACCTCTCTGTCAGGAGATACTATAGACCTGTTTGCTATTGTTCTCATGGTTATGGACTTACTGTCTATTGCCTCGCTATGATGAGCACAAAAATTTAATTTGGCTTCAAACAGTTTTCGATTGCCAGGGAAAAAAAATCAATGCTGCTTATTAGGGCTCTCGTTTGTTCATTAAAATAAATTACCTTTGGGTTCTGAGCTGACTTTCATAAGACAAAACTTTACTGTTATTAAGAGGAACAGACTCCATGGATGGTAACATCTCTAAAGGAAAGTTCTAGTTTGCAGCCTGATTATGAGGTAGTCTGGTGAGAGAGGGTGGGGCAGAGGTAATTACTGCTGAAAACTGTGCCCTTGTTTTGAGCATCTCTATGGCACTCAGTCCATCAGAGCTTTCCCCTAACACTGCAGGGCCACAGGGGATATGCAGCCCTGTTGATCCAAGAGCCTTTGGGTCTTCTTGGAGCCAAACAGAGCCCCAGGTAGATTTCATCAGGATGTTAAGAGAAAGGATCGTGTATTTATGCATTCCAGAACACTGCCCAATGGGTTTCCCAGGTGGTTTAGTGGTAAAGAATCTGCCTGCCAATGCAGGAGACACAAGAGACACAGGTTTAAGCCCTGGGTCGGGAAGATCCCTTGGAGAAGGAAATGACAACCCACTCCAGTATTCTTGCCTGGGAAATCCCATGGACAGAGGAGCCTGGTGGGCTACAGTCCATGGGATCGCAAAGAGTTGGACACGACTGAGCATGCACACACTAAGACTGCCCAGCAGACCGCTGCCAAAAGAGGAGGGCATTTAATAGTGAGGTGGACTCAAACAAAAAAAAAAGGCTCCAAAGGCTTGCTCCAAATCATATACATTTCCCAAGACAGAACAGAGCTTGTAGCTACTGATTGCATATGAGGACAGTCATCTTGAAGACATTCCTTTGATGTCTCAGATTAATATCATGACCAGTGCCACTGGGCAGCCTCTTTTAAAGGCTCCAAGCACCAGAAGGAAGTTGGAAAAATGAATGCTTGTATTTTGCAGCTTTTGATATGGAAAGCTTGGATGGTTGGGAAAGGTCATCGATAAATGGAGGTTGACCTCAGGTATTTTAGACTTAAGGTGCTTTTGGCAGCTGTGACATTTCTGTGGGCTAGGAATTTTGAAAACTTAACTGCAGGCTATGCAGGACCTTTGATATTTCTTTTTCCATCACTATTCCTGTTTCACCATATGTCAATACTACCCAAGAGCAAATCAGCTCTCTAGGCTGACATAAGCTTGCGAGTCACAGACATCGTCCCTAAACATCAGAGTTTAATGTCTGACTGATGACTGCAGCTAACGAATTCCATGCTGGTCAGTTGAGAACTAGGAGCTATGGTTAAAAACAGACATTAGGAACTGCTAAAATCAAACACATTGTAACCAGATGCAATCTGTACTGCCTGACACAAGAAACTTTTTAAAAAAAGCAGCAGAGAGAAAGGTCATGATTATGACTGAATTCAATGGTATAAGTAATTGGCAGTCAGTAATTTCTCTGCATCAATGATTGTCAGAGGAAAGCCTCAGCTTAGCACACAGAACTCAGAGCAGAGGAGGGAAGCTTTGGGTGAATACTCCTCACCTGGAAAAACCTGATCCTACTGTGTCAACAACCCTGCACTTAGGAGGAAGCTGTTCTGTGAGTGGTGTTGGTGGTTTAGTTGCTAACTCTTGTGACCCCCATGGAGAGCAGCTTCCCAGGCTCCTCGGTCCATGGGATTCTCCAGGCAAGAATACTGGAGTGGGTTAAAGGCTGCATTCCATGGTGCCTGTAAGCTAAATTTCAATAGAAACTACAAACAACTGACCAGTAGACTTTACTGTTAAGGCCCTGGTGACCCCACCCTCTAGCAAGTACAGAGGAATGAGGGACTGTATGGGATGGTCCTCCATAAACTTCATTCCTGCAGAGGGGAGAGAACGGCAGGTTAAGAGAAACGCTTTCAAGAACACAATGCCCATCAGGAAAATGAACCAAACATCTGCAAAAGCCAACATGTTAATCACACAAACCAAAGGTTGATCCCCTGCTTGGAGAATCTGCCCAGTCTCCCAAGCCACCCAGTCTTCAGGGTCCTTAGTGGATGGATGGAATGGTAGTCCATAGGACATCAGAACTGGGACCAGACATCACTGTACCAGTTGTCTGGGTACTAACTGGCTACAGGTGTTCTCTGCTTTTATGAAAAGCCAGCAAATGACAACCCATATTTCTAATGATGCGTTTTACCAAAGGATCTGAAGGATCCCTTTAAATATCCAGGTGTCTTGATGGGCTTAAATAAGATCCAGGGTTTCCCTGGTGGTCCAGTGGTTAGGAATCTTCTCCCCAACGCAGGGGACACGGGTTGGATCTCTAGTCAGGGAGGATCCCACAGGCTGCGGAGCAACTGAGCCCTTGTACCGTAACTGCTGAGCCTGTGCTCGAGGGCCCAGAAGGCACTAGACTCCACAGGCACCTACAGTCCATGTTCCGCAACGAGAAGCCTGAGCACCGCAACTAGAGAGTAGTCCGCACACAAAAACCCAGCGGAGCCAAAATTTCAAAAAATAATTTAAAAATAAGATCCAACTTATGGGGTCACATTCCCACGGTGTATCCACTGTGTGATATAAGGGTCCCATTTACTCTGCTTCCAAGGCCCACAGGGCAGCATGGAGCAGGCAGAGAACACTTCCTCCGTGTGCAGACCTGGTGCTGTATTAGGGGCAGGCACCACATGATCACCAGTCACTAGTTCAGTCACCCGCCCCGCCCCCTTCCCCTGCCCCCAGCCTGGGACACGTGTTTACTGACATATCCTTCCCACCATATTGGAAAACTATCAAATCAACCCAGACTCACACCCTTTCTTATGGTGATTCTTCTCCCCATGGCAATGTTTTCTCTCAACTATTCTCAGGCCTTTGTCTCTAGGCCTATTTAACCAATGGTAATATGATGCATTATTTAAACTATAAGAGGGACTTCCCTGGTGGTCCAGTGTCTAAGACTCTGTACTCCCAATGCGGGGGGCCCAGGGTTCGATCCCTGGTCAGGGAACTAGAGCCCACCTGCTGCACCTGAAGGTCCCACATGCCACAACTAAGGCCCAGCACAGCCAAATAAATATGAAATGAAAATAAATATTTTAAAATAAAAGAAAGAAATGCCCATTCCCCTCAGTCTGGGTCCGAGCACACGTCGTGGCTGTGCAGAAGCACGACTGCTCAGCACGTGGCCCTCACATTTCCCGGCCCCCCTGTGGGCACCCAGGGCTGTGAGACGCGTCTGAGGGCACCTAGGGCTGTGAGACGCGTCTGTGGGCACCCAGGGCTGTGAGACGCGTCTGTGGGCACCCAGGGCTGTGAGACGCGTCTGTGGCCCTCACACTTCCCGGACCCCCTGTGGGCACCCAGGGCTGTGAGACGCGTCTGTGGCCCTCACGTTTCCCGGCCCCCTGTGGGCACCCAGGGCTGTGAGACGCGTCTGTGGCCCTCACGTTTCCCGGCCCCCTGTGGGCACCCAGGGCTGTGAGACGCGTCTGTGGCCCTCACGTTTCCCGGCCCCCCTGTGGGCACCCAGGGCTGTGAGACGCGTCTGTGGCCCTCACACTTCCCGGCCCCCTGTGGGCACCCAGGGCTGTGAGACGCGTCTGTGGCCCTCACGTTTCCCGGCCCCCTGTGGGCACCCAGGGCTGTGAGACGCGTCTGTGGCCCTCACGTTTCCCGGCCCCCTGTGGGCACCCAGGGCTGTGAGACGCGTCTGTGGCCCTCACGTTTCCCGGCCCCCTGTGGGCACCCAGGGCTGTGAGACGCGTCTGTGGCCCTCACGTTTCCCGGCCCCCTGTGGGCACCCAGGGCTGTGAGATGTGTGTCAGCCAAAGGACTGTGGGACATTTGGGGCCAAAGCATTTAAAAACTGACCCGTTAGCCTTCGCTTTGATCCTTCCCCGGGTTTGACCCACTGGAAACCGTGGGTTGAGATGGTCAGTGCTCAAGACTGAAGCAGCTTAGAGCATGACATCATCACATCACTTGGGGGAAGCCCTGGAAAGGCTCCTGACCCACACCAGAATTTGCATGAGCTGGAAATAAACCCTCGTAATCAACAAGGACCTACGGTACAGCACAGGGATCTCTACTCCATATCCTGTAATAAGCTATATGAGAAAATAACCTGAAAAGAATGCATATATGTATAACTGAATCACTTTTCGTGCACCTGAAGCTAATACAATTATATTCAGTATAAAATAAAAATTAAAATAAAAAATTTTAAAAAGAAACAAACTTTTGTAATATTAAGTCACTGAGATTCCAGGATTGATTTGTCCCTGCAGCATAAAGTCACTCTGACCAATGCATTTGTCACCAGAACCCATGAAAGTGGATTCTCACTGTGGAACTAAAGTCTTCTATTTAATAACATTTAAAGTTTTAGCTTTGATTTGACATTTTTATTTCCCATGAAGGCTTTGGTACTTAAACAGAGGGAGTAAACCAGTTTTTTATGACTATACCATATTTCATTGAAATGAATAAAGATTTCTAGGTATTCAGAGACCTGCAAATTCAGGGTCCCAGAGCAAAATCAGATACAAATTGTGTGTATCTCCGTCAACAGCCTACAGAGGCCTGCCTTTCTCAACATCTCTAATTTAACTGAAGACGTTATTAGATGGAAATATTTTCCAAGTCTCAAGACAACCTTTTCACACAAAGACCTTTAAATACTGAATGCCAACGTTGTTGGGTAGGAACTGCCTTTCCATTCAAAACCCAGCTGTGAAATGAACATGAGTAATGACTGATATACCTGCTCACTGATAATGAATAAAAACAGCTGCTGCTCACAGGAGAGTCAATCAGCACACAGATGGCTTAAAAGGATCCTAATAAATTTAATAAAAGCATCTTTCCTCCCCCGTGTGCCTCATGTACTGCCTGGGACCTCGGGATTTTGTCTGACCTCCAGTATCACAATTACCCTCTTTGGGCTTTAGAAGTCTCCCCAATACATTTGGCAAAACTACTAGACATAGTGATTGGGCAGGCATATTATGGAAATTTAAAAAGTATTTTTAATATTTTTATTGTGATAAAATATATATCATACAATTTTTTTTTTGGCTATTTTAAGTGGAGCACTAACTACATTCACAAACTTGTGCAAACATCACCACTACCAATTTCCAAAACTTGTTCATCACCCCAAACATAAAGTCTATAACTATTAAGCAATAATTCCCCAATGCCCACTTTTGATGGTGGATGTAGTGATTTTAACATAACCTCTATGGCAGCTGGCTTTGTGGGGTCTTGTCTCATTTCTGCAGTCATGTTAGCAGGTGAATTGTTTCAGTTTTCTGAATCTCAGGCTTTTGACTTGATAAAAAACCTCTGTCTTTCACTGACAGATTCTGCATGGGACATTTTCTTACAAGGGACTTTTAAGCAGGGTACACCTTATATCTTATAAACTCCTCTTGCTAAAGCTGAGTCATATAATACATGTTCATTTTTGAACTGCCTTATAACAATGACAACTTCAGGGCCTGTTGAAGTGACTGAAATGTTTGCCCTGACACTAGATGGCCCCAGACTACTTGGCTATATGAGTTCTGTGCGAATTTGAAAATTTTATTTTGTTCTTTTATTTCCTGTCAAGCTGTCAGCTTTCACTTGATACAAATCTAAGAGTACTGTTTTTGTATTCATTTTTGTTTTGTATTGTTGCTTTCGTAAAAAAAAAAAAAACTGAAATGAAATTCACGTAACAGAAAATGAACCATTTTAAAGGGAACACTTCAGTGACATTTGACATATCCACAATGATATGCAACCATCACCTCTGCGTGCGTGTGCGCTCAGCTGCTCAGTCAAGTCTGACAATTCATGATTTCATAGACTGCAGCCCACCAGGCTTTTTTGTCCATGGGATTTCCCAGGCAAGAATACTGGAGTAGGCTGCCATTTCCTTCTCCAGGGGAGCCTCCCGACCCAACGATGGAACTCTCCCACTTCCTCAACCTTTCCTCACACTTCAAACTTCTGAGTAACTGAGATAATACACGTGACTAATGGAAATGTTGATTTGTTCATTCAGTAAAAGAATGCATAGAGTGCTGACGAAGACCATAGCCTGAGATTCATCTTTTCATAGGGCTCCGTGTAGGAGTGCAGGGACTGGGAAGGGGCCTGGAGAAACCTCTGGCCCAGTGACTACCGACCTGGGCAAGAGACACAGGAACCATCTAAACAGATTTAAAAAGCAGGTATCTGTCCTCAGTGTTGCCCGGGGCAGGGTCTGACACTCTGTGCTTTCAAAGTGTTCAGCAAGTAATTCTGCGTGACAAATATGCCTTTGAGAGTCCCTTGGACTGCAAGGAGATCCAACCAGTCCATCCTAAGGGAGATCAGTCCTGGGCGTTCATTGGAAGGACTGATGTCGAAGCTGAAACTCCAATACTTTGCACCTGATGTGAAGGGCTGACTCATTTGAAAAGACCCTGATGCTGGGAAAGATTGAGGGCAGGAGGAGAAGGGGACGACAGAGGATGAGATGGCTGGATGGCGTCGCCGACTCAATGGACATGAGTTTGGGTAAACTCTGGGAGTTGGTGATGGATGGGGAGGCCTGATGTGCTGCGGTTCATGGGGTCACAAAGAGTCGGACATGACTGAGTGACTGAACTGAACTGAATATGTGTCTGAAAATCATCAGCTCTTCCTAGCGCACATTTTGGTTTTTTTGTTTCATTTTGCTTTCTGACTGTGCCATGTGGCTTGTGGGATCTTAGTTCCCTGACTGGGGACTGAACCCCAGGCCACAGCAGTGAAAGCACCAAGTCCTAACCACTGGACTGCCAGGGCCTTCCCATCAAACATTTTCTGTTTAAAGATGAAGCACCATCATCCCCTGGCTGACCGAGAGCATCCAGCAGCTCAGCTGTGAAGGCCATGGACAGCAGCAGCGCCAAGAACGAGAAGAGCAGAAACACGAAGCAGGCTATAAGGAGAAGGAGCGTGTGCGGGTGAGAACACAGACTCTCATTTCCTCCCCACTGCAGTTTACTTACATGTTGCGTGGAATCTGCCCTTTCTATCAAGACAGCAGATGACGGCGCGGGGTCGGGGGAGGTCTCCACTTGGCTGGGGCTTCCACACCAGAGGCAGGAGTTCAAGCCAGGACTTGCATCTCTGAGACAGCTGAACGTCTTTTCTGATCTGGCTGCCAATTCCAAGGCCCAGCTTTCCTGCACGAACTCTCCAAAGTCTGACAGCTTCTAGAAAAGGAGTTCATGAGCTGATGCTCTGCCAGGGCCAGGATGCCAGGAGCCACTGGCATTCACAGAGCCAAGCAGGATCTACCCTGTGCTTCCTGGGCGCCTGTCCTCACTGCAGATGGCTCCTCCCTGCCCTGCAAAAGGTTCTCTGACAACTCGCTTTATCACTTAAGGAATCTGCATCACGGAGCCTTCTTCTTCCCTTCCATTTATTTATGGGTTATACACCCCATAGTGTTAAGCGTCAGTTGCTCAGTCGTGTCTGTAGCCTGCCAGGCTTCTCTGTCCATGGAATTCTCCAAGCAGAAATACTGGGTGGGTTGTCATTCCCTTCTCCAAGGGATTTTCCCGACCCAGGGATCAAACTTAGGCTCCTGCATTGCAGGTAGATTCTTTACCATCTGAGCCACCAGGGAAACCCATATATCCCATAGTATCTGATACGATATTATTTACACTGTTCTGGTAAAAACGAAATACATACACATGTAAGAGCTATGAAACACAAATAGTGTCATTTTGGTGATTCTACATCTGTACTAAATGCTTCTATAGTTGGATTTAAAACTGTCATTATAGGGAATTCTCTGGCAGTCCAGCGGTTAGAACTCAGTGCTCTCACTGCTGGGGTTCTGGGTTTAATTCCTGGTCTAGGAACTAAGTGGAGAAGGCAATGGCACCCCACTCCAGTAATCTTGCCTGGAAAATCCCATGGATGGAGGAGCCTGGTGGGCTGCAGTCCATGGGGTCGCTAAGAGTCAGACACAACTGAGTGACTTCACTTTCACTTTTCACTTTCATGCACTGGAGAAGGAAATAGCAACCCACTTCAGTGTTCTTGCCTAGAGAATCCCAGGGACGGCAGAGCCTGATGGGCTGCCGTCTATGGGGTCGCAGAGAGTCGGATGCGACTGGAGTGACTTAGCAGCAGCAGCAGCAAGGAACTAAGATCCCACAAGCCAAAAAAAAAAAAAACAACACAACAACAACACAAAAATCTGTCATTATATAATACTAAGATGAATGATAAAATGTATACTACTAATCTTATTTTTTAAATATTTATTTATTTGTTGCAGCGTGTGGGATCTAGTTCCCTGACCAGAGATTGAACCTGGAGCATGGAGTCTAAGCCACTGGACCGCCAGTAAAGTCCCTATGCTACTAACTTAAAATTGTTAGTAAAAATTTTCTTTTTTCTTTACCTAAAATGACATTAAATGGCAAATGAAAAATATTATGACAGATCAAAAGAGATTGCAGAAGAAAGGGAAAAGCTTTCTCTTTCAATCCCTTGAACAGTTTTTTCCCAGCTTTTTGAACAAGATGCTCTGCGTTTTCATTCTTCAGCTGAGCCTGGCAAGTCCTGGGGTGATCTGTGGATCACAAGGGACACAGCACTGCTGGCCATGTGGCAGATTAAAGGGAGAATGCCATTAATCTAGCCGCATCTGTTTTAGTTCTCAGTTTACAGTGGGGGTCGAGGAAGAAATTTGTTGCTGATACATGGTAGAAAAGCAGGAAGTGGATAAATCCCATCTCTATTCCCAGCCTTGGGCTTGTTACCAGGATGATAAAGTGATCAGCATCCTAAAAAGATCCTTCCCTGCTTTGGGAGTTTGTGACAGATGGTGCCACCTGGCCACACGTGTAAGCCAGGTGTTCAGTGACACAGGGGCCCCTGTCACGCAAGCCTCCTACCTTGGAGCAAGGCTAAGAGACGGGGATGGGGCAAGAACATCCCTCAGGACCACCCAGAGGAGAGCATGAGGACCTGCCACCTGGGTGTGGCCTGGGCTCACAGCCCACTCCACGCCCTTCAGCATTGACAGCTTCAATTCTTCACCCCTGAGGCTTCCATGTCCTCACTTAAGACATGAGCATAATTACAGGACTTTCCTAGGAGACTTGTTAAAATGATTAAATGTCATAAGCCATGTAAAGCACCTAACACAGGGTCTGCTACATGATAAACGCTCTGTAAGTGTTGGCCCTTATCATCATCACCATTATTATTCACCACTGTGATGGAAGGGGTGTTGTTAGTTGCTAAGTCGTGTGGCCTCCCTTTTATCTCAGACACCCCAACCCCACCCGCAGCCCCAGCCCTGGGGTTCAAATAGAGACCTGAAGAAACGACGAGGGAGGGAGACCTGGTGGGTCCCGTGGCCTGGGAATCAGCAGCCACGGGAGACAAGTAAAGCCGCCCTCACTCCTGAGCGCATCCACAGCCGGCTTCATCTGCGCCAGCCTCTGCATCACCACCGCCAACCACTCAGGCTCACTTCCGCTCTCACCCTGGGACACGCGATTCTCAGATTCCCTTTGGCAGCTCTGGACCCAAGAAGTCAGAATCTGCCAATGTGACCTGGGCATCTGCATTTCCAAGCAACTCCTCCAGGGACTGTGAAGCAGGTGGTCCACGCACCATTCTTTTCATAAGCAGGGGCTGGAGAGTCTTCAGCCCGGTCTTCCTCAGAGCCTGTTTGCACAGGGAAGTATGAGGTGCTGGAGCCACGCTGGGCTGTGGGATTTCACTGGGAGGGAAGTGACCAGCATGACCCACATGGGGGCCTCTTTATCCCTCAGTGATGATAAGGACCACCCAAGCCACAGCCAGGGATTGGGATGTCTGCCCCTATTCCCCTGTGTCCCAGCAGAGCAGTCGGGGTGATGAACACCTCTGAGACAGTGACCGAGTTTCCCACTGACTTTGCTTGGGCCAGGATAGGTCACTGACCGCCTCTAATGCAATGACTGCCATGCCTTCAAGTTAACTGAGCACCAGTTCCAGTGTGGCACGCATCCTGGTTTCTGATGAAACGAGTTTCCATCAAGTCTGTATAAAAGAACTAAGTAAAACTGCTAAGTCAACCGAGAGTCCCAAAGGAGAGGATAATTCAGGATGAACGGTGATAGGAAGATATTAGAATCGAGATATACAGGGAATCTAGGACAATGGTACTGATGAACCTATCTGCAGGGCAGGAAACGAGATGCAGATGTAGAGAACGGACTTGTGGACATCGTGGGGGAAGGAGAGCGTGGGACGAATTGAGGGAGTAGCGCTGGCGTGTGTACACTACCATGTGAGAAATGGTTCGTGGGAAGTCCCTGTGGAACACAGGGAGCTCAGCCTGGTGGTCCGCGACGACCTAGAGGGATGGGGTGGGGGTGGGAGGGAGGAAGGCTCGAGGGAGGGGATATACGTATCCTTATCCTCACTTGTTGTCCAGCAGAAACCCATACAACATTGTTATCCTCCAATTAAAAATTAAAAAAATAAGACACGTTAGCAACCAGCTATCCCTCCAAATACATGACCAAAAGTATCAAAGCATGTTTCAAAAGGGGAATTTTGGTAAGACAAGGGGGTGGCTTCTGGCTCAGTCTGCTGTCCAGGATTTCCGGACTCTGGTGCCTTTGAATAACAAGTGTAGACCCTGCTCTCAGGCTTTTATTGTTTAATGGGCAAACTGCAACCAGGACCCAGAAGTTTTCTCTGAAACACCACCTTTTGGGGGCTCCACTCAGCTACCAAACACCCTGGAAGCAACTGGCAGAGAGTTCAGAAGGATAAACTCAAAGTCCTCTTTCCAAACTGCCCTCTCGCTTCCCTGCATCTTTAAAGGCACCAAATCCTCAGTCACCTGTGCCACTTCCGTCCTCTCCTGGTACATCCAGGGACTCTTTCTTGGCCTCACTTTTTTTGCATCCTTCCCTCTTCTCCATCCCCGTGTCAGCATCTGCGTCGCCCTCTCACGTGGCCTGATCCACAGCCCCCCACTAGCTCACCAGCACAGACCTCAGGCCCCATCAGAGAGATGATAGGCATCCAGGAGCCAATAGAAAATCAGTGTGTGAGAGGGTCCACCAGGGGAGCACACAGAGGTACCTGAGCCCAGAGGAGGGAGGAGTCCTGAAGAAATCAAGGAATGCTTCTAGGAGGAGGTGTTAGCGGCGCTGGATAATGAATGAACGGGCAGGGTTTTGACAGGCAGAGTGGCTTTTCAATCAAAAAGAAAGTCCTACAGGGAAAGATTCAGGGGAGAAAAGCTCAGGGTGGTTTTGGGGAGAGGCAAAGCCACCCATTTGACTGAGTGTGGGTCCTCCAACAGATAAGTAACAGATACAACTGGAACAAGGACCTGAGAACAGAGAACTTTTCCAATCTACCTCAGGGCATTCGCATTTGACTAGGAAGGTAAGGGGGTGGAGGATGCGGAGCTGGGAAGTAACATGAAGTCAAATCATTGGAAACACCGGGACCTGGGGTGGTGATGGGGCTGAGAGACCAGTGAGGAGACTGATCTGTGGTTCAGCCTGGAGGGTGATCTCAAAATGCAGACAGGGCAGGGACTTGAACACCAGCGAGCTGTGCTGATAAGAGGAAAGAAAGGGGCAGAAAAACGCTCAAGTGCTAGGCCTGCGTGCTTGCTAAGTCGCTTCAGTCACGTCTGACTCTCTGGGAACCCTGTGGATTTTGCACGTAGTAGGCGTGCTCCAGAGGTGAAGGGGGGCTGTGGGCCCCAGAGCTGTTCTGGGAATAAACTCTCAGGAGGTGCCTGAGGAGAGTGAGATGGGGGCGTGGTGCAGGCATATCAGCGAGAGAGAAGCTTGTATTAGGTGCTGGTAAGTCATTCCTTCACCCATCCGGTCATTCGGGGGACACTCGCTGCTCTCCTGCTGTGTGCTGGGCACTACTGGGGGTGCTGGGGGGTGCAGCAGTGAACGAGATGTCCTCGGAGAGGGAGGTGAGGAGCTGGTGACCAGACGTGGCTCTCAGCACGTCAGGGTTGCCAGGCACCCATCCGCCATCCCCTTGTTCTCCTGACCCAGTTTAGTCCACTCGACCTCTGCCTGCTGTTTCTGAGTAGTATCGCTCTAAGATAAGTCACTTAAGATTTCCCTCGAGGTTCCCTTTATTCACACACCAGTTGTATAAACAAGACCGGATATCTCACCAGGAGGTCAGTGCTTTCATTCCAAGGAGCCCTGAGGTCTCTAAAGATATTCCAAATGTCATGATAAAAAGCCAGGGCCTTCTGCAACGGGGCTCAACCCCTCTGCACACAAAGGGCCCCACCTGGAGACGGTGAGGGAAGATCCAGTTTGGCAAGGAGACAGGGTGGGTGGGGTGCACGAAGCTACCCGGATCCACACCCCCTCACATCTCCCTGCGTGTCCCCTAGCTCTGCTGCCATTACCCGTTGGTTGTACTGGGGACTCCATCCACTCAGACATTTTCAAACACACATTGTGTTGAAAACACATCCTTTGCACAACGAAAAGCTGAAGTTTCCTCAGTTAGGAGCAGAAGTAGGGGCACCAAGAGACAGCAAGACACTGTGCCCCCAGCCACCCGCCCGAGGCCACCCTGAGCCAAGCACAGACCACCCACAAGGTTCACTTTGGGCTCAAACAAGTCACGTGATCTCAGACCCACCCACCCCACCCCCAATCCTTCAAGGCTAGGGCATTTCTCAGAGCTGCAACTCACCACTTCTGGCAATTTTAGAAATGCACTGATGCCATGCCTCCTCCACACCTCCCGGCATGGTTCTTGCTTGCCAACAAAGTTCCGGGAACCAAATCTAATTTATTCAGAATTTATTAGAAAAATCTGTGGCAGGATTGCCTCGGCACCCATTAACTACCGTTAACTGTGTGTGTCACCTGTGGCTGCAGGTGACCTCGGTCAGGCTGGATTCCAGATGCCGGCTTTGTCATCTGTCAGCCTGCAGGTGTGGCCCTGTCAGCCAGGATCAGACGGAAACGTCTTTCATTTCACAGATGAGGGAACCAGGCTCAGAGAGGTTGAGAGGCATGCCCACAAATGCACAGCTGGGTAGACACAGGGCCTGGAGGGAAGGTATCATTTACTGAGCTACTGCCAAGGGTCAAGTGTTGGGTTTGGAGGAGGAAATGACAATCTACTCCAATACTCTTGCCTGGAAACCTTCCGTGGACTCTCTTCCACCATGCTCCTCTGTCCATGGGATTCTCCAGGCAAGAATACTGGAGTGGGTCGCCATTCGCTTCTCCAGGGGATCTTCCTGACCCTGGGCCGGACCCTGGGCCTCCTGCACTGCAGGCAGATTCTTTACCAGCTGAGCCACCAGGGAAGCCCTATTATACTCAAAGCATACTATAACTCACATTTCATTCTCTGTGGAATTAAAAGGATCAAACATTCAAATAAATAAATAAATAAAACACAGAATCAAACATCCAACCAACCAGGTGTAACAGCGAATTCCCCCACCCAGGGAATGAGGTGGCCCTGTCAAGGCATTCGATGGGGGCTGTGGGGCTCTGTCCGTTTGCCCCCAGTGCCGGGCTATGATGCGACAGGCCCGCAATCTTCTACCATTTTGTTGCTTGAGAGAGTTCAGCTCCAGAGGTGGGCAGGGGGGTGGGGTGGTGCTGGCTGATCCAGACAGGACCTGGGGCAAACACCCCCACTTTATACACAAAGTCCCTCCAGGAACCTGTCCTCAATGAGCACGGCTCCATTTGCAAACACGCTTTTTAAAGACCTCAGTGCTGGTACGGAGGCATCTGGGGATGCTCCTGGCTGGCTCTCTGGAGTGGGAGGACCTGAGTGCAGAGGGTGCTGGCGGTGACGGGAGGGTGGTGTGTGTGTGTGTGTGTATGTGTGTGTGTGTGTGTGTGTGTGTGTGTAGAGAAGGAGGTGGAAGTGTGTGTAGAGAAGGAGGTGGAAGTGAAGACGGAGGAGGAGCGCACACCACCCGCTCAGCGGGGACCTGCTGGCACGAGGCCACCTTGGCAGCGTCTCCCTCCCACTGATCCTCTGCTAACTCACCGGCAGGGTGATTCCTCCAGCGCTTCCTACTCCAAGGGTTACAATGAGATACGGGGCTTCTCTTCCCTGTCACTTTGCTTCTCGGACGCGTCACACTCAAACCTGCTTTGGTACCCGCAGGAGCCCCTCTGCAGCAAGTTGGAGTCCATAGGATGGGAGACGGGTCACCGGGAACCAGAGGCAAGTCGCCAGCGCCCTGCCAGGGTCTTCCTCACATCACCGCATGCCATCCCCCTGGCTCCCCAGAAGGTGCAGAGAGAATTGAGAGTCAGATGGTTCACAGGCTCAAAGTCACTTAGCTACCGAGTGGTAGAACTGGGATTTGCAGTGAGGCTTCTGTGACTCTATTTGAAAACTGGTCTCTTTGACTTCCAAACCCAGTCTCTCCCCCTTACCCCAGGGCAGGAGGAAAGGGGAAGAAACGCAGAAAGGAACGGCTTTCTGGTAAGAGTCAGGGGCGCCAGGAGGTGGGTGCACCTTCCCCACCAGCCCTGTGGGTGCGTGGTCATGTTTCACCAGGTAAGGAGTATCGTGCCCATTCCACAGATGAGAAAATGGAGGATCAGAAGAGTTAAGAACTTGCCCAAGGTCACACAGCTAGATAAGAACTCAGGGGTCATCAGATCCATCAAGCTTGAGAGGTTTGCTCTTACTCGATCAGAGCTGGCTTCCTCAGTTTGGAGAAGACAGGACATGAAGTATCAGAGCAGAGCATGAGGGTGTCACACACCCTGTCTCCTGCGAAATGCAGTGCTGGGGTATTCCCAGTGAGTGTAGGCCTATCTGCCTCCTCCTGCCTTTCCAGAAGCAACAGTGGAAGACACATGTGCAACACCTAGTAGGTCTTCAATATACATCTAATGAATGATCCTGCGGACTGGTATTCAAACATCGCTTCACGAGGATTCACCCTTTCCACAATGTCCTTGCAAAAACTGTCACCTTGGTGCCCCAACACACAGAATCAGGGGAACTGCAGCCCAGAGTGGACAGCAGCCTCCTCTCCATCACTGACCTGGCTTTTCACCGACAGACATGAAGCTAGACCAGTCTGCCGGCCTCATGTGGCTTGCCAGGTGCATACCTCTGTCAAACAGAAAGGGGGCCCCCAAGTCATGGACAACTGGTAACTGAATGAATTAGATTTTTGGTTGGTGTCCACACTTTTTGGGGCTTCCCTTGTGGCTCAGCTGGTAAAGAATCCGCCTGCAATGCGGGAGACCTCGGTTCTATCCCTGGGTTGGGGAGATCCTCTGGAGGAAGGCATGGCAACCCACTACAGTATTATGGCCTGGAGAATTCCATGGACTGTATAGTCCATGGGGTCACAAAGAGTTGGACATGATTGAGCAACTTTCACTTTCACACTTGTTGAGGTCAATTACCACAAGGGTGCCATGTAAACTAAACCACTAAAACTCCATCTAGAAAAACAACTGTCCTGTATCCAAGGACGAACTCAACTATCCCAAAGGCAGGAGGAGATTTTGGTCCAGCATGGCTGCCGAGAATCTGCCTGCAATGCAGGAGACCCAGGTTTGATCCCTGGGTCAGGAAGATCCCTCGGAGAAGGAAATGGCAACCCACTCCAGTATTCTTGTCTGGAGAATTCCATGGACAGAGGATCCTGGAGGGTTATAGTCCATGAGATCACAATGAGTTGGACATGACTGAGTGATTAACACAGTTCGGGGCTTCTAAGGGCCTTTCCTAACCTCACTCTTCAAGGTGAAGAACAGGTGTGTCCCCCTTTATGCCACAAAGAGCTTGCTCTGAATCTCATCATCTGCTGGGGTGTCTGGGGGAGAGAACTCCACCCCCCGTGTCCCCGGCAGCATTACAGAACACGTCCCCAACCCCTGCACGCCTCTCTTTCTGTCTCAGCTCCAGATGGGCGGCACCCCTGCCCTCAGACAGCCCTCCGGAGGTTTAGGACTTGTGAACTTCGTAGCACAGGCCCCGGGTACCGGGGAGCAGCACGTGAATAACACTGAGAAGCTGGTGGAATTTCCTTCAGGGGTTGGTGTGGACTTTGTATCTAGCCAACACCCTCCTCCTACCTCACAGAAGGGAAATAACAAGGAGAAATAAGGGTAAACTGTTCATATTTGTGTGGCAGAGTTGCCACAGATGTATGTGTGTGTGTGTGTTCAGTCGCTCAGTTGTGTCCAACTCTGCGACCCCGTGGACTGTAGCCCTCCAGACTCCTCTGTCCATAGGATTCGCCAGGCAAGAATACTGGAGTGGGTTGCCATTTCCTTCTCCAGGGGATCTTTCTGACCCAGGGATCAAACCCATGTCTCTTGAGTCTCCTGCACTGGCAGGCAGATTCTTTACCACTGTGCCACATGGGAAGCCTGCCACAAATGTATAAATTTTCATTAAAACAACATGTGAACTGTTCCTAGTATACCTACAACCCAAGATATTCCAGTGGAAACCATCTGTGTTTGTCTGTGTTACATCATAACAACACACATATCTGCAACTTGGGCCACTAACTGGGCTAAGAGGCACATGCTTTAGTTTCCTGTGAACCTTGAAGAAAAAACAAAAAACAATGGAGGGATGCAGAGAGATTTTTTAAAATTTAAATATCCCAAATTAACTGCTTTCTTTTGCTTGGGGGGGTATTAGGTATGTTTATATTCTTTTTTTAATTGATGTATAGTTGATTTACAATGTTAGATTAGCTTCAGTTACACAACATAATTCAATATTTTTATAAATTATACTCCATTTAAAGTTATTATAGAATATGGGTTCTATTTCCTATGCTGTACATTACATCCTCGTATCTTATTTATTTTATACTTAGTTGACTGCTTTCTTTAGTCACTAACTGAAAATAATGGTAGAAACATCTATTTAAAAAACCAATGATACCTTTACTGGTTATAACATCAGACCCAATGAGATAAGCCAACACCAGGTGTGAGATCCATCTTATAAATGAGGCCATTCTCATTCCAGTAAGCCCTTTACTTTATAAACTGGCAAGATGGATGAGAAGTAAAAAAGACTGATGTGTTGCTAATTCTGTCACACCTTAAAAAATGTTCCCTGGGAGACAGAAGGCTCTACACGGGAACTGAGCTTTGACCCCAAGCTAGAAAGAGGAGATGGAATTCCCATGCAAGACTGCAAATGCTGGACAACAGACTTCATAAGTGATGTTCAGGATCATACAATGATAAGGAATGAAATGTTAATTAAAACAACCATGAGGTATCAGCTTTCACGTATTGGATCGGCAAAGATGAGGAAACAGTTTAGGATTCTAGTGAGGGGAGAGGGAGACAGCTCAGTGGGAATATGAAAGGTGTCACTTCTTTGGAGGGCGATTTGGCATAACTGGTCACAAGCAGAGCGGGCAAGGGCAATCTCATTCATGGAAAAACTGTCCACATGTGTACATACAAGTGTAGGGAAAGACATACCATACAGAGCAAAGCGTGGTTAATAACAATTTCCTGTGGGATGAAGTAGCCACAAGTAGGACCACAGTGGTGGGGCAGAGGAAGAAGTTGGAGGTGGGTGTGTGAAGTATGTTTGCTTCTACTTGATAACCTAATACTGCTTTGCTTTTTCACCCATGAGCAGGTTTGCTTATATAATTTAAAACATTCAAGGGACTTCCCTGGCGGTCCAGTGGTTAAGACTCCACACTTCCACTGCAGGATCCCTGGTTGGGGGAACTCAGATCCTGCATGCTGCAAAAAAGTGAAAGTGAAAGTCACTCAGGTGTGTCCAACTCTTTGCAACCCCAAGGACTAAACAGTCCAAGGAATTCTCCAGGCCAGAATATTGGAGTGGGTAGCCATTCCCTTCTCCAGGGGTTCTTCCCAACCCAGGGATCGAACCCAGGTCTCCCACATTGCAGGCGGATTCTTTACCAGCTGAGTCACAAGAGAAGTGCATGGTGCACAGTGCAGCTCAAAAAAACAAAAAAATATATATAAAGAATTCATACAGCTTAATACCAAAAAGGCAACCTGATTAAAAAGTGGACAGATTTGAATAGGCATGTTTCAAAGAAGACACGCAGATGGCCAACAGATACATGAAAAGATGTGCAACATCATTAACCATCAGGGAAATGAAAATGAAAACCACACCGAGATATCACCTCACACCTGTGTGAATGCTAAGTATCAAAAAGACAAGAAATAACAAGTGTTAGCCAGGATGTGGAGAAAAGGAACTTCTCACACACTACTGGTTGGAACATAAGTTGGTGGAACCAGTGTGGAAAACAGTATGGAGTGCCCTCAAAAAATTAAAAATAGAACTGCCTGTAGGATCCAGCAATTCCACTTCTGGGTATTTATCCGAAGAAAACAAAAACACTAACTCAAAAAGATATATGTGCACCCCCATTTTCACTGTAGCATTATTTATAATAGCCAAGATATGGAAACAATAAAGGTCTATCAATGTGTGAGTGGATAAAGAAATTGTGGTATATGTACATTAGAATATTATTCAGCCATAAAAAGAAGGAAATCTTTCCATTTGTGACAACATGGATGGACTTCAAGGGCATTATGTTAAATGAAATTAGTCAGAGGGAGACAAGCATGATCTCTCTTATATGTGGAATATCAAACAAACAAACAAAAAACCCAGAAGCTCACAGACACAGAGAACAGATTGGTGACTGCTGGAGAGAGAGGTAGGGGTACAGAAACAAGAAATGGGTGAAGGGGGTCAAAAGGTAAAAAGCATACAAACAAAAATATGCTATGAAAGATCTATTCACCATTACAGTGGAACCTGCAAAACTCACAAAACTCTCACACGCTCCCCTGGCCTTTCAAATGGAAGCTCTTCTAAGAGGGTGGACCCCTCATACACAGGAGATGCTCAAGAGATAGATCCATGCTAATAAGGGTGGTAAGGACTAAGCTCTAAGCTTTCTAAGCACTAAGAAAATGAATATGTTTCTTGTTTGGTAGAAAGTTTCCCTATTTGGTAGAAATTTGACGTAGGAAGCAACTTCGGGAGTGGGTTGGGCAAGCCCCTTCTCTCCAGTGGGAATCAACAGTGATTTGTGTTCGAGTGATAGGATTGTTTGTCTCTCATTTGCTTCTGCATCAGTAAGAGTAGTGATAACAGCCCCCTGCTGCGTCCTCCCCTAGAAGTTCAGTGATAATAAAAGGTATTAATTGATAATAGAAAATTAATTGGTAATAGTCACCAAACAACATTCTTAACACACTTTCATTTTTCAGTCCAAATGTTGTATCTCAGTGGTAACCAACCAAGGGTAATTCTGCCTCCCAGGGGATGTCTGGCAATGTCTGGAGGCATTTTTGATTGTCCTCACTGGGGTGAGGATGGTGGCTAGTGACTCGTGGATGGAGATCAGGGATGTCGCTAAATATCCTGCAAAGAATGGGGCCGCCTCCTAACAACAAAGAATCTAGTCTAAAACGCCAATAATTACAAGTTTTTATAACTAACATTCACAGTTTTAGTATTCAGATTTATAAACTACTACTTTATTTTAAACCTCTGGTTTTTGTCGATTACAAATTGGCACTTGCCATTGGCACTTGCCATCTGCCTCTACAGGGATGAGATCATGTGCTGCTGACCTTCAACACCCCCTGAGAGGAGTCCAGGGTGGAGAGCAGAAATGAGGCAAAACTATACTTGGGGAAGTACTGGCAAGACAAGTCTTCAGATAGTTAAATATTTTCAGGGGGCGATCCTAATTCTTGTATCTCCTCATATCTAGAAAAGCACTAAAATCCTTTATGGTGATGACTGTTCCTTGTGGCTAACAAAAGTTTCACGAGACTAGCAGAAACTTTTGGAAAACTATGTGCTTGACTGCATGTACTCCCCCTTCACCAAAATCACATGTATACTGACCTTCCGCCACTATCTCTGGAGCAGTCTCAGAGCTATTGCTTCCTGGGAAGCTCAAACGGTAAAGAATCTGACTGCAACACAGGAGACCTGGGTTCGATCCCTGGGTCGGGAAGATCCCCTGGAGAAGGGCATGGCAACCCACTCCAGAATTCTTGCCTGGAGAAGTCCATGGACAGAGGAGCCTGGTGGGCTGTGGTCCATGGACTCGCAGAGTTGGACAGGACAGAGCAACTAACACTTCACTTTCTTTCACCCAGACCTATCTGAGGTGCTGTCTCCTGGGTTGCAGTCCTCATTTTGCCCCAAATAAAACTTAACTCACAACTCTCAAATTGTGCTTTTTTTTTTTTTAAGTTCACATTTGTGTCTTAATTTAACAGTAAGCCTGTATCTAGAGGTGCCTAAGTTTTTTTTAACACCTAGCACTTCAACAGTAGTCAGCATTACTGACGTTCACTTCAGAGCCCCAACCCGGGCACATCTTTGACCCAGTGATTGTGGTTTTCAGTGACTGACTTGGTAAATTAGGCTGTTTATTCCTAAATTAGAGGTGAGTGGAAACTCAGCTCACTTTGGCCTGGTTTTGAATAACATTAAGTGTTAAACCCTAACCACATCCATACTGTTCCTCCAAAGACAGATGTTAACCTGAATTGTTGAATATTTCCAACAGATGCTTTGGGTGCTCAGAAAATAAACAAATCCTTTATTATCTGTAGCTCTTTATGTATCTTCTCTGTTTCCCCTCCTAACCATTCCATCCTGCATGAGTTCCATGGATGTAATTGCAAACCTGCTGTGAGCCAGAGTAACCCACCACTTCCCTAGGAGTCCTTAAGTGTTTGGTCCCTATGAAATGGAAAATGTCGTCCTCTGAGCTCTACACACACTTTTATCATGACCATGTCCAAGTCACCTGCTCAGAGACCCCACGGGGGTCCACCTTCACTGCCCTGTAGTTACCAAACTGTTTCTAAGAACCCAGCACAACGTGCTCTCACCCTGAAGTTGACTGTTCCTTTATGACTATTCTTTTCCACAAGAAAACCCATTTTCCTTAGACTCCATGAAGATTAAGGTTTCCTTTCTCTCCACACAATTAAGAATAGCACTTTCACAATGTAGTCATTTTCTTTCCAGGAAGCACAAATCGGCACATTGTCATCTTCCCCTGAATGATTCTGAGAAACCATCTGCTAGGATTCTCTCTCCAACTTGAAAGGCTGCACGGTGCTGTCCCCACTCACCTTTTGAGCTGATATCAAAGAGCCGGATCCAGGACCAGGCTGACCTTGGCCACTTTGGGGTCGGGGTGGTTGGTCCAAGTCTAC
The DNA here is from genome assembly GCF_910594005.1 of Cervus elaphus. Taxonomy (NCBI): domain Eukaryota; kingdom Metazoa; phylum Chordata; class Mammalia; order Artiodactyla; family Cervidae; genus Cervus; species Cervus elaphus. Next base: position 21,940,481 of record NC_057844.1, read on the forward strand.
ACCTGATGGGCTTCTCTTCAGTTGCGGGTCTCCTCTCCTTGCCACCTGCTTCCCTTCTCTGTCTTTCATTTCGGATTTCTCTCCCGCAGCAGGACAGCAACTCCTGGCTTTTCCCTGGGAGGGACGGGTTTATCTCCGTTCCCACTCTCCACATGCGGAAATCGCATCAACACCAGCTTCAACATGCTGCAGTACTCCCTATGGCCGGAAGGGGACAGCAGCGCAACCCCAGGAAGCCTTTTAAAGATGGGCTGTGGCACTTTAGTGCCGAAGCTATATCCACTGGTTATAAATTAGTCCTGGAAACATTCCATTTCAGGGACTTAACTTTAGTAGGTTGTGCAGGCATGCCTGGCAGCCTCTTCTCTCTTCTTACTCTCTGCATGCTGGTAGCTTATGAGGAAGAATCGACTGAACACGGACTATTTAATTTAAAGAGGTTTAAGGTCCTCCAAGTGGGTTGAAGACCAGAGAGAACACCTTAAGTGATTGAGGAAGACTGTGATATGGAGAAGAGATGAAACCTATTCCGTGCCAGGTCAGACCAGACTATGGCTCTGAGACAGTGGAGTTACAGGGAGGCCGAACTGTGTCAACTTTCTAACCGTCCTTGTCTTGGATCTGAAGAAGGCTACTTTGAGAGGCTGTGTTATGTGGGACAGGTTAAGCATCAAGTAGAAGTTTTCCACTGAACTTAAACTTTCATTCTGATAAACTCAGCTTCTTTTTAGTTTATCACAAGTGTGTGAGGCTCTTTATTAAAAAGCATTTTCCTGCCCCACTTCCCAAAGATTCTGAATCTGTCAGTCTGGGCTTGGGCCCAGGAATCTGCATTTTAGACCCTGTTATGTCTCCATGGACCCTATTTGGAGAAGCAGGGGAATTCTAGGACATTAAAGGCCTAAATGACTACAGACATTATCATGTGAATAAAGGCCATCTGTTAGCAGAACTGAGTTACAAATTGAATTGAGTACAAATTTTATTATGCGTGTTGTTCTGTGGAAGCCTCGAGGTGGCCAACTTAACGGGGCCCTGCTGGTGAAAGTGAGTTCAATCATTCATTGCATAAGCAGTGCTCACTCAAGGCTAGACACTATGAGTAAAAGGCTTATTTTATAAAATCCACTGTATCCCATAAGGAATTTTAATTCAAAAGTGTAATGAGCTAATGAGTATATGCCTGAGTTTAATTACAAAGGAGTCTGTGAGTTAATGAGAGTATGCCTGACTTCTTGACAGAAGCCATGAAAATGAAGGGAGATATTAAAGTTGGCCAAAGACCAATTTGTGCACCACATAATGAGCGACTGGGGAACCAGTCGACACCAACCCCTCTGTTCCCAAGTGTTCATTCCCACTGGCTTCCCCTAGATCCTTGCAGAAGGCTGTCTTTTTTTTTTTTTTTCTTTTTGCTGCACTGCGTCTTCATTGCTACACGTGGACTTTCTCCAGTTGTGGTGAGCAGGGGCTACTCTCTAGTTGTAGTGCTCGGGCTTCTCACTGTGGTGCCTTCTCTTGTTCCAGAGAACAGGCTCTAGAGCCCAGGCTCCGTAACTGTGACTCATGGGCTTAGCTACTCTGAGGCATGTGGGATCTTTCTGAACCATGGATTGAACCCGTGACCCCTGCATTGGTAGGCAGATTCTTAACCACTGGACCACCAGGGGAGTCTCAGAAGGCTGTCTTTTATAGTGTGTTATTCTCAAACAAATTAGTTCTGTATAATCATTCTCATTCCTTTCAGGCTTTCCTTGGTGAACTTTGCATTCTGATGTCACTCTTCTATTTGAGTTGTTTTTCTTTTCCTATATTCACCATCTACTAATCCTGATGGCTTCCTAATTTGAGAGAAACCATCAGGGTCCCTCCCTTCAATGTCCACCTGAATCAGAAAGCATCTTCAATAGATATTCTCATTTTCTTTTTGAGTTTTCTCAGCACAATTTTTCTGAAGACAATTTAAGAAAAAAAGAGAAGCAGAACCTATGACCTGAATGAAGAAGAAGGATGGAAAGATGGTCAACTCAAGCCATAGTCTGGATGAACCTTGAGCATATTAATTAACTGGAATAAACCAGTCACAACAGTACAAATTCTGTATGATTCCATCTATTTGAGGTATTTAGAGTAGTCTAATTCACAAAGACAGAAAGCAAAATGGTGGTTGCCAGGAACTGAGGGGAGGATGGGTTGGGGTGGGGGGTGTTTAATGGGTATAATTTCAGTTTTGCAAAATAGAGAAGAGTTGTGGAGATGGATGGTGGTGATGGTTGGACAACAATCCAAATGTACTTAACATTACTAAGCTGTGCACTTAAAAGAAAAGGTGGTCAATTTTATGTTACATATATTTTACTACAATTTTTATAAAAAAACCCTGGGTCTAGGAGAAAAAAATAAAGACAGCCAAACCTTCAGATTCTAAGGGCCCTGTGGAACTGGGCACCTGCCTAAGGTGCTCCACAGAAATACTGGGGTGACCTTGAGCCCCTGTTTCAGTGGTCCCGGAGCCTCTGGGGAGGATGTGAGGGCCCACCCCTGAGAGACAGGTGCCTGCTTCCTGAAAGGTCTCCAGCCTCAACCCTTCTACTCAGTTCTAGCTGGTGCCCCAGAGCAGGCTGGGGAAAAGGAACAGCACACTGTTCAGGCTGCCGAGTCCAGGAGCATATCAACATCCCCAGAGCCTGGGCCAGGGTTGGGGAACACACATATCATATGATATCACTTACATATGGAATCTAAAATATGACACACGGACTTCCCTGGTGATCCAGTGGCTAAAATTCCATTCTCCCAATGTGGAGGCCTGGGTTTGATCCCTGGTCATAGAACTAGATCCCACATGCTGCAAATGAAGCGTTTGAATGCCACAGCTAAGACCTGGTGCAGTCAAATAAGTAAAACAACCAATTGTAAAATATATGACAGAAATGAACTCATCTATGAAACAGAAACAGACTCACATAGAGAATAGACTTGTGGTTGCCAAAGGGGAGGGGGGATGGCAGAGGGAAGGATTGGGAGTTTAGGATTAGCAGATGCAAGCTGTACACAAAATGGGTTAAACAACAAGGTCCTACTGTATAGAACATGGAACTATATTCAATATCCTGTGATAAACCATAATGGAAAAGAATATAAATATATATATATATATATGTACATATGTATAACTGAGGCACCTCGATGCACAGCAGAAATTAACACAACATTGTAAATCAACTATACTTAAATAAAATTTTTTAAAAAGAGTTGGCCCCTTTCCCTTGTGCCCACCCCACCCCTGCCCCGACCCTGAACACACTTCTAGCGCCTTTTGCACTAGTCTTGGCTAGTTTCCATTCTGTCTCCATTTGCATACTGGGGACTCCTCCACCCTTAGCACCGAGTGAGCACAGAGTTTGATGCTTAATTAGCTAGCCCTCAGTAAATATTTGTTGAACAAATGAATGAATGATTGAATCTTACTCTGATTCTTATACATGAATTCTTACTTATGAATCTTATACATGAAGATTTATCATGTACAACAGATTTTTTTTTCAGTGTGGAACTGATGCATTTTCATTCCTCTTAACTTATAACGCCTTAGTGAAGAACAGAGCAAGTTATCAGTGTTTGGATTATCTATGATTGCAAGACTGCTCCAAGTGGCAACAAAACAGCAACAATCATTTATTATTATTATATCTCTCAGTCCTGGGGGTTGACTGGGCTCAGTAGACAGATGGTGGCTGGCACTGCGGTCATCAGTAAGCTTCCTCATTCACATGGATCATGGTGACTGATGCTCGCTGGGGCTGGGACTCAGCTGGGGATGTCAGTCAGAACACCACATGTGGCCTCTGCATGGGCCCTGGGCTCTTTCCCAGCATGGAGGCAAGGATTCAAGAGCATGTGTACTAAGAGACGGAGAACACCAGGAATCTGCACACTTGTTATGATTCAGCCTCAGAAATGGTGGTTTGCTGGTAAATGTTTGACGACCAGCTCTGTGTATTTCTGTGTAATTATGACTGTAGCATTTGCTGGCTTCTGTGGGTGGGGCTAAAGAACACCCACCTGCCAAGGAAGAGACACAGGTTCGATCCCTGGGTCAGGAAGATCCCCTGGAGGAGGGCATGGCAACCCAATCCAGTATTCTTGCCTGGAGAATCCCATGGACAGAGAGAGGAGCCACGCAGGCTACAGTCCATGGGGTCACAAAGAGTCAGACGTGACTGAGGTGACTTAGCATGCAGCACATGACGTAAATAATCCCACCCTGGCTACTTTCAGGCTACTGACATGACTCCACTAGGCGTGGAGCTGGGGAAAGATGTGCATGATCGCTGGCTCACAGGCACAAGGGCTCCAGCACAGGACAGCCCAGCAGTAACATGGCACCACTTTCTCCGTGCCCTGCTGATTGATCCAAAGACCTATCCAGGTTCAAGGGGGAGGAGACAGATTCTGCCTTTTGATGGAGCATTGGCAAAGTCACAATATAAGAAGAGAGGATGGCATGAGGAATCCTGGCAAGGCCATCTTTGGAAAATCCAATCTACTGCAACCACCAAAACCAAAAATTCCCAAGGAATGCGCAGAAGAAAATGTGATGTGCACACAGCCTCCAGAGGACAGGCCGGTGAGCAAAAGTCTGTCTCCTGCTGGAAGAGGGTGGGACAGACAGGTAAGAGCGAAACCTCTCCTGGGGTAAAACATATGATGGTGAGGGGCAAAGGCATAGAAGCCACAGATATACAGAGAGAAAATCTGCAAGGGGAGATCCTTTCTCCTGCTTTGACTTGAAACTCTAGAACTTCATTCATTCAGTAACTGTTTATTCCATGCCAGACACTGCGCTAAGTGCTGGAATGAAGTAGTAAATAAAACGGAAGTCCCTGCTGTATTAGTTTTCTGGAGTTGCCATCACAAAGTACCACACGGGTCGTTTAAACAACAGAGATTAATTTTTCTCACAGGTCTGGAGGCTTGGAGTCCAAGACCCAGGTGTTGTCAGGTTTTCTTTCTTCCGAGGTCTCTCTCCTTGGCTTGTAGACGCTCATCTTTTACTCCATGTGCTTTTTTCTTTTTCGGCTGGACTGGGTCTTCGCTGTTGCACGTGGGCTTTCTCTCGTTGTGGTGAGTGGGGGCTACCCTTCATTGTGGTGCACAGGCTTCTTACTGTGGTGGCATCTCTTGTTGCAGCTCTCGCGCTCTAGAACTCAGGTACCCAGGATCTGATGCTTTGCAGCAAGTGGGATCTTTCCAGACCAGGGATCAAACCCATGTCTCCTGCACTGCAGGTGGATTCCACCAGGGAAGCCCCCTCCCTGGGTCTTCAGGGAGTCTTCACACAGTCTTTCCTTTTGTGTCCTAATTTCCTCTTCTTATAAGGACACCCGTTGTATTGGATTAAGGCCCACTCTAATGACCTCCTTTTCACTTCATTAACCAACCCACTTCAGTATTCTTGCCTGGAGAATCCCATGGACAGAGAAGCCTGGCAGGCTACAGTCCATGGACATGATTGAAGTGACTTAGCATGCATGCACGCTTGCGATCTACCTGTTTACAAAGAATGATCTCCAAATACAGTCACATTCTGGGGGATTAGGACTTCACCATATGAAATCCAGGGGCACACAACTCATCCTGTAACATCCTCATGAAGGTTATACCCTAGGACTCCACATCATGTCCTTTTAGCGACATCATGTGGCTGAGGCCACAGAAATGGTGGCAAGGGATGCCCAGAGGGAAGCCTGTGGGCATTGACATGGACTTCAAGGTGGGAATCAACTCAGTGGAACAGGTCAAGCTCCCTAGCTACCCTGTAGATCAGGCTGTTGCTATTCTCCAAGTTAGACATATTCCGACAGTTTTTCACCTCCCTTTCCTGTTTGCCTCATCCTCCTCCCAAGAACCCTTCCCCAGTAGACCTCAGGCTCTGCTTCTTACATATATGAGATAGTCACACTGCATTACGTCAAAAGGTGCATGATAAATGGCTGACCCACACTTTAGGGTATTAAATTAACCTCTGGATAAGAATGATAGCCTGATCCGTCCATCATACAATGGTATATTTCTATATTCCACTTAGACATAGAACCTGTTTCGTTATCTGGGACAGTACAAATGTCTAGTTTCTCCATCAATCATTTATCTAGAGGTTTTAAAAACTTTGTACGAAAATGTCCAAAATATCATTATGTATGTGAGATAGTAGTTTCTTTCTGATTCTATCACTCTTTCTGTATACATCAGCCAAGGTGCTTCTGCAAATTTACCCATATCAACTGGGACTGTTTTTGGCAGCATGGTCTACAGTTTCTAAATGAAAGGCAGCATGTTGTTCATTCTTTCAACTGCCCTTTAATTTTCAAATATTCCTTTAATTTTCTAATTTTCAGAGTAGTTGAGTTAATAGCCTTAATTGTACTTTCAGTGGTGACAAATGAATTTTTCTGTCTATTTAAATCATTAGTATCATTGCAGATTCATGGATTTTAGAAACTGAATAGATTTCAATTAACCACAAAAATTATCCTTTTTGAGGGTCAAATTCTCACAATTTTGGTCAGTGGGAACCTACTCAAGTTGATTCCTTTAGACATGACAAGTAAACTTCCCTGATTTCTGGGAAAACTTGTCTCAGGTTCTCTTTGTACCTTCCTTTCCCTATATCTAGAGAGAGTCATTTAACACTGGCGCCCTGGTTCCTCTTGGTAGGGGGATAGTATTAGAGGCTAAGGGAGATATTCATGGTTTCTGGAATACTGTTGTTACTAGTCCATTACAATAAGCAGAGGTACACAATGCATATGTTTAAAACCATGAGTTCATTAAAAATTTTAAATTTAACACTACATAGCATTTTATTTTACTTACGTGAAATTATAATCGTGCACCTTTTCTCTTACATTGAAAACTTGATTCCTATTGTTATTAACACAATTACTTAGATGCTGTGTCATATAATAGAAAGTTTCAAAAATAACAATACCAACACTGCTAAAGAAATAAAATGACCAAGGCAAGATTTGAAATGTCTTTGTAGCTCTTTCCAAGAATTTTTTTTTTATGTGGACCATTTTTAAAGTCTTTATTGAATTTGGTACAATATTGTCTGCTTTATGTTTTTGGCTTTCTGGCAAGGAGGCATGTGGGATCTTAGTTCCCTGATCAGGAATTGAACCCATACCCCCTGTATTGGAAGGAAAAGTCTTTCACCACTGGATTGCCGGGGAAGACCCTCTTTGTAGCTCTTTTTATCCTTCAATATATTTCACTAAGGACTTACAGTCAAAATATTGTGCCCTAAAGTCAGTTGAAATAGATCCTTCCTCCTCTGTGTGATTATGGTGCTATTAGATATACGGTTGTGCTCATGTGTTTGTTTCCAATATTAATAATTTTTTTCAGAATTATTTAAAGATCAAAACCTTCTAGAAGGATATTCACAAAGAAGTCTTGCTTCTACCCCTGCCTCCTCCATTGTTTCCCTCAAAAATAACCCTTTTTATTAATTTGGTGTTTTTCTTTGAGTATTTCTTTGTGCAAATGTAAAGAAACACATAGGTATACATTCTTATTTTCTTTCTTATACAATATGTAGCAGTATTCTGCACCTTGTTGTTTTTCTCACTTTATATATCTTGGTGATCTCGTCATGTTGAAGCCTTTGCTCAGTTTTTTATAGATGCATAGTACTCTGTGTGACCATGCCATAATTTAATCAAGTTGTTCCCGACTGCTGGAAAACTGGATTCTGTACAATCTTTTTGCAGTCACATACAATGCCCACGAGGAATTAAATTAGCTTTCACAAATATCATTTTGTACTTGTATAAGTGTACCTAGGGCTTCCCCAGCAGCTCAGAGGTAAAGAATCCACCTGTGATGCAGAAGACACAGGAGCCATGGGTTCAGTCCCTGGGTCAGGATGATCCCCTGGAGGAGGACGTGGCAACCCACTCCAGTATTCTGGCCTGGGGAATCCCACGGATGGAGGAGCCTGGCAGGACTCTACAGTCCATAGGGTCACAGAGCGTCGGACATGGCTGAGGCGACAGCATGCATGCACACTTGCACACACATGTGTACCTGGGAGATATACTTCTAGAAATGGAATTGCTGAGTCAATAGATAAATGGATCTATCATTTTGTTGGACACTGACAAATGTACCTCTATAGGGACTGGAGCTGCTGGATTCCTACCAGCACTGTAAAGGAGGAGCCATTTTCTTACAGTTTCACTAACAGTATATTGTCAAATTTTGGGATTTTTGCCTATCTGATAGGAGAGAAATGCAATGTTTATTTTCCATTTCATTTCCCTATAACTGAGGTTGGAAATTTTTTCATATGTTAAAGAGCTATTTGCACTTGTCTGCAATCAATTTATTCACATCCTTTGGTCATTTATATATTGGGTTATTAGTCATTTTCTGCTCGATTTCAGAAAGCTCTTCATCAAATGAGCACTGTGGATAAAGCAGGAACAAAACAAAGTCTGCCTTCACAAGGCCAACTTCCCAAGAATGATTCCTTTCTATGACTGTGCTGCCAGGAAGAATTGTCTTCTTTCAACCCAGAGACTGAGACCATAGGCAATGATGATTAATGAAGTTGCCATTGCCATCATTTGTGAGCAGTTTTCCAATTTGACCTAATCTTCCAGGAAAATAATCTATGTTCCTAAAGGAATAAATCAATTTCCAAAAGTATAGGAATGTGCACTCTTGCAACTATAGAAAATCATGTTCTCAGAAATATTTATAGAAATGGGGAGATTTTTATGATATATTATTACATGAAAGGCCAAGCCATAGAACAGTATGTACAGCATAAAACCAACTGTTTAGACTCAACTTAGCTGTAAGTAAAGGAAAAACTTTGGAAGACACTACCCCAAAGTGTTTACAGTGGTTTCCTCTGAGTATTGGGATTATGGATGATTTTTAATTTTCTTCTTCATCTTTGTTCTATTTTCTAATATTTTCTTTTTACCATGAACCTGTATTGCTTTGAAGACTAACAAGATTGACAACACTGTTTTTTAAATAAGAGTATTGAAAAAAATTTAAGTTAAACTTTATGTCTTGAGTGAAAAGGAGCAGTTGATTTGGAGCAAAATATAAGAGAGGGAAGCTTATCTTTTTCAATAATGTGAGCTCACTGATGCTGAGGATCAATTTATTTTTTAGTGCCCATTCAAATTTAACAATAGTAATCTCATTTACTATTTGCTTCAGAGACTTTAAGATTTAATTAGAGTAATAAAGATTTTATGAATTTGAATCACGGAGGATCCCAATATTTTATGCAAGAATAACACTATCTCATCTAAATCAACTCCATTTCAACTTCAAATTTCTAATCAGTGCCTGGTCACTTTTTGGGCACTGAGATCAGGTACCTTAGCCCTGTCCTTACTTTCTCCATCTTCATCCCATGCAACCATCTGATAACCTGTTGAGTCTCTCTTCGAAACATTCCTCGTAGCATCTACATCTATTTCTCTCTAACTCCCCACCTAAAATATTACTCATAGTTCAGACTACCTCCATTATTACAGTAACTTTATGCATTAGAAAAGAATAGTTAAAAAGCAATGAATTAAGAAAGAATTCAACCTTGAAGCCTGGGAAAAGGAGACCTCAAACGCAATAAGTTAGAAAATATATATTAAAGAAAAGGCTGAGGAATATTACACAAATGAAGGAACAAACTAGGAACACAGAAGTCCAAAAAATGAAGAGGAAACAGGCGAACTACCTGAGAAAGAATTCAGAGTAATGATAGCAAAGATGATCAAAAACCTTGAAAACAAAATGGAGAAAATGCAAGAATCAGTTAACGAAGACCTAGAAGAATTAAAGAATAAACATACAGAGACAAACAACACAATTACTGAAATTAAAAATACTCTAGAAGGAATCAAAAACAGAATATCTGAAGCAGAAGAACAAATCAGTGAGCTGGAAGATAAAATGGTGGAAATAACTTCTGAAGAGCAGAATAAAGTAAAAAGCATGAAAAGAACTGAGGACAGTCTCAGAGACCTCTGGGACAATATCAAATGCACCAACATTCAAATTATAGGGGTCACAGAAGAAGAAGAGAACAAGAAAGGGTATGAGAAAATTTTTGAAGAGATTATAGCTGAAAATTTCCTCAACATGGAAAAGGAAATAGTCCATCAAGTCCGAGAGGCACAAAGAGTCCCATACAGGATAAACCCAAGGAGAAACATGCCAAGACACATACTAATCAAATTAACAAAGTCTAAACACAAAGAAAGAATATTAAAAGCAGTAAGGGAAAAGCAACAAGCAAAATACAAGGGAAACCCCATATGTTTAACAGCTGATCTTTCAGCAGAAACTCTGCAGGGCAGAAGGGAATGGCAGGATATATTTAAAGTACTTAAAGGGAAAAATCTACAACCAAGATTACTGTACCCAGCAAGGATCTCATTCAGAATTGATGGAGAAATAAAAAGCTTTACAGACAAGAAAAGTTGGGAGAATTCAGTACCACCAAACCAGCTTTACAACAAATGTTAAGGGGACTTATATAATCAAGAAATACAAGAGAAGGAAAAAGATCTACAAAATCAACCTGAAACAATTAACAAAATGGCAATAGGAATATACATATCAATAATTACTTTAAATGTAAATGGATTAAATGCTCCAACCAAAAGACAAAGACTGGCTGAATGGATACACAAACAAGAACCATATATATGCTGTCTACAAGAAACCCACTTCAGACCTAAAGACATATAGACTGAAAGTGAGAGGATGGAAAAATATATTCCATGCAAATGGGAAGCAAAAGAAAGCTGGAGTAGCAATCCTCATATCAGACAAAATAGACTTAAAATAAAGAAGATAACAAGAGATAAGGTAGGACACTACATAATGATCAAGGGATCAGTACAAGAGGAAGACATAACAATTGTAAATATATATGCACCCAACATAGGAGCACCTCAATACATAAGAAAAACACTAACAGACATAAAAGGAGAAATTGACAGTAACACAATAATAATAGGAGACTTTAACACCCCACTCACACCAATGGACAGGTCATCAAAACAGAAAATTAATAAGGAAACACAAGTCAAATGATACATTAGATGAGATGGATATCATTGATATCTTCAGGACATTCCATCCAAATGCAGAAGAATACACCTTCTTCTCAAGTGCAAATGGAACATTCTCCAGGATAGACCACGTCTTGGGTCACAAATCAAACCTCAGTAAATTTAAGAAAATTGAATTCGTATCAAGCATCTTCTCTGACCACAATGCTATGAGACTGGATAAAAACTGTAAGGAACACAAACACATGGAGATTAAACAACACGTTTCTACATAACCAACAGGTTACTGAAGAAATCAAAAGGGAAATCAAAAAATTTCTAGAAACAAATGACAATGAAAACATGACAACTCAAAACCTATGGGATGCAGCAAAAGCAGTTCTCAGAGGAAAGTTTATAGCAATACAATTCTACTTCAAGAAACAAGAAAAACATCGAACAGACAACCTAACTTTACACCTAAAACAACTGGAAAAAGAAGAACAAAAAAAAAAAAAAAAAACCCAAAATTAGTAGAAGGAAAGAAATCATAAAGATCCAAGCAGAAATAAATGAAAAAGAAATGAAAGAAACAATAGTAAAGATTAATAAAACTAAGAGCTGGTTCTTTGAGAAGATGAACAAAATTGACAAACCTTTAGCCAGACTCATCAAGAAAAAAAGAGAGAAGAATCAAATCAACACAATTAGAAATGAAAAAAGAGAGGTTACAACAGACAATGCAGAAATACAAAGGCTTATAAGAAACTATTATGAACAACAATATGGCAATAAAATGGATAACCTGGAAGAAATGGACAGATTCTTAGAAAAGTTCAATCTTCCAAGACTGAACCAGGAGGAAATAAAAATTATGAACAACCCAATTATAAGCACTGAAATTGAAGCTGTGGTCAAAAATCTTCCAAAAAACAAAAGCCCAGGACCAGATGGTTTCACAGGAGAATTCTATCAAACATTTTGAGAAGAACTAATGCCTATCCTTCTAAAACTCTTTCAAAAAATTGCAGAGGAAGGAACACCTCCAAACTCATTCTACGAGGCTACCATCACCCTGAAAACCAAAACCAGATAACCTGATAACAACACAAAAAAAGAAAACTACAGGCCAATATCACTGATGAACATAGATGTACAAGTCCTCAACAAAATTTTAGCAAACAGAATTCAGCAACACATCAAAAAGCTCATACACCATGATCAAGCTGGGTTTATTCCAGGGATGCAAGGATTCTTCAGTATACACAAATCAATCAATGTGATATACCATATTAACAAATTGAAAGATAAAAACCATATGATAATCTCAATAGATGCAGAAAAAGCCTCTGAAAAAATTCAATACCCATTTATTATTAAAACTCTTCAAAAAATAAGCATAGAAGGAACATACCTCAACATAGTAAGGGCCATATATGATAAGCCTACAGGCAAGCATTATTCTCAGTGATGAAAAACTGAAAGCAATCCCCCTAAGATCAGGAACAAAACAAGGGTGTCCACTTTCACCACTATTATTCAACATAGTTCTTGAAGTCCTAGCTACAGCAATCAGAGAAGAAAAAGAAATAAAAGGAATCCAGATTGGAAAAGAAGAAGTAAAGCTCTCACTGTTCGCAGATGACATGATATTGTACATAGAAAACCCTAAAGGTAGTATCAGAAAATTACTAGAGCTAATCAGTGAATTTAGCAAAGTTTCAGAGTACAAAATCAATACACAGAAATCACTTGCATTTCTATATACTAACAGTGAAAAATCAGAAAGAGAAATTAAGGAATACCAAACACAATCTACAGATTCAATGCAATCCCCATCAATTTACCAGTGACATTTTTCACAGAACTGGAACAAAAACTTTCACAGTTCATAAGGAAACACAAAAGACCCCGAAAAGCCAAAGAAGTCTTGAGAAAGAAGAATGGAGCTGGAGGAATCAACCTCCCTGACTTCAGATTACACTACAAAGCTACAGTCATCAGAACAGTATGGTGCTCGCACAAAAACAGAAACATACACCAATGGAACAAGACAGAAAGCCCAGAAATAAACCCATGCACCTATGGGTGCCTTATATTTGACAAAGGAGGCAAGAATATGCAATGGGGTAAAGAGAGCCTCTTCAGTAAATGGTGCTGGGAAAACTGGACAGCCACATGTAAAAGAATGAAATTAGAACACCTCCTAACACCATACACAAAGATAAACTCAAAGTGGATTAAGGACCTAAATGTAAGATCAGAAACTATAAAACTCTTAGAGGAAAACAAAGGCAGAACGCTCGATGACATAAATCCAAGCAAGATCCTCTATGACCCGCCTCCTAGGGTAATGGTAATAAAAACAAAAGTAAACAAGTGGGACCTGATTAAACTTAAAAGCTTCTGCACAGCAAAGGGAACTACAGGCAAGGGGAAAAGACAACCCTCAGAATGGGAGAAAATAATAGCAAATGAAACAACAAAGAATTAATTTCCAAAATACACAAGCAACTCATACAACTCAATTCCAGAAAAACAAACAACCCTATCAAAAAGTGGGAAAAAGACCTAAACAGACATTTCTCCAAAGAAGACACACAGATGGCTAACAAACACATTAAAAGATGCTCAACATCGCTCATTATTAGAGAAATGCAAATCAAAACCACAATGAGATATCACCTCAGACCAGTCAGAATGGCCATCATCAAAAAGTCTACAAACAATAAACGCTGGAGAGGGTGTGGAGAAAAGGGAACACTCTTGCACTGTTGGTGGGAATGTAAATTGATACAGCCACTATGGAAGATGGTATGGAGATTCCTTAAAAAGCTAGGAATAAAACCACCACATGACCCAGCAATCCCACTCCTGGCATATATCCTGAGGAAACCAAACTCGAAAAAGACACATGTATCCCATTGTTCATTGCAGCACTATTTACAATAGCTAGAACATGGAAGCAACCTAAATGTCCATCAACAGATGAATGGATTTAAAAAGTTGTGGTTCATATACACAACGAAATATTACACAGCCATAAAAAGGAACACATTTGAGTCAGTTCCAATGAGGTAGATGAACCTAGAACCTATTATACAGAGTGAAGTCAGTCAGAAGGAGAAAGACATATATCATATTCTAATGCATATATTTATACGAAATCTAGAAAAATAGTACTGAAGAATTTACTTAAAGGGCAGCAGTGGAGAAACAGACATAGAGAATAGACTTGTGGGCATGGGGACAGGGGAGGAGAGGGTGAGATGTATGGAAAGAGTAACATGGAAACTTACATTATCATATATAAAATAGATAGCCAATGGGAATTTGCTGTATGGCTAAGAAACTCAAACAGGGGCTCTGTATCAACCGAGAGGGGTGGGGTGGGGAGGGATATGGGAGGAAGGTTCAACAGGGAGGGGATATATGTGTACCTATGGCTGATTCAGGTTGAGGTTTGACAGTATAAAACAACAAAATTCTATAAAGCAATTATCCTTCAATTAAAAAAAATTTTTTTTTAAGCAATGAATTAGGAATCTTAGAATGACTAAATAAGGGGACAGGATGGGTCTTGTTGTTGGTTTTTGGTCTTTAAGTCATGTCAGACACTTTGTGACCCAATGGACTATGGCACACCAGGCTCCTCTGTCCTCCAGTATCTCCTGGAGTTCACTCAAATTCATGTCCATTAAGTCGGTATGCTATCTAACCATCTCATCCTCTGCTGCCCCCTTTTTCTTTTGCCTTCAATCTTTCCCAGCATCAGGATCTCTTCCAATGAGTTGGCTTTTCAAATCAGGTGGCCAAAGCATAACAGCTGACTTGCAAACAAGTCACTGAAAAGCAGTTTACTGAAAAGCTCTATCCACAGGACTTGTCTTTATTTGACCTAATGTAATGCTTAGTTTATGCAAACAACCCTAGTCTTGAGGCATTTGTCCAAAAAAATTAAAAAAAAGAGTGTCATTGTTTAATATCACAGCTGCCTGAGGCAGTGTTACTAGCTTGGGATAGTAAGAGGCTGACCAATAATTTAAGAATAACTGGAGAATAAGATAGAAGCTTTATAAAGAATTCTGAGATATTTCTGGGAATCTGGAAGGTCACAAGCATGTGAGTGTGCACATGCCCAAAAAAGACCTGAGGAGGCTGTAATTCCATACCTCAGATTGCCCTTGAGGTCCTGCATAAGCAGGAAGTGAAGGCTAAGGCAAGGATTGTAAACAGCCTGCATGAGCATTTAAGGCACGTCCCAACACATGCATGCACGTGTGTACACACACACACACACACACACACACACACACACACACACAAAGGAAGGGAGACTCAGGAAGAGTTCTTAGTCCAATCATTAGTTGACCACTAAGCATCAAGCAGACTTCAGTGGCCATGGGCAACAAAAAATACAGACTTTATAGAGTTAGTCCAGGAAAAGTCACTAAACAAACAAATAGTAATAACAAAAACACAACAAACTTGATGAGGGGGAAATCTCATTTCCAGAATTATCACATTGTGATATTTAAGATTATATTATTTTAAATGTTCACTTTTTAACAAAAACTTTCATGACATGCAAAGAAACAAGAAAGAATGGCTCATACTCAGAGGGGAAAGGGAGTCAATAGAAACTATGATTCTGAGTTATTTTCTTTTTGGTTAAAAACTGCCTCTGAGGAAGTGCAAATGTTAACTTACTAGACCAAGACATGAAACAGCTGTTATAAATGTGATCAAAGGACTGAAAGAGACCATGCCTAAAGAATTAAAGGTAAGCATGAGAATGATGTATCAATAAAAAAAATCTATTTTTTAAAAAAGAACCAAATAGAAATTCTGGCCTTAAAAATGAAAAACATAGGGGCTCACAGCAGATTTGAATTGGCAGAAGGAAGAATCAGTGAACTTGAAGACGGGTCAATTAAGATGATCCAGGCTAAGCAACATAAAGACAAAAGAGTGAAGAGAAATGAACAGAGCCTCAGAGATTTGTGGGACATCATCAAGCTACATATGATAGGGATACATATGTATGATAGGAATCCTAGGAGGAAAGGCGAGAAAGAAAGAGGAAGAAAGGATATTTGAAGAAATAGCCAGAAACTTCTCAAACATGAGGGAAATCTGCATCAAATCTCTTCATCTAAGAAGCTCCACAAACTCGAAGCAGTACAAACCCAAAGAGGCCCACATTTAGACCCAGTGCAGTCAAACTGTCAAAAGAGAGAGAAAAGAGGGAATCCTGACAGCAGCAAAAGAAATGATTCATTACATTCAACCCTCTCCCCAATCCACTGAAACGTTATTCCCTGGAAGACTGCTCCTGGGCACAATCCAGGTAGAATGTGAGGTAACAATCATTTGCAAGTCATCAACAATGCCAGCCTATTGATGAAGTCAAAGATGGAAGACAAAGTCTTTCCAGGTTCTTCCTCCGCTCTTCAGAGTTTCTCATTTAGGGTCCCATCTGGGCCCTCTCCACCCTGTGAGTCAGGACTGAGAGGACATAGAGGGGTCTTTGCAAACAGTGTTGGGGAGCCTGTCAAAGTGACATCACTAGAGATCTGATGTGACAGTGACTGCCTGCCCTCTGAGGGCTACAGAACTTGCCCAGTTGGGAAACAGCTAAGCAGTAAGTAACTGTTGGCTTTAGATTGGGTAGGGTTAGTTCTAAACATAGAGTGATATATAACATTTCCTTTAAAAATAAGTTCCTAGCCTTGACTTACAAGATTGAAGATTAGACATGTGTTTCTGACTCATGCTTTTATACCCATATAGACACACATTTACAGTTTCATACTGTACTTTATGTCCAAATGGGCATCTGTGTATTTGACATGGTACTTATTTTATCTCTTTCTCAAAGATAATTAAAGTGGTAATAAGGGAAACTTTGGGGATAAGTTTTTCCAATATTTTAACCCAGAAAGACTGCCATTCAGTCAGCTGATGTTTAGTGAACATCTATTACATACCAGACATGCTAAACGCAGCAGACAGACGGGAGATGAAGTGTTTCTAGCAGGAAGGTGGCAGGAGAGGCTGAGGTTGGGTGGGTAGGGAGGATGTTTGCTCAGTCTGAACTTGGTGGAGGAGTTTCAGGTTTCAGGAGAAGCTGCCTAAGAGAGGGGACTCCTTATCTGAGTCTTGAAGTGTTACCTGAATGAAGGAAAGTGGATTTGGGCAAGACTATCCAGGGAGAGAGTACAACATGGCATAGAAGCGGGGAAAACTCAACGTTTGAGGAATTCCAGGTGACTAGAACACAGGTGTCAGGGGAGATGGCTGAGAGGTAAGGCTAAACTGTTTGTAGGGATGGATCATGACTGTCCTGGCATGCACTGTAAGAAGACTGAAAATGATACAAAATAGTAACTATAGTCATCCTTATTTCCTATTTGTTGAGGACTTGCTTGTGTCAGGCACTGTACTTGGCACTCAACATACCAATTTATTCTCCACAAGAGCCCTATGAGGTAGGTTCTGCTTGAAATGGATAAAATATATTCTGTTGGGAAAAGGAGTCCACAAACAGCCTAGAACCATCAGGGAAGTGGCAGGAGAACATAATGGCCTGGCGTTATAGACGTCAAGAGGGAAGGAGTTTCAAAAAGGATTCACGTCCAGTGCTGCCAAGAGGTCAGTAAGGTAAGGACTGAAAACTAGTGGGTCACTGATGATCTGAAGAGAGAACATTTTGGTCAACTTAGGGGGCACAAGATTGCTGAAGGACGATGGTGCAGATGCAATACAGGAATGGGGATGGCGGTTGTCAACTGCTCTTTTAGGAAGACTATTTAGAGAGAACTAGCAATAGGGAGTCAGAGAACCTTGTTTCGGAGGGGTTGCTGTGTTGGTTGGTTTTAAGATGAGGCAGACTTGAGCATGTGTTCGTGTGCTGAGAGGTCAGATTGAGCAGAGGGCAAGATGTGGATGACTCATGAGTTGAGGCATCGCTGATGAAACTAAGGTCACCATGCAGTTGGGAGGAGATGGGGGAAAGCCTAGCCTTGCAGAAGGCATTCAAGATGGAGGTGGATGCCTAGAGAGTGAGCTGGAGGGGAGTTCCAGCTCACGGACCTCTGTTTTCTCCACAATGCTTCTGGGAACAAGAGGTGCCCCTGAATACTTTTCTTATGATGTGTGTATTTCTACAAAACACTTGTCCAGTGAATGTCATTAGCAGATTTCCCCTGCTGCTCCCCACGTGGGGAGTTAGATTCAGGGGGAAACTGTGTACAGCGGGCCCTCAGTGCTCACCGACCTTCAGTATGTAGTCTGCTCTCTTCTCAAGGGACTCCGTGCACTGGGCCAGCTCCCCTGATTTGACTTCTCCACTCAGCTTTGCATTCTCTCTTCATTAAGGCAGACACGCTCGGGGTCTTTGAGGAGACCAGCCCTAAAAGTAGAGCCCACTAAAAGCAATGACTGATGTTAGACCTGCAAAAAGTGTGAAGCCAGAAAGAGTCACAAAATAACACCTGGGGATCACATCGACGGGGTGAAATGTAGAACTGGGTGGTTATTGGTATCTATGGCATAAAGGAAAGAGGAATTTATTAAACAGTTTCAAGCGAATTCTCTAGCTTGTGCAAACATTGCTTATGGAATAAGAAATAAAACTCTAGTGTCATTTGGAAGGTGGTCACTTTCTGCATTGGGAGATGTACGGAAAATGCTGCAGAAGAAAGACAGAGAAGCCTGCACAAATGTTTACTATGCAGGGGACTCACTGGGGACAGACAGGTCCCACACAGAAAAGAAGACTTCTGTAAACTTCGTTTTGTTGTCTTTTGAAAAATAGATTATTGTCTTCAGTGATAACGTCCAATGTTTCTACACGTGTTTCTTCGTGTTGGTGTCTATATTTTCCTTTAGCTGTACGGTTGCATGAGGAGGGAAGATTTCATTTGAAATTAGTGACCAAGTTGCTAAATATTTTTGCTATCAGTTCAATGCTGGATATAAACGTCATCTCTCCCTTTCACACACACACACACACACAGACACACACACACACGCTGGCTATGTGTTCTTTCCTTCTCCCTCACTCCCTGCTCCTGAGTCAGAAAGTAGAAAAAGAGGGAGAAAGTCTGCAAATCTCCTGAAAGAACTCACGATGCTCCATGGTGTTGTGGTGCTTGGCAAGGCCCACTGTGTGAGGCCAGACCCTGGAGGATGCTTCGAGAAAGCTTGACGTCGAAATTCAAGCCCTTGTCTTCCCTGCACTCTAACTGCTGTCCCATATTCAGACCTTTTCCTCGTCTCTCGGCCCACCTTTGTTACCGGAATTTTTGTGGATGGTTCTGATACCCGATACATCAGATAACGGCAGTGTGTGGAAGTCTCCTCCCCTCCTCCCTCATTCCTTCCTTTCTTCTTTCCTCCCCGATATCTTTATTTCTTCCTCCCTCCCAAGCTTTTATTTCACTGTGAAATACAGTGCATTTACTGGAGCATATAAAATATCCATAGACAACTTAGCACTTTTTAAAAAATAATGAATAAACACACCAGTGCCACCAAATAAAGAAGTGGAATATGACTACTAGCCCCTCAGAAGCCCGCTCATTTACCCACCCAATCACGACCCCTAGTATCCTACCTCCCCAACCCCTCCCTCACACACAAGTAATTACTATCTTTTTAAATTTTTATTTTATATTGGAGTTGATGTGGTAGGTTCAGGTATATAGCAAAGTGATTCAGTTATACACACACATATCTCTATTCTTTTTCAGATTCTTTTCCCATATAGGTTATTATAGAATATTGAGTAGAGTTCCTTGTGCTATACAGTCAGTCTCTGTTGGTTACCTATTTTATGAATGTGTGTTAGTTGTTCAGTTATGCCAGACTCTTTGCAACACGATGGACTGTAGCCCTGCAGGCTCCTCTGTCCATGAGATTCTCCAGGCAAGAATACTGGAGTGGATTCCCATTCCCTTCTCCAATTATACACATACTGGTGTGTACATGTTAATCCCAACCTCCTAGATAATTACTATCTTGATTTAATGGGATTTACTCCCTTGCTTGTCTCTTTTGTGTTATCCCCTAAGTATATTGCCCTAAACAATAGAATGTAATTTTGCCTATTTGAAAAATTTTCCTTCAAAGTCTGAACCAGCTTCTTTCTTTCAGCATTCTGTTTACAAGGTTCATCTACATGGTCACATGTAGCTATGCTCTCCATTGCACGAACAGACCACTACATTTGAACTCCATGTTATTGCTAGGGTCACTGGATTGCTTACATTGTTGGGCTCTATGAACAGAACTGCTTGAACATTCCTGTGCACATAACCTGGACATAGTTCATATGTTTCCTCAGGGCACATATCTGGGAGCAGACCTGCTGGGTCATAATGTGTCATTATTGTTCACTATTACTGGCTACCGTGTTAACAGTTCCTCTTTCCCACATCCTAGAAACCACTGTGTCCTGTTTCACATCTTGGTTTCAAACTTATGTTCCCAAAATAGACCCTCCTACTAAACTGACTCCTGTAGGTCAAAGGGTTTCATCTTCTGTTTCCCACATGGCTTGTAACAGAGGACATGCACATGTGTGGCCCCCTTCTTTGAGCACACCCATCAGAAGGTTATGAGCAACTCCCCAGTGAGAGGGCCAAAACCTCAGATATATTCTGGTTGATGTAACACAAATAAATCACTATGTGGCTATGGCACTTGATTATTTAAAAGCAAAACAAAACTGTCATATGTCTTAATTGATCATATCACACTTGTGTGCCCTGACATCCTAGTTGAGAATCATTGACCTTGTTGGCCTGTTATTTCAGTGGCCTTGAGCTTTGAAGGTACTGACCACCTCTTCAGCCCAAAGCCATGATCATCCAGCATCTTTCCCTACCAAAGCTTGTCCCTCAAAAATACAACCAGGAGGACAAAGAGAACAATGGTTAAAATTTCCCAATAATGGACCCTCCTACCCTGTTGGTGGGAATGCAAACTGGTACAGCCACTATGAAGAACAACATGAAGGTTCCTTAAGAAACTAAAAACAGAGCTAGCATATGATCCGGCAATCCCATTCCTAGGCATATATCCAGAGGAAAACATAGTTCGAAAGGATACAAGCACCCCATTGTATCCTTGGAGTATCACTGCAGTACTGCTTGCAACAGCAGGACATGGAAGCAACCTAAATATCCATTAACAGAAGAATGGATAAAGCAGAAGTGGTAGACACATACAATGGAATATTTAGTTCAGTTCAGTTGCTCAGTTGTGTCCAGCTCTTTGCGACAATGGAATATTACTCAGTCATAAAAAGATGAAATAATGCTATTTGCAGCAATAGGGATGCCCCCAGAGATTATCATACCAATTGAAGTAAATCAGAGAAAGACAAATATTATATGATATCATTTATATGTGGAACCTTAAAAAAAAAGATAAAATGAACTTATTTACAAAACAGAAACAGACTCACAGACTTAGAGAACCAACTTATGATTACCATGGGGTAAGGGTTGGGGGGAGGGATGGATTGACACGTACACACTGCTATATATAAAACAGATAACCAATAAGAACCTGCTGTGTAGAATAGGGAACTCAGCTCAATATTCTGTAATAACCTAAATGAGAAAAGAATTTGCAAAAGAACAGATACATGTAAATGTAAAAAAGATGTAAGATTAAAAAAAAAAAGCTCAGTAGTGCCACATAGACTCCAAGGCTTGCCCTCTGGTATGCTATATTAAAGGGTGTGTTCTTTCCCGTGTCCCCACAGGGTTGGACCAGCTGACCTGATCCTGGCCGGTGGCCCGGTCCTCCATCACAGCCACCCCGCCATCCTGGCCAACCGGGACTATGTTTCCCTTCAAGGTGAGAAAGTGGATGGGACTTGCCTGCTTCCGCTCGCTGGTGGTCTCCTCCTCCAGCATTCGCCAAAAGAAATTAATCCACAAGCTCCGGGAAGAAAAGGCCTTCCGCGAGGAGATGAGACACTTCCGGGAGAAGATCGAAGACTTCCGGAAAGAGATGTGGGATTTCCGGAGCAAGATGAGTGCCTTCCGTGGTGAGATCTTGGGCTTTTGGGAAGAGGAGAGGCTTTTCTGGGAAGAGGAGAAAACCTTCTGGAAAGAGGAAAAAGCCTTCTGGGAAATGGAAAAATCTTTTCGGGAAGAAGAAAAAGCCTTTTGGAAAAAGTACCGAATCTTCTGGAAGAAAGACAGGGCCTTCTGGAAGGAGGACAACGCCTTGTGGGAAAGAGACCGGAACGTCCTTCAGGAGGACAAGGTCCTATGGGAGGAAGAAAAGGCCCTGTGGGTGGAGGAGAGAGCCCTCCTGGAGGAGGAGAAGGTCCTCTGGGAGGATAAGAAGTCCCTCTGGGAGGAGGAGAATGCCCTCTGGGAGGAGGAGAAGGCCGCCTGGGTGGAAGGGGTTGTTCCGATTGTGGAGCAGCTGGTGCTGGAAGGTGGGCACCGCCAAGTCAGCGGCAGACCACGGTCGCCAGCCTCCTCCCGGGGCAGGGCGTGAGCACAAGAGGCACTGGATTGGGACTCGAGTGGGGTCAGGGTGACCCCCGCATGCCTAAAAAAAATATGCTCTTATTTGTCTCCTGGCTTCAAAAGATCTAATAAAGTCCAGAGGAGGGTCTGGAAAACCAACTTTTGTAGGGAGGGCCAGCTGCATTTTCCCAGGTCTTGTGATTCTCCGAGGTCACCGTCACATCCTCCACGGGCTATAACTGCTGTCCCTAGGGCTCGGTCCGGGGACCCGGCAGGAGTGGGTGGGTGTGAGTGGAGGCCCTGGGCTCGCCTTAGAAGAGTCAGAAATGAAGTGGGGGGAGGTGCTCAGACAATGACCGCGAGAGATAGGGAGGGCCAGAGAAGGGCAGAGACATATCTGCCTCTGTCCAGTTCTGAGGTAGTCATTTCTCCTCCAGTCTGGGCAGTCTTGCCTGGCGAAGGAAATGGCAACCTACTCCAGTACTCTTGCCTGGAAAATCCCATGGATGGAGGAGCCTGGTAGGCTATAGTCCATGGGGTCGCGAAGAGTCTTTGGACATGACTGAGAGACTTTTCACTTTTCCCTTTCATGCACTGGAGAAGGAAATGGCAACCCACTCCAGTATTCTTGCCTAGAGAATCCCAGGGACAGAGAAGCCTGGTGGGCTGCCGTCTATGGGGTCGCACTGAGTCTGACACGACTGGAGCGACTTAGCAGAAGCTGCAGCTGGGTAGTCTTGGAGGCCTGGGGCGGGTGGACAGCTTTCCAGAAAAGGCTGTAGTGGCGTTAACATTTCATTCATGGGTTTTCCTCACCTGGCAGGCTATTTAGACACAGCATCCCTTAATGACTCACTTGCTCACTGTTTCAAGTTTCCACCAAACTTCGCTTCCCATTCTCTGTAGCGTGAGAAAGGGGCGTGGCATTAGGCTGAGGCTCTAGAGCTCCGCCCACTCCCCTTTTCTGATGCTGGAATCTTTGGACCAGGTGAGGCCACCTACAAGGTGTAAGGGAGACCTCCCGCCCCATACTCCTGTTAAATACTCAGGTCTCAGGTACCTGTGTCTGTGCATCATCAATCCCTTCCTTTGTGTTTCCCTTCTTCCACTCAATTAAAATTAAAATGCCCCAGGGAAGTAGAACACTAAATGAATGTATGCTAATGTGATCAGCCATTTACTCACCCACCTTCTCTTCTGATGTCAGACTACATATATGGGCATTGATATGGAAGGGCCCAGAAGGTGAGTAGTAAGAAATGTCAAGGCCAACACCTCTTGCTTCCCCTTTTCTTGGGCCTGCCCTCACTCTCATTCTTACAGTCACTTACTTGGCTTTGTGCATCCTTCACTACTTGACAAGCATGTTCACACCTGCCAGCTCATGAAACCTTCCTCACAACTCTGTAGGTTGACAGGGAAGGTCCATAAACCCATTGCACATGTGAAGAAAGAGACCTGGAGAAGCAGAGGGACTGGTTGCAAGCAGAAGGTCCAGGAGGAGAACCCACATTCTGCCAATTGGTCCCATTCCTCTTCCAGCACAGCCCAGGTCATAGGATGTGGCTTTAGAGCAGTTCAGCCAATGATAGTGTCAGAGCTGGATGAGGCTTAGAGCGCTTGGAGACTTCACTGTGGTTTGGGGTGGTGTTCCAAAAACACGGAGAGAAGAGGACAGAGTCCCCTTGGGTGTGCTGAGCAGACATCCGGGTACCAGGAAAGTGGGCAGCTTCCATGGCTCCATATCACTCTGGGAAAGCTGGGGTTCCTTGGAAGGCCTCTGATCCTCAGGAGTCAGGGCCAGGGCACTGGGATCCACCTTCTCCTTTGCCACACACCCAGACTTGCATCCTCAGCTCTCAACAGGCAAAGATGTCAGTAAGCAGAGGGAACAAGATGCTGGTGTGAAGACAAGGGAGACAGCTAGGGACCCTCTCTGTGACTGAATGGATAGAGCAGATTAACACTGCTGGCGGAGAGTCTGAGGATGAATAATCAACTGGTGAGTAGGGAGAAAACTGAGCAAAGGGAAGAAAGCAACAGTTGTATGATATGAAACAAAGACATGTGCAGAAAAGGAAAAACCACAGTAGAACACTACACGCTCAGCTATGAATAGCATTTACATAGTTAAATATAAATACTGATTGTGATCTAACCACAGTTACAATGCACAATATTGGAATAAGAGGAAGGATGGGAAATCTCCTTTTTTATTGTGGGAAGCCAGGCTTCCCAGGTGGCGCTAGTGGTAAAGAACTCGCCTGCCAATGCAGGAGACGTAAAGAGATGCGGGTTCAATCCCTGGGTGGGGAAGATTTCCCCAGAGGAGGAGATGGCAACCCACTCCAGTATTCTTGCCTGGAGAATCCCATGGACAGGGGAGCCTGGCGGACTACAGTCCATGGGGTCACAAGGAGTTGACACAACTGAAGCGACTTAGCATATAGCATATATTAGTCCAACATTGAACCCACTCCAGTACTCTTGCCTGGAAAATCCCATGGACAGAGGAGCATGGTGGGCTGCAGTCCATGGGGTTGCAGAGAGTTGGACATGACTGAGCGACTTCACTTTCACTTTTCACTTTCATGCATTGGAGAAGGAAATGGCAACCCACTCCAGTGTTCTTGCCTGGAGAATCCCAGGGACGGGGGAGCCTGGTGGGCTGCCGTCTATGGGGTCACACAGAGTCGGACACAACTGAAGTGGCTTAGCAGCAGCAGCAGTCCAACACTGAAAATGCGAAAAGCAGCAACAGAGCATATTATTTACAGCAGTGTTTCTCGTTCTTTAGCCTATATCAGCCACACCCTCTCTCCAGCAGCCCAGAACGTCTCTCCTTCCTTGAACTTGAACTCCTTAGTGACTCACCTCTGGCACCCGTCAGACCTGGAATCGGGAGGGTTCTCCTCCCCTCAGCCTTCACCTTTGCTGACAGGCTCAGACTCATCCTTCAGGATCAGCCTGGTATCTCTTGCCCTGGGTCTCCCTTCCTGACCCCGTCATCTGGGTGGGGATCCCTCTGGGTGTCTCTCATAGCTGAACCCCACCTGTCACAGCACTCACTGGTCACACGGGCTGTCCTCGCTGACTTTTTTGCCTGAATCCTCCGGCAGACTATACAGGTTAAGAGGGCAGAGACAACGCAGGTCTGAAAGCTCTGTGGCTGCCCTGAGATCCCAGGATCCTAGCACCTTTGGAATACACTTCTCATGTTTGGAGAATTTCTCACCTTGTACGAGAAGGCCAGAAATGTATTTCCCAACCTCCCTTGCAGCCAGGGCTCAGATATGCGACCCAGGCTCCACTCATCACTTGCATCCATGCCAGACTTCAGTGAAGAAAAGGAGGCCAGGCAGAGTCATTGTGTGACAGTGGCAGGAAGTGAGTTCTCAGAGGCAGCAGGGCTGAGGTCCTGGCCAAAGGGTCCCTGCCTGGGACGGTGGCTCGAGCCTCAAGCCCAAGTCCAACTGCAAGGGCCATCGAGAACTGTGTTCCCGGCAACGTGCCTAGCTGTGTAGCCGCTAGCCCCACTTTCCTCACTGTTGGGGAGGTTCTGTAAGCAACCTAGTGTATTTCAATAAATACTCTGATAAACTAGCTCAAGTGTGTTTTATTTTTTAACTAAGTATCAGGACAAGATGGAGAGTAACTGTCCTGCTTTAGGCTTTATTCCCAGTGCCTAGCAAATCTTGGGCAGTTAGCACTCAATATCTATTTAAGGAAACAAATGAATGAGTGAATGAATGGATGAGGGAGAACAGGTTCCCTGGATTCAGTGCCCCGGACCCCTGACTTCCCTGAGGGGAGGCATGTGCATGGCGGTAGATGTTTCCAGCCCTGCCCCTTCTCAACTAGGAACCACACATCCAGGTTCGCACCCAGACCATGCAACCCCAGATCCCAAGGGAAAAAAGGACAAACAGCCCCTGTTCTGCAGAGAATAGCGTCCCGAAGACATATGAAATCATACAGGTGACTTCTCTCACTCCTGCAGGTGGGTACAAGCACACACCGCCACTTACTCTTCTTATTTTTAAACTGAATTTTTAATTTTATTTCTTATGTATTTATTTTAATTTTGACTATGTTGTGTCTTCATTACAGTGCAAGGGCTTTCTCTAGTTCTAGCGCACGGGCTTAGTGGCCCTGAGACATGTGGTATCTCCTTTCCCTGACCAGGGATCGAACCCGGATTCCCTGCATTGGAAGGCAGATTCTGAACCACTGGACCACCAGTGAAGTCCTGTTTTCTTTTTTATTTCCTTTGCCCATGTGAGCCCCTCCAGCTGGAAAGGCTGGTTTTGTTCATGCTCAAGGACTGTGTGATGTGTGCATGCCTCACTCCTCCTCCACGTCTGAAATGAGCTTTGGGGAACACAGAACCATGCTTAGCAACAGCCTGCCTGGGGATCGATTGCTAGGGGGTCACTGCACACCACGCTGTGCTTTTTGCGGAACTCAGAGCTGGTTGCTTAGCAACAAAATGAGATGCTGGTTTAACTAGTTCTAGATCTACATTTTCCTAATCAACACAAGGAAAAGACCCGGCCAGCCTTGAGAAGAGAGAATGCTTGTTCATTGTGGGTGAGCGCTCACTCTGCTTTAAAAGTTGGCCAAAACTTTAGTGACCACACCGCAACAACAAAGCACTGCCCACTGTGTTGGTTACAACTCAGTTAATCCTCACCACAACCCCGTGAGACGGCACCAGCATTAGCTTCAATTACAAATGAGGAAACTGAAGTACATGGAGCCCAAGGTGATGCAATCAGTAAGAGGTGGTATGGATATTAGAACCTGGATTGTCTCTGCTCTAGAACCCAAGCTTCTGTCAACTAAGTTAAAATGCCCCCCTTCTGTAGGCACTCCCAGATGCCTCTGCCTTAAAATAGCTAGGCGAAATGGACATTCTTCAGCCATATAAAAAGTTAAGCTGCAGGGACTTCCCTGGTGGCATAGAATCCACCTGTGCACGCACGGGACACGGGTTCAATCCCTGGTCCGGGAAGATTCCAAATGCCACAGAGCAAATAAGTCCAAGCACCGCAACACCCGGAGCCCATGATCCTAGAGTCATTCTCTGCAACGAGACAAAAACCACCACAATGAGAAGCCTGCACACCTCAACAAAGAGTAGCCCCTGCTCGCCGCAACTAGAGGAAGCCTGAGTGCAGCTACAAAGACCCAGTACAACAACAACAACAGAAGTTAAGATGAGTTTAACATACTTCTTCCATCTTAAGAACGCTCATCAGTGAATGACCTGGCTTTGATGGCCAGCCACACCCCCACCCCCCACATGACACATCACGAAGAAGATATTCTAATGACAGTTCCTTTGACTCTCCACCCACCTGTCACTCTCCAAATCCAGCAGAATGTCAACCAGATTCTAACGTGGCCCAGGGGACACTCTTAGCCCCAGTGTCCCCAGGGGTCTGACCTGGTTCAGAGTGATGGGAGGCTGTGACTTGGGTTGAGGGGGCATGGGGGGCGGTCTGGCTGGAGAGAGAGAATTGGGAGGAAAGAGTGTCCCTGTGGGAATTGTTAGCCTGGGGTGACCACACCCCTCTCCAATGCCCACAGTCTCCTGGTGAGACTCACCTGGCACCCAGGACACCCTTACTGAAAGCCCTAGGGAACAAGACATGTCTCTTTCTCCTCTGCCCAAAGATCCATTTAGACCCTACTCCAAAACCTCAGCCTTTTACCTTCAACCCTGCCCTTCCTGCTTCCTGGGTGTTCAGGCCAAGGCACTTCTGTTCTAGCTACTTTTCGGCATCTGCCTATGATCCGCTGGGCTGCTGCCTCCTAGCCCAGGTCTCCTTTTCTAAGTTGGCGCTTCTTTACCTCCTTTTCATCCTCAGCCCCTTTCCCTCCTTCTAGTTTGTTCTTTGCAGCTCTCCTGGGTTAAGAGGTGGGGGGCTCCGGGAAAGAAAGAGGCAGGTGGGCGACCAGACACCACTCGTTCTCTTGGGTTTTGGAACATCTCCCACGTCCTCCCTAGATTCTACCATCTCTTCCCAAATTCTGTTTCCTTTTAAAAGTCCCTTGGGTTGACTTTTCCCTTGACCTGTGGTCAGCAGCCCATTGTTGTCCCTCAGGCAGTGGACCAGGGAGCTGTGAAGTCATTTCATTAGCATATGTGTCACCAGTTTGAAACTAAGTTTAACCGTGAGGACCAGATATCCTGTTACATTCTTAATAATCATTACATATGTAGCAACTTACACACCTTACAAAGATTACCCTGTTTGTGTCTTGGGTGATAACCCAGTTAACTTTTCACATCATTTGCATTTCTTTCATTATTTACTGTTAAATTTGCATGTCTGACTCTATTACTGTGTTGTCTTATATCTTCAAGTCCAAAATTGAGTCACTGGCTGCAAAGTGGCTTGTTGAATGGAATGTGATGGAATGGAGATGACATTTTAGAGAAAACAGGTGGTGAGAAAGTGGGTTATGGAGGCTATGGAAAAATCAGTGTCTAAATTTGATATTAGGTATTGGAAAGCAATTAAAGGTTTTTGTCTGTTTGCTTGCATGTTTTTTTAATGTGAAAATTTCTTTTTCTATTTATAGTCCCAACCAGCTTACAGGAGATGGGATTCTATCAAAAAGCAACATTTATTGGCAGAATAATCTGGCGAGTTTGAGATACAAGACAGCAATTCTTTGGGATGCTAAGAGGAAAAATCATTGGAATTCTTAGCTGGTAGTAGCTCTAGAATTTCCGTTCTGCAGGGCATTGGAGATTTAATTGGCACAGAGCCCAGAAGC
This sequence comes from Cervus elaphus, assembly GCF_910594005.1. Classification (NCBI taxonomy): domain Eukaryota; kingdom Metazoa; phylum Chordata; class Mammalia; order Artiodactyla; family Cervidae; genus Cervus; species Cervus elaphus. Next base: position 21,969,858 of record NC_057844.1, read on the forward strand.
TAAATCCCCTTCTTCCGGCCAAAACTTGTCACCCACCATCGTTTCTAGGGCTAACCTGAGAGGCAGGCAGGGAGGACGAGAGATGGAAGAGAGAAAGAATGAAACACAGGCGGGCTCTGTATGAGTAGGGCTGTATGACCCATCTCTACTCACATTGTGTGGCTCAGGACCTCAGAGTAATATATGTAAAATGCCAAGCACATAGCAGTTCCTCAATAACTGTCTACTCCCTGCCTTTTCTCCCCTCTGCCTCATGTAATATGCCCCATTACTGAGAACCTGCCTGGTCCATCTGTTTCTTCAGCTCCTTGTATAGTAAGTGCTCAGTAAATGTGTGTGTGATAGAATAAGCCATAATTTGCTAACGCTTCTACCAGCTTTGAACCTTAAGTTGGTTTTAAACTCTTCTTCTTTATCAATATCACTACAATGAATATATTTGTTCCTATTTTGGATATGGACTCAAGTAAAAGTAGAAATTGTGGGTCAAGGGGTGAGTTTCTCCCAATTATTTTCCTATGTGTCTGTATTAATTGATCATTCTGCCAGCCTTGTAGGTTGGTAGGTTTTTCTACCTTCTCATTAACTTTGGGTATTTCCATTTTAAAAAAAAGATGCAAATGTGTGAAAATGGGACCTTTTTCTTTATTTTAAATTTGACTTGTGAGACTGCACATTTCCTAATGCCTGTTTACTAGTTTTATTTCCTCTTTTGTGTGGGTTGTCAGCTCACATCCTTTGTTTATTAAACTACAGGATTTTAAGCATTTTTCCTATCAATTTGTATAAAGTATTTACAGGCTTAAGATATTAACTCCTATTTTGGTTGCTGCAATTCTTTTTCCACTCTGCTGTTGACTGTGTTATTGAAGTTCTGCTGTATGATTTTATTTCTGCTTTACCATGGTCAATTTTAATTTTTAAAAAGGTTGCAGTTGTATTTTTTTTTCCTGGAAAATTTACACTTAGAAAGTTTTTCTTCATACACAGATGTGGTAAATATTCACTTCTATTTTCTTCTGGATTTTCTCCCTCCAATAGCTTGTTGTTAAGTGTGTAACTCTTGAATGTAGATGGAATTAAATTAGTATCTGGTATATGGAGAGAGATCAGGGCCAGAGATATCCTTCTGAATTACTAATTAGGAATTCCTTAACAACGTATTAAATAACTCTTCCTATCTCTACGTGAAGCCTCCTTTGTTATATACTAAATTTATATGTAAAATGATTTTTGTGTCCCTTCCTTATACTTAACGTTTTAATGCATTGGTCAGAATTTCCAAAAGGACATTATATAAAAATGGTAACACTGGGTTTCCTGGGTTAGTTTTTGGTAGTAATAATGGGCTGATTTGAATTTACTCAGAGATCCTGGGAATTTAAGGCCTAAAGTGAACCTCCTTTAGCTAGGCAAGAGAGGCCCAGTCACAGGACCCACAGATCACAAATACCAGCTGACAAAACTGTTATTATTATCTCTATATCTCTATATTGTTAGAGATTTTTGAGCTTTGTGACTGCTTTGGTCAAAGTGAATTACAGGAGAGGACGTGCTGAGCAGAACTGGGCCTCCCAGTGAGATAAGAGATAGATAGGCTCCAGGCTGGACATTTACGACCTGTCCTGTTTGCATTTCCTGAGAGGAAAGGTAGGTGGGCCCCCAGTTGAGGAATTTACCATCAGCCTCCTGTTTACAAATAGCCAGGCCTTGTCTCTTGTAAACATCTCAAGGTAATAATCACGACAAGGACTAAAAGGGAAAAAACAAAAAACGGAGGAAAGGATTAAGGGATCCCCCCGTCCCCCTTTTTCATGACAGGGGTGACACTGCACAGGCGCAGAAGGACTCCATGTGGACCAAAAGTCGAGGGATAACGCCAGGCCACAGTGCGTCTCGCTCTTCCCAGCAGCCTTCACCTCAAGGCCCATCGTGGCTGAGGGCTGCCTGCACACTCAAGGGGAGGGTCCTGAGGCAAATTAACCAGGGTGGGGACAGAGCAAGACGAGTGGCCTGAGGGAAGAAAACGACGGGTAAAACCGCACCCTTATAAAGGGTTTAAACTTCCCAAAGACGTGATTCTCTCTCTCTGAGCTCGCCCACGCGCCTTTCCACATGTACTTTTCAATAAACTTCTTACTTGACTTACCTTCCGCCCCCTTGCCTGAATTCATTCTTGAGTAGGCAAGCAAGAACTAAGGACTCTAGCCCTAACTTCTTGCCCCTGTGGTGCAGAGGTTAGGACTCCCGATCCAGGAAACTAAGACCTTGCTTCTAGCTGCTGTTCACTGCTGCTTACTGCAAACTACCCTTTACTGCTGTGGGTGGTCCGAAATCACCAGGACAGGAGCTGGTGAACACTTCAGCCTTGGTCTGACAGAAGAGAGTCTGGATAGGGACTTCCCGGGTGGTCCAGTCGTGAAGAATCCGCCGTCCAATGCAGGGGACTCGGGTTCGACCCCTGGTCATGGAACTAAGATCCCACATGCTGGGGAGCAACTAAACCCCTCGCCACAACCAGGGTCTGTACACCACAGTGACCGATCCCACATAACACACCGATGATTCCGCGAGCTGCAACTGAGCCCTGACACAGCTACTGGAAATAAAATACAGAGACTGTGTAATGGCAAGAGGTCTTGGCAAGAGCATCTCTCAGGCACGTGGCCTGAGAAGCAGAGCAAGACAGCCAGGGGCACAGAGAGAAGCAGAGAGAGCCAGGGACACCGACCCCCACTGCTTTCTGGTCCCTGAGCGTCCACGTCTGGGCTGCTCTATGAGACGCTCTGCTGTCCTCAGGAGACTTTCTCCTTTTTCACTTAACTTGGTTGAAGTGATTTCTATTTCCTGAACCTGAAAATGGTCCCATGGAACAAGACTCACCTTCGTGAGCGACCAGAGGTTTTGCCGTCTCCACTGTGGACCCAACGAGCCGGCTACTGCAGCTGTTGGCAGAAGCAATCCATCAAATGAAGGGTTGGGAACATTGCTGAGATGACTCTAAGGAGTTCCTGGGTCCTCTGAACCTGCAAATGGAGGATGCAATGATCAGAAAATTCTAAGATTCAGAGGAAGCCTTGGAACATGGGTGAAGTTGTGATGTTTTTGTGTGTGTGCTCAGTCGTGTCCGACTCTTTGCGACTCCACGGATGGTAGCTCACCAGGCTCCTCTGTCTACGGAATTTTCTAGGCAAGAATACTGGAGTGGGTTGCCATTTCCTTCTCCAGGGTATCTTTCTAACCCGGGGATCAAACCTGTGTCTCTTAAGTCTCCTGCATTGGAAGGCAGATTCTTCACCAATGCACCACCTGTGATGAGTGGCACATATAAACGCAAATGAAAAACCTGTCCTTCATAGTCTCACCACCCACACCCCCACCACACACACAATCCTTCTCTTTCCATCAGGAAGTTGGGGTCACCTGTTTTGTGCCAGACGCTAAGGAAGGTGAGTGAGGCAAATTTTTGTATGTACTCAGAGAATGCTTTGCAGGGGGGAGCTTTGTAGTGTGAAGCAGGGTCATTTAGCCCAACAAGGGCATCAGGAAGGTCTTCCTAAAGAGGCAAAGCAAATAAAGGAGAAACAGGGCATGAAGTCATTATGGATGCCTCAACTGACAGCCTCACTGACAGCACCAAGTCTGATGCTCCGAATAGAGTCTGGTGCTCCATCCACCCTCGTGGCCTCACTGATCGTGCAGCGAAGTGGGGATGGGAGGTCAACAAAGTTGTTTCCAAGCTTTCATTTGATTTGAGAACATTAGTAATAGAACAGGTATGGGTAAAAAAAATAGAGTCTGTAGTGTTCATGGGTGCTTATTTCTGGAAGGCAGTAGGCAGCTGCAGTAATTTTGAAGTTGCTAGATTGTTGACTTTTAAATTCTACCCAAAACAACTCTAAGCTAAGCTGTGAACAAAGAAGAACTGAAAATCACTCGAAATACTTGAAGACACTGCTGTAATTATTATCCTCCTTTCTGGATGTTATTACTCTGAGGCATGGGTTTACAGTAGTAAAACATTTGGAAAGAAGAATTTGTTGGTTTTTAGAACCTGATTGGGATGTCCAAGGCATTGAGTAATCAAGGAATAATTTTTTTTTTTAAGTAATACTTTTTGTTGTACAAAGAAGACTCTTGATAGTCCCTTGGAGTCCCAAGGAGATCAAACCAGTCAATTCTAAAGGAAATCAACCCTGAATATCCATCGGAAGGACTGATGCTGAACCTCCAATCCTTTGGCCACCTAATTCAAAGAGCCGACGCATTGGAAAAGACCCTGACGCTGGGAAAGAGGGAGGGCAGGAGAAGAAGGGGGCAACAGAGGATGAGATGGTTGGATGGCATCATCGACTCATTGGACATGAGTTTGAGCAAAGTCTGGGAGATGGTGAAGGACAGGGAAGCCTGATGTGCTGCAGTCCATGGGGTCACAAAGAGTCAGACATGATTGAGCGACTAAACAACAGCAACAAACAAAGAAGAAACAAAGGAAAAATTCAGCCGGCACTCCACCTCTGCATAGCAATCCTGCTCTGGTGAAAACAATAACAACAACATAGTCCTCCTTCAGAATGCGGGCAAGGGGGGAGACTTAGAATCAAACTAACACAACAGACCCTTCCTGGACCAGAACATAGAGTGGGAGGGAGAGAAACTTGGGGCAGGTGAGGGCCCAGAGGAGGTGTCACTGGGGCCACGTCTCTTTCAGGAGGGCTCTGACATGGGAAGTGGGGAGGTCGCTGTTCACACATGAACTTAAGTGATGGGCCAGTGCTTGGGGAGCTCACTGGCCTCCATCACCCAGTGGTCATTCAGTCACCAAACTCAAAGGAAGACGATCCCGCCACCCCCCTCCCCCCACCATTGTGATGCTCTTTCTCTTCAATCTTCTTGGAAATTTCTATCCAGGAAGGAAATTTACCAAAGGAAAAACCCTGATATCTGTTCAGAGTTTGCAAACCACTTTCAAATTGATTCTTTCATTTGATTCTCTCCCACAAAGCCTTGTCTAGTGCTCTGGGATCATTTGCCTCAGCTATCAGACTTAGATTTGCCAAAGGGCACATAGATGATAAAATTTAGCAATTTTTGCAGCAAGCCTAAGTTGTGTTCTTTCTGTCTCCCAACAATTTTGCTAAAGAGTTTATGTTATTTTATGGGTTGCCCCAGAGCAGGAGTTTATAAAGCTTGCTTGGCAAAGGCTCAGGGATTCCAAGTCTGTGCCCGAGGGTGCTCGGGTGGGGAGGGGTGAAAAGATGTTGGGGGTGGTAGGCCTGAGGTATCTGTGTCTTGTATTGTGTGTTATTTTCCTCAGGAAGATGCCATTTGCAGAAAGGATTCTGCAGCAGTCTTATTTATTTTCAAATCCCCATCTTCAAGTCTTTAATAGATGCTCAATTAACATGCTTGGAAAGAATATTTCAAGGGTAAGAGGGTGAGCTTGATCATCATTGTTGAGGAGTGGAGCAGCAGACAGCAAATGGAATGGACCTGAAAATAAAAGCTTTGTAAGGGCCATGATTTAAAAAAAAAAAATCTGTAAACTTGGCTTAATCAAACTGAAAATCTGGTGGATCAATTACATACTACAGAAATCATTTTTAGGGATTTAGCTTTCACCCAGCAGCAATACAGTCTCTCTCTCTCTCTCTTTTTTTTAAGGATAAATAACATCTTATTTATTTAGTCAAAGCTGTGGTTTTTCCAGTAGTCATGTATGGATGTGAGAGTTGGACTATGAAGACAGCTGAGAACCACAAGAATTGATGGTTTTGAACTGTGGAGAAGTTCTTGAGAAGAACTTCTCAAGAAGTTGGAGAAGACTCTTCAGAGTCCCTTGGACTACAAGGAGTTCAAACCAGTCCATCCTAAAGGAAATCAGTCCTGAATAATCATTGGAAGGACTGATGCTGAAGCTGAAACTCCAATACTTTGGCCACCTGATGCAAAGAACTGACTTATTGGAAAAGACCCTGATGATGGGAGAGATTAAAGGTGGGAGGAGACGGGGACAACAGAGGATGAGATGGTTGGATGGCATCACCAACTCGATAGACATGATTTTGAGCAAGCTCCAGGAGTTGGTGATGGACAGGGAGGCCTGGTGTGCTAGAGTCCATGGGGTTTCAAAGAGTCGGGCACGACTGAGTGACAGAACTGAACTGAACATCTTATTTTCGTTCCCAGAGGTAGAACAGGGGGAAGGAAATTTGGGTCAAGGAGGGGAGCTGAGAGACAGTCCTTCCCAGCCTCATCTCAGTCCTGTATCAGCATCCAGCTCTGGGGAAACTAAGGAAGAACAGAATTAGTCTTGGGCGTCCCTGGCGGCTCAGTTGGTAAAGAATCCACCTGCATTGCAGGAGACCTGGGTTTGATCCCTGGGTCAGGAAGATCCCCTGGAGAAGGGAATGGCTACCCACTCCAGTATTCTTGCCTAGAGAATTCCACGGACAGAGGATCCTGGAAGTGCTACAGTCTATGGGATCACAAAGAGTCAGACACGACTGAGTGATTACCACTTTCAGGATTACTCTGAGATGCTTGGGAAACTGGGATCTTTTATTCCCAAAAGCCATCTATAGATCTATTGGTTTGTGTCCACTGAAGCCTTGAAGCAGGAGTATCCAATCCCCGGGACTCTGCATTCTTCATCCCCACTGTCATCTCGGGCTTCCCAGGTGGCCCTAAACAACCTGTCTGCCACTTCAAGAGACCCAAGAGACGTGGGTTCAATCCCTGGGTCGGGAAGATCCCCTGGAAGGGGAAATGGCAACCCATTCCAGTATTCTTGCCTGGAGAATCCCCATGGACAGAGGAGCCTGGTGGGCTACAGTCCACGGGGTCGCAGAGAGTTGGACACAACTGAAGCAACTCAGCATGCAGCGCTCACTGTCATCTCAGGGACATCCACTGAGCCCTCTGAGTACACCAGACGTCCAGGGCAGGGAAACAGCTCGCCCAGGTAAGCAGCTCACCTGCCTCCTCACTCTCAGATGCATCTCCATTCCTCTGTTCCCCTCAGATTGCTGGGGGTGGTCCAGTTCCTGTACCCATGCCTTTCATTAGGCTGGGCCAGTGAGAGGCATAAGTGAATGACGAGAAGAATTTGGTACACCCTCCAGCCTTTCCAGCCTTGCCTTGGGCGGTGGCTCTACCTCTGGCAGGGACCACTTGTCCTCCTTGGACCCAGGTCTGCCTCGTAGCCCCTGCCCTGCTTCCGCTCCTCTCTCCACCACCACCATGGCCTTCCCTCACCCCAAACTGCAGCTCCTGCCTGGCAGCCAAAACCCTGGGGTCCCCAGGCAGTCCTTACTGCATAGCTCCAGCTTCCAGCTCCTGGGGTCTGAGGACTCAATCTCCTTCCTTTGTTCCTCCAGCCCTAGGAGTGGCAGCAGTTTCCTGAAGCTGTTAATCTCTGGGTTATCTCCCCTGTAGCTACCTGCCCCCAACGTCCCCTCAACCCCTTTCAGTTCTTGCAACCCTGTTGTAACTAGCCTGCTGTGTTAATTCCTTCTCCTAAACTCTCTGCCCTGGGATCTGCCTTCTTGACTGCTCCCAGACTAAAACACAGGGTTAGCACAGTCAATGGGCACATGCTAAGTCACTTCAGTTGTGTTCAACTCTTTGCAACCCTATGGACTACAGCCTGCCAGGCTCCTCTGTCCGTGGAATTCTTCAGGCAAGAATACTGGGGTGGGTTGCCATGCCCTCCTTCAGGGGATCTTCCTGACCCGGGGATGGAACCCACATCTCTCAAGTCTCCTGCCCTGGCAGGTGGGTCCTTTACTACTGAGCCACCAGGGAAGCCACAATGAGTGTTCTCTTTCTATTCTCTGGCGAACAGTGTAATTCCACTCCTCCTTCTCTTTGAATTGTAGGCACACACTCAGTAAACACCCACCCATCTTGCCTCGTGATTGAACACCCTGGCAGGGGCTCTGCACCCAGCTGCCTTTTTCCAAGGGTCCACAGAAGGGAAGGCCACTAAGGAAGACCTTTGTAAAAAATATTTATCTATCTTTGGCTGTGTTGGGTCTTCATTGCTGTGCGGGATTGTCTCTCGTTGTGGTACGCATAGGCTTAGTTACTCTGTGTCATGTGGGATCTTCCCTGAACAGGGATAGAACCCATGGCTCCTGCATTGTCAGGCGGACTCTTTCTTCTCCCCTGAGCCACCAGGGAAGCCCCAGAAAGACCTTCTTGAGTGGAGGTTAGCTTAACATGCTTTATTTGCATTACTCAAACGTTTACTTAGGGGATCAAGAGAGTTTAAACTGTATCTGTTGTTTTGGCCATCTAAAAAGAATTTGCTCATATTAAATGCATCAAAAGCTCTGTCTCCCTCAGTAAGAAAATAGACGCAAGAAAGGATCCCAAATCAGAAAGTTTTGCTTTTCCATAGGCAGAAGAATCTGCCTGCCAATGCAGGAGATGCAAGAGACGCGAGTTCGATCCCTGGGTTGGGAAGAGTCTCTGGAGTAGAGAATGGCAACCCACCCCAGTATTCATACCTGGAAAATTCCATGGACAAAGGAGCCTGGCAGTCTACAGTTCATGGGGCTGCAACGAGTCGGACACAACTGAGTGGCTGAGCGCACACAAAGACAGACTAAGAAGAGGTAAAAGGTTCCACAGGTGCCAGAGAAGACATGAGACTCCTGGGTCAGAGGCAGAGGACTTTACTACTCACAGCACAGCAAGCAACGTAAGCTTCAGGTTCGAGTCGGTCCCCTGGTTCCTCAAGCACTGCAGGGTGATACGGAGTGGCACAGGCAGATACCAAGCACATAGTGGGTTTATGTTACAGCAAAGAAAGCCTGAGTTCAAGAAACCCACATCTTTCAGAGGGACTGCAAGCTGCAAGCTCAACCCAACGTTGAGACCAGAGAAAGACACTTATCTTCATTCTCCCAGATACCAAGAAAATCTGCCCTCTGCCCTGGAAGGAGACACTATTTCTGTCTCCCAAGGCAATCTGCTTTATAATCTTCCATAAAAAAGATAGTTGAAAAGATAGTCTGATGAGAAGTACAGTGCTCCCAGCTCATAAAACATGTCAAAATACAAAAGACGCGCGGAGAATTTTCTCCTAATACGCTCCTGGTTAAGAATCACCAATGAAGGATATTGTTTCTGAATCTAAAGGCGGTTCATTTTTCAAACAATTAATTGACAAAGGAGCTTTTTTCAAGATTAATTCATTAATTTGGCTGTGCTGACTCTTAGTTGTGGCATTCAGGGATCTTTAGTTGCAGCATGCGAACTCAGCTGTCATGTGTGGGATCTTGCTCCCTGACCAGTGATCAAACCCAGGCCCCTTGCATTGGGAACATGGAGCCCAAGCCACTGGATCACCAGGGAAGTCCCAGACAAATGAGCTCTTTTCATCCTGTATTATGAATTGTGCAACGGGCCACTGCCTTTTAGTTGAGCTACCACAACACAAATCTAGTTTATTTCTGTATAAAAAATAAACACCAGGTTCAGACTTGCAGCTGTAGGAATACTATGAGGGTTAAATGAAACAATACATGCAAAATGTTGGCACACAGCAGGCAATAAAATTTAGTTCTTCTCTCTCTTCTACTACACTTTGCCTGCTTCATGGCCTTGCCTGAAACTGTCCTGGCTGTGCATCAAGAATGGCTCAGATTTATGTCTTTTTCCTGCTACTGGTGGCTCTGCTGAAAGGAGTCCATTGAATCCTTTAAATGAGTCCCAAGAGAGGCACCCAGCCTTCTAGAAGAGCAATAAAAATGACTGAGCAGCCGGCAACCTGTTATCTGTGATTTTATGAGCTGCCACTCACTTGACTCTCCCATTCCTCCTGGCTTCTCTTCCTACTTCCATCCCCACCCCATTCTGTTGGCCTTCTCAAGGCCACCTTCTAGAGACTGTTTACACTCTGTGTTCTCCACAGCCACAGCTCTTGTTTATTCACTCAGAAATGATCTGCAGATGACAGGATCTCTTATATAGAAAAGTCTAAGGAGTTTTACTAAAAGAAATATCAGAATTAATAAGCTAGTAGAGTGAAGTGACAGGATACAAGATCAATACACAAAGATCAATTGTATTTCTGGAAGGCAGCCGTGCTCACCACTATACCACCAACACAAAAGAGATGAAAGAAGCATAGCCCTTTTTCAAGGTATTGTGAAAAGCACTGATGCAGAGGGGGAGAATCTTGGACTTTATCTGCTGGGGAAAACGATGCCATCATTAGCTGGGTTTCTTTTTTTTTTTTTCAAGTCTTTATTGAATTTGTTACAATATTGCTTCTGTTTTATGTTTTAGCTTGTTGGCCAGGAGGCATGTGGGATCTTAGCTCGCTGATTAGGGACAGAACACCTGCCCCCCACCCCCCCACCTCCCCGTAATGGAAGGCGAAGTCTCAACCACTGGATCCCAGGGAAGCCCCTAAACTGGGTTTCTGAATCTCCTCACTGGTAACCTTTGGACCAGAACATTCTTCATGGTAAAGGGCGGTCCTGGGCATCTCTGGCACTTGATGCCAGCACTTAGAATAAAAAATGCCTTCATTTGAAAGACAGTCTGAACAGAAGTGCAATGTTTTTTGACCTTGGGGTTGTTGTTGCTTAGTTGCTAAGTCCTGTCCAACTCTTTGTGACCCTGTGGACGGTCGCCCTTCACGTTCCTCTGTCCATGGGATTCTCTAGGCAAGGGTACTGGAATGGGTAGCCATTTCCTCCTCCAGGGGATCTTCCCGACCCAGGGATCAAACCTGGGTCTCGTGCATTGGCAGGCGGATTCTTTACCACTGAGCCACCTGGGAAGCCTGCCTTTTGATGTGGGAGAGGTCAAGATCACATCTGGTTGAGAACCCTACGAGGAAAGGGAGATGCTGCGAAGCAATTGGCAGAGAAGATCCCACACAGAAAAAAAGTCAAGCTGAAGGTGGTTTGTGCAGGAAGAGATTGTTCTTCTCTGGAGAAAAGAGCCATCATCAGGAGTAGGCCCTAGAAACAACAGCTACAGAGGTTCAATTTCAGAGCATCTGGATGCAGTAGGACCACGGGCCTCCGCTCACCAGGCAGGCTGTACCAGCCTCAGACCATCCCCCAGACAGGGAGATGCTTTGCCCCCTCTTGAGACCCTTTTGTTCAGACAGCATCTTCTTCAAAGTGTCCAAAGGAAAGCCTGGATTCCTTTTTAGCAACTCTCTGAGATTTTTTTTTTTTTCTGGCTGGCAAGCTACTTCTGAGAGCAGAGCAAGGAGGGGCAAATAACAGAGTCACCCCATCCTCCAAGCTGGGAAATGGAATCCTGAAGTGTAACCACTGCCCCCGGACCCCACTGGGTCCCTGTAAGAAGCCTCTGAGTTCTAGGAAATGCACAATGTGATCACAGGCTATGCATTTAAAAGACTGCACTCTGGTTTCCAAAGAAACAGGATATTACAGTGAGAGATTGTCCTCATTATCCCTGGTTAACGTCCGTGTGCATCTGAGGACAGTGCCCCACGGCGCTGTGCTGGAGAAGGACTCAGCCAGGACTCAGCCTTCTTTGCGGGGGCAGCGTCACTTGCTGGGGTTCTCAAGCAGGCAGGTGGGCGTCTAGCTCAGACTCTCAGAAGCAGAACAAATGACTCACCAGAATGAATCCGCGGCTGCTCCTCGAAGGTGATTTGGGGTCTGGAGTTGAGAGCCAGCTTGGCTTTTCTCATGCTTTGCGTTGTCAAGGGGCTGAAATCCACTCCCTGCAAGTGGTCGGCCCAGCTGGGGTTTTTGGATCAAAGGCTGGGCAGAGTCGTGGGCAGGCAGGCCATATCTGGGGTGGTGGGGGGGGGGGGTTGGCGGTCAGAGCAGTGTCCCCTGAACTCCTCAGTCTCTAAGGGGGCTCTCTGAAGCATCTGATTCCAAGGGTGAAATACTCCCCCAATGAGCACAGCTGACAGAAGAGCAGGTAATGGGGGACTGCAGTGACTCCCTGAAGCCCCCACATGAAGTAGGGGTGGGTTTGCAGGGCGCCTTACCCATGGGCTCAGGGCACCTCCTCCCAAGCTAATACAGACACCCCAGTGAGCCCTTGAGACCCCAGAGCCTCAGTGCCCTCCTATGAAAACTAGGGAAATGACGCCTACAACATAGGGACTGTGAGAAGGAATGTACAAAGAAGTGCTCCAGAGGCCTTAAAACGTGATGTGAACGTTGGCTGGTATTGGCCCAATTCCACATGCTTTACAAATGGCACTTTCATAATAAAGTATCTGCGCTTCTATGTGAGAAGTTACAGGGTTACTCTACCTCCTGATGAGAAAACAAGAGTAGAGAGCCTGACCCCAAGGCATTCAAGCAGTTGGCAAACAGGCCCCACGGTCCCCTGGCAGAGCCGGCTGGTACATCCCGGGAGGCGGGGCCGGGAGGCGGGGCCGGGAGGCGGGGCCGGGAGGCGGGGCCGGGAGGCGGGGCCCCAGCGCAGCGCTAAGCCAACCCTCCCCTACACACCTGCTGGAGGTCCCTGCGGTGGTGGTGGTGGTGGTTCAGCCTCTGGAAGGTAGTTTTATAAATAAAATTCAAATTTCTGTGTGGACCTTTGCTTTATTGAAAAGCTGTTTACTTCGTTCCTCCCAAAGGAGACGGAAGGATCCTGCTTTCCGGATTCACCCCTCTAGGAAAGGGCAGGGTGGCTTGCCGCTGCCTAACGCGACCCTCAGCCTTCCCACGTGCAGCTGAGACACACTAAGCCCACCCCCAGGAGGAGACCCAAGGCGCTCAGAAGGGCGCGGGCGCCCAGCGAGCGCTCCTCTCACCTGTCGGTCCCTGCGGTCCTGCTCTGCGCTCAGTTCCTGAGACCGCGCACCTCCGTGAACACGTGTGATATATCGTTTTTCCTGCGTTGGTGTCTCGGCGCACATGCCCACACCTCCGCTCACCCAGAGGGCTCGCTCCTCCGGACAACGACCACAGAGCCCAGCAAAAGGTCCTTCACCTACTAGGTGTATTGTCGCAGTTGCTCAGATCTTTGCTAGAAACCCATCAACACCCCTCGGGGAGCAGGAGTGTCCTTGCTCAGAACCTGCCAACCTCCCCTCCACCTTTAGCAGGAGCGAACACACATCTCGAAGTTAAAAGTGTCCAGAGATAAGAAGCCAAGCTTCTTGTGTGTGCACGCAAAGGAAAAACCAGACGGAAGCCGCTGGAACCAAGATGGCGAGGAATCTGACCTGAAACTGACCCCATGTCTCATTATACGTTGATCTGCCTATTGCCTATATAAAGGACATGCCTACCGCTGGCCAGGACCGAGCATTAAGGACCAAAACAGGATAACAAAGGGGTGGCACCCCGCTTCCTTAAAGAAGCCCTGCCCTTCCCCACCCCCCACTAATGCGTGCACCTCCCCATCACTAGCCTCACTCCTCCTCTTGTCTTTACTCTTTAAAATTAAATAACTCTCGCCAGGTGGGTGGAAAGTGATCTGTGAACTTAGTTCCTGCTTCTCCGTTCCTTGGCGACTTAAGTTTGTGCTGTGTTGAGCTTGGCTTTGGTTTGTTTCGTTTGTTTGCTCCTGTTCAGTCCTGTCCGACTCTCTGCGACCCCATGGACTGTAGCCCACCAGGCTCCTCTGTCCATGGGAGTCTCCAGGCAAGAATACTGGAATGGGTTGCTGTTCTCTTCTCCAGGAGATCTTCCTGACCCAGGGATTGAACCCCCTCTCCTGCATTGCAGGCAGATTCTTTACCCTCTGAGCCACTCTGCTGGAATCTAACAGAAAAAGAAACCTACCCTACTGGGAAGCAGAGATCCTGGGCTGGGCTAGGGCCCAAGCAGGGGCTAATTGACTTAATTGGGTACCAAATGTTCTATAATACATATGTAGTTTTAATTTATTATTATTTATTTGACCATGCAGTATGTGGGATCATAGTTCCATAACCAGGAGTTGAACCTGTGTCCACTGCATTGGAATCTCAGAGTCTTAACCACCAGACCTTCAGGGAAGTCCCTGTTGTATATTTTTGCTTAAATATTCAGTTTCTGTGGTCCCGTAATTTTTTTTTTTTTTTGCAAGGCACCAGTTCGCCGCTCTGAGAGGGAGACTGCACTGAGCACTGACCTGACTGTGGATGATTCTACTAGACAGAAGTCACTTTGTGCCACTCCTCTGCCCAGATGCCACTGCTCAGATTCACAGTAGCCGAGGCCCTCGGGCCCCTACCCTGCTCCTTCCCACATTCCTGCCTCCCTGGCCTTCTTGTCTGTCCCTGAGCACATTAAGTGCACTGCCTGAGCTCATGCACTTACCATTTCCTGTGCTTGGGACCTGCTTCCCATCCCACTTCCCTCTGCCCTCGCTGCCTCATTTCCTTCATCTTTCTCCATCACCATCTGACCCACACCATAGATCTACTTTTGTGTGAATTGTCTCCCCCTCCCCATCATTACATAAAGGCCCAAAGGGAAGCAGTTCAGTGGCTTGTACTCCCAAAGCCTGGACCCGTGCATGTGGCAGGTATTCAATTAATACTTAGAAGTGACTGAATAAATGAGAGGGATCCAGACCTCCTCTGACCTGTGTTCATGCTTTTTGTGTTGCTGCCTGTTACTGCCCTGCGAGCAGACTTCTCTGTCTCCTGTGGGGACAGCGGCCTCAGGTGTAATCTATTCCCTTAAAGGTCAGCACCAGCTGTGTATCCCTGCCACAGCTCCCAGCCCACAATGCCTTGACAGGAAAGGGATCTCTAGCTAGAGACTGGGTGAGGGGAGGGGGGATTGGAAAGATGGTTTCCATGCACATCCTTTGGCCATACTTTTAAAGACTCCCTTTAAACTTATCTTTGTTCTTTCTCCAAAGTTCCTTTCTAGGCAGCCCCCAGGTATAATCAGGTCCCTTCCAAGGAGCCTGGTCTGTCCCCCCACACAGACTGGGTAGGCATCCCCAGACCCTGGGCTTCCCATCAGAGTGGCATGGACCACACTGGCTCCTAAGCCACAGGAAGAAAGGAGAGCATCCCCAGGACCCAGTGCCATCCTGGCACGGGGTTCACATTTAATAAATGCTTGTTGAACGAACGAGTGGCTGCATGAGCGAATGAAGCAGGAGAAACGCTTTGGACTCTGTAAAGCAGAGTGATGGGAATGATTATGAGAAAGATGTTCAAAGTTATGAAATCCACCCCTCCGAGCCCAGGGGTCTGGTCTGACTTTCAGAACTAACAGGTGCCCGTTAAACAAAGCTTTTCAGGGAAAGAAATTTCACAACTTCCCTTTCTTCCTCCCTCTGGCCACAAAGGCTGTTGATTCAGACACCAAATTAAGAAATAGATGAGTAGACAAATTGCACTGCCAGGGCTTCATCTGTGTGTTGTTGCCCTGAAGCTAATGTTTCTGTGGATGCATTTGAGGTCGTCTCCTCCCTCTGCTCTTGGTCTCCCCTCTTCCCCTAAAAGGCAGAGCCTGGGGGCTCAATCCATTGCCGAAAAAAAAAAAAAAGAAAAAGAAAAAGATCTGAGATATAAAATCCTGAACAAATAACCAAGGAGCTAAGGAAAGTAGTTTGCTTTTACCTGTAGCATTTTGAAATTTGCAAATGATTTTTTTTTTAAATTGTACTGGCTCCAAAGAAATGGGAGGGCTGCCCCCTAAAGGGGCAATTCAGCAGAATGAAACTTTGGGAATGACTGGAATTATATTGTCTGTCTGCTCTCTCTGCCACTGACAGCAAGTGCTCAGTGAGCAGGTTCTATGTTTCTCTTTCTCCGGGTGTGCAGCTGCATTGCAGGGGTAGCTCCAAGTCACCCAAACCAGGCTGCACCCTGATGGGGAAGTCAGAAGCTCTGGGCCACAGTGCCTGAGGCAGGACCACCCCGTGTCTGCAGCCACTATAGCATGAGTCCCTCTGGTGCAATGCTGAAAAAAAAAAGTCTCCGGAGAACTAGGACATGTAGAAAGCCCAGCCCGTCTCTATTTGTTGGCATTTTCCCCCGGAAAGATAGCTTCCCTGATGGCTCAGTGGGTAAAGAATCCACCTGCGGGGCAGGAGACACAGGGCACTCCCGGGTTCGATCCCCGGGTCGAGAAGATCCCCCGGAGGAGGGCATGGTAATCCACTGTAGTATTCTTGCCTGGAGACTCCCCCATGGACAGAGGAGCCTAGCGGGCTACAGTCCATGTGGTCGCCAAGAGTCGAACACAACAGAGTGATTAACACACTCTCCTGGAAAATGTATCCACAGGACAAATGTCTGAAGTCTCTGAAAAAGAAAAAATCACTACATGTGCTATAAAGGCAACAAAAGCACTGGAGCGTGTTGCCGTCAGGTGAGTGTGTGGTAATGAAGCAGCGTGGCTGTGATTTGGGGTGCACTAGGGAGGACAGAGACAGGAGGAGAACGCCAGTGGCTGTCAGCCCGCTGTACGGCTGCAAACACATGAAGAGACACAGTCAGGCGAAGCTGACATCTGCCAGGGAACAATTAGCTGTGTCAAGCCCTGAGCCTCTGCTCCGCGCTCTGCAGGCTTTGAGATGCTTCCAGATGTCCCTGTGTTTCAACGCAGCATCTTCTTAACACACAGCAGGAAGAAGGAAGCCGGGGGCACAAGCTGAAAAAAGTACCCACTTGATTACCAAGTTCAGCTTAGTCCAGGGATAAGAACCACTTCCAAGGAGCTATGGGCCAACATTAATAGGGTCATGGAACATATCGTAGAACGCCTCGTTTAATCCCATAAAACCCTATGAGAAGGGTCACATTAAGCCACTTTCATAGGGCTTTCCTGGTGACTCAGCAGTAAAGAATCCACCTGCAATGCAGGAGACCCAGGTTCGATCCCTGGGTCAGGAAGATCCCCTGGAGAAGGAAATGGCAACCCACTCCAGCATTCTTGCCAGCTGGGTGGTAGAGGTCAGCCAGCTCATGTTCATCACAATGAAAATGCCAGTGTTCACCTGCTGTCTCACCTCTCTTAAGGCTGCACACAGCGTACAGGGTCAATCCCAAGGTGGAGAGGACACTCAGATGCCCCCGTCCTGGCACCTGGAACTTTTGTGACGGTCCCTTGGTCCTCTTCCCCCTCAATTCATCTGCCACATTTAATGCGATGACATTTCCCTCCTTACAAATCCTTCTCACAGGGGATTCCCTGGCAGTCCAGTTGCTAAGACTCTGTTCTCCCGGTGCAGGGGGCTGTGGTTCAATCCCTGGTCAGGGAACTAGATCCCACATGCCGCAACGAAGACCCGGTGCAGCCAAATAAATAAATATTTTTAAAAAGAAGATTTACTTTAAAAACAAAAATCTTTCTCAATGTCTGGAGAGTTCAGAAATACACACTGTATAAAGGGTGGAAAGACATGACGTCTGAGATTTTCTTCAAACCACTTCAGCCAACCAAAAGAGGCGGGGGATGGGGGGGGGAAGAACAGGAAATAGAAGAAGCAAATGTGGAAAAATCTCGACAGTTATTGAGTTCAAGGAGAGGTTTAGCCCGGGTGTAAGGGTGTAACCCTGTGCTAGGCTCTGTATTTGTATACACTCTTGAGCAGTTGACCTTTTTCATTATAATTAAAGAAAAATTTTTTTCTTTGCTGGAACTCCTGCTCACACATCCGTCCTGGCTCTGTTCCTTGTCTTTCTGTACCTCCTCCCTTAAAAATAAGTGTTTTCCCAAAGTCTTTGCTCACTTCTTTTGAGTCACAACTCTATGGGCTGGGCCTGCCTGTTCTCAGAGAACCTGAGTTCTCTGTGAAGATGCCCTGACTCTACAGCTTCAGTCATATTTCAGATGTATGTATATCGATATCTATCTATATACATTCATATATATACATCGAGGGAGAGAAATATGACAAAACTCATAAACCTATCAGCTAATCAACACTGACATTTTGTCATGTGTTGTGTTAGTCTTGGTCACGTCCTACTCTTTGCGACCCCATGGACTGCAGCCTGCCAGGCTCCTATGTCCATGGAATTCTCCAGGCAAGAACAGTGGAATGGGTTGCCATTCCCTTCTCCAAGGAATCTTCCCAACCCAAGAATTGAACCTGGGTCTCCTGAATTGCAGGCAGATTCCTTACTGTCTGAGCCATCAGGGAAGCCATATTTCCTTCATATTTTTAGAATCAACGTTTTCCAAATGTCATTAAAGATCCGAACGCCCTAACACACCTCAGACTCTCCAGACCCACCTGTCATCCCTGTCTCCCCAGAGAAAACCCCTGTTCTGAACCCATTGTCTCCGGACTATGTTTACACTTTGACTACATAAGCCTGCAATCTATGGAACTGTTTTGTTTTGTAAATTTACAGAAAGAAAGTTCACTGTCTGTGTTTGTCTGTAGCTTTTTTCCCTCCACATTGTGCTTACCAGGTCACCCATATTGATACAGGAAGCTCTGGTTCATGCACGGTGAATGCGGCAGAGTATTTCAGTAGATGACACCGCACAACTTTTCTCCTTATTCCCCTGTGGATGGACATCTTGGCTGTTTCCTGTGCACACACTGCGGCAGTGACTGTCTTATAAAGTCTCCCTGTGTACACATGCACAAGCGTCCACTTTCCACTGTGCATCACATACCAACAGCCCTTTAACACATTACGGTGCTTGTTTGCTTTTCTTATTGCACCACTCAACCCCAAGCAGAGAGTACATTCTTATCTCTATGCTATTTTTTTAAGCACATAGTGTGAAAGTGTTAGTCGCTCAGTAGTGTCTGACTCTTTGTGACTCCATGGGCTGTAGCCTGCCAGGCTCCTCTGTCCATGGAATTCTCCAGGTGAGAATACTGGAGTGGGTAGCCATGCTCTTCTCCAGGGGATCTTCCCAATCCAGGGATCAGGCAAATTCTTTACCGTCTGAGTCACCAGGGAAGCCCATTCATACCTATTAATGGATTAACTAAAGGGAGGGAGGCAGGAGAAAGGGAGGGAGTGGGGAAGGAAGGAAGGAAAAAGGAAAGGAAGGAGAGAAGGAAAGAAGAGAGGGAGGCAGGCCATAGAAGTCTCCATCATCAAGGTCAGGATCAAAGGACTAGGCAGCCAATGGCATTATTTTGTGGAAATACAGGTATGAAGTTGGCAGAGAGGACTCCATGAGGCATTTTTAATCGTGATTTATATGCTTGGGATCAAAGAACACCCTCTCAGTGTGCATTATACTCAGTGGAAAAATAGAGTTGTCTCTATTTTACACTAGTACTTAAACAGGCTTCTCATAAAAGCCAGTTAAAGACTAACTTGGATAGTTTTTCAGATGAAGTGAAACTACATTGTCTTAAGCCAGCTAAGCCTAGACAGATAAAAGACAAGACTTTGTCAATTTAAAAAAATAAAAGAGCCATTTATCTTGCCAGTAGAATGAGTTTAGCCAGAGGAATTGTAATTTGGGAATGCAGTGGACAGCAAGATCAAACCAGTCAATCCTAATGGTAATCAACCCTGAATATTCATTGGAAGGACTGATGCTGAAGCTGACGCTTCAAAACTTTGGTTACCTGATGCGAAGAACAGACTCCTTGGAAAAGACCCTGATGCTGGGAAAGATTGAGGGTGGGAGGAGAAGGGGGTAATAAAGGATGAGATGGTGGGGTGGCATCACCAACTCAATGGACATGAGTTTGAGCAAATTCTGGGAGATGACAGGGGACAGAGAGGCCTGGTGTGCTGCAGTCCACGGGGTCACAAAGAGTCGGACACGACTTAGTTTTGGCAGTCTGGGCAGACCACAGGCAAATCCAGACAAGGAAGAGAGCTTGCTTTTATAGAGAGGAGGAGGGAGCTGGGAGGGGCACGAGAGGTCAGGCAGCTGGCACAGGGGCAGGACTGGCCCCGGGAAAGATCCCAAACATTGTGCAGGAGGGGAAGCCAGCTCAGAGAAAATGGGACTGAAAGAGGACTCACTCCCTCGCAGGCTAGACTCAGGACCGCACACTGGGCTGCCGTGTCTGCCAGACCAGGTGCAGGGGAGGCTAGTTTGGACAAAGAAAGACAGAAGGAGTCTCTGGGGAGTTGCAGTAGTCATGTACAGATGTCAGAGGTCACTGCTGAGTCATTCCACCACGTGTGTGTGCTCAGTCGTATCTGACTCTTTGCAACCCCATGGACTGTAGCCTGCCAGGCTCCTCCATCAGTGGAATTTTCCAGACAAGAATACTGGAATGGGTTGCCATTTCCTACTCCAGGGCATTTTCCCTACCCAGGGATCAAACACCAGTCTCTTGTGGCTCCTTAGCAGGCAGTTTCTTTACCTTTAGCACCATCTGAGAAGCCCTATATTCTGCACAGGTAAGTGCAAATTTGAGGAGACACTGAAACTCTGGGCTGCAAGGACAGATATAAACACATCATGTGGCTGCTCAGTAGCTAAGTCGTGTCTGACTATTTACGACCCCATGGACTGCAGCATACCAGGCTCCTCTGTCCTCCATGATCTCCCAGAGTTTGCTCAAATTCATGTCCACCAGAGTGGGTGATGCTATCCAAACATGTTATCCTCTGCTGCCATTGGAGAGGCACCCGGTGCCAGGGCTGAACTCCACTGACACATTCTGACCCATCACCTACATTTTCAATAAGATGATGCTTAGCTTGAGTTTCCAGATGCATCCAAAAAACCCACAAAATGATCAAGAGAATTTGGGCTCTGGCTGCAGACTAAGTTATTTTGGTCAGAGAGACACCTGGTGGCCCTCGAGAGAAACCACATGGTCCTGCCAAAGGACACTTTTTTGCCCCACGCATGGCACCAAGGAGTAGCGGAGGAAACCCAGCTTCTTCTGCTAAGGAGAGTACCCAGAGTCACCTTTGTAGGGAGGGGGTGGGCCAAAGAGGCACACGGAACTAGGGCTTTGTGGCTGGAGGGAGTGGGTTCAAACACCCACCCGGATTCTGTGTCCTGGACAGTCAGCTTGACTGTTGAAATGGGGCAGGGAGGTAAAGAGCTCCTAAGGCCACTGTGAAGGCCAGCTGAGCTGAGAGTGATGGACTCAATGATGGCGCCCACAGTATTTGAATGTCGCCTGTCCCCTGACCTTACTGGGACCTGGTAAGGGGTCAGATTCACAACAGATCCCTCCTGGGACCGATACCGCCCCTGCGCTCAGATGATTACAATGTGATCGGGGAGCTGGGGCCCCCGTGGGCAGGCAGGTTTTGCTCCCTTCGTGTCCCAGTTCTGTCCACCCACAAAGAACACCCCTCAAGAAATCACATCCGTGGGGTTTCCTTTTGTGGGGTGGGGGTATCATGACAGCCTCTTCCCCACCGTGATAAATTTCTACATGCTTACATTATTACTATACGCGGTTTCATGTTTATATCAGCAAAAAATAATCACCATTTCCTTTTTGGAGGAAAAAAATGTTAAATTTCCATCAGTTCTTATTTTCATTTAGCCCTTGTATGGCCTTCCATCAGTTTGTGTTTTTCATCTTTTTGAACAGAGTAAAGAGACTCTGGGATTTCACAGCGTTATTTAACGCTCTCATATTCTATCCTGTAATTTCAGCCTTTGTCATTGTCTTTACACAAAGGAACATGGCAGACAAGCAGACATCTCGCTCTGGAAGGAACCCAAACAGTGGTGTTCATGTCTCTGCCCAAGTTAAGGTTGAAAATGAAGAAAGGAGGGTGGTTTCATTCCTAAGAGCTCCACAATTCTTTCCAACACCCACTCAGCTTTCCCACACATCAAGGTAATCTGAAAGGGAAACTGAGGGTCAGCAAGAGTGGTTCCTTAAAGCATTTCTTTGTATATGCACACCTCACCTTTTTTCAAAACAAAAGATGCAGTGATAAAAAGGTTGTCTGTGTATAAAACTTTATTAACTTGGGAAGAATTTTATATGTATTAGGGAACTTATCTGCTGATATATCATTAGGAATTTTTCAAAGCAGAAAAAAAAATCCTATAATTCAAATAACCTTTTTCTAATTCACGTATTTGATTGGCTGATTTTGGCTTATGCTGGATTTTCTTAAAATAAAGGTCATTTTTGGGCCTTATCTGGTGGTCCAGTGGTTGAGAATCTGCCTTCCCATGCAGGGTATGCAGGTTCAGTGTCTGGTTGGGAAATAAGACCCCACATGCTGCAAGGCAACAGCCCACACCACGACAATAAAAAGCCTGCATCTTGTAACTAAGACCTGATGCAGCCAAAAATAAATAGATAAAATTTTAAAAAATTAAAAAGTCATTTTCATTATTCCAACGTAAGCTAGCAGAACAATTTGGGAACAGAACTATATTTTGACATGTCAATTTCCAGGTGCCATTTAAGAAAAAAAGAAAAACTAGAATTATTACATTCATTTAATAGGTGATCCTATCACAGTTTTTCACTTATCTTTTCCTGGTGGCTCAGATGGTGAAGAATCTGCCTGCAATGTAGAAGACCTCAGTTTGATCCCTGGGTCAGGAGGATCCCCTGGAGAAGGAAATGGCAACCCACTCCAGTATTCTTGCCTAGGAAATATCATGGACAGAGGAGCCTGGTGGGCTACAGTTCATGGTGTCACAAAGAGTCGGACATGACTGAGCAACTAACACAAATATTAATAGTGATCCTTTCACAATTTTTCACTGAGGTCTTAAAGACTGAAAAGTTACCAGGAATGGACAGATGTTATGATTTATTCTGGTGCATGTGGAATTCTATCAGGCACATTTGCTCAAGTTTTAGAAGACAATCTGTTTTCTAAAGAAATGGACTCCCCTATTCAGGTGGTATCAACCTTCCCTTTCCACAATGGGATGTGCATATGACATGAAATCCCCACAGCTGGGGCATCCAGAAGAGGGGCCCGGCACACCTGGTGTGAAGTCCTAAGGGCGCGGGAGGGCACTCAGCACAGTCTGTGCGTGACTCTCCGGCTATGCGTCACACTGAGCCCCAAGACCATCACCTCGATGACTCTACAGAGAACGGCTGGTACTAGGATGCGACAGAGGGGAGTTCTCCCCATCTGATGAAGGATTAAGTCACCAGCATGCCCATGAAACCTACAACTGGTGTGTGTGAAGCTACCATTGGGTGTGTCGGTGACGACTGCACAATGTCTATTTCCCCTTTAAGGCAGGTGACCACACACCCCAGTTTGCCTGGGTAGTCCCAGTGTAGGCCAGTTTCCCTGGTGTAATTATTCATAGCACCTCCTTTCACTCTTGAAAGTGTCCTGGTTTGGATGATGAATGACACTGTGGCCTCACCCCTAGGTATGGCTCACTCAGGACACCCCCACCCACCGCAGGATCTCTCCAGAGCCTTCCCAGCAGAGCGCTTTGTTCCAGACTTTTCTACCCCTCCTCCTACCTCATTCCTTCAGGGCCAAGGATCCCAAAACATCACCCTGTGATGAAGATGTGTGCATCAGAGAATAGCTTTTTGTAGACAATCACCCTCATCTGATGGGGTCATGTAGTCCATGCCTGAACCTGTGGGACTGACACCCTGAGGGGGTGCTTTCCTGAGTTCTCCCCAAAGACCATTGAGGCAGGCACTGAGGCGGGGGGCTTACACAGTGCTGGGACAGCCCAACAGGGGGCTCTGGCCACCCCCCACCCATCTCTGCCCCCGAAAAGGCAGCAAGCAAAGCCAGCACCTCAGTTCTCCCCAAAGATGGTGCCGCACCAGCCCACACACACTTCCCTCTCACACAGAGCCAGGCATAGGCAGGTTTATAGATGAATAAAAAAAAATGAAATTTTCTTCTAAATATAGCATGGAATGTTTTTGAAATAGGAATTCCTTTCTGACCAAAAAACGAACAACAAAAAAACATTCCTGACACTTTTGAACATCTAAAAGGTTATCTTCTGTACAATTATATAAATATCTCCACATCCCTATAAACATAACATTTATGGTCCTAAAAGCTTTTTGAAAAGTTGATACAATTGGATTCTTTAGGTAATGATTAGCCTCCTTGGGGGGAAATAGGAAACATTCCCCAAGCAGCAGCTGGGAACAGAGAAAGGACACAACAGGGAACAAGTAGGAAGGGGCTGGGGAAGGAAGACTAGAAACATAAAACCACACCACCACCCGCACATGGATTTTAGAGGATAAGACGCAGCACAGACTCAATTACACAAATGGAAAAGAGCTATCCAAAGGCAACGTGACATGACCTCATGGTCAAATTTCAAGCCAGTTCAGTGAATACTGTCACCTGGCAGCTTTGTTCTTCCAGGAACAAGGGCCTTTTTCTTGTTGCTTCTTATCAAACAAAATATTGACGGTAGAGTCAAATTAGAGAAAAGACTTCAGGGCCCGGCGACATGAATTCAGACCCCTGCTCTGGCATGCACACTGCCTGTGTAATCCTGGGTGGGATTCCTAGCCTCTCTGAGCCTGTTTCCCACCTGCAAAATGTGGACAACATTGTATCTACTTTGCTAGTTTGTTGGGAGGATTAGAGGTAAGCGATAAAAAGTGCTTATAACCCCCTGAAAAATAACTGACAATAAATAACTAAAGTGTGTGTGATAAGGGCTTCCCCCTTGAAACTGAGAACAGGCTCTAGTCACTTAGTCTAAGACTTGGCTAGTGTGAGCAGACTCCCACAGGCTCTGCCAATCACCACCAAGCTCGGAGTCTGCCATGGGCCCACTGCTGTCCCTCTGATTATCGCGCAACCATAAAGGCACCCAAAAGTTAGACACAGAAGTTCCCTTGGGAATGGTGGACACCCCTTCCTAAGGCACCATGTGCAGGAGTCGAAGCGTGTGGAGGGCTGGGGTATCCTCTTACTCGGGTCTCATTGCCTCAGGGCTGCACGGCTCTGGGGAGCACAGACCTGAACCCCACGCCAGACCCTGTGAGGTGACTGTCGTACCGCAGGCCATGCAACCGAAGCCCCTGAAACCGGGCAAGCAGGATCTTGAACCACGTGCCTCCCCGGGGACCCCACAGAAAGCCGAATTTCCCAAGCCTCAGGCTCTCAGACCCTCAGCCCAGCTGGGCAGTGACAGTCAGCAACTGCAGTGGATTGTGAGAGAGAAGCCAGGACTCTAGGGAGAAGCGGCTCATGGGCAACCAAGACCTCTGGTCACCGAGGAGAAGCGTGGCAGGCTCTCTGGTGGTCGTGTGGGTGAGGGGTTCAGGCAGGAGCCCAGGAGTCCCTTGGAGAGCAGCAGAGGGGACTGAGAATGTCAGCCCTGCCCTCAGATGATGGGTTCTCACACCCCCACCATCAAGGGCAGAGGAGGAAGAGAAGGCGCCAGCAGAAAACAAGCGGGCACTTGAGGTACACGGTGGTCTCAGGTACGCGATGCATGCGGGCGCCGTCAGAAACAGCCAGGCCCCGAAGGTTTTATGAGCTCTGTGGACGGGCCCAGCCAAGATGTTGGACCGGATGAGACTGGTCGTGTCACAAATGCTAAAACAGGGGATGCGAAGAGGGCTTGTCCCTCCTCTTCTCGAGGCCACAGCAAGGTGTCTGATGAGCCCACGGGCGTGAGCGAGCACACCTCCCCCCGAGCTGGGCGCACCCGGGGAATCGTGCTCCACGGGCTCAGGGAAGGGGTGATCCAGAAATTCGCCCAGGCCTGGAGGGGCTCCGCCGCCTGCTGCTGCCGCTGCTGGCTCGGAGTCTCAGCCATGGGGGCGGGCCCGCCGGCAGCTTTCAGATGCCCTGCTCCTCGTCCCGGTCATTCAGGAGCAGAGACCACTTGTCGCCCCTGTCGTCGGCCGCGCCGCTGTGCCGGGACAGCTTGTCGGACTTGAGGGAGGACAGAGACACCTGGCTGATGTAGCTGACCTGGTCCCAGGGCGAGGCCCGCGGGGAGTCGCGCCGGCGGTCGTCCATGCCGATGTGCACGCTGACCTGGGACGCGCTCAGGGGCTTCATGCGGCCGTGCGCCTGCGCCTCGTACCGCGCCAGGTCCGGCTTCCTGTAGCTGCGGGGCGGGGATCCAAGAGCGCCTGAGCCTGGACGCACAGCTCCCCACCTCCCCTTCTAAGAAGCCCCATGCAGCCCTCTCATCAAGTCTTCTACTGACACGCAGTATCAGAGCCTCATGGGTTTTAAAGGAAAGGCCACTGAACTCCTAAGGCTCACCTCTGCCTGATTTAGAAACTTCAATCCAGATGCCTGGTACATAGTGTAGGGCACGCGGGCCAAGTTGCTTCAGTCGTGTCTGACTCTGCGACCCCAAGGACTGTAGCCCACCAGGCTCCTCAGTCCATGGGATTCTCCAGGCAAGAACACTAGAGAGGGTTGCCATGCCCTCCTCCCAGGGATCTCAACCCAGGGACCGAACCCGGATCTCTTATGTCTCCTGCATTAGCAGGCAGGTTCTTTACCATCAGAGCCACCTGGGAAGCCCTCTGGTACATAGTAGGCTGTTACTAACACTTGTTAAATGAAAGCATGAATAAGCATCTCTTGTATAAAAGGGAAAATGATAACAAACAGGATCCTATGACCATATATTTACATAAATAGCCCTCGAGCAGAATAACAGGAACAGGCCGCACGTGGTGACTGCTAAGCGGCAAACCGCTGGCTCGAGGTGGAGAAATCATTACACAAACACGCGCTCAGCCACGCTCAGGGCCTCTGGCTATGCCTGCGGCAGGTGTCCCCAGTGAGGGAGTGAGCCACACGCCCGCCCCGGCCCAAGCCCGCCATGGGGACTCACCACTTGAGCTGCAGCGACGACAGGACCACGGACACGGAGGAGGCCGCCATGGCTGCTGAGCCCATCCACGGCTGCAGCACGACGCCAATGGGTATGAAGACACCTGGCCGAGGGGTGGACGACACTCAGGCCGTGGCCCAGGGCAGACAGCGAGGAGGGCCCAGCCTCGCTGCCCACCTGATGCTGTCCTCCTCCGGGCAGCTCAGAAGCCCCCCACTGGATGCTGGCCATGGGCCCGTGCACCTGAGGCAGGCTGACTCAAAGCTGGACGGTGGGGGCACCGTTGAGGGGACTGAGTCCCCCACCTGTCCAGAACCTCCGGGGACCGTCCAGAGGTGGCATCACTGGTCTGGGGGAAGCTCCAGGGGACAGGGCACCCCAGGGACCCTTGGGGGCAGCCATCCTGGGGCCCCTCGGAGGTGTGAGCATCAGGACAAGATGCTAATGACCACGGTCCCTGTCTACATTGAAGGTCCTTCCTCGAGGACGTCAAAGCACTTGATAAAGGTGATGCGACCAAGTCCTGGGATAGAGCCACAAGCATGGGAGAGGATGAGCTCCTGAGCCAGCTCTGGGGCAGGAGGTGCATCTACCAGAGCCAGGCTGTGGCAGACACGCCAATTCGCCGTCTGAGGCAGTGCTGACCACTCGGGCACAACAGGGGCACTTGCAGTGGGAAAGTCTTGTTTCAATACAGGTCTCGGGCTTCCCTGGTGGCTTAGCAGTAAAGAACGTGCCAGCCAATGCAGGAGACATGGGCTTGATCCCTGATCTGGGAAGATCCCAATTAAAAAAAAAAAAAAAGAAAGAAAAGGGAAAAAAAAATAGGTCTTGGCCCACATAGACGTTTTCCTTGCAGGAGGGTCTAGAACTTTTCCCTGTCTGGTGACACAAAATTCAGTGGGGGAGGGAGAGGTTAGGAAGCAGAAAACGTCCATCGCTTTCCATGACTATTCCCGAGTCAGGGTAAAACCTGGGCAGAATTAATTCTTACGATAAAGTTCTGAAGCATTGATCCCTGAGCCTAGCATATAGCAGGTGCCCCATAACTGTTAAGAATGATTACTTTTCAGACTGTGTGTCTTAATAATGTTCTGGAAAACAAGGCCATGGTAAATAGGATCAAGCACCTTGGCCAGCTTTTCAGAGCGGCCTGGAGTGAACGGAGGCCTGGTTCCTCCCTGCAGTTTCTCATTCATCTCTCCTGCTCAGCCGTGTCCGACTCTTTGGGACCCCATGGACCGTAGCCCGCCAGGCCCCTCTGTCCGTGGGATTCTCCTGGCAAGAATACCAGAGTATTGGCTGCCATGCCCTCCCATGCCCTCTACTTTTAGATACTTACAAAGTGGAACATATGGAAATTAACTCTTTCCAGAGGCTTCTGGCAGCAGCTGGGGTTGAGGGAACAGGGTGGTGAGGGCCTACCTGCCGCAACGGGGATCCCGATCAGGTTGTAGATCAGCGCCAGCACCAGGTTGAGTCGTATTCTCCAAACGGTCCTCCTGGAGAGGTGAATGCTGGCCACCACGTCGAGCAGGTCATTCTGTGGGAGAGGACCACAGGTGAGTGGGTGGGTGGGGGCCCCGTCACCCATAGCACCATGGGGACGGGGAGCCGCAGCCGAGCTCACCCTGATGAGGACGACGTCGGCCGCCTCAATGGCCACGTCGGTGCCCGTGCCAATGGCAATGCCCACGTCGGCCTGCGCCAGGGCCGGGGAGTCGTTCACGCCATCGCCCACCATGGCCACCCTCTTCCCCTCGTTCTGCAGCTCCTGGACCTTGGCCACCTTGTGAGAAGGCAGCACCTCCGCAAAGACTTTGTTGATGCCAACCTGGAAGGAGAGGGAAACAGCATTTGATAAAGTATATAATAACAACCGGTGTTGCCAGGGGCAGCAGCAGGAGCAGAAACCCAGGAGCCGCCCCACCCCGCCCCACCCCACAGCAAGCCCTGCAGATTCCGGGGCACACAGCAAACGCACCCCCCGCTCCCATCCCAATGCCAGCCCCACATCCCACCCTCCCAGTGCTCCTCTCCTCTCCACATGCTGACCCGGTGACCTCTCCAAAGCAGCCGTCATTGGCACCTGCGGGTGGTGCCATGCTACTTGCTAGGTCCTGCAAAGGGCTCTTCTCTTTCCCCGGCCCTTGCCATTCTGACTGGGGACCACCCGTGACTCAGGCCTCCTCTCCCCTGGAAGATGTCCCTGTCTGCCAGGCTGAGGGGCAGGTTGGCAGCCCCCAGCACATGGTTTACACTCGCCCCTGGGTTACCCTCGCGACAGAACTGTGAGCTCCCCAAGGGCCCTCTCAGCGCGGCTTAGTAAGCGCTTGCAAAATGCCTGAACAAGCTTTAACTGGGGAAAGTGGGTACTCTTAGAAGGATGACTAAGACAGGTGCCACCCCTCCCTCCTAAGAACCAAGTCATTTGCAAAAGCAGACAGCTTTACACACATTTCCCGAAGGGCTGGTATCTAACTGCCAGGAGTCTGCACTGGAGCCGTCCCTGCACGGTGGGCCAGGCAGGCAGGGAGCCGTGCTGCCCTTGTGGTGCAAACTCAGAGCCAAGCGCTGCGGGAGACCTGCTGGGACCCGGGAGCCAGCTGGTGTAGCATGAGAAGAGCTCAACCGGCAAACACTCCCTTAGCATAAAGGCTGCAAGAGTGTTTATCGCAGCCCTAAAGCCATGGTCTTTCTTCCTCACTGCAGAGTCTGGGACGTAGAGAACACTGGAACTGATGCTCTGGGGCTGCATCTGGCCATGCAGGAATGACAGCTCCCAGGCTCCAGCGATGTGGCCTCTGGGGCAGCAGCAAGGTGGTCCCCTGTAGGCTCGGAGCAGATCGGAGCACGTGGAGAGGAAAGCCCCGGCGGAGAGAAAAGCCCAGAGCAAAGCTGACTCAGCTCCATGCACTGCTGCTGTTGTTGCTGAGTCGCTCAGTCGCATGACCGACTCTTTTATGACCCTACGGACTGTAGCCCGCCAGCCTCCTCTGTCCATGGGATTCTCTAGGCAAGAATACTGGAGTGGGTTGCCATTTCCTTCTCCAGGGGACCTTCCCAACCCAGGGATGGAAGCTGTATCTCCTGCATTGGCAGGCCGACTCTTTACCACTCAGTCACTTTCCTCAAACTGTTTCTGCCAGCTCAAGATTGCTTGTAATTTCCGAGGTGGGAGACACGCCAGCCCCTGGCCCGCACCTGGGTGGCGATGGCCCTGGCTGTCTTGCGGTTGTCCCCGGTGATGAGCACCACGTCCACGCCCATGCTCTTCAGCGTGTGCACGGCCAGGGCGGCCTCCTGCTTGACCGAGTCCGCGATGGCGATCATGCCGCACAGCACGCCTGCAGGAGACACCGTGGGTGAGCGCACGCCAGAGCCTGGGCAGCCGAGGGGCAAGGAGGACGTGGCGACGACCGGGAACAGTGTGCGTAACACCACGTCACAGGCCAACACAGAACGCCAGATCATATAACAGGACACGCAGTTTTGCTTTTGCTTTTTAAATTTAGATACATTTCCAGATGCACACAAGAGTCTGGAAGGACTATCAGAAAATTGACAGTGGCTCTCTGGTGGGATAATGAGGGGTATCCCATTTTTTCCAAAGTTCTCGGAATTTTCCACATTTTTTCTAAGGAACATCTATTGCTTTGTGGAGTGCTTGACTCATAGCTCAATAACTGTTAGCAGTAATACAACAAATATGACAAATGCCCAAACAGCTATAAAATCCATCCTTCCTTTCTGTCTCTTCCTACAGAAAACACTTGTGTAGAGTTTGTTTTTTTTTAGTGACTAGAGACTGACACAGGAAGGTGTGTGAGAGCTGCGGTGTGATGGAGACGTGAGGATGAAGGTGGGTAAGAGGCATTTTTAATGAGTCAATTCCAGCTCTTAAGCTGAAGGGGCGGTGGGTTTAAAGGACTCAGAAGAAGAAGAAAATAGAACTAAAAATAACAGAGAGGAACTTTTTTTTTTAAAAAAAAAAAGGAAGACTATTTCTGCCTGATATCTCCAGCTTCCTTTGAGAGCAGAGGGCAGGGGAGCGGGGTGGTACCGTCGATGGCCACCAGGATGGCCGTCTGGCCCTTTGTCTCGTGGTCGGTCATGGCGTCGCGGACGTCGCTGGTGACGGTCAGGCCGTTGCGCCTCATCCATTCCCGGTTTCCGATCAGCACCGAGAAGGTCTGCGTGGCCGCGTCTGCTTGAAAGAGGGTGCGTTTATTCCCACAGAGCCCAAGGTCACCATGAGAAAGCACTAAAGACCAAGGGATCCTTCTTGTAGCAAAATGTCCACTTGTTGGTTCTGGAAAAACCACAACCTGGAGAACACCTCTCAGCACCAGCATTGAAGGACCAGGGGGGAAAAAAAGGATAATTAGCATGCAGAACCGTGGTGTGAATTAAAGTGTGTGAAGGTGTTACAAACACATTAAATACTGTGTAGTGTACCTACTGGCCTTTAGAGGTGTCTGCTACTGTTTCTACAGGGATTAGAGCAGTTAATTATGTATTCAGCACCAAAAGCAAGAATTGACGAGACTCATCTCTGGCTCAGTACAGACGACACAAGGTGAACCAGCCAACCACCAGCCCATGTGTGTGAAACGCTGTGAGGCGACACCTCCTAAAAGGTCAGGTGAGCCTTGCACCCGTCCCCTCTAACTCAGACGACACTGACAGGCAGGTCCCTGGAAGGCAGAGGAGAGGTCATCAGAGGCTTTAAACTGCTGGAAGGTGGGTGACGATAAACTCTAAATCAAGATTTAACTACTAGTATACTTAAGAGCAAAACTCAACCTGGGTTTTTTTGGTTGGAGGCTTTGGTTCCCCTCTTATGTTGATGGCTGGCAAGCCAGTCTTTAAATAACCAGGGCCATTATTCAAAAAGCAGCTGCCCGTCCAGTGTCCATTCTTCCTTAGGTAGACCATGTCCATCCTCTGTCCCTGACTGCTGCTAGCTTTCTCCATACGTCAGATCCCATCAAAGCCCACCACGAGGAGGTTTCCTGGTTAGCAAGAACAAAAAGACTCCCATCCGTCTACCCTGTAGCTGCCGAGAAGCAAGACTGGCCTGGGATAAGAAAGAGGAGACTCAAGATTAGGGGACAGGTAAGCAAACTCCGGCTCCTTGGAAAAGACCCTGATGCTGGGAAAGATTGAGGGCAGGAGAAGAAGGGGACGACAGAGGATGAGATGGTTAGATGGCATCACCCACTCAATGGACATGAGTTTGAGCAAACTCCAGGAGATGGTGAAGGACAGGGAAGCTGGCGTGCTGCAGTCCATGGGGTCGCAGAGTTGGACACGACTGAGCGACTGAATAACAACAAAAAGTGAACTCTGTGAATTTAAGTCATACGCCGCTTTCATCTGCCATTAGTATCGAGCCACATCAGAGGACACTGCAGGCTGCCCTGGGAGGCAGACGGGCAGCACACCAGCCCCGAGCCAACCCTTCCGCAGGCAGGAGCCTCGGGGTGAGCCTGGCCTGGTGCCCTCTGTGGTTGTACCCAGCCCCCGGCAGACAGAGCAGTGGAGACCGAGGCCAAGGATACCTGTTTCTGCGGGGTCACTGCCGACTCTGTTCAGGTGAGCGGTCGGTGGGCCCTGCGGGCGCTCGCCCTGGGCGAGGATGCTCTCCACGCTGCTGACTTTGCAGCTGATTCCACAGCCGGGCACCGCCTGGAAGTCCGTGCAGCACCCCAGTGTCTCCGTGCCGAGTTCCTGGGGGTGCGGGGAGAGGAAGCAGAGAACAGGGGTGAGTTGAGAGGGAGGCAGGACAGGGGTGGAGTGAGGGCAGCGGGGAGAGCAGCAGCTGCTGGGAATTAAGGGAGGCACGGTGGGAGAACTTCCCGGAAAGGCAGAGAGAGGGACTCAAGCCAGCAGCTCTTTTTCTCTCATCTGACACAGATGCTTAAAACAGCCTCAACTTTGGCCACCTGATGTGAAGAGCCAACTCACTGGAAGAGAGCCCGATGCTGGGAAAGACTGAAGGCAGGAGGAGAGGAGGACGACAGAGGATGAGATGGTTGTATGGCATCACTGACTCAATGGACATGAGTTTGAGCAAGCTCCAGAAGTTGGTGATGGACAGGGAAGCCTGGTGTGCTGCAGTCCGTGGTGTCGCAAAGAGTCGGACACGACTGAGCGACTGTACAACAAATTCTCTCCTACAGTCTGGATGCCTGGGCATCCTGGACAGGATGCAGTCCAGAAAAGAGAAAGGCCATGCATGTCAAACACTTCCAATTAAAGGCTGGGGGTGGCAGGGCTGAAGGTGCCAAAGTGGGCAAGATTTTATTTTTATGCTAAAAATAATTTCATAAAAACGACAGAATAGGTAAGTAGTAACTAACTCTTCTGAGGTAACTGCCCATGCACAGACCCTGGGGGGAAGGGGCAACATGGCAGGAGAAAGGGGGACCTGGGCTTATTCAGGTAACAGAACAGAAGGGATGCCTGGGGTGAGCAGAATCTTTCCTGAAACATCAGGAGGTGGAAAGGGGAAACAGCCACATCCTACACAAAGGACGCAACACGACATGAGAGTTCTGGAAGACTCCCTGTCCGGGAAGAGTTGTCAGCTTTTCCTCAAGGCATCCATGTCACCCTTCGACATTTACTGGTGATTGTACTATTCAGACAGTTTATATGTTGTTCGGGGCAATTTTCCAGCACACCCCTGGGGCCTCCATGTTCAGACTGAAAACAGAGAACGCTCACCTGGCCCTTTCATCTGGAGAGATCAAGGGTGATGGCCCACCACTAACTGTGCCAACAGCCCACAGGCCTCTGGTCACTTCTGCTGCTTCACCTCCATCCCAGGCATCCCCCGGGGAGTGGACTTCTCCTGCCCTCGCCCCAACACCCCATCCATTTTTGTGTCCCTTTGCACGAAATGCTCATAAAGGACTGAATCCGTATGTCTGTCTTCCTCACTCGACCCTCAGCTCCCAGCAGGCAGAGTTCGCATCTTATTAATTCTTACTGTCCTGAGCTCGGATGCTCAGGGAATGCCTAATGAATGGCCCTGCACACTGACCTGCTTTCTGATCATCTGGAGACGTGACAGGGGACCTGCCGCTGTGAGCTGCACCCCCACCTGCTCCGGGGGGGCCCTGCTCAGACCACACACACCAAAGCGAAAGTGTGAGTCACTCAGTCGTGTCCAACCCTTTGCGACCCCAGGGACAGTAGCCAGCCAGGCTCCTCTGTCCATGGATTCTCCAGGCAAGACTAGTGGAGTGGGTTGCCATTCCCTTCTCCAGGGGATTTTCCTGACCCAAGGATTGAACCTGCATTTTTTTGCATCGCAGGCAGATTCTTTACCATCTAAGCCAATCACTTTAAATACACACGCTAAGGCCCCCTGCCAGAAGCAGCCAGCTCGGGGGGCCAGGGGCAGCGAGGAGGAAAGGCGTGTGTGGAGGAAGGCGCTGTGAGTCTTTCAGGGCAGCTGGTGGGAGTGGGGAGCCCCAGCAACGCCCAGTCCACCTACCTCTTTACAGTATCTGGTGACCGCCAGGCCCAGGGGGTGCTCGCTGCTGGCCTCCGCGGTCCCCACCACAGCGAGCACCTTCCGCAGGGGCAGTGTGGCCACGTCCACGAGCAGGAGGACCCGCGAGACTTTGGGGACCCCGTGGGTAATCGTGCCGGTTTTGTCGAACATCACGGTCTTTATCTGCCAGAAACAACCACATCTCAGTGACCAAACACAGATGGGGCTCTCAGAGTCCTCACAAGCTCAAGGCAGAACTTCACCCGACCCACCCCGAGCAGGCAACAACACTTCTGCACGCCCTGTAACAGAATCCTTTACGCCCATCCCAAGGGTTAACCTCTCCTGCTGCAAAAAACTTAGCTCCCTCTCTGGCCAGT
Organism: Cervus elaphus; assembly: GCF_910594005.1. Taxonomy (NCBI): domain Eukaryota; kingdom Metazoa; phylum Chordata; class Mammalia; order Artiodactyla; family Cervidae; genus Cervus; species Cervus elaphus. Next base: position 22,004,357 of record NC_057844.1, read on the forward strand.
TCTCAAAAACTCCACAGAAGCTCTCACTCTGATGTAACGGGAGGCGGTATGGTACCCTCCCCAGACAGTAACACCATGCAGACCTCTCCTGGTGTCACGTCAGGAGGGCGATCCTGGGGGCCTGCCCTTCTCCTTGTCCACCCTGTCTGCCGGGCAAAGCACTGTTTTTCTGGCCTGCGTCAGTACAAAAGCCTATGGAGAACAGCATTCTCCAGCTCCACGTTCAAGAAAGGAAGGGAGTGTTCCTGGCCATAATTACAAGTAACCATGGAGCCAGCCTGAGGGCCCGTGCCCCTCGGTCAGCAGCAGCCTTGCGCTGGTCTCTACGGGTCTGGGCTTGGCCATTCTTGGCTACTGCGCTCAGATGGCCCGAGTCCACCATCCCCGGGCCCTGGACAAGGTCGGCCCTTGCTCTGCTCAGACTGCGTCCTGCAGGCTCGGCTGTCCCCCATTTAGCAAACAACAGAATCCCCTTCTTGTTTCTGACTTCAACACCATTAATGGGTCTTCCCTCAACCATTCTGGCCGGCTTTTATTCCAGCCCCCACTAGGCCGCCAGGAGGATCTTCCCAGCCTGCGATCATGCAGGTGCTAGACCCCGCTTCACCCTGTTTTTTGGTTAAGCTGTGGATCCTGGACTAAATAAACCTGCAAGGCTCTTCAAGGCCCCTCTCTCCACCTGCTTCCTCCCTCAATAGCTTTATCTCGTGTCAGTCTCTCACTCCATGATTGTCCTCATTTATTTATTCAGAAAATAACTGTGGGGTGATCGCCACGTGTCAGGCTCTGGGCAAGATGCTGGGGACACAATGATGGGGAAACAGTCACGGTCTCCCGTCCTCCGGAGTCTGGGACCGGGCATCGCGATCTCCTGCGCCCCTTCCATGTGCTGGTCCCACGGCCGGACACCATTCCAGTGCTGTCAACTGGCAGGTCTCAGACCTTCCCTGACCACCTGCGTCAACCCCCGTCCCATCCAACACACACAAGTCTACGGTCAGGCCCCTCATAGAGTCCTCATGGCAGTTCACGCTCTACACGGCACCTGCAGTTTACCTGCCCCGGGTCTGTCTGTCTCACTAGACTGTAAAGTCCTTGAGAGCTGGGGCCCGGCATGGGACCCACACACAGCAAACACCCAACAGACAGCGAAGAAATAAAGGGAGGATGGAAGGCTGGGGTTGCCGGCTGAAGGGAGATTCTTCATAGACACTGCTGCCCGCTTCTCCACCCCCAGGTCCCGGGACCCTTCCTGGAGCCCGACCGCCTGGCTCTGCAGGTCTGAGCTGCAGGCCCCCTGGCAAGGCCCCCGGGCCCCCGCTGCACTTCCCTCACCTGTAAAATGGACAGAACCAGCACCCGCCTCCGTGCTGTCGCTGAGATTATTTATACAGCATTCAGTCCTTTAACCGTGAGCTGCTGCAGTCCCTACATCATCCCCAGTGAGTCATGGCTTCTGTTTTACTTAATTAGCAGGGCTTAACGAGCCCTCGGGAGAAGGCAATAGCAACCCACTCCAGTACTCTTGCCTGGAAAATCCCATGGATGGAGAAGCCTGGTAAGGCTATAGTCCATGGGGTCGCTAAGAGTTGGACACGACTGAGCAACTTCACTTTCACTTTCATGCATTGGAGAAGGAAATGGCAACCTACTCCAGTGTTCTTGCCTGGAGAATTCCAGGGACAGGGGAGCCTGGTGGGCTGCCGTTTATGGGGTCGCACAGAGTCGGACACGACTGAAGCGACTCAGCAGCAGCAGCAGTAGCAGCAACGAGCCCTCTTTCAGGTTTTTCTCATTTTCAAATTCAAATTTGAATACAAAATTTAAACAAGGACGGTTTTCACTAGGACTAATTAAAAAAAAAAAATTGCACAGTGGACAGCTACAAAATCACCCCACCCGAGACTCTGAAGGGAGCAGGGGGGAGCCGACCTTGTGGGCCATCTCCAGGGGCTTGCCTCCCTTGATGAGGATGCCGTTCTGGGCAGCCACGCCGGTGCCCACCATGACGGCCGTGGGCGTGGCCAGGCCCAGAGAGCAGGGGCAGGCGATGCAGAGCACCGTGATGGACGTCTGGAAGGCGAACCGCAGGACCACCTCTGCCTGGGAGATCCCCTTGCTGGGGGCCTGACGAGAGGGAAGAGATGGAGGCAGGGTGAGAGTCGGGAGGCATCACACAGAACTCTGATCACAAAAGAGCGTCTCACTCTGTAATGACCTCTATGGGAACAGTATCTAAGAGTGGAATATGTGTGTGTATGTATAACTGATTCACTTTGCTGTTCAGTAGAAGCCAGCACAATACTGTAAATCAACTATCTTCCAATAAAACTCATTAAAAAAATAAAAAAGCGCATCCCAGTGCAGTTGGGAGTTCTTAGATGGCTGGATGGTGCTGGGCTCAGGACACGTCCTATCGCATGGGTCACGTTACTGCTCCACATCCCACCTTTCCAACTGGGCCTTCAGGGAAAGGCATTATGAGAGGAGAGAATTACACAAAAATCCCCAACAGGGGAAGAACACAGACTCTAGAATTAGACCATGCAGGTCCATGTCACGGCCCTGACGATGTGTCTCAGCTTCCTCACATACAAAATGGAGATGATAATGCCCATCTCCCAGGTTTTTGTAAGGATTAAATGAGATAATATACAGTCCATGGGGCCACAAGAGTCGGACATGACTTAGTGACTAAACCAACACCACATATAAATACATGTAAATATAAATGTACATAAGGCCACATCTGCCATAGGAAGAGAAGCTTCTGAGAAATTATAACAATTATATTATCATTATTTTATTATTATTATTATGAAAGCTTTAAAACATTATAGATTTCCATGGAATTGACTCTAAGGTAATAAACACGTGGGAACAGATATGAGGATATTTCTCATAGTGTTTTTTCATAAAGGCAAAAAACTGGGAACAATCAATAGGGGATTGATTAAATTGTAGGTACAGGGTGCATAATGGAGTATTATGTGGATGTTAAAATGATGATGTACACATATAGTTTTTGACATGGAAAGATATCAGTAACATTGCTGACTTAAAAAAACAAGCACAAAATGGTATGTGTTATTTAATTAGTGCAAAATTATCTGCCTATATCTCTACATAGCCCTTCAACAATCCTGCAAAGATGTTCACCAAAGTATAGGGGTTTGGAGCCATCTTTATTTTCTTCTATTTTTCACCACTGTTTCCTTCATAAATCCCAAACCAAAAAAAAAAAATACAGGTCTCCTTCCCAGTTACCTGGTGACACACATCGGTATGATTATCTGCAATCTAACATCTTGAGTGATCTCAGTTTATCTTTCAAAATGGCTAGTGGCAGGGGTGAACAACGGAGAGATGCTATAGTCACTTAATTACAGTCAAATGTGTATTTTTTAAATAGAGAATACAGACCACCATCTCTTCAGCTTCGATCTAGTCTTTGAAAGGTTTGATTCTAAAATAAGATACATTAGTAAAGATCATTCAATTTTCACAGAAACAGTTTGATTTAGGTAGAAGGGCATGCTGTTTAACCCATCATGTGATGTTTGAGAGGTAAAGATGGGTGCTTTTTTAAAGCCAGGGATTCTTGTCAAAATCACACCTGGCATTCTGAGGGAGGTGGGGTGCACGTCTGGAAGGGAACATGAACCCTGTCCCTACAAATGATTTTCACAGAGCAGAGTAACAATAATGTCTTAAAGGAACATATAGTACCTCCGGTGCCAGCATCCTCCCTGATATCGCAAATAAAAACAAAAGAAGCGAAAGTTAAGACAGAAAGGCAGGGATCAGCAGGAAGCCACCCATTCCAACTTGTTCAGGACTGAGTTTCCCACAGCCATGTGCCAACGAGATGCTCTCCCACAAAAGCCAGAATTTCTGCCAGTCATGTGCCATAATAATCACTGGTAAGAAGTTCTAGGAATACAGTCAGAGGCTTCTCTTATAAGCACAGAAATCTCCTTAGATGTCGGAAAGTATCTAACTTGGACATCTTTCATTTTAAGCAAGGAAATGTGAGGGACGAAATGACGTCTAAGTGAATGATGTGCACCCAAGAATATATGATATGCCTCTATAGATAAAAATTTTTTTTTAAATATTCATTCTGTATTTACAGGTTCTTATTTTATGGCTCTAAGGCAAAATATATATTAGACTGGGCTAAGTCTGAGATATTTTAAAAAATAAGGGAAAGTGTTGTTCTGCTCACTGGGCAGTTATCAAATGCTACTCCCAGTGGGCCATCAGCTTTTTCTGTCTATCAAGGCTTCTCAAGCTCAGCACTACTGACATTTGGGGCCAGATAATTCTTCGCTGTGGGGGCTTGTCCTGTGCACTGTTGGCTGTTCCTGGCCTCTTCCTTGCAGTCCTGGCCTCTATTTATTAAATGCCAGTAGCCCCCTTCCTTAGTCATGACAACCAAAAACATCTTCAGACACTGTCAACCAAAGTCACCCCCAATTGGGAATCACAAATGTACATAGTCATTTCCAAAGCAGAAAAAGGGGTTTTTTTTTTTTTTTTTGGTGACATCACGCAGCACACAAGACCTCAGTTCCCTGACCAGGGGTCGGACCCATGCCCCCTGCAGTGGAAGCGCTGAGTCTTAACCACTGGACCGCCAGGGTAGTCCTTGAAGCAGAAACATTTTGTAATTTCTTGAAATTCAATAAAATTGTATTTCCGAAGACAGTATTCTTCCACTTTTTAAACTCAAAAATGTATATTCCATTGTTTCATATATAATGCTTAGTAATTATCAAAAAGCTATTAGCTTTACTCGGAAAGCTATTACTCGGGAAGCTGCAAGGTTAGATTTATATGGACACAGCCAGCCAAAAATATATTTTTCTTAAAAACGGTTAAAGAATATTATCATGCTATTGAAACTGCATGAAACCTCTGGGAGATGGTGAAGGACAGGGAAGCCTGGCATGCTGTAGTCCACGGGGTTGCAGAGTCAGACACGACTGAGTGACTAACATCAAAAATAATAACTGAAATCGTGACTGATGTGACCTATCTTCTACGATGTGTGCTTCATAACCTCAAAAGTGGCCAACAGTGCAAAAATGCAAATGCTTTAAGCATTACAACTGAAAGCCGACGGTGTTTGAAATTATCAGAAAGTAAAAGATGTCTTAGTGAATAAAAAAACCCTGCAGGAGTGAGTGACTGACTGACTGTCCCACCCTGGCTGAGGTTTTGCTGCCAATAAGCGAAGCAAACAAATAAGTTGTAATGGGGAATTAAAGCCCAGTCAATCTAAGACATGAAAAAAACAGTATTAATGGCAATTGATTATTTAAAACACAACAACCACACGGCCCACAGCATTCAACTTACAGGAAAGTATTTCTGAACAACACCAAAATCGATAAAACCGATTACAATCCATACCACCAACGTCACAGTTGAAATGATGATGATAAATGGGACAAAATATCCACTAAACCGGTCAGCCAGTTGCTGAATGGGTGCCTAGGGAAATAAAACACCAAGATCGCGGGAAGTTACAATCTCTGAAGAAATAGAGAGGCCATGGGTGGACAAGGGCTGGGATTCCTAGCTCCCTCATCAACTACAGTTATTAGTCAATCTCTCTAACTCCATAAAATCTGCCTGATTCCGTGGGGCTCTTGGAATAATTTCTAAAAGCAGGGAGCTGAAGTTATACTGCTTTTAAAATTCCTTCAGTACCTTGGACATCTGGGCCTCTTCCACTAGCTTCACAATCTGGGCCAAGGTGGTGTCATTGCCCACGTGGGTGGCGGTGATGAGCACAGAGCCATGGGCGTTCATGGACCCGGCGATTACCATGCTTCCAGGCTTCTTGGTGACGGGCATGGCCTCTCCTAGAGGTGGGGAGGAGACCAACATTACGTGAGGAGCCCGATCGGTGTCCCCAGGGCCCAGGCAGGGTGCTGACGCCCACCCAAAGGGACCGAGTCCACACCTGTGATGAGGGACTCGTCAGCCATGGTGTTGCCTTCTAGGACTTTCCCGTCCACGGGAAACTTGCCCCCGGGGACCACCTTGATGATGTCACCTCGTTGCACCAGCTCCATGGGCACCTGCTCCTCCCTGCAACAGAAGCCGCTCAGGTTACACTTGGGGCCATGTGTGGGAGCCCGCCACCCTGGCATGTCACCCAGGTCGGGTTCTGGACACTCCGCCGGCTTTACTCTGAGCAGAGGTCATCACTTTATCTACTGTGTACAGACTGAATCAATACTGTGTGGCTGCTTAGTGCCAGGCACTGTCCTAGTCCCTGGGGAGATGGCTGTGAGCAGGACAGCCAAGTCCCAACCCTCATGAAGTCAATTCCAAGTAGCAAACAGACCAGCAAGATAGTTCCAAGACTTAAACAAGTGCTACACTGACAGCAAGGTGACTGGAGGGCTGTTTTCAGCAGTGGGGGAGGAGGAGGGAAGGGGACAGGTTTCATCTGAAGATGACATTTCAGCTGGATGACAAGAGGACCCAACATACAAGGAAAGAAAACTCAAGGGAGAGGGACCTCCCTGGTGGTCCAGTGGCTGACTCCACCCTCCCAGTGCAGGGGGGCTGGGTTCGATCCCCGGTAGGGAACTAGATCCCACATGCCACAACTAAGAGTTCACATACTGCAACTTTAGATCCTATGTACTGCAACTAAGACAAGAAAATTTAGGAGAGAAAGAGCAGCTAACACAAAGACCGATGGAAGGGGCCTTTGAGAAACAGGAAGCCTGCAGGCAGGACTGGAGGGGTTTAAGTGAAGCAGACAGACCCCGGACCATGTTGGGTCTTGTAGAGCAAAGTGTGGGCTTTGGACGTAAGGTTTTTAGTGGGAAAGTGACACCCGTTCACAATTTCAAGTCATGTCTCTGGCTGCTGCATGAGAATGGGCTGCAGGGGCAACAACAGAAGCTGAGAGAGGAGTCAGGCTATGGAAGCCTCCCAAGCGAAAGATGGCCTGGGCTGAAGATGGAGGGAAGAGAGACCCAGGAGCTTTGGGGGCACAAGGTGTTAGAAAGACGTGCGGATGTGCTGAACGCCTAAGAAAAGCAAGCACGAGCTCTTAGTTTCAGGTTGAGCGGCTGGGTGGATGAGAAGGCGTTTAATGAGATGGAGATGCCTATGAGAAAGCAGCTACAGAAGGAGGGGAAGAGGAGAGGAGATGAGGTCTGTGGTCTCACATGGTAAACCAGAGATGCTCGCCTGACTTCCACACAGATGTGGCCAGTCCAGAGAGTTCAGTTCAGTTCAGTCGCTCAGTCATGTCCGACTCTTTGCGACCCCATGGGCTGCAGCAGGCCAGGCCTCCCTGTCCATCACCAACTCCAGGAGCTTACACAAACTCATATCCATTGAGTCAGAGAGTAGGGAGTGAGAAACTGGATTTGAGCTGAGATTAGAGGTCAAACCGGGAAGCTGTCAAAATACAGACAGAATCGAAAGTCTGAAATGGTAAGAGCTTCCCCAGGAGCGTGGCTGGAAGAGAGACCTCGGCCCTGGGACACCCCATCTTGAGAGGTTGAGCAGGCAGAAGGGCCCACAGGAGGGGGCACCCACCCCATGGCATTTAACATGCGGACGTTGTGGACATCAACGCAAGTATGTGTAAAATCCATTACGTCCTACACTTGGGATTCATATTCTTCAGTGAAGGTAGGCGATAGCTTAATAAAAAAAAAGAAAAAGACAAAGTTTTAAAGGGACAGAAAAGGAGGGGAAATGCTGGCGAGAGGCTGACGTGAGCATTAAATGACAGCAACGGTGGGATTTGGTTCATGGACGTGATTTGATGTCTCTGGCAAAAGCAATTTCAGGAACTGGTGGAGGAACCAGGAAGACTGGAGGGGCCTGAGAGACTGCAAGATGAGGAAACCAGACAGGAGCTGAAGGCAACCTGCAGAAGAAGTTCTGTGTCTCCCTGAAGTCAGAAGTGAGATCACAGGCTAAAGGGGAAAGTGGTGGGACCAAAGCGGTTTCTGGGATGCAAAGAAGGCCAAGAAATAACCATTAAAATGAGGCTGACCGAAGATATACAGAAGCCTTTTTCTGTAAAAATGCCCATTTTATGAAATATGATTTAAGATTCAATTTGTGTGTGCATGCGCTTAGTCACTCAGTCATGTCCGACTCTTGGTGACCCCATGGACCTCCAGGCTCTTCCATCCAAGGAATTCTGCAAGAATACTGGCAAGAATACTGGAGTTGCTTGCCATTTTCTCCTTCAGGGGATCATCCAGGCCCAGGGATCAAACCCGCATCTCCTGCCTTGGCAAGCAGATTCTTTACCACTGTGCCACCTGGGGAGCCCAAGAGTCAGTATATGTAACTGTAAAGAACATGGGCTCTGGAACTAACAGTGTAGGTTCTGTCCTAATTCCAACTACTTAACACCTGTGTGACCCTGGGCCCGTTGCTTAGCCTCCCTGAACCTCAGTGTCCACGTCTGTACAATAAGAGTACTAGGAGTTCCTTCCTCATAATGGTTTTCTTTTTTTCTCTTTTGGTTAAACACAAACATGTTAGTATAGCATCTGGCAAACAGTAAATGCTATATAAATCCCAGCAATAATGACAATAATCGTTATTGTTTTTAATATCTGCCAACCTTATACATAGAGCTTCCGAGGTGGTGCTACTGATAAAGAACCTGTCTACCAATGTGGGAGATGTAAGAGACACAGGTTCAATCCCTGGTTTGATCCCTAGGTCGGGAATGTCCCCTGGAGGAGGGCATGGCAGCCCACTCCAGTATTCTTGCCCGGAGAATCCCATTGACAGAGGAACCTGGTGGGCTATAGTCCATAGTGTCACAAAGAGTCAGACATGACTGAAGTGACTTAGCAGTTAACCTTCTAAAGAAAAAAAGACACTTTTCCCATTTTTATTCTTTGGCTAGTTGAACTCCTATCTCAGTATCAAGTTGAATGCGTATCTCTTAGCCTGTCTAAATCCTCCAAATCTTGCGAGGCAGACCCAGCTCATGCACCACATTCTGGGGAGCTCTGTTTGACCACCACTAGCCTTCTCCTTCTAAGTTCCAGACACACTGCTCTGTACTTCTCACTTGGCATCTAGCACACATACACCCCCTTGAAGCCTTGCTCATCTTGGCATGTGAATGCTCTGCTTGCTGAAGTGGACTGACAGGCGGGATCTTTCTGCTGTGGCGGCGCCGGCCCTCGCGAGGTCGTGTGTCCCGTCCTGCACACCACGGGTGTATGCCGCGCAGCACACACGCTGACATAAATTGATCAAGGACTTCCGACAGTGCTGGTTACCTGATGACCATGTTGTCTTCACCAAGGGTCACGACGGTGGCTTCCGTGGCTTGCAGAGACATGAGTTTGGCAAGCGCTTCTGAGGTTTTGCTCTAAGAGACAACCAGAACGTGAAGTGTGAGCGACAGTAAGCCGAGCTGTGCAAACCCAGGCCGGGGTTAGAGAAGACCCTGCAAGGAGAGGCTGTCCCTTGACACAGCCCCTCCGCACGTCTGCAGGCTTTCAGGATGGGTCTCACCCACTGCCCGGGGAGGGTCCGGTGCCACCAAGTCCTGCGGATTACATTTCAGGTGGAAGAAATGGTACCATTTTCTTTTAGGTTCGCTCTAATTTTTTTAGGACCCGCGTTCCATTCTCTTACAGAACGCACTGGCATCTGGAACAAGGGTGGTAAGAACGGCACAACCCTGAAGTGGGAATGTGGATATCTAATCCAGGAAGCCACACGCTCGGTTATTTACCAAGAGACGATGAGACCTCTGACCCGAAAGCCAGAGTTCTTTCCACTGCATGAGCTGCCTGAACAAAGGCTTTTAATAATTAACCAGATTAGCTGGGATTTTAGAAGTAGCGACTGGTTTGGAGATTAGCGGCCAGGGCACCTAATTATATGTAGGTTTCACATTTCGTGCCCTTGACGGCGTGGCATGAGTAATTCTAACCACGGTGCTCAGATGAGCTGAGGTTTGTGCTTCTGAGGGAAGAGTTCTGCCTTTAACCTGAGGCTGCAGTTACCTTCACCACGTGTTCCAGCCACCGCCCCAGGGCAATGAAGACGAAGAGCATGGGGGGCGTGTCAAAGAAGGTCACGGGGCTCCTCTCGGCCTTCTCGGCCACGGCCACCACCAGGATGATGAGGGAGTAGACGTAGGCGATGCTCGTGGCCAGCACGATGAGCACGTCCATGTTGGCCACCCCGTGTCTCAGAGATTTGTAGGCCTGGACGTAGAAGTACCAGCCGCCGAGGAACTGGAAGGTGGTGGGGGAGAGCGACAGTCGTGACGGGGCCTCTTGGGACTGCAAATACCCTGGGCTCACCCACGATGCAGACATCCCTTTGCCCTCCAGAACTGACACGTATGAAATATACTTCCTCACTCAGAGGACTTCTGGCCACAGGAGTAGATGCTCATGCGAGACCTTTAAGACCCAGAGGACTCGACCGCATAAAAGTCCGTGGATGGTGAAGATGGTGAAACAGATCATGGTGCGTTCATACTGGGCACAGTGCTATGCGGTCCCTGAAGAGGCCGCTGGTGTGAGAGATGTACCCAGTATGTGGTTGAATGAAAAAGCCAGTTATAGATCAGTGTGTCTAGTATAAGCCTGTTTCAGCTATAAAAAAGGCCTATGTCTGTCGTATGTGAATACAGATACACACAGACATATGCATGTAAATGTGTTTTTCCTATACAGGTGAAGATCTGGAAAAAAACAAACTCAGCCTACAAATACTTGCCTCCAGACAGTCCTAATTAATATGAATTAATTCTAATATTCTAGTATTAAGTCTAATATTAAGTCAGGAGTTTTATTTTATATTCCAAAATAAATGGAAGGCACGTCTCCCACCAGAAACACAGCTAGTTCCTGAATGTGGTCCCCAAGGTAGACATAACACGAGGGCTGTGCCCTTTAAGTTATGATTCCTCAGGACCACGTCTCGGTCATTCTAGACAAGATATGGAAGAGCAGCAAGAGCTCCAGGGTGGTCCAGCTGCTGCTTCTAACCGTGAATTCAGCGGAAAAAAAGCAAACATGCTACACTGGATCACCAAGCCTTGCCTCGAGAGGGCTGCTGTTCCGGGGGAGTCTGGTCATCTGTGAATTGCCCGTGAAGCCAGGTCCTTTCTCGTCCCCCCGTGTTAGGCCCTGAGTGTCAGCCGTAAGATAGAAAAAAATCAGCAACGGGCTGGGTGGTGGGGTAACAGGCAATGAAGAGGCACTTGGAGCAACTGACAGCATGCTAAGAGGACAGCAGCTGCTGGCGATACGCAGGCATGCCGGGCAGGTGTGCCTCCTGCCAGCCCCTGATACGCACCTGGACAAAGGTGCACAAGATAAAGAAGATGAGATTCAGGATGGACAGTCCTGGGATGACGTTGTGGTCCAGGAACGAGGACTGGGATTCATGGCTGGGTATCAACATATAGATCATTAAACCCATAACGGGGATGCCAAACACCAGGCTGCACAGGAAAGAGTTCTTCCACCTGGAAAGCAACGCAGCAACACGGACAGGTCAGGCTCCCCCTGCCCCCTGGCTTCCAGGCTGGTCCCCTCCCGAGGACTTGGTCTGAGACTTGCCTCTGCCCCACGTCTGGGACAGACCACCAAGGGCTACAGTGGAAGCAGGGCTTGCTCCCTACTGGCCATCCGAGGGGACATCAAAGGTCTACATCTCCTGCAAGCACGCTCCAGGGGTGTTTAGACGTAGCCCTGGTCTGCCCGTGGCCGAAGTGGTACCTCCAATCTACAGGTGAGGCAACCAAGGCCCGGAAAAAGCTGAGAGTTCAGCCCCAAAGAGGCTGACCATCCTCAGACTATGGCCACTACTGTTCTTTCTTCAAAACTCACACGTTAAGTGTTATCCAATCTGTTAGCCATCAGCCATAGGTAGCTATTTAAACTAAAATTAAAGTGAAGTGGAATTAAAAATGTATCTCCTGAGTCACAGTGGCTGCATTTCATACTGGGCAATGCAGACATATAGCGTTTCTATCATAGCAGAAGGTACCGAGGGACAGTATTGTTGTCAAGGATTAACATTACGAGGTAAAGGCGATTAACTCAGCAGAAGGTGCTGTAGGAGGCGGCGGCGGGAAGAGGGGTGGTGACAGGGACCCCGATTAGCACAGAATCCAGCAGGGGAGGTCCCGGGAGAACTAGCCCCATAGGCAGGGCTACGGTTTATCCTTTCTGTTCTACCTACTGCTTTATTTCCACCTTGTGGTCCAAGTGATGAGCGTTGGGGATCCTCTGGGCCGGGGAGGCACGAAAGCCAATTTCCTTGTTATCAAAATGAGGAAACAAGAAAGAAGGCACTTGGTTAAAACAGGCATCGGGAGAAAGCACTTTACATCTTTGGAAATGAGGTTAACCTACAACTGCCTCTGAGGACTCATGACTTCTGTCCCCACATCGCTCTACAGATGCCGTCCATAGTGACACCTGATCCTTCTGTCAGCAAAGATAGTGGACGCTGGGAGGTGACTGAGCCTGACCCGAGCTGATGGATGCCAAGTTACAAGCTTAGGATTTGTGAGTGAAAGACTCCCCAGTATCAGCTGGGGAATTGGGCAGCGGCCACTGACCTCTGCAGGATGAAACTGCAGGTCAGAGGTCACACCCCCGACCAAAGCCACAGCATCATCAAAAGTGCTGGATCCAGTCACAGGTCCCCCACCCCTCAGCACGGGCTCTCCTGCCGAGCAGACCGTGGCTCCAACAGCATCTGTGGTTTTTTCAGGGATTATCTCACCCAGGTCTTTGGCTGCCTCACTCCTCTCTTCCACCCTTCTCTGCCTTATTTGATCTGATCACTAGATTTCTGATTCCCTTTATGAAATTACACAGAAAAAGCTGTCAGGAAATGTCCTGTCAGTCAGCACAATAGAAAGAGGGGCCCTGGGGACTCTGATGTTGGGATTTTATGCAAAAATTAAAAGTTACAGTAGGAGGAAGAGCATGTAAGGCCATCTAAAGACAAATCCTTCACAACTAATGCCGGCCTAGTTATATCAGGAAATGATGCCCCAGAGATGCAGGAATGGGGGCCAGACATTGGCAATGTTCCCCAAGTAAAAACAAGGAGGGAGCTACAGTGAGCTGGGTAGAGGCCAGCAGGGTGTTCTAAACAGGAAGTGGGGGAGACCTTCCCTGGTGGTCCAGTGGCTAAAACTCCAAGCTCCCAAAGCAGAGGGCCTGGGTTCAATCCCTGCTCAGGGAACTAGATCCCACATGCCACAACTAAGATTACACACGCTGCAGCTAAAAAAGGGATCCCACATGCCACCACTAACACCCAGCGCTGCCAAATAAATTATCTTTTAAAATAAAGAAAAAGAAACAGGAAGGGTACCAGAGATACGCTCCAAGCTCCACCTGAACACTCCCCATCATTACTGCATCTGTCAACTTTCTCCCTCACCAGTGCCTTATCATCACCATTCCATAAGACCTGCGGCATGGCAGAAACTGGATGCCCACTGAGCTTGGAGCTGGAAGATCTGGGTTTGAGTACCAGGTCTTGCAACCTTTAGCTGGGTGCGGGGGATCTAAGTCCCTGAACCTCTCTGGGGGATCTCTCTTCCTCATCTGATAAAGAAGCTGAGTTGTCTGCCTCTAAGATTAAGGCACTATATCAACAGCAGTAACAGTATTTGCATGTCAAAGAGCTCTGCTAGGCCAGACAACAGACAACACCTCTCTTACACACACGCACACACAAAGAAAAATTTAACACAACTTAAAGCCTGCTCTGAAATGTTTCATTTCATAAGCCACAGTCCCTGCTAAGCTTCACCATTAGTTGTTATGAGTTCATCTGGTTCAGTTTTTACTGTCTCAGCCCAGCCAGATCACCACTGACGCTCTGATACAGCACAGACCTGGGAGAGGATATGGAATGTCTATGGACAAAGCGAGGAAGGAATGGGGTGGAGGTATATGTAACTGCGTTGAGCGATTTTCCAAAGGAGAAATGACTGAACCCTCCTGCTGCAAAGAAGGCCCAAATGCAGGGAAACTCTTCCCAATACCAACAGTCATTTCATCTGCACATACTTGGCACAGGTGTAAATAATATTAAAAATTACTAACAGTCATTTTCTTTTTTTTTTTGGCTGTGTTGCATGGCTTGTGGGATCTTAGTTCCTAGTCAGGGATTGAACCCAGCCAGGCCCTCCTCAGTGAAAGCACAGAGTCCTAACCCCTGGACTACCAGGGAATTCTCACAGTTAGTCGATTTAACACCATGTACCAGGAATCCTGGTGACGCTGCTGTTTCTCAGGGACTACTTGAAATTAAAACAATCATGTCTTTTTCTTTTTCTTGTTGTTTAGTTGTTAAGTAGTGTACCACTCTTTTGAGACCCCATGGACTGTAGCCCACCAGGCTCCTCTGTCCATGGGATTTCCCAGGCAAGAATACTGGAGTGAGCTGCCTTTTCCTTCTCTAGGGGATCTTCCCCACCCAGGGATCAAACACACATCTCTTGCAACTCCTGCATTAGCAGGTGGGTTCTTTGCCAATGAGTCACCTGGGAAGCCCACTTCACTGATTTTCAATCTCAGATTATCTGATATTTACTAAACCCTCGTAGTTTATTTTAAAATAAGTCACCTATTTCCATGGGAAAATCTGAAGGATTTTATCAATATATTATACTAGCTGATCTTCTCTCTTTTTTTTAATTAGCCATATTTTGCTCATTTTTCTATGATGATTATAAATCACTGTTTTTAAAAAGGTGGGTGCAAAATTTTTTGGATGAATGACTCACCTCGATAAGTTTGACAATATCCCTCGGACCAATAATTTCAGGATCAAACTTCACGTGGGCCTTGCTGGTGGCGAGAGCCACAGAGGCGTAGGTGATGCCGTCTGTCTTCCTGAGTTTGGACTCTATGTTGTGAACACAGGAGGCACAGGTCATCCCCGTGATCTGCAGCAAAGGATGACAAAGATCCCACTGACCCAGGATCCAGAGGACTCCATCAAAGGCATACAGGGAGCTGATGAACAGGCAACCACAAGAACTCTGTCCTCCTTCCCAACGTGCAAGCCTCCAAACCCCCAGCGCAACATTTTAACCCCAGACATTCCCCAGAGGGAATATATTCCCCTTCAGGGAATATAACTAGTGGTTCCTCCCTACCTCAGGTACAGGAGACCAATCACTAAGTAGATGCAAGGACTGAGGCCTGACTCCCAGCTCTGGTAACAATGGACTTTCACAGCCCTGTCCTGGTTATCCATTTCTGCCACCCCAGGCTGTGTGCACCAGTGTGAGAAAGGAATTCCAAGTGAGTCAGCTATCTGTCATCTGCATCAAGTGAGCCAGATGACTAACTCTTCTGAGTATCACTTCCCTGGTGGCTCAGATGGTAAAAGCATCTGCCTACAATGCAGGAGACCCGGGTTCGATCCCTGGGTTGGAAAGATCCCCTGGAGAAGGAAATGGCAACCCACTTCAGTATTCTTGCCTGGAAAATCCCATGGACGGAGGAGCCTGGTAGGCTACAGTCCAGGGAATCGCAAAGAGTCGGTCACGACTAAGCGATTTCAGTTCTTCACTTCTTCTGAGTTCCAGTGGTCAGCACTTCCCAGAAAACAAATTAAATACAGACATAAAATACCTGAGCACGTGATGACAATACAAGTATCGATACCACTTAGTGTCTTAAAAAATAACACGGCAATTAAAAAAGAACAAAACATTGTTCCAAAGAATGTTTTCATCTTCCCCACTGTCTTTTTTTTTTGGCCACACCACACAGCATGTGGGATCTTAGTTCCCCGCCCAGGGATGGAACCCATACCACCTGCATTGGACGCTTGGAGTCTTAACCACTGGACCACCAGGGAAGCCCCCACAAATGACAGTCTTGTTCTAGATTTCCCACACCGTAGTCTGTGTAGAGACAAGCACCTCTGGACCTGGAGGTTTTCAGAGGGGCCCTGCTCCTGTCACCAGGGCTGATTCCGGCTGTGACCCAGCGAGTGCTGTACTGGGCCCCTCCGCACACACCGAGGCCCAGCCAGAGCGGAGGGTTTGCTCTACAATGAACACCACTTATCAGCAGCTCAATGTGCCACTCGTGTCCTCAGCACTCGTTCTTCAAACATTTACTCACCACTAACAGCAGGGACTAAACACAGCAAAGAAGAAAGACGCAGTCACTTTGGTAAACAGCATTACTCAACGCTTATGGATTCCTTCTAAGTCTCCCTTTATTTGTACAAAAGAAGCTTTGCACAGAAGTGCTTGTGAACATACTATATGTGAAATACTAGACCCATCTGTTGTCGTTGATGATTTGTTGACGAATACAGCTGGTGACAGTGGGCAGACAGGAAACCACCCCGTCCCGCGCCTTCCAGCAGCGCTGGGAACAGCAACCACCCCGGCGCTCACCCCGGACCGAGCGCCTGCGGACAGTCTAGTCACCAGACACCTTCTAGATCCATTCTGTGCCTACAACTGAGCCCTCTCCCCCTGGGATGGCTGCTGGCTGCCTCGCTGACTCACATCCCATGGCCTGGACACCCCTCTGGCCTCCCAGCTTCCCTCCCGGCCTCACGGGACGTGTTCAGATTTGACTCCCTTGAAACACCAAGCTCAGGACAGCCGCTGTCTCTAATCCCTCTTCCTCCCCCACCACTGCCTCCTCCCCTCCTAAAACCCTGGATGCATCCCTATGACTCTCTGACACAGAGGACACTCCTTCACAAAATGAACAGGTCCTAGTTACTGGCTTCAAAGGAGAACCCAACAACGACAGGATATAAGCAAGATATGCGAGCGTCCTGTTCACAGCCCGGGCTGCGGTCAGAAGGCCTCCGAAGGCCGTCTTGGGCCTGCGCTGCCCAGTCCCCCTGCTCCAGCCCAGCCGCCGTGCTTACCATCAGCTCGAGGTCGCCATACGAGCCCGTGTAGTCTTCCATCACTGCTGCCTCAAAGCCCAGGTCCTGGACAAGCTTTGCTATCTCCAGGGGCTGGATGACTTCTGGGTTGTACTTCACCTCTGCCTTTCCCGCCATCAGGGCAACCAGCACGGACAGGATCCCTGCAACCAGCGGGGCACAGCTGGAACCCTCCGGGCCAGGCCTCTGGGAGACGATGAGCTCAACACAAGCCAGCAGAGGAAGACCTCTGCCCCCAGAAGTTTCTAGAAGAGTGGTGCTCACACTTGGCTGGGCGTGAGGATCACCTGGGGAGGAGCGCTAACGGTCACCGTACCTGGCCCTTCATGTTAGGCACTCAGTCGTGTCTGACTCTTTGCGACCCCATGGACTGTAGCCTGCCAGGCTCCTCTATCCATGGGACTCTCCAGGCAAGAATACTGGAGTGGGTTGCCAGGCCCTCGTCCAGGGGGTCTTTCCCACCCAGGGATCACACCTGAGTCTCATTACGTCTCCTGCATTGCAGGCAGGTTAAGGTTCTCCTGGGGGTTCTAATGGACAGCCAAGCGTGAGAGCCACCTTTCTAGAACCACGCTCCTCACATGTTACTGGGCATACGAATCACCCGAGGACCTGGTGAAAGCACAGACTCTGGCTCAGTGGGTCTAGGGTTCGCTCTGGGGGGTCACCCCACTCCCAGGTTGGGCTATACTGCCACCCCGGCAGGGGCAGCTTTGAGTCAGGTCCTAGGAGACACTGGTGAGGATGTACACCTCAAAGCAGGGGACGGAGTCTGCAGCTGGCAATTACTGTTACACCAAGGAGGTAATTTTTTCCTCCACTTTCATACACAGGAGAAAAACATAATTTTCAAAAGTGGTTTTCCTTACTCCTTTTCCGTTTTCAATTGCTTTCAGGAATGTAAAAGAAATCCCACGGACTACCTTGCTACGGCTATTGCTCATTAATAGTTTAAGGAAGGGAGGTCCTGTCTTCCGCCAAGTGAAAAAAATAAACAAAAAATAAAATACTATGTAATTTCATTTGAAACAAAATTGTTTAAGGGCGGGAAAAACCTCATTCAAGTAAATGAAAGGAATGATGTGCTTTAGAAAGAATGTCATAAGGGATAAAATGATAGATTCAGGTGAGGAAGAGAAACATGGGCCTGTGAATCACAGGGTAACTTCCGAGCGACCCGCTCAAGGGTGACAGGGGAGCGCCAGGAACACCTCAGTTTGAGAACCATCCTCTAGAGCTTCAGGAAACCGTAGGCTTGGTGAGCAGGAGGTCACAAGGAGCCGCAGGAAGACAGAAGGTGACCCCGGAGGCCAGCAGAGTCATGGTTCAGACATTCTCCAAACACAAAATTGGGACAGGATTTTCATTCCACTTTCAGGCTTAAGAAACCAGATGGCCGATGTTGTTTAGAGGACAAAACTTTGGCGTTTTTACAACTCTTTATGATTTATGGGGACAACAGGGCAGAATACTTAAAACTGGAACTTCTCCACAAAATACAGGCTATTGATGATGTATTTGGCAGTAAGAGGCTTTGGAAGGGAAAACCACAGACTGCTACCAAGACAAGCTAGGTGGGGAGGCAACTCATGACTGTACCTTGACCTCTAAACCGGATTCCCCGTGGCTAACTCACTTGGAGATCCATTTTATCTCAAACTAAAAACTCGTTAAAGGACAGAATGCCAACTGCTCCAGAACATTAGAGAAACATCTATCCTCTAACATACAGTGAACATGCCACCAGATTATCAAGTGTGTGCTAAGTCATGTCCGACTCTTTGTGACCCCATGGACTGTAGCCCACCAGGCTTCTTTGTCTGTGGGATTCTCCAGGCAAGAATCCTGGAGTGGGTAGCCATTCCCTTCTCCAGGGGAATCTTCCCAACCCAGGGTTCGAACCCACGTCTCCTGCATTGGCAAGTGGGCTATTTACCACTGAGCCACCAGGGAAGGCCCACCAGATTATCAGGGCTCCTGATAAACGTGGTCAGTAGAGATGCCAAAGGGCGCACACACCGCCCCACGTTGCTAACTGTGACGCCTGACAGTCTGCACGACCGCCTGACAGCAGCACTCCAGGCGCGGAGCAGTGGGGGCCGCTTACCAGGTTCCTTCTGCAGGCTCCTCTCTATGTTGGACACACAGGATGCACAGGTCATGCCTGAGATCTGCAGGAAGCACTTCTTTGGGGCTGCCGTGGTGGAGGCCGGCAGGGACCTGGGCGACTGGCGGGGGACGTGGTTAGTATGGAGCCCCCCTGGCTGGGGAGCCCCCCCCTGCACGGGCATAGGTGCGCCAGCCGCCACGTGCCCCACGGCACTCCCAGCGCTGTGGTTCCCAACGAGGTTGCTGGAACAGTTTTCTAGGACAGAAGGTCAGAAATCATTCAAATTAGGAACCATTCAAACTGGAAGAATGAATAATATTTTTCTGGAACAGGAGGGTCAAGCCTAACAATATTCAGGTCAAAGTTCATGGAGAAGATATGGGCGGGGTTGGGGGGAGAACCGGAGTTTTCATCACTGAATCTCTCTCTCCACAGGCAGACGGAGACACAATTCCACACGTAGGAAAACACACCAATACTGCAAGGATGGAATGTTCTGGGTAGACGAATGCTCTAATGGATGATGACAATAACAGCAGTGATAAGAACTCACCAGGCACCCCACCCTGTTAAGCACACATATGGCCTCCTTTAACTGTTAACATAGCCCTGTGGCAAATACTGCTACTGATTCTATTTTACAGATGAAGAAACAAGCTATAAGAAATTAAATACTTTGCCCCAAACCCCTCAGAAATCAGGGGATCGAGCTTACACATCTGGACTGTCTTTTAACCACTAGAGCATCCTGGTTAACAGAGGTCCACTCCCTCCCCTCCGAGAATCAAAATGCCCCAAACACCCTAACTGAGCTGCTGGCCCTTCCCTCACTTGTCTGCGTCCCCATACCTTCCGGGCAGGAGCCCTTGGTCAGCTGTACCCACTGTGAACGTGGGCTCCCAGCCTGCGGTTTGTTTTGTCACCCTCATCTAATGGTGTCTCTTAATAAAAGAGGCCCTTGATGTGAATGAAGTCCAATGTACAGTCAACTAAACCAACTTCTTTCCTCAGTTAATGGACATGTCTGCCTCAACACTGAAGATATTCACCATGTTTTCTTTTGGCTCTGGTTTCTTCACTGAGCTCTGTTATCTTACATGAAGGTCTACATTCAGGTCACTGACATGCTTCACGTTAACTCCTGTGTAGATCTGAGGTGATGGTCAATGGTAATTTCTTTCTGCTTGGATTTCCAGTCATCCGGCTCCAATACTGAAAAGGCCATCCTTTCTCCGCTGAGTTCCAGGGATCAGGGAGCAGACATTTGCCCACCACACATGTATAGACAGATATAACTAAGCATCCAGCAGATCAAGATACAGAGCGATTTCATCATTCTGAAAAGTCACACTTTTGCAATGACACAAAATACTCTCAAAGAGTATGTAGAAAAGAAGGACATCATTTGACGATGAACTCTCACTACTTCAAAGTCCAGAGCTGCTATGATAAAAGCTCATTTTCTGGAAAGTCACACTTATGCGATGACACAAAATACCCATGAAGAGTATGTAGAAAGAAGGACATCATTTGACGATGAACTCTCACTACTTCAAAGTCCACAGCCGCTACAATAGCAGCTCATTTTCTGCAAAGTGCTAAAACTACTTCCACTCACTTGGAGTGCAGTTGATGGACACTTTCAGCACCTTCAGTGAAGACCCTCCAGTGCTCCGGCCTTAGAGGCCCTCCACCTTCTGGATGCAAAGACCATCACCTCACCTGGCACAGCTCTGCTCTCCTGGGCCTTGTCCTTCAAAATGACTCCACCTTTGGACTTCAGGCTCTTAACATTCAACCTCCTACTCCTAATCCACCAAACCCTCCTGCCCCTATCCGTCACCACTGTGTGGATTCACTTGCCTTTCTATTCAAATACTGTGGTCAAGTTTCACTAACATTCGTGCTATTCTCCAACACAGAGGTCTAACTCAACTAAATTCTGAGCTTCTGGACACTGCTAAAGAAAGTTAAAATAAATGAACAAAAACTCAAGCCAGCCTGCGCTACTAGGTCTTTTCTGCCAACCCTGAGTGGGCATATACATTGACTTGGCTTTCTGGAAATCTACTTAACAGCATTATCAAAAATGGTACCTCTAACTGTTTGGTACTTAGTAGTGGCGCAATAAATATTTGTGATGGAATGAAATAAGGCTGATATCCTGTGACCCAGCAACTATGCTTTCAGATATTTATCACAAGGAAATGAGTCTGTGCAAGGAGAAACAAATCATGTGGTTGGACGACTGCCCTCAAGGAACCCCTGGTCAATTTAAGAGTGACCGAAAAAAATACAAATAATGCCTTTTTAGCATTTAAGTGGTTATAAAAGACAGTCACCAGCACACTTACAGTTTATCCTACATTAAGTCTGACAGGTGAAATACAGGACGCCCAGATAAAACTGAATTTCAGATAAACAAGGGTTTTTTTTTTAGTATGTCTCAAATACCGCATGGGACATACCAATTCTAAAACATTCTTCATTGTTTATCTGAAATTCAAATGCAAACTAGGTGTCTCAGATTTTTATTTGCCAAATCTGGCACCCTAAGTACCTCTTGGGCTAAACATAATTCTCATAATTCTGGCCAATCAAAAGCCCTCTTTTCTCCCCAGGTTTACTTTTTGTCGAGTTCAATTATTCTGGGTTATATAGTTCAAGGCAAATTTCTTTTTACTGCTACGAACTTGATTCCACTGTTGAAAGACTTTAAGCCTCATGCAAACAGAGCAGACGGCCACTCCACACTGCATGTCTCACCTTCTGAGTACAGGATTTACTGTCCTACTCTTTTCCTTACTGACTTTTGTTTAAAAACAAAAACTCCTTCCTGAAACTTGGTACAAAGACAAAGCACAGGGTGGGGCCTAGTCCCTCCTCATGACTCACCTGCTCCCATCAGGGGTGTGTGTTCAGGGATCGGAGCCCCCCGAGCGGCCCACCCGCCCCGCCGTCCAGGAAGGGCTCCTCTCGGGGGGTGAGTGGGAGTGAGCCATGAGGGGGGGTGCTGTGGCCGGGTTTGTGCCATCTCCCATGGCTCACTCCCACCCTCCCCCTGGAGAGGAGCCTTCCTACCACCACCGAGCCCCCCACCTCACCAGGCCCACCCCTGCAGCCCAGCATGGTTTCTCCTTCTCGCTACCACACGAGCTCTCCGGGGGGCTACGCCCCACTGCCCAGCGGCCCGCAGCTCACACAGGCCTGGCGAGGGGCAGAAACACGGCAGGTGCCAGGACATCGTGCAGGGCTCCCGTGCAAGGGAAGTGGAGGGGACAGCAGCGAGTGGCTGGCAGGTCAATGCGAGGGGGCTTGGGGATGGCCACCACCCAGGAAACCATCTCCTGACGCGGTGGCAAGGCCTGTGGGCACCTCACTTTGTGAAGGCTGTCTTGTCCCTCCTCTCATAGCCGTGGCTGGTGGCAGGGGAAAGGAACCATCGTCCCACCCTTTCCTTTATTCCCACTTTCAACAGAATGGGCTCCAGGGGCTGAGACCAAGGTGCTGTTGTCTTTATTATTCTGTTTTGTTCAGCAGAGAAATCTCCGAGTAAACGAGGATGGCTCCTTTAGAGAGAGGAGGGCCAGGTGTCCCCACAGTATGCTTTTTACAAACAACACAGGATCAGTGTTCTCTTCAGTAAAGAAGCCAAAAATCCGAGGAACTCAGCACTGAGTCCCAGCGACCTGAGAGGCAACACAGAAACACCCGGGAATTCTAGCTCCTTGATCCTGACAACTGGCCCACCGGGTTAAGTTACAGAATTGTCAGCTCGGTGGACCCGGGAGGCAGGGAGCGTGGCTCACCTGTCCAACCGTGCGGGCACTGCATCGTAAGATGAGAGAGAAAGGAGATGCCCCCAGGGAGCCCTCACGTGCATCACCACGTACCAGCCAGGATGGAGGCCTCGAATCCCATGTCCTCCACTGCGGCTCGCAGTTCTTCTGGGTGAGTTCGAGATGGATCGTAGAGAACCACTGCAGTCCCTTCGGCCAAAAAGACTGAGATCTGGTGCACGCCCGCCCTCTGGGAGATCAGGCCTTCGATGGACTGGACGCAGGACTTGCAGGTCATGCCGGCGATGGCCAGCATCACAGTACAGGGGGTGCTGGGTGCCGGGGGGCTCCTGGGGTCTGACCCACTCCCTTCCACCCCATTGGGAAGAGAGACTTTAAAGTTCCCAGGAGGCAGGGCCTCGATGGCCCTCCGCAGGGCCTCTGGGGAGACGAGAGAAGGGTCGTACTGGACTCGGGCAGTGCTGCTCTCCAGGGACACATGAATACTCTGAACCCCAGGGAGCCGGCCAATATTGTCCTCGATGTTCAGGACACAAGATTTACAGTGCATTCCATCCACTCTCAGCTGCAGGAGGACCCCCTGGCCCCCTGGGGTCTCAGAGTTATTGTCATTCTGATTAACGGGAGCCAGAGGGGCTGCTGGGAGGGTGCTCTGGAGCCGCCTGACATCTATGGGTCCCAGGCTCACGGGGGCCACCTTGTTCTTGATGACGGCTTCAAACCCCATGTCGGTTATGTGGTCCCTGAGGTCTTGGGGTTGGATAAGGTAAGGCTGGTAAGTGATGACTGCCTCCTGGTTGCTGAGCGAGACGCGGACCCTCACGACGCCCTGCAGTTTCCCAATCTTGCCTTCTATGGAGCTGACACAGGACTGGCAGGTCATGCCCTCCACCCGAAGCTTGACCACAGCCTCAGAGGCAGGCGAGACCCTGGAGGGCCAGGAGGTGGCCTTTCCCTCAGCCATGCTGGCCTGGAAGCCCATGTCTTCAATCTGACGGCAAATCTGCATCAGGCTTACCACCGAGGGCACGTACCTCACCTCAGCGCTGCCCTGCTCCAGGGAAGCCTTAATGCTCACAACGCCTTTCAAACTGGAGACCCTGCCCTCGATGGACTTGACACACGACTGGCAGGTCATGCCCACGATGCTGATGGTGCCGGTGGCCGTCTGGGAGTGGGGCACACCATCCAGGTCATCCTCATAGCCATTGTTGTCGAAGGCAAAGCTCTGCTTCATCGCTGGCTGGGAAAGCTTAGACAGGATCTAAAAGGAAGAGAAGGAACATTTTTTATCCTTCAAATGAAACTTTCTCTAAAATCTCCCAGCTTGTCCGGGCCCTGAGAAAATGGAAAACAATACAGCTGGTGTCCAAACATCCCAAGAGGACAAGAACATCAAAAGATACTACTCATCAAATGAATGGGCTTCCCTGGTGGCTCAGTAGTAAAGAGTCCACCTGCAATGCAGGAGATGCAGGTTCAACCCCTGGGTCGGGAAGATCCCCTGGAGAAGGAAATGGCAACCCACTCCAGTATTCTTGCCTGGAGAATCCCAGGGACAGGGGAGCCTGGTGGGCTACAGTCCATGGGGCCGCAGAAGAGTCGGGACATGACTAAGCTTCTAAATAATGACAATAACAGACATCAAATGAAAGGATTCAGAGGGGTTCCTTCCAGCTCTGACTTTCTGTGATTCTGAACCCAGAAGTCAAAAGCCCACCATGGTGAGATGTTTTTCTACCACGGATGGAGTAAAGGTTTCCGCAGGAAAGGAGACCAAGATGGGACTGACAGACACAGGACAGGCATGGCCAGTCTGGACAGAGACAGAGAGCACAGAAGAAGGGTACAAGTCCCTCGAGACCTTCCTGACTCCAGTCGACACCTGAAACCTCCCCACTGGACTTGGTCATTTTAGCTCAAATTTCGGAGGTCCTGCTGGAATGCAAATACACAAGATAGCCAACACCCTAATTCTGCCTCTCTTTCTAGGTGTGTCCGTCTCATGCTTTTAGCAGGGGTTAGATTTAACGACCACCAGGCACATGTTCCGAGTACAGACCTCCCAGCCCGTGGGGTCAGACCACGGTGCCTGTGACCAAGGGTCAGGAAGGATGCTCCTTGAGCTCAGCGGTGCCCAGAGGACCAAGGGAAGCGGGACGGGGACAGCTGGAAGAACAGGAAGTCAGGCTGAACAAGGCACTTCTCGGAGCTGCCTCCACAGAGTCCCTGCCCCACACGGACCACTGTAGTTATTACTCAAAGTGACACATGCTCCACCAAACTAAAGGGACTCATTTTTTTATTTTATCATGGCTCAAGTGTAATTTCCTGATATCTTCTCATGATGTTGTGGATTTAGAAATTTCCTCTTTGTAAGATTCCAGCCTCACCACTCTCTTAATTAGATATAGTTTTTATATCAGTACTATTACCTGCTTCAGACATTTGGGCACAGGACTTTATATATGGTACTTGATTATAAAAAAAAGTATATGTCATTAGGCACCTATATAACCCTGCTCATCTTCAGCTGAAACTCCGTTATGTGAACTGATCTTCTCTGTCCCTGTGTATAAAATGCAGATCTTTTCAACTGAACTGATCTTCTCTGTCCCTGTGTATAAAATGCAGATCTTTTCAACTTCAGCTTTTGAGCAGCTTAACAAGATGAAAATTTAAATCTTTTGAAATAGATTATGAATGTTTATTTGTATATCCACAGAGGAAATCATAAACTAGTTTGGGATTAATAATTACAAGGAATTGGTTTTTTTTTTAATATTTTTAGCTAAGTCTCTTCAGTGTTGGACCCTCTGCAACGCCATGGACTATAGCCCAACAGGCTCTTCTGTCCATGGGATTCTCCAGGCAAGAATACTGGAGTGGGTTGCCATGCCCTCCTCCAGGGGAATCTTCCCCACCCAGGGATCGAACCTGCATCTCTTATGTCTCCTGGGTTGTCAGGGGAGTTCTTCACCCTTAAAATCTAGTGTTTCGGTTATCTGACTACATAACAAATCAAACCTAGTGGCTTACAATGACCGCTCACAATTTTTCAGTTCGGACAGGTTTGGCAAGAAACACTCATCTCTGCTCCATAGAGCATCATCTCGGATGGCCTGGGTGGGGCTGGGAACTATCTTCCAAGAAGACAGTGTATTCAAGACATAGCTGGCTAGTTGATGCTGGCTGCTGTTGGCAGGTACCTTGGTTCTCTTTCATGTAGCCTCTCTCCATGGCTAGGCTGGCCACCTCACAATTGCGGTTTTCTGGGCTCTGAGAGGGAGTGTCACAATAGTACGCATTCCTAGAGAACAAGCACTTACCAAACCTCTGCCTGCATCACACTTATTAATCCACCATTGGCCAAAGCTGGTCACAAGGCCAAGCTCGGTCAATATAGCAGAGAATTACATTAAGGGTTTACATACAAGGAGGTGGAGTTCACTGGGAAGGCCACCAAAATAAACCCATCACAGCATGTTAGTGCGACTGAGAGGGAAAAAGAATAGTACGCACACAGATGTTTATGTAGGTATGGAGTTATCTCTACAAGAAGGTGTTGGCATTGAATTTGCGGACTGGGCAGCTGAAGGGGTCAGGTAATTGGGGTCAGGCATAGGAAGAAAGAGTTACTTTACACTGTACAACTTACTGTACAATGTATAAGCATTACTGGATTCTAAAAAAATTGATTTAAAAATTAAAATAATGAGAGCATAAAGGAGACCCAGAGCAGTAGCTTGATTGTAACTCGTATGAATCAAATCTCATTTAACTGAATCAAAACCTCATTTAACTGAAAAAGGATGCAGCAAAAACTACAAAGATATTCACTTTAAAGCAGTATTTTAAATCACCTCCTTATAATAAGACATAACTCTCAACCAGTCCATTGGAAAAACAAATCCCTAATGATTTACTACCCAATTTCTTTGTCTTGGTCCTAGGTCAACCTACAACTCACCAAACCCAAGCCACAAAGCTGGCTCTTAATCCCTGAATGATTGATCCTATTAATATGTTCCTCCTAAAGGAGTCTGCAGAAGTGTTGGAAGCCATTTGTTTGTAGCAAACCATTCTCAGAGGTCTCCCTTTTAAATACGCAGGCTTCTAAGGACAAGCAGTTATGGAGGACAACGTCTGGCAAATAACACAACTTTGTGAAATAACAGTGTACCTGTTGGTTTAGGGGCAACCTCACAACGCTGGCAAGTGTTTGGATCATTTCTAGGTGAACACACACTGTATGTGCTTTTAATTCCGTTCTTCAACGAAGACAATCTCTAGGGTGGGGGAAAACTCATCATCTGAGTTCAAACACACACATCTAGGGTGAAGGGTTCATAAGAAGCAACAGACATTGGTAAGTGGACACAGGGAACAGGCTGTGTCCAGGAAAAACCTGGTGGAATTTCCAATGTTGTTTGAGTCCCACTAAATCACAGACTCCTTGAGAACAAACACTGGGGACTTCTTCTGCAGGTCCAACACCAGGTTACCAGCTTTTGAATTTTCAATAAACTATCAGTACAGTAGGCATCAGGATGAGAAGGGCTTGGAAATACCCGAGAAGAGGGTAATTCCACAGAGAGGAATCCAAAAGTGAATTTCCATTCTTTGCTACCTCTCTAGGCGCGTAGGTCCCATGGAATTTGCTGAGTACCAGGACTTTTCAAAGAAAGGTAGGAAAAGGAATGTAAACAGTTTATTCACTAAGATGGAGCCAGAAAAGGAAAATAAGACCTTTGGATGGGCCATTCTAATATGAAGAAATTAGAAATGGGGGTGGCATGATTTAAGCAAAGAGTTCAAAGCCAGACTGAAACTGCAGAGCCCAGAAATGACACGCCCTGTTAAAAACGGCTGTGATCACAAATCAAAGAGCAAATACTATTACAGCACAAGGAAAGGACTACTAACCACTTCTGAGATCTCTTAATTACACCTGGATCTCCAGCATCCTTAAGTAGGATACCACTTGCCCACATATCTTCAGACTTCTTTCACTCTGAAAGCTACAGAACACCCTTAACAACTTATGAGGCAAAAATATTATTACATGCCTGCAAGTTATCCAGTATATAACCTCCACCCATAAAACTCTATATATCTGAACTTTCATGGAACTGAAAATACAGAAAGGCCCTGATTTTTTCCATATGTACACAGACCCAATAGGTTGCAAATAGTTAATGATTCTCAGTGTTACTTTATGAGGATGGCATTTTATATCCCTAACGCTCAAGATAATTCTGTAAGGAGATACTCTTATCACCATTTACTGCTGAAACAGACTCAGAGGTTTATCCAACGTCACAAATAACAGAGCTGGGATTTAAATCCAGCTCAAAGTCCAACAGGTTTTCTACTTTTTAAAGAAACCTTAAGATTACTTTTTTCTTTTTCGCCATGTTAATTACAGGAAAAGATTACAATGCTGAAAAGCAAAATGAAGAAAACAAAAGCAGCCACATCCTACAGGGGAGGAGAATTTGCCACTCTGAAACACATCTCTTCTGCATATTGTTTCAAGCTATTTATTTTGGGGTAATAGCCAACACTGAAAGGGCTCTGAAAACCAAGTAAGAGTTGCCTTTTTGTAAGAAACATTTATATTTGTAAGGGAAATCTCCCTCTGTCCCCGGAAGAGGAGGCTGATCAAATTTCTAGAAACTCGACTGATCGATGGAGAAGGAAGTGGTATAAATGTGTAACATGATCACCCTTGTTTACTGCTTTTCCCGACTCTCCCACCCTCAACATCTCTGCCTTTGGTTGAGGATGGTATTTGAGGTGAGGGCTTCGTTCATTTCGGTGAGTTACTTTTTCCTGGTCTCCTCCTATGTACTCATGTTATTAAACTTTTGTTTGACTTTCTCCCGTTAATCTGTCTCGAGTCAATTTCATTCTTGGAAGAGCCAGAAGAATGAGAAGGCTAGAGGAAAACTTCTTCCTCCCTGATACTACCTGTCAGGTAACAATAGACTCCATCGAGGTGAATGAACGCACTATGGAGGTGAGGGGGTGGCTGAGATCACTGGGTGGCCTGGGCCTAAGCCTAAGCAGATGGATACTAAGGCCTGCAACCCTTAGTATCTGCTTTACTCTTATCTGAGAATTCTTTAGGCATCACAGATTCACAGCCGAAGGAGGGTCAAAAGAGACTGACTCAAGAAAAGATCCCACCTAAACCACTCCAGCTCTGGGGGATGGTGATAGAGAAGCCTTGCAGGCTGCAGTCCATGGGGTCACAGAGAGTTGGACACGACGGAGCGACTGGGCGACAACAAACCACTCCAGGCAAATAGGTGTCAGTCTCTAAAACCACCACTGAGAAAGAATCAATGTCCCCAGTGAAACCAGTATGTAAAAAAAAGAAGTGGGGGGTGGGGTGGGGGAATTCCCTGGCAGTCCATTAGTTAAAAATCCAGGCTTCCAACACGGGCGGGCATGGGTTCGATCCCTGGTTGGGGAAACTAGGATTTCGCATACAACATGGTACAACCAAAAAAAAGACTATATGTACATAAATTTAGACAAATACACACTTAGGTATTAACACATAAAATTGAGGTTACCTATGGGTGAGTTATGATATTCTGATCTTTTTACTGTCTGTACATATTTTCCAATTTTTTAAACTTAAATAAAAAAAAAAGTCCTACTTTTATACTAGAAAACAAATGTGGTTTCTCAGTTTCTTTAAGGCAAAGAAGAAAATGTCTTGTTAAGCTATACTAATATAAGCAATGATAATATTATCACTGTGATAAAGATGAGCGCAATGATGAGCAGATGATGTGTTTCAACATGTTTATCCTCTCAGCTTGCTTCTCTGGTGGCTCAGACAGTAAAGACTCTGCTTACAGAGCAGGAGACCCGGGTTCAATTCCTGGGTGGGGAAGATTCCCCCGGAGAAGGGAATGGCAACCCACTCCAGTATTCTTGCCTGGAGAACCCATGGACAGAGGAGGGTTACAGTCAGGTGGGGTCGCAAAGAGTCAGACACAACTAATCCTTTATCCTCTAAAGAACATGTTCACTCCATATGTTTAAATATCAGCCCTTTCCATGTGTTATGAATTTTTGGAAGGGATATCTGACAGCCTCGGGTAGGATATTCAGCCTTATCTGAGCAAATCCAAGCCTCAGTTTTCTTAGCTGTGAAAGGAGGTAACAATAATATCCACTCCAGTTCTGCAAGGAGGTCTGAAAGCTAAGGACTGAAAACTAAGGGAATGTAAAAGGCTAACATCATAAATGACTGAAAATGACTATGAAGACAAACAAGGCCTCATTGGATCTTCAAAAGCAGTCTAGGGAAGTAGGCAGGGAACTCATTATTTTCCACCATTTTACTGATAAGAACTAATCATTAAAACTCATGTACACATTCCCGAATCCCTACTCCAATCCCTTCAAACTGTCCTTTAAGGCTATTTCACAAAGGTCCAGAAAGAGCTCCCAGTGAGAATTATTTACATTTTATCTACTGATAAAACAAACTCTGGGCATTTTACTTCAAACTCCGCAGAGGACAGACAATGTGCCTGGGCTGTGTGGGCTCCCGCCTGACCTCTGGCCTCAGGGCCACCGCCAGCCCTGGTGCTGACGGTGCACTTTCTGGGGAAATCCACACCAGTGACCATTTACTGCCGGTTTCTTTCTCTTGATCACACGAGGAAAAAACTTTAACCCTTACTGAGAAACTGGGTGCACTATATCTCACTGTGGTTTTGATTTGCATTTCTCAGAGGACTGGTGATGTTTATCACCTTTACATGTATCTGTTGGCTACTTTTTGTATGCCTTTGCAACAGTGTCTGTTAGAATGGTTATCATCAAAAAGGCAAAGGATAACAAATGCTAGTGAAGATGTGAAGAAAAAGGGAGTCCTTGACAAAGACATGGCAACAACCTAAGTGTTCATCAGTAGATGAACGGATATAGTAAATGTGGTATACATACACGATGGAAAACTATTTAGCCATAAAAAATGAAATTACACCATTTGCGGCAACATGAATGGATCTTGAGAGCATTATTCTAAATCAGAGGGAGACAAATACTGTGTGATCTCACTCACATGCAGAATCTAAAACAAAAAGAAAAAAGAAAAAAAACTCAGAAAAAGAAGTCAGATTTGTGATTACAAGAGGCAGGGAGCTGGGGGGAGGAGGAATTGGATGAAAGTGGTCAAAAGATACCAACTACTAGTTACAAGGTAAGTCCCAGGAAGGCAATGCACAGCACAAGGGGCCGTAGTTAACAGGGCGTCCCTGGTGGCTCAGACGGAAAAGAATAGCTAACACTGCTGCACAGTACATACAAAAGTTACTGTGAGGGCAAATCCTGAGTTCTCATCACAAGAAAAAAAATTTTTTTTTCCTTTAAAAAAAAAAAAAAAATGAGATGATGGATGTCACTAAACTTACTGTGGGTGTTCATGTCACAATACAAAGAATACAAGTTAAATCATCATGCTGTACACCTTAAACTTATACACAGCATTGTACATCAGTTATGTCTCAATAAAACTGAGAGAAAAAAGAATGAGGAGGGGAAATAATAATAAAATGCAAAAGTAAATAAGCTGTCACTTTTCACCCAACAGGCTGGCAAAAACTTTAAAGTTTCATGATACAGTAAGAAAGAGAATAGGGAAAAAGAATTCTCAACTACTGGTGGTACAAAAATAAATGTATACAACCTTTTTGAGAGGAATTAAGCACTAGTTGTCAAAATATTAAGTGCCTCTGTCCCAGTACTTCTGGGAATTTCATCATATAGATCCATGGGGCCATGAAAATGTCCATTGCTATACTCTATACTGAAAATGTGGCAACCATCTAAATATTCTTCTGTAGAGAACAGTTTACATAAAGTGTCCATCCAAAAGAATTTTATGCAGTGTTTTTTTAAAGGTGAATTTACATGTATTGCCATGGAAATCTATCCATGATATATTAAAGGGGAGAAAAGTTGTAAAAACTATAAGAGCATATACTATATCCTATTTTTCTAGAGAGGAAGAAAACCACACTCCTGTACTTTGTTATTGATGTTTATATCCTTTAGATACTAATTTTAGGAAAAAATTAAGAATATACAATGACAAGTTCCCTAGAAAAGTGCATACCACTGTAGTATTGCTAACGATGATTCCACGACAATTTGTTGGTGACTTCTTTAAGTGACTGGATCACCCACCTCATCACCCACCTCATTTTTTCCCTTTATTTAGCTGGGATACACCTGTGCCAGCTGGGTCGTCTTGGTTTCACATAAGCAAGAAAAACGAAACAAAAAACCAGCCTGACCACCTCTCACCCAGCACAGAATCCTGTATGTTGGGACGTCCCTGGTGGTCCTGTGGTTGAGGCTTCACCTTCCAGAGAGGGGAGTGCAGGTTCAATCCCTAATTGGGCAGCTAAAATCTCACATGACTTGTGACCAAAAAACCCAAAATATAAAACTGAAGCAATATTGTAACAAATTCAACAAAGACTTAAAAAAAAAAAATCCACATTAAAAAAAAAATCCTTAAAAACAAAAAGAACCCTGTAGGTTGTCTTCTAAAATGGTCAGGCCCACAACCCAACACCCTCATCACAGTCGTCAGCCAGTCCAGTGTTTCCAACATCACTCCTGCCTCCTGCCACAGAAACCCACTTCCGGTTCGTGCATTTGTTCAGTCAAGAGTTCACTCACCGTAGACTGATACACTGTCAGATTTGGAAGAGAAAGACAAGCAACACAGCGGCCAAGCTTGGCCACAGGCAAGGAGTACGGAGGCTGGGTGGGCAGTTCTGAGTGCAAAGGGGAGTTCCCACCACCCTCCAACTGGAATGAGGGCCAGGAACCCCTACTTTCCACAGCTCCTCAATGGGATTCTCAGAGGTAGGAGCCTGTTCCTTTCCAGGCCACTGTCCTGGGCCTGAGAGGAAACAAGAGACCCGGGGAGGCCTGGGGACACAGGGCTAGAACAGCCAAGCCAGGGCGCTGAGACCCCGCCTTCGCCTTCTTGCTGCACATGCTCCTGGTGGGGTGGGGGTGTGTGTGGGGGGGTACACGCCCGAGAACCTCACCTCACACGGTCTGCTCACACCAGCAAAGAGGAGGCTCTAACTCATGTGGAGGGAGGGTGGCCCCTCCAGGCTGAGTTCTGACCAGTGATGACTTCGCAAAATACAGAAGAAAACAAGGACTTGCTCAACATGTTTTCATTTTACATTGTACAGATCATACTCTCTCTGCATTTTACAAGAAACATAAAAAGTACACACATCCACTAACTACAAACACAATTTTGAAATCTTTTCTTCAGAGCAGCTACCTGCATCTTTTGTGAACCATGCACCGCCCGAATGGTTAACTTTTTGTTCACTCTATGTTACCGCTCTTCAATACTCAGATGTTTTCAAACCCTATCTCACCCAGCAGGTTAATACTTCCCTGTCCCAACAAAAAAGCAAGGGGCCTGTCCTCAGACAGACCTGGGATTCAACCCTTCAGGCGGATTACCTAACCTCTCGATCTCAGCTTTCTGTCTGTTAAAAGAGGACGATGATGACATGAGGTGACAAGTCCCTTCCAGTACTGAATAAGTTATCTCAAGTGAGTTTCATTTACAACAGACTTTGAGTCGATACACTGTTAACAGCGAATGAGTACTCAACTGTAATTGATGTTTTCTTTGGTTTTTAATCATCATAAACCACCTACTACAAATTTCCCCCATTTGGGGATAGTTAAATCAAATTATGTTATGTATAAATATGTCCCATGGATAGAGGAGCCTGGCGGGCTACAGTCCAAGGGGTCACAAAAGAGTCAGGCATGACTTAGCGACTAAACAACAACAAATATACATGTTTATATATATACATCTGTATCTCCACAAATTATTAAGTAAAAAAATACAAGGAATGTAATACTTTTGTACACATACACAAACTCACATATATTCGTATGTCTAGTGGCAAAATGGCTGAAGCATACGGCTGCTTTCAAGTCTTTATAGTTTTCTATATTCCCCTGCCTCATGTTAAATTTGCTGTGCACAATAAACAGGTGTTAACTTTTATAATCAGCACTTCAGAAGAAAAAAAAAAGCTGCCAACTGTGCTCAGACACATTAACTGGCCAACACAGTTCCACCAGACATTCAAAGTGCACCAACCACATCTCCAGAGTTAGGAATCCCAATGAAGATCATTTTGGTAGAGACAATACCATTGTGAGTGTATATAGTCCTCAACAAGGTGCTTTCACAACCGAGGGAGGCAAGACTGCTCATCCCAGGAATCTGGAGCTGGAGACGTCCAAGCTCACCTGCCAGATCCCACAGCCCAGTAAGGGTGCAGACCCACACCTGACGGTCGCAGTCCCAGCCTCCGCCCAGGCCTCCAGCCTGGCCCTCCTGAAGGGCTCCCTGGTCAGGTTCTGGTTGTTTTCCCAGTCACATGAGGTTAGAAGTGGCCATCAAAAACCATTAGACTATTTCCCATTCAAATACCTCAGACATAGGTTGAATTTTGTCAAGTAGTAGTCTGAACACTTTAAAGGAAAGCTCTTAAGCATTTTACAAAAAAAAAAAAAAATTTATATTTTCCTGTCTTACAACATTCAACTAGAAATATGAAAGTTGACTGTGTACTGCATAAATGGACATTCACAAATCTTCAATGTACACAGATCTCTTTCATTTAAAAAATCTCAACTCACAAAATCTCCTTTAGTTTTATAGACTTTTTAAACAACACCAGAAGAAACAAAGATAACTCCTAAAGGAGCAAAAGATATATGAAACCTTCCCTTTATGTCTAAGTAGTAGTATTTTTTCCCCATCTACTCATGGCAATGAAAAGAACCCCACACAGACCACGTGTATCACCTGGAAATACCACTGAAGCACAGTTTTTACAAAACATTAGTGACACTGCTCTGCTTTTGAATGCGACCTGACTTTTGGGTTAACAAACCTTTCGTTTGTTCAAGAGCAGGTTCACTTGGCAGCAACATTTTCAAAATGCTTATTTAGTTGAAATGTGAAGATTAACACAAGAAGGTACACATGTTAAAAATAAATAAAAAGAGGAAGAAGATTCATTTTTGTCTGATTTGCATTTTGAGAAACTTGTTCACCATAGAGGCTTAAAAAAAATCCTGAAAGTAAGAAGCAACAAAACCCAAGATTTAATCTCTGGAAAGTTCCCCTGGGCTCCTGGCTCACTCCATACCCCACCCAGAGCCACTCCACTGGCCCCTCTGAGGTAAGACAAGCAGGAAACCTCCATCTATAACCTGGGACTTTTATAAGAAGCCCTCCTGGCTTGTCAGCCCTTGTGCAACACCACTCACCTGCTTAGAACTGATCTCTTCCGATCCATTCAAAACCTTCTGTGAAAATTCTCCTTCCTCTGATGGGGGAGGGCATTCCTCCTCTGATATCACTGGCCTGCTGGAGCCCCCAGTCCCAGGGCTCCTCTTGAAGGACCACCGTTTGTGGACAGACAGCAGGGTCACCTGTGGGTCACCCAGAGTCGCCAGGGAGGATGGCTCGGGGTTCCCGGGCGTCTGGTCCCCAGCTCTCTCCATCTCCGCGTTCATGCCTTTACCTCGCAGTTCACCTTCTCCGGGCTATTTGATTGTTATTTGAGCCGCCGGGGTGCGCCCAAACCATGACAAGGTCACGGGACAAGAAAGGAACCTGCAAGGCAGCTCTTCCCCTCGAGGTTGCCCCGGGGGCCCGGTATGTCCCTTTCTTCTGTCTTACTGTTGTTGCGCTTTCTATTAATTTTTGGAAATATAATATATAGTAATAAGGCTTTGCTGGAAAACTCCAAGCCTATTTAGAAATGCTCATGATTGCTCCGGCCCAGGACATGACCATAAACATCAAGTCAAAAAGGAAAAGGCCACAGGAATAGTTTGGCTGCTTGCTTAAAAGATTATGTTCTAGAACAGAAAAGAGTAGAGGCATTAAATTTAGAAGTAGATATACTGCTTCAGTTTACTTGCTACTTGGTTGAGAGGTTTTTCATTATTGCTATTTCCTTGCTGCTATTTGTCCATTGTTTCTCTTTCTTTAAACAACATGGGATATGATGGGTATTTTTGTAGAATTAGAAAATGGGCTACATAGGATTTCAATAGAAGATTTATATTAACCAGCTTCACTGCCATTATCTCACTATTAATAGAGGTGTTTTGCTACTTTAGAGGTATTTTTGTTGTTTAATAGTTAATCATTGTAAATTGAGGTTTTGTGGTTTCAGGTAAAGAAAAATATCAGGGTTTTCACATGGTACTATTCTCAGAAAATGTCAAACATATTTTTGTAGCCCTTCCCATGTGTTGTTTTATTGTCTAAAGAATTCATACCATACCTGAAATTTGTGGAACATTGTTTTTGTCAGAGTGAAAATGTTAGGCCATTGAGGCACGAAGACTAATGTACAGGACATTCTAGGAAAAAACCCTGTAATCGGAAAAGTTCCAGATGAATGCATAGGGGAAAAACATGGGGAAAAAAATATTGACAGAAGCACAAACCAATATCTGATGTAATATGTGGGACTTAAGGGGTAGGTAACGTTCATTCTATAAAAACTGAGTTGTCCTAAAAATTAAAAAAAGCTACCTCTTCGACGCAACCTTCTGTGTGTGTCTGTCTTCTTCCTCGCCGACGCCACTCATCCCTTGGGTATTCCCGGACCTGCCGGGGCTGGACCTCAGCAGATCGTGACACAAGAAAATGCTCCGAAAGCGTCCTCCTAACCAGCAGAGGGGGGGTGCCTGCTGTATCAAGTCAGGCAGGTTCCCCGATGCCTCTGGGCCAGCCCAGGAGCGGCTGCGCCAAGCCTCCGGGAACTCCGGCAGGTTGTACACTGCTGTATGTATATTTGCTCTTGTTTATCTATCCCACTCAAACCAACTGGCATCCTCTTACTCATCACGTTGCATTCAGCACTGCGGAATCTTTGCACATGGCCCCACGCGCACCCAGGGCTGCGTGTACGGGGCCCAGGGCTGGGAGTGATGTCCCAACACCCAGCCATTTCCTTTTGGCCCGGTGCGCTCCCAGGAGTCCAGCCCGGAGGCAGGGGCGAAATCTCACTTCCTTTTATTACCAAACTCCGAGCGCTTTCTTGGAATAACTTCAGCTGCCTCTTCCACAGCTCCAGGGTGCAGATCGCTAGGGGAGAAAAGTATTTTCCAGGCCACATGACTTGCATTTTCAAGAAGGTGTAAGAGAATTCCGTGCTTCCTGCAGCTTTGTTCTTCCTGGGACCAATGGCTTGCTTTCTGGACGAGCTGACTGCAGGAACTCACCGGGACAGGGCTCATCCGTATTTTATATGGGGCAGAACAGTCGGGAACTAAGACACAATTCAGGCGTCTCAGGCTACCCGCCGTTCCTCAGGAGGATTAAAAGAAAGACATACAGGATAGTGGGGTAATCTGGGTGGCCTCCTGTTCTGGTGGGCGGCCCTGCTTCCCTTCCCACCCCTCACCCCCAACTCCCCCCGCCCAGAGACAGGAAGGAGGCGACCTCATTCCCCTCGGGAGGAGCAGCTCCGCCAGCCACTAAACCTGGCAACATCTCCCGCCGCAAGCATGTGCGGAGTGTCCACGCTGAGGACGGACTCAAGTCTGTTTGGTAAAACTCTGGGTCCTGGCTTAATCCACTCCCCCTGCTGTATGTGCCCTCGGGAGGAAGGGGGGTCACAGGGGCCTGCTCCCCATGAGGGCATTTGGAAACACAACCCCTTCGGCTCAAGGTCACAGAGGACTCTGCCTCTCTACGGGTTGCCTACAATCACCCCTCCTTCCTCGTTAAAACCGCCATCACTGCCCCAGGAACTCCAGACAGAGATTCTCCTTCAGCTTCTGCCCTCGTTTAGTCCTCTGAGGTTTAACTACTTGTTTGCTTCCATTTCTGAAATGTGCTCGAGGCGGTCAATTCCCAGCTGTGTCGGGGTTGGCTTCTTATCTCCCATGTGCTCGAAAAAGCATCCAACTTGGTCTCCAAGAAATGCCATTTAAATCAGAGCGCCAACGAGGAAGGGCATGTTTGATGCCGAGGGCCTCAGGCCCCAAAGTCACACAGAAGTCTGTGCAAATGAGCCTGGTGGGTCTGTGAGCGCTCAAATCCTGCTTCCTTACCTGTGGCTTCCGTGTTTCCAGATAGGATCTGTCAGGAGCCATATATGCCTGCCCACCCCTTCACATTTCCTCTGCTGGGCACTGTAAATGGATTTCCATCTATCTCTTTGAACACCAGATTTTAAAAGGTTGGTTTTGTTTTTTGTTTTTTTTTTTTACCATTTTGGGTGGAAATTCTCCCCAAAGGTCATTTATCTTTCTGTTATTTTTTCAAATATGAGTTACTACTCATAGCTGAACTTTTCCTTGGTGATGTGGGGCCATGATCTGCTTCTGTGCTGTAGCTGCGAACGGTTGTCAGCCTCATAGTCCCAAGTGCTTCTGAATAGTCCATCCTGTTAGCACCATGAGCTATGGGAAATCTGAAATACTTTACTGTAAAATCATTTTCCTTCTCCTAAATGGTCACTCAGACCCAGAACACAGCCTGAGAAAGGAGGCTCGGCTAGACTGGGCTGCACAGGTAGGAAGTTTAGACTTTGTCCTGCGGACAGCGGAGAACACCAGGTTTGAAGCAGAGAACTGACACGGCTACATTTTGAGATTTAGAAACAGTCTGGGCAGGCCTGAGAACTCAGAGCTGGGGTGGGGATTACAGGGTTACAAGCAGCAGAGAAAATGAATAGCAGAGTGGCATTAACAGCGGAGGAGGCCCTGGGGCTCTGTCATCAAGAGATCACAGCAGGTGACACAACAGAGGACCTGATGATACCATTTCCAGTTTGGCAGAGAGGAGGGAGAACTGGGTGGGGTGGGGGAGGGCAATTCTGGGGATGGGAATGGTTGGATTCACCCTCGTTCCCAGAGATTCTAAGGGACCGGCGAAACAGCGGGGATACGAGCCATGCTCCCAGCCTAGAGAATCAAATCCAAAATCCTCTTTCGGGTACCTTCCTCCTTCCTCACACCTGAGCCCTCGGTCCACCTCCTTCCCCAGCTAATCCTCCTTATCCTTTAAGTCCTGCCTCTCAGGGGAGGCGCCTCCACCAAGCCTGGGGCTCTCCCTTATCTGAGTTCCCGTATCACTGAAGCCAGCACCACAGACCTGGCAGGTATTACTGGGGAACCAGTCTGCTCCCAACACTGAAATTGCTCTCAGCTAAGTCAGTGCTTGGCCAAGCATGCACTCAGCACCAGGAAACACATAAGCTCTTGGAAGACAAGGTCCTCACGTTTTATCTGCCCACAGATGTAAGGAGGTAATGAACAAACATCAGATGTTAAATAAATACTGAGCTGGACTACCTATTAACATCAGGTGTCAAATAAATAACATAACATCGGATGTTAAATAAATACTGCACTGGACTGCGTGCTGCAGTCCTTGGGGTCGCAAAGAATTGGACATGACTCAGCGACTGAACTGAACGGAGCTGGACTACAGACAGACGGGAATGTGCTCTGTACCTGGAATGTTATGGGTTTTTTGTTCCCCTCGTCACGATACAAGGGCAAACCCCATTCAGTTCAGTTCAGCCGCTCAGTTGTGTCCGACTCTTTGCGACCCCATGGACTGCAGCACGCCAGGCCTCCCTGTCCATCACCAACTCCCAGAGTTTACTCAAATTCATGTCCATTGAGTCGGTGATGCCATCCAACCATCTCATCCTCTGTCGTCCCCTTCTCCTCCCGCCTTCACTCCATTAGCATTCTCCTTCAAACTCCTGCCCACTCCATCTAGAATCACCAGTCTTCAAGTGTCTCCCTGCATTAAAATATTTTTAGCCTCCCGCCTGTACAAATTTTATTGGTAACTTTACAAAATAAAATGCATCCTGTAACACAGAAACATACACATTACCATAGTGAAAGAGACAGCCAATGGGAATTTGTTGTATGATTCGGGGAACTCAAACTGGGGCTCTGTAACAACCTAGAGGGGTAGGATGGGTTGGGAGGTGGCAGGGAGGTCCAAGGGGGAGGGGACATAGGTCTACCTATGGCTGACTCATGTAGATGTGTGGCTGAAACCAACACAATATTGTAAAGCAATTACCCTTCAATTAAAAACAAATAAATTTAGTTATATTCAGAATGCATCTCTTTTCTGTGTAAAAAGGAAAACCCCTTGGTGTTCAAACAAGCCTATTTTTATGAGAAGCCTGGGCCCATATGCAGATGGGCAGCTTGTGTCTCTGTGATCCTCTGGGACAAAGGACCCCGCTTGGAGGAGGTGTGTCTGGCTCACCCATTTCAGCCCTCACCAAGATCACCGGCTCCCCCTAGGGCAGGTTTCTCAGAAAGAACCCTGGGCCAGTCCTCCCGAGGCTGGCAGAGGAGCCGGGATCCCATGATGGACAGAAGCTGGCACGAAGCGGCACACTGGGAATCAGGGGCCTGGGAGTTTCCCACACATGGCAGAGGCCAGACAGGAACGCAGGAAGGTGAGTGCTTCATGCAAACGAAGATAGAGACACTTTCTG
This sequence comes from Cervus elaphus, assembly GCF_910594005.1. Lineage (NCBI taxonomy): Eukaryota > Metazoa > Chordata > Mammalia > Artiodactyla > Cervidae > Cervus > Cervus elaphus. Next base: position 22,044,811 of record NC_057844.1, read on the forward strand.
CCCTCGGGACTTTATTAGCAAGTTAGGAGAGAAGGCCAGAGCAGACGATGCTCAAGTAGAAAAAAACACTCCGACTTGAGGAGCCGGTGGTGAAGGAGAATTTGCGAAGGGTGAGGTGTCGGCTCCTCACCCCCGGGGAACTGGCCATTCCCAGACTGAGACAGCACTGCGTGACTTTTACACTAGCTTATGTACAGGACTTCCCAGGGAGTTCTTCGTGCTAAAGAACCCACCTGCCAATGCAGGAGATGCAGTTTCGATCCCTGGGTCAGGAAGATCCCCTGGAGGAGAGCATGGCAACCCACTCCACTATTCTTGCCTGGAGAATCCCATGGACGGAGGAGCCTATGGGGTGGTCAATGGACAGAGGAGTCTATGGGGTCCCAAAAAGTCAGACATGACTGAAGGGACTTAGCACATGAGCAGGATATGAAACAAAACCCACAGAACACCACCTCAAAGCTCACTGGAGGGAGTGCTCTTCAACAAAACTGCCTGTGGTTAGACAGCCCAAAGTGAAAAAAAATCACAGTAGTTCCATAAGGAGACTGGATGGAGCCCAAAAGAGAAACACTGAGATGATATCAAAGAGCCAAACCCAACCTTTCGACTCCACAGTTAGTCAGTCACATGTACCTTCAACTTGCTTGGTTGCCCTCCTTATCTGGGGCCAACTCTGCTGTCTCTAAGGTCCCAGTGACTCCAGGTCCATCTCCTTGGAGCTGAACAAGGATGAGATACAACACACCAGGCTGACTGGCCATGCTCTGATTCCTGACCACTAACTTAGAGAAGCCTTGGTGCCCCCAGCAGTCCAGCTCCATCTCCCTGGTCCTCCCCCTCCTCACCCTCCTCCCTGCTTCTCTGACCTCCATTCCACCCCACACCCTCCACCCCCAAGGATAAGCCCACTCCTGCTTCCCAAAACAAACGATCAGAAAAGAACTTGCAAAGATCTCAACCACCCACTCACTTGATTAGAGCCTTCCCTCCAGTCAATCCTAAAGGAAATCAACCCTGAATATTCACTGGAAGGACTAATGCTGAAGCCAATCCTTTGGCCACCTGATGCAAAGAGCCAACTCTTTGGAAAAGACCCTGATGCTGGGAAAGATTGAGGGCGGGAGGAGAAGGGGACTACAGAGGATGAGATGGTTGGATGGCATCACCAACTCAATGGAAATCAGTTTGAGCAAACTCAGGGAGACAGTGAAGAACAGGGAAGCCTGGTGTGCTGCAGTCCCTGGAGTTGCAAAGAGCTGGCCAAACAACTCTTCTCACTGTTCCCAAGGTCAGTCACCAGGTACCCATGGCTCCTGATTTTCCTCCTACCCGTTGGCGACTCCTCTACGGAGTTCTTCACAAGAGACTAGTCCTCAAACCTCTCAGGGCTGGAGTGGCTCCCAGCTCAGACCTTGGATCCCTTCCTTGTCTGTTCTTCTTGGTGATTTCATTTAGTACAGTAGAAATACCACCTGTGGCCAATAACTCCCAAACTCCACACATATGGACTTAAAAGCTTAACCAGTTTCTCCTGTTGGATATTTCATATGCACCAAACATTAACTTGTCTAAAACTGAGCTGTCTAAACAGAAAAAAATGTCACCTGCAATTCCAGTTCTACAGGGATCAAGCCATCAGCCACTGCAGTTGCACATCCCCCCTAGAGAGCACATTAATTTCCCCTAGGGAATTCAGAATGGAGAAAAACAGGAAACATTCCATGCTTTGGTCCTGAGATAGTTAAGATGCATATCTAGGGAAAAATTTCAATGACTCCCTGCATGCTAAGTCTCTTCAGTCATGTCTGGTTCTTTATGATCCCATGGACTATAGCCCTCCAGGCTCCTCTGTCCATGGGATTCTCCAGGCAAGAATACTGGAGTGAGTTGCCATGCCCTCCCCTCCAGGGCATCTTCCTGGCCCTGGGATGGAACCCACATCTCTTACATCTCCTGCAATGGCAGGCAGATTCTTTACCACTAGCGCCACCTGGGAATTCTAGATTCGTGCACCATCTCAGACAAAGGAAAGCACTAAAATTATTAACTTGAAAAGTCTGTTCTTTGTAACATGCCGTGATCTTTCTATGTCTGATCACATGTTTGTTTTTCCCAGCAAAAAAATCATACATGTACCCTGGCTCCTCCCTTGCCTCTTTGGAACAGTTTTCTCAGAGCAATCTAGAGACTGTCTCCTGGTCTACAGAATTCAATATGGTCCCTGAATAACACTGAAATTCGGTGCTCTCATGGGTCACATTTTTTTTAGTTCTCATGCCCCTTACTTGCTTCTTCCAGTCTTTCCCACCTTAGTAAAAGGCAACTCCTCCTTCCACTCACCCAAGAAAAAAAAATCTTGGATTCATCCTTGCTGAGAATCATCTTTTCCTTTCAAACTCACATATCCTGTCAATTCTATCTCAAATACATCCAGCATCCAACCACTTCTCAGCACCCCCATTGAAGAAGGAATTCATAGGGCCTGGACTCCATCTCAGGCCTGTCCATGCTGATCATGCTCAGCTGCCTCCCCAATGGACTCTGAACTCTCCGCTTAGTGCCTATGGGAACGACAATGGAAGGATAAGAACCCCTCCGGACAGGGGAACCTTGAAGACTGTATCCAGGTTACTCATCACCTAAGAGAAAACATACTCTAATCACCCCTGCCTCTAGACAGTATCTATCGGAATGTAACCACAGGCTTATCGGTTATTAACTGGTTGGAATGCAACTGCGGGCTTATTGATTATTAACTGCTTGAACACATAACACATGAATGATGGGGTTATTGTGATTGTATTTACCCTTCCTTTGTCAGTCTCAAGGAATTTGGGGTGGTGGGTTCAGACACGTACACATGGGGTATAAAGGATTTTCACAAATGCTGGTCGGGGTCCTTGGCTAAGAGGAGGCTCTGCCTTGGGCCCGCTGGCGTAATAAACTGCACTCCACTATCTGCAGTCCTTCTGAGTGAGTTTGTTTCCCGGAACACGTAGCTACAACACCATGACAACATGGTCCAGGCCACGAGCACATCTTACCTGCATTATTAATATAATCGCAGGGACCTCTTGGTTTCTCCTCTTACCTCCTAAAGTCTATTTGCAAAACAAAAGCCAGAGGAATCTTCTTAAAGGGGACCTCAGAGGACGCTATGGCACTTCAGTCATGTCCAACTCTTTGCGACACTGTAGTCCGCCAGGCTCCCCTGTCCACGGGATTCTCCAGGCAAGAACACCGGAGTGGGCTGCCATTCTCTTGATGAGGTTCTCCTAAAAGCCCTGCAGGGGGTTTCCACGTATTTACAAGAAAGGAGAAACCTAAAATCCTTACAGTCAGCCTATCCTCACACCCCTCTCTCCTCAACCAAGACCAGTTTTGCGATGTGGCTGGTCCTGGAACAAAGCAAGGCCGGCTCCTGCCCAGGGCCTTTGTCCCTGACTGCTGCTCCCGGCTTACAGATGTGCTGTGCTGACTCGAGCAGTCATGTCCGACTCTTGGCGACCCCATGGACTATGGCCCGCCAGGCTTTTCTGTCCATGAGATTCTCCATGGAAGAATACTGGAGTGGGTTGCCATGCCCTCCTCCAGGGGATCTTCCCGACCCAGGGATCAAACCCACATCTCCCGCATTGCAGGCGGATTCTTTACCAGCTGAGCCACCACGGAAGCCCAAGAATACTGGAGTGAGTAGTCTACCCCTGCTCCAGCGGATCTTCCCAACCTAGGAATTGAACCGGGGTCTCAGGCACTGCAGGTGGATTCTTTACCAGCTGAGCTACCAGGGAAGCCCAACCCCAACAGCCTGGATCCAGACGACTCACGTCCTTGCCTTCTAATGTCCCTGCTCAAAGGTCACCTTCTCAGGGGCTTCCCCAGTTCCCTTGGGTACAGTTTCAAACATTCTCACTTCCTATGGCTCTTTCCTACTTATTTTTCTCCAGAGAACTCAACCACTGCATGATATAACAAGATATATTTTACTGACTTGTTTACTAGTCTCCCCAGTTAGGATATAAGTTTCACAAGGGCGGGAATTGTCTGTTTTCTTCACTCAGCACTGTATTCCCAGCACAAAAACAGTGCGTCTATTTTAAAGTTTCTTAGTAACTATTTGTTGAATGAATTACAGACAGTACTAAAAACAGCTTACTTTATTTGCTTGCTACCAAACACCAAGTGCTAAACTTTCAGTCAACATTCAAATGGTGCCCCATGCAAAGCTGGCTCTCTCCTTCACTCACCCATTTCTTTCCCCTCCAATCCAGCAGTCTAAGCTCAGACACTACTGTTAGAAAGAAATAACAATTCCCCAACATGGTCATTCGCCCCCAACACCTGCAAATCAAGGCTTCTTTGTAGTTTCAACCCCTCTCAGAAAGGTGACCTATAAAAGAGCCAATGTGAAATTTCCTAATCAAAATTAGTGAGGTCACCTGCAAGATAAAGAGGGGGTTCCCTGCACAGGATCAGAGACAAAGAGGGAGAGAAGTGACAGGACTGATATCCGTGTGGACCAAGTTGGGGTGAGAAGGGGCAGGTGGAATGAATTGGGAGAAAGGGACCAACAGACATACACGCCCACGTGTGAAACAGATAGTGGGAAGCGGCTGGATAGCACGGGGGCTCAGCCCGGTGCCCCGTGACGACCCAGCGCGGGTGGGCGTGGGGGCAGGAAGCAGGCTCAAGAGGGAGGGGACACATGTACACATATGGCTGATTCACGCTGTTGTACAACAGAAACTAACACAACATTTTAAAAGAATTATACTCTAATTGGAAAGAAAAAAAAAAAAGACTTCTCATTTTAGAGCAAATATTCTTATAGTTAAAAGATCCCTGCCCCCCAAAAGATGTCCTAGCCCCAAATAATCTCCCCTTTTTTGTGCTAATACCTTCATCGCCCACCCTTCCACCTGTTAGAGCCTTCCATTTTATCTGTCTGCCCCTTGGAGTGCCCTGCCAATGCTGGGTGAGATGCTGCCTAACACTCCTGCTCATTCATGTCTGACTCTCTGTGACCCCATGGACTATAGTCGTGCCAGGCTCCTCTGTCCTTGGGATTCTCCAGGCAAGAATACTGGAGTGGGTTGCCATTTCCTTCTCCAGGGGATCTTCCCCACCCAGAGATCAAACCTGAGTCTCTTGTGTCTCCTGCATTGGCAGGTGGATTCTTTACCACTGCACCACCTGGGAAGCCCAGTATCAAGCAAGATAGACTTTAAAGCAAAGACTACTATCAGAAACAAAGGGACATGTTATAATGATAAAAGTCAATCTGCCAGGAAGATAGAAAAGTCATAAACATATGCATCTAATAACAGAATACAAATATAGATGAACCAAGAACTGACAGAAATGGAAAGAAAGATAATTCAACAGTATCAGCTGGATACTTCGATATCCACTGTTAATAATGGATAAAAAAAAAAAACTAGGCAGAAGATCAAGCAGAAAATATGTGATACTGCCGTCTTATAATAAGACATACGTATTTGGTCTCCATTCCCTTTCTGTCACAGAGGTCCTAAAACTCATGGAATTTCCAAAGTGCTAGAAAAATGATAAAGGTGTCTTTTGTCACAGCTAACAAGGTGACTTCTAAAAGACCCAAGGATAGGGGCTGGTTGCCAGGGGAACCAAGAGGTGATTACAGGGTTCAAACATTTAGTCCCACCCAACACTCTGGGGAGGGTAGAGTGGCTGGAGATCAAGTTCAACCACTGACAGCCAATGATTTAATCATTCATGCCTCCACAACAACCCCAGAGGACTGGTTTTCCAGACTTTCCAGGCTGGTGACCATGTGAAGACTTGGGGAGAATTGCGTGACCAGAGACCATAGAAGCTCTGTGGCTCTTCCCACATAATTTGCCAAATGCATCTCTGTCTTCCTACAGTTCCTGAGTTGTATCCTTTTGTAATACACTGCTAATCTAGTAGATAAATATTTCTGAGTTGTGGGCCCCCTTAGCAAATGAAACCCAAAGAAGCATAGGTGACAACCTGGACTTGTGACTGGTGTCTGAAGTGGAAGGACAAGGGGGCCAGTCTTGCAGGACTGAGCCCATAACCGACGGGAGCTGATGCTCTCTCCAGATAGACACTATTGCAAATGTGTTAAATTGTCGGACACCCACTGGTGCCCGAGAATTGGTGTAAGAGGTAAAAAACACACATTGAAATTGGTATCAGACTCACAGGAGAGAAAACATGAACAACTAACATATCTACAGAACCTTCCTCCCAATGACAGTATAATATTCATTCTTTTCAGGTACACATGGAACATTCTCTAGGCTTCACCACATGCTAGGCCATAAAACAAACCTCAGTTCACTTAAAATAACAGAAATAACACAAAGTATGATCTCTGACAACAATGGAATCAGAAATCAGTAACAGAAAGAATTTGGGGACATTTACAAATACATGGAAATTAAATAAGACACTCCGAAATAACCAAAGGGTCAAAGAAGAGGTCAATAGGAGATTAGGAAATACTTTGAGATAAATGAAAATGAAGATACAACACACGGTAAGACAAACCTTATGGGATGCAGGTAAGGCAGTACTTAGAGAGAAACTTACAGCTGTGAACTTCTCCATTAAGAAAGAAGAATCTCAAATCAATAACCTAAAATTCTGCCTAAGATACTGGAAAAGAAAGACGAAACCTAAAGCAAGCAGAAGGGAGGCGTATCAGTGTCCTATGAGGTAACAAAATACCACACACTGAGTATTAGAAATTTAATCTCTCACAGCTCTTAAGGCTAGAAGTCAAGATTTTCCTTTTTGGGACTCTGAGGAAGAATCTCTTCCACATCCCTCTCCTACCTCCTGGTGGATGCTGGCAAGCTTCAGGACTTCCTGGTTTACGGAAGCATCATTCCAATCTGTCTCTGTAACCACATGGCTTCCTCCTCTCTGTCTTCACATGGTGTCCTTATACCAACATCAGTGACTGGACTCAGGGCCCACTATAACGCAACAGGGGGGCCTCCCTAGTGGCTCAGATGGGAAAGAATCTGCCTGCAATGCAGGAGACGTGGGTTCAATCCCATGTTGGGAAGATACCCTGGAAAAGGAAATGGCAACCCACTGCAGTATTCTTGCCTGGAGAATCGCATGGATAGAGGAGCCTGGTGGGCTACAGTCTGTGGTCACAAAGAGTCGACACAACTGTGTGACTAAGCACACACACACATGATGCAGTAGGACCTCATTTTAATTCAACTGATTAGATCTGCAGAAGATCCTATTTCCATGTAATATCACATTCACAGGTATCAGGACTCAAGACTTCAACATATCTATTAGAGAACACAATTAAACACACTCAAAAGAAAATAAAAAATATTAGAGTGGAATAGCAAAAGACAGAATAGAAAAACAGAGGAAATCGTCAAAACCAAAAGCTGACTCTTTGAAAAGACCAACAAAATTGACAAACCTTTAGCTAGAATGATCTATGAGAAAAAGACAGAAGACTAAAATTATTAGAATTAGAAATGAAAGATGATTATTACTTATCTTACAGAAATAAAGACTATAAAGGAACACCAAGAAACAACGTTTTGTTATTGTTCAGTCACTAAGTTGTGTTCCGCTCTTTGCAATCCCATGGACTATGGCATGTGAGGCTCCTCTGTCCTTCACTATCTCCCAGAGTTTGTTCAAATTCATGTCCATTGAGTCAGTGATGCTATCTAACCATCTCTCTGTTGTCCCCTTCTCCTTTTGCCCTCAACCTTTCCCAGCATTGGGGTCTTTTCCAATGAGTCAGTTCTTTGCATCAGGTGGCCAAAGGATGGGAGCTTCAGCATCAGTCCTTCCAATGACTGTTTTGATCTCCTTGCAGTCCAAGGGATGCTCAAGAGTCTTCTCCAACACCACAGTTCAAAAGCATCAATTCTTCAGCACTCAGCCTTCTTTGTGGTTCAACTCTCACATCCATACATGACTACTGGAAAAACCAGAGCGTTGACTTATGAACTTTTGTCGGCAAAGTGCTGTCTCTACTTTTCAATACACTATATAGGTTTGTCATAGCTTTCCTTCCCAGAAGCAAGCAAGCATCTTTTAATTTCATGGCTGCAGTCACCATCCACAGTGATTCTGGAGCCCAAGAAATGAAAATCTGACACTGCTTCTACTTTTTCCCCTTCTATTTGCCATGGAGTGATGAGACCAGATGCCATAATCTTCGTTTTTTTAATACTGAGTTTCAAGCCAGCTTTTTCACTAAGAACAACTATATACCAAAAAATTAGATACCTTAAATGAAATGGACAAATTCCTTAGAATACACTAACTACCAAAACTGACTCAAGAAATAAGATACTCTGAACCAACCTGTAATAAGATACTCAATTAGTAATAATAAAAAATCTCCCCCCAAGAAAGCTCAAGCTCAGACGGCTTCAACATTGAATTCTATCAAACATTTGTAAGAAGGGAGCACTTCTCAACTCATTCTGAGACCAGTATCACCCTGATATCAAAACCAGAAAAGACATCATGAGAAAACAAGAGAAACGAGAAAAACAATCTAGTATCTCTCATGAATATGGACACAAAATTCCTGTACGAGATAGTAAGTAACCAAATCCAGCAACACATAAAAAAGGGCTACATGCCATGACCAAGTAGGATTTGTCCCAGGAATCCAAGTTAGGCTTAACATTCAAAAATGAATTAATGTAATATACCATTTGGAGCAGGAAATGGCAACCCACTCCAGTATTCTTGCCTAGGAAGTTACATGGACCAAGGAGCCTGGCAGGCTACAGTCCATGGGGTTGCAGAGTCGGACACGCCTTAGTGACCAAACAACAATACATCACATTAACAGAATAAAAAGTAAAAGACACATGGTCACCTCAATAGACACTGAACAAACATCTGATCAAATCCGAAATCTTTTCATGTAAAAACACTCAAGAAATTAGGAGGTGGAGGGAACTTCCTCAACCTGATAAAGAGCATGAAAAACCCATAGCTAACATCCTACTTCATGGTGAAAGGCTGAAAGCTTTCCCCCTAAGATCAAGAAGAAGACAAAGACGCCATCTATACAAAATGTTCACAATAGGAAAATCTATAGAGACAGAAAGTCCAGTAGAGGTTGCTCAGGCACAGGGGTCATTGGAAGATGGGGGGGTGATAGCTAGCGTGGGCAGGATTTCTTTCTCAGGTGATGAAAATGTCCCCAAATTGATTGTGAAGATGTTTGCACATACCTGGGAATTTCATGGTATGTGAATCATATCTCAATCAAGCCTTTTTTTTTTTTTTTTTTTTAATGTAGCAGAGAGACCATTAAAATAAGAATTAGAGAGGATATGCCTTTGCCATTCATGGAAGCCCAAACAAAAACAGTTTCGGGAGCGTGGTGAGGCAACAGAAGTGGACAGACTGCAGAAACCTACAAAGCTCACCAAGTCTTTCAAGGAGAATGGATAAACCATGCCACCTTCCCAACAGCACACTGCACCGCTGTGGACCTTAGAAACATAGTGTTCTACTGAGACAACCTAGCCTCAGAAAACTAAACACACTTTAATATCATTTTCACAAAGCTCAGAAACAAGCAAAAAACTAAATAATACATTGTTCAGGCAATCATATATGTGATAAGACACAGACACACACCCCCCCCCCCCCCCAAAAAAAAAGCTGGGTTACAACAAACACAAAATTGAGGCTAGTAGCTACCTCTATAGTGGGTATTTCTCCGGGCGACACAAGACAAGCAGGGAAGAGCTGAGTTCCCTCAATGCCAAGAAGCCATGGCATTGATAATTCTCTTGTTCTTGGGTCAGGTGTTCTCTAGTTTATTATGCTTTACAACTATCTACGTATGTGTGTATGTTTATATATCAATGTCTTTTATATTCAATAAACTAATAATAATAAAGCAAAGATGTTAAAGTGAGTGGAGGCATGGAAACAAGCAAGTACAGATGATTCTTCCTCAAAGTCTGAGGAAGAGGAGAGAGGGAAGTAGTACAACAGCCAGGGGGAGACACGAGGCAAGGAGACTCCAGGGTGAAGGCAGACGGACGACTTTATGAGGCTGAGGAAGAAAAGCCTGCAGAGAGAGGAAAGACTAGCGGCGAAGAGAAGACAAAACAAGACCTGATCAGACCAATAAAGGCTCCAGAGCCTGCAGAGAGGAAGGAAGATGAGAGGATCTTGAAATGAAGGTGGGCTTCCTGAGACGAGGGATGGGCAAATGAAAACAGACTGGAGATCTACACAAAATATGGAGAGAAGGTGCAGAGAGACAGGCAGAAGTTGAAGAAAATCACACGCAGTGGTATCAGTTTTCTCCAGGTAAGAAGTGAGGTCATTTGTCGAGAATTTAAGGGAAGACAAGAGACTGAGCAGAAGGCTCGCTGCAGGTGGTGAAGGCTTGAAAGAGTGACTCACAGGTTGACTAATAAGACAAAGGCATTTGCAGGCACCATCGAGATTAGAAACAAATTGTCAGGGGCACCAGCCACACGGTTGCCTGAATTTCCATAGCAATTCTGAGGAGAAGAGAGGGCAGTTTGTATGCTGATACTGGAGAAACAGGATGGAGGGACAAAAAGTCTAGCATGCCGGTGAAAAAATTACTCAAACTAAACCAAGAGTCTGTCGGGACAGAGAAAGAGAGGCCAGAGACTCTATAATGGTAATAACAACAACAGACCCACTGATGGACAGCTTTTAAAACTGTTTTTAAAAAGTATATCTATAATGTTGGCACCATCGATTTTAGAGGGAAAAAAAAAATGAAGAAGAGATTGGGATAAAATATGACAAAGATGTTAAATGTCGGTTCTCTTTGAATTGCAAGAAGGTATGTTTTAATTCTAAAACCAACAGCTACTGCAGCAAAAGCAAACAAACGAAGTTTACAAACAGACTTATGACAGTCATCCTGTTAAAAAAGAAACAACACACCCCTTAGGGAGTCACCTGTGCTCAACCCCACATCAGCAAACAAGACAGAATATATAACCTAACTGCACCTTTAGTCTCTTCTGGGAACATCATGACCTTCAACCAGTCAAGTCTGCAACTAGCTGGGCAGCACTAGTTGGGTAATCTGCCTGACAGACACCTGCTTTCCCCAATGGGAAGGTAACCTGACCTGAAACAACCATCTCTTTGCTAGAATAACTTGCTCTGTCTCCTATGCCTATATGTCCTCTACTTTGTACGGCTCCTTGGAGCCCCTTTCTTTCTGTGAAGATAGGAGGCTGGCTGATTTGTGAATAATTAAATAAAGCCAATTAGATCTTTTTTTAAATTAATTAATTAATTTGGCTGCACCGAGTTTTTGTTGCAGCATGTGAGCTCCTGTTTGCAGCATGTGGGGTCTAGTTCCCTGACAAGGGATGGAACCCAGGCCCTCTGTACTAGGAGCCCAGAATCTTAACAACTGGCACACCAGGGAATTCCCCCCAATTAGATCTTCAGTTGAATTTTTTTTTTAACAATCCTGAGAATGGCAGGAATAGAAGTAAATTGCCCCTTTTGGTCTTTATTTTCCAGATTTTTGTTATAGAGGTAAATTACTTTTATAATAGCAATTTCCCAACAAATTTTAGATGTTTCTAATGCCTGATGCTGGGGATGGCTTTTAGTTTGCAGAGGAACCGGGCTTTCAACAAAGCTGCTACAAGATTCAAGCACCATGGATTTCACAATTACTGGTGTTTTAAAACTCCTTATTTGCAGAGTTAGTTATATCACAATAAAAGATTCACTCTCTGTTCTGCCCTCTACTTTTATCTCGTCAACCTTTGATCTGCTCAGATTTTCTCTTTTAACCTAATTTAGAAAAAAAAAAAAAGTCACAAACATTCCAGAATTCCACTTGGCAGTGATTCCAACTCTACAGATAGAAATAACACTGCACACACTTGATCTCGGATTTGTCCTCGCTATTGAAAGGTTGCTGAATCATGCAAAGATGTCGGGATTCTTGGCCTCCGGAGGAGAAGAATTCAATCCAGGGCCAGAGACGAGGCTGGGTCGCTCAGAGCTTTTGTGTAATAAAGTTTTATTAAAGTATAAAGGAGATAGAGAAAGCTTCTGACATAGACATCAGAAGGTGGTAGAAAGAGTACCCCCTTGCTAGTGTTAGCAATGGAGTTATATACTCTCCAATGAATCCAAAGAATGTCTGGAGGTTGTAAAGACCTCACCAGACCTACTCCCATAATTTACATTTTAAGATAACAGAATTGGCCAGAAGGTTTAATCCAAAGACTGTCCTCAGGCAGGATACATCCTTGTAAAGACCAGACCTACTCCCATAATTTATGTTTTAGAAAGTGAAAGTGAAAGTGAAGTCGCTCAGTCATGTCCAACTCTTTGCGACCCCATGGATTGTAGCCCACCAGGCTCCTCCATCCATGGGATTTTCCAGGCAATAGTACTGGACTGGGTTGCCATTTCCTTCTCCAGGGGATCTTCTTGACCCAGGGATCGAACCTGGGTCTCCCGCGTTGTAGACCGAATTTATGTTTATGTCTAATTTATGTTTTAAGATAACAGAATTAGCCAGAAGGTTTAATCCAAAGACTGTCCTCAGGCAGGATACATTATTGTTATATAATCCTAAAGAATGTAGAGGAAGCCCGGCCCTGCCGCTGGAGCGTGAGGGATCACTCGAATTCCGTTTGGAGGCTTCTTTGAGCTCGCAGAGTAGACATCATGAGCAAAGCACACCCTCCTGAGTTGAAGAAATTTATGGACAAGAAGTTATCATTGAAATTAAATGGTGGCAGACATGTCCAAGGAATACTGCAGGGATTTGATCCCTTTAGGAATCTTGTGATAGATGAATGTGTGGAGATGGCAACTAGTGGGCAACAGAACAATATTGGAATGGTGGTGATACGAGGAAATTGTATCATCATGTTAGAAGCCTTGGAACGAGTATGAACAACGGCTGTGTTCACCAGAGAAATCAACTGCTTCCATGTGTCCCCTTCGCCACAATTTACTACCAGAAAAATTGGGTTGTGTACATTTTCTTACTGAACTTTTTTGTTAAACTTTTGTAATAGCCAAAAAAAAAAAAGAATGTAGAGAAAAAAAAAAGTAAAAAGTTTGTCCTTTCTTCCTCCTTGAATATTCCAGACCTCTCTCTCCTTGGGGATCCCTAGACTTCTTATCAACCTGCCTAGGAAATGACTCTCATTCCCTTTTCTTTTAGGAGAATTATGTTGCCAAGGGAAAGGGGTGTCATTTTCATTCCATAACTACTTCCTGCTGTTTAGGGGCGTAGCCCCTAAATTGTTGAGGCAACATATTCTCCTTTTTTTTTTTTTTTTCATTTTATTAGTTGGAGGCTAATTACTTTACAATATTGTAGTGGTTTTTGCCATACATTGACATGAATCAGCCATGGATTTACATGTGTTCCCCATCCCGATCTCCCCTCCCACCTCCCTCCCCATCCCATCCCTCTGGGTCTTCCCAGTGCACCAGCCCTGAGCACTTGTCTCATACATCCAACCTGGGCTGGTGATCTGTTTCACCCTTGATAGTATACTTGTTTCAATGCTGTTCTCTCAGAACATCCCACCCTCGCCTTCTCCCACAGAGTCCAAAAGTCTGTTCTATACATCTGTGTCTCTTTTTCTGTCCTGCATATAGGGTTATCGTTACCATCTTTTTAAATTCCATATATATGCGTTAGTATACTATATTGGTCTTTATCTTTCTGGCTTACTTCACTCTGTATAATGGACTCCAGTTTCATCCATCTCATTAGAACTGATTCAAATGAATTCTTTTTAATGGCTGAGTAATATTCCATTGTGTATATGTTCCATAGCTTCCTTATCCATTCATCTGCTGATGGGCATCTAGGTTGCTTCCATGTCCTGGCTATTATAAACAGTCCTGCAATGAACATTGGGGTGCACGTGTCTCTTTCAGATCTGGTTTCCTCAGTGTGTATGCCCAGAAGTGGGATTGCTGGGTCATATGGCAGTTCTATTTCCAGTTTTTTAAGGAATCGCCACACTGTTCTCCATAGTGGCTGTACTAGTTTGCATTCCCACCAACAGTGTAAGAGGGTTCCCTTTTCTCCACACCCTCTCCAGCATTTATTGCTTGTAGACTTTTGGATAGCAGCCATTCTAACTGGTGTGTAATGGTACCTCGTTGTGGTTTTGATTTGCATTTCTCTGATAATGAGTGATGTTGAGCATCTTTTCATGTATTTGTTAGCCATCTTTATGTCTTCTTTGGAGAAATGTCTGTTTAGTTCTTTGGCCCATTTTTTGATTGGGTCATATATTTTTCTGGAATTGAGCTGCAGGAGTTACTTGTATATTTTTGAGATTAATCCTTTGTTGCTTCGTTTGCTATTATCTTCTCCCATTCTGAAGGCTGTCTTTTCACCTTGCTTATAGTTTCCTTTGTTGTGCAAAAGCTTTTACATTTAATTAGTTCCCATTTGTTTATTTTTGCTTTTATTTCCAATATTCTTGGAGGTGGGTCATAGAGGATCCTGCTGTGATTTACGTTGGAGAGTGTTTTGCCTATGTTCTCCTCTAGAGGTTTTATAGTTTCTGGTCTTACATTTAGATGTAACATATTCTCCTAGCCCTCATATTGAGGGTCTCTGATCCAGGGGCCCCAAGTAATAGTTGGAGGAAGCTGTGGCACTCATAGGAGCTCAGACAACCATTTGTAAATTAAAAGCTTTTAGATGGTTAGAAAACCCCATTATACAGTTACAAATGTAAGGCAAAATAGTCATCAAAATGAAAAGTCACATTATGTCCATAGTTACATCAGTCCATCTTAGGGTTGTTAGATGTTTAAGAAGTTTAAGAAGAGGCATCACATGCGATTGTTGAAGGTATTTGAAGACTTGCTGCATAGTTTAAAGTTAGGAATTGGACCGGGCAGGCCGCCGTGCTCAAAAAATAAATAAATAAATAAAAAATAAAAATAAATAAAGTTAGGAATTGGGAACAATCGTGATCAGGTGTTTCATTTTCCTTCTCAGGAAGGAAAGTGGAAGGATTTAAATTTCCACAAACTTTGAGCTTAGTTACTGGTCCTTCTAACAACAATGACTGATATTTAAGAAGTTTACTATCTGTTATCCAAATATTAACCTTAGAGTTTAAGATTCCACTCACATCATGAGAAGTCAGTACAGTAAGGTTTTGTCCATTAATTATTTTTAAAGCTTCAGGTGCTAATAACGCCATTGCCCCAATTACTCATAGGCAGTGGGGCCACCCACGTGCAATTACATCTAATTCTCTGCTTAGATAAGCAATAGGTTGCTAGTGAGGCCCTTGGGGTTGTGTTAAAACTCCCAAGGCCATACCTTTTCTTTCAGTGACAAACAAGTTAAATTCTGACCCTGTGGGCAAGGTCAGAGTGGGAGCTTGCAGACAGCAGTCTGAAGAACCTTAAAAGCCTTTTGAGTATCTGGAGACCAAACCAGTTTGTCGGTTCGGGCCTGCTGGGTTTCAGCTGTAAGTTTATATAAAGGCCGGGCAAGTTCCCCACAACCTGGAATCCAAATAGGACAGTAGCCTGTAGATTCCCCAGAATCCTCTCAATTGTCTTATTAAAGTCATAGGTAGGGGATGGTTCAGTATAGGTTTAATTCTCTCCGGGCCTATGGCCCTAGTCACTTCTGATATGGTTAGGCCCAGATATCTAACAGATTGTTGACAAAGCTGAGCCTTTTCTCTTGATGCCTTGTAACCACAGCCTGCCAGAAAGTTTAGGAAGTCTTCTGCTGCTCGTGAACAAGCTTCCTCTGTCTCAGCACAGAGCAAAATACCATCTACATATTGTAACACCACCGCTTCAGAGCTATTAAAGTTTTGTAGATCCCGTGACCAAACTATGTCCAAATAAGTGAGGACTGTCATGAAATTCCTGGGGCAAAACCGTCCAGGTTAACTGAGAAGCTGGCTGCGAAGGGTCTTCAAAGGCAAATAGAAATTGACTTTCCTCTGCCAAAGGCACTGAATAGAAGGCATCTTTCAAATCAATTACTGAGAAATATTTGGCTCATTCAGGAATTTCAGACAATAGAGTATAAGGATTAGGCACCACAGGGTGTAAAGGACTACAGCCTCATTTATTATTCGTAAATCTTGAACTAATCTCCATTTACCATTTGATTTCTTTATACCCAAAATAGGAGTGTTGCATGGACTGTTACAGGGAACTAATAGTCCCTGCTCCTTTAAATTCTCAATGATGGGTTTTAACCCTTCTTTAACCTCAGGTTTCAGTGGATACTTCTCATGTGGAAATAAGTGAGGGTCTTTGAGCTTGACAACCACAGGAATAGCATTTTGTGCTTGACCACAGATTTTCCATCAGCCCATATTCTAGGATTTACATTTTGTTCAACTAAAGGGAGAGAAAGGGAGGGCTCCATATTAATGAATACAGAGGCATGGACCTTGCTCAGTATATCCCTCACCAAAAAAGATGAGGGTGATTCTGGCACAATCAGAAACTTGTGTGAAAACAGCACAGAATCCCAGTTGCAAGATAAAGAATAACTGAAATAATATCTTTTGGCTCATCCAGACAGTCCTATTATGGAAGTGGATCGGGAAGAAAGTGGGCCAGGGGCTTCAGTAAGCATGGAGTAATTTGCCCCAGTATCTAAAAGGAAACTGACGGACTGGCCTCCCACAGTTATCAATACCTGGGGTTCCTCAGGTGTAATTAGGATGGGAGCTCGTGTGGGGACCCCCGGGCACCTTCAGCCTGATTGTCTTGAGAGTCCGACCCCTGAAACCTACGTCTCTGGGGGCAGTCTCTCTTCCAGTGTGGTCCTTTGCAGACCAGACATGGAGCCGGGGGCGGCTTAGATGCCTGAGGGCAATCCCGCTTGAGATGCCCCTCCTTTCCACAGTAATAGCAAGCCCATCCCTTTTCACCTGGGTCCCTCTGGGCATTTCTCTCAGGCTGTTTAAGAATGGTTCTCATAGCCATTGTGAAGGCTTCCGCCTGTTCCTTTGTCTTTCTCTGCCTTTCTTTTCCTCATACTCCCTTCCATAATAGACTGTCTGAGCCAGTTGTAACAGATTATCTAAAGATTGATTTGGTCCATACGCCTGTATAGCTTACAGTGGATATCTGGAGCCGAATGAATGAGAAATCTATCCTTTAAGATCACTTTTCCTTCTTCACTTTTGGGATCAGTCTCAGTGAATCTGCGAAGGGCTCCTCTCGGTCTATCTAGGAATTTACCAGAAGCTTCCTTCTCCTCCTGTTCTATGTCTGTCAATTTGCCATAGTTAAAGGCTTAGCACGCGCTTGTCTGAGTCCTTCAAGAATACATCTGACAAAATGACTCTGATCCCATCTTCCTTTCACTGTGTTGTAGTCCCAGTCTGGTTCTGTAGCTGGGACGGCCTGATTTCCCAGTGGGGAGGGCGGTCCTCCCTCTTCCCTACTGATTCATTACCAAGCCATTCATCTCCACAAGCAACCGCTTTTCCCAAAACTCAAGACTCAAGTCTTTGAGTCGGGAGTCAGCGTTTGTCCCAGGATATACATCGCATCCTTCCAAGTAAGGTCATAAAGCAGAGTAACACCTTTAAAAGCTCTAATATATTTTTCTGGCTCCTCTAAATAGTCTCCCATCCTCCTTGATTTTTTGTATTTCTTGATAAGAAAAGGGCTTATTAACTCTCATAGACTGATTATTTCTCCCAGTGGGTGCTTCATGAAGAGGCAACAGCGTCTGTGGCTGGCTGTTCCTCAGTCTCTCTTTCTGCTCTATGCATATGATCCCAGGGATGGATTGGAGAAACCTGCTTTTCTTTATCTCTTTGTCTCCTGTCCTCCATCTCATCTAGCAAAGTAGGAGCTCAGGAGGGAGCTGAAGGAGTCACACCCAAATCTATACCCTTAGGACATAAGTCTGGCATATTTCGCAGAGAGAAAAAGGGCAACACATATGCTACTTCTACCCATTTCCCTTGTTTTCTACAGAACCGGTCTAATTGTAAAACAGTATTATACTTAAGAGATCCTCCAACTGGCCACCATTCACCGTCCTCCAGTGGGTACCGCGGCCATGCAGTATCACATAGGAAGACCAGGTGTGTCTTCTTTAAGCCCTGGGGATCAAATCTATCCCAGTTATTCAGGATACAGTTCAAAGGAGTGAGGCTGGAATTGTTAGCTCCCATCTGTGACAGAGAAAAAAAGCGACCAGCGCCGTTTTCTACCGGAGGCGTCCCTCCCTGCTCTAGATGGGGGTATAGACAGACTTCACACCAAAGCTTTCCTTCCCTGGTCGGACTTAAGTCTGTCCCTTACCGACGCAGGCGACCTACTCGGCCCTCCCGGTTCCGCCACCGAGATGGGGTGGGGATGCACCAGGGGTAGGCCTGACGGCATCCCTGACTGACGTCCAGCTCCTCACCATTAAAACCTTGCTTGCCTCTGATGCCACCTGGGGTGCAATCAGAGTAACCTTCCAGAATGCCTCCCAGGCTAAACCGCTGGGGGAAACGTTAGTCACCTGAGTGCCTGTGCACGACCCTGAGTATATTCCTAACCACAGTAAGACCGATATAAACATGAGACTGAGATGTTTCTTCCAAGCGTCAGCACACCAGCATGAGCCTCCTCTTATCCACTAAGAGCGTTACCAAAGGAAGAAAAATATCCCTTGTAGTTCCGATCTGAGTAACCTTTAACCTCAGAGATGCTCTTGGAGCTAGAACTCCATCTAGTTTCCAAACTTTCCATGCCTAGCAAGGCTAGGTGCTTCCTGACTACCAACCCAAGTTTGGGAACCTAAGTCATAGTACGCAGTAACAGATCACAAGTCCCTTGAAAGTCTATGATCCGATAGATTAGGTTAGTACTTCTAGTTTTCAAGGAGTTATGAAATGGTCAAAGAGACCAAAAAGCTTGGCAGAGAAAGGAGAGTTCGGTCCACACGCTTTGCCCATTTCTAATTGGTTCCCGAAGGAGACGTTGGGTGCCTCTTGGCATTGGCAGTTCGGTATAAACCCTCAACAGGTTTCTGCCATAAGCCATATGAGGTTACCACGGAACCGCAGAGCAGGGCTCCTCACTTGCTCCGCGCAGGGCATGTCATTCATTCACACAAGCACACCGTAGAGTTAGTAAAGTACAGCAGGAAACATGTTCGCTAGGAGAACAAAGAACTGGAGCTCCAAGCATCCTCACCTTGTCCTGAAGGATCCCGGACGAGCCCCCAAGATGAAAGGTTGTTGCTGAATCACACAAAGACGTCCGGGTTCTTGGCCTCCGGAGGAGAAGAATTCAATCCGGGGCCAGAGACGAGGCTGGATCGCTCAGAGCTTTTGTGTAATAAAGTTTTATTAAAGTATAAAGGAGATAGAGAAAGCTTCTGACATAGACATCAGAAGGTGGTAGAAAGAGTACCCCCTTGCTAGTGTTAGCAATGGAGTTATATACTCCAAAGAATCCAAAGAATGTCTGGAGGTTGTAAAGACCTCACCAGACCTACTCCCATAATTTACATTTTAAGATAACAGAATTGGCCAGAAGGTTTAATCCAAAGACAGTCCTCAGGCAGGATACATCCTTGTAAAGACCAGACCTACTCCCATATTTTACATTTTAAGATAACAGAATTAACCAGAAGGTTTAATCCAAAGACTGTCCTCAGGCAGGATACATTATTGTTATATAATCCTAAAGAATGTAGAGGGGGAAAAAAAAAGTTTGTCCTTTCTTCCTCCTTGAATATTCCAGACCTCTCTCTCCTTGGGGACCCCTAGACTTCTTATCAACCTGCCTAGGAAATGACTCTCACTATCTACGCTATGCTATCAGTGAACAGTGCTCATGTCACTGGCCTATCCCCATGCTTGCAATGGAGAGGAGAATGCATGTCAGATAAAAACACATTTATAAAGCCAGCATGCTCACACCCCTGTAATGTATTCCCCAGTTACAACAGTATCAGATGTGCTCTGTGTTGGGGCTGCCAGGATAACCACCGGCCTCTGACATTAGGACGCTCAGGAGTGTAGACTCCACAAAAAAAGGGGCAAAACAGCCGTCTCCCAGTTCCTCTTTAGGCTCTTCAGCCACCTGCAGTCTGGCTGGTGCTGGTCATTGTCCGAGGCCTCTAGCAAGGTTCCAACAGCTCCACTCCCTTGAGGAGTGTCTCAAACTCTCCTATCTTGGGCATAAAGTCCGAACTCCTGATCTGAAAAACTGGGCCTTCCATAATCACTTTCCAAGCCACTCACAGCCTCCCAAATGCATCCTTCCAGTCCTGTCCTCTACCAGCAACATCCTTCCTTCCAGTCCACTGTGATTCCGGCCAACGCCCACTCCTCCTCCAAGACCCCACTCCTCCAAGACCTCACCACTGCCTCCAGAGCACTTTTGCACCCCTCCCTCCCAGGAGAGGCCGATCACCCTTGTCTGTGCGACCTACCCTGTGAGGACACCTCTGCTCCAGCACCTATGACTGCCGGCTCCAAGAGCACAGGGCGGACCTCTGTTCATCTCTCCATCCTCTGCTCAGCCCCCGCAAGTGAACAGAAGGTGCTCCAGTGTTCGTGGCCTGAAGGCCAATGGCCAGGTCACAGGCCACCTCCTTTTCAGGGAGGGTCACTGCTGCCCCACGGGAGGCCTCTGAAGAGAAGACCAGGGGAGGGGATCATGGTCTAATTCTTTACTCAAGATCCACTGTGGTGCACCTACTATGTGCTGTGCAGAGTAGTTTTTAAATGATTCTAACCTGGTACCTACTTTCAAGAAGTGCAGAGTTGCAAAGGAAAGCTCTGTTCAAAACCATATTGCAAAGAAAAGTTTGATCAAAGGCAAGTGGTATATGACCAATTGTCAAGTAAGTTTGGAAGAAAATACACATCTGAGAAAGCGAGAAAGGCCAAGTTGGGACTCAATCCCACATCTGCCCCTTACCAGCTGCAGGACTTCCAGCGAGCTGCCTAACTTCTCTCTGCCTCAGTTTCCGCATCTGTAAAGATGATGAACCCTGACCTTGTGTTCTACCTCTTCCGCCACCTCCCTCTGCTCCAGCCACTCTGGCTTTCTTATTGCTCCTCAGACGTTCAGGTCACTCCTAACTTAGAAGCTTGACACCCCCTGGTTCTTCAGCCTAGAACACTTTGCCCCAAATCTGAATCATTTGGGTCTCCACACAAATGCCACCTCCTCCAAGAACTCCCCGATCACCTGCTTAAAAGAGGTCCTCCACTTCCATGTCATCCTAATGCCCCTCCCCTGATTCATGTACTTCGCCACACCTCTCAGCATCAGAGTAACACTATTCGTTTACTCTTCTTAGGAACATTCATGACTCATGGGTTTCCCTGGTGGTGGTTCAGACAGCAAAGAATCTGCCTACAATGTGAGGAGACTGGGTTCAATACCCTGGAGAAGGAAATGGCAACCCATTCCAGTATTCCAGTATTCTTGCCTGGAGAATTCCATGGGCAGAGGAGCCCGGTGAGCTTCAGTCCATGGGGTCGCAAACAGCCAGACACGACTGAGCAACTACACACACACACACACACACACACACACACACACACAGACACACGACTCATGGGAAGAGGTCAACATACCAATATTATCAGAAATTTGGAAGAAATTGATTCCAACCCTCAAGGATGACTTTGAGGGGTTCAAGACTTTAATGAGGGGAGTAACTGCAGATGTGGTAGAAAAGCAAGCGTGAGTAAGTGAGTGAAAGTCGCTCAGTAGTGTCTATACAGCCATGGAATTCTCCAGGCAAGAATACTGGAATACTGGAGTGGGTAGCCTTTCCCTTCTCCAGGGAATCTTCCCAACACAGGGATTGAACCCAGGTCTCCCGCATTGCAGGCGGATTCTTTACCAGCTGAGACACCAGGGAAGCCCAAGAATACTGGAGCGGGTAGCCTATCCCTTCTCCAGCAGATCTTCCAGTCCCAGGAATTGAACCGGGATCTCCTGCATTGCAGGCGAATTCTTTACCAGCTGAGTTTCCAGGAAAAAGCAAGCAAAGCAGAATTAAAGGGGAGCCTGAAGAAGTGACTGAATTGCTGCAATCTTATGATAAACTTTCATGGAAGAGGAGCTGCTTCTTATGAATGAACAAAGACTGTGGTTTGTTCCATAGATGTAATCTACTCCTGGTATAGATGCTGTGAAGACCCAGTGAAATGACAAAAAAAGGATTTAGAATGTTACATAAACTTTATCAAACTAGTTGATCAAATCATGGCAGGGTTTGAGAGGACTGACTCCAATTTTGAAAGAAGTTCTCCTGTGGGTAAAATGCTATCAAACAGAGAAATTGTTCATAAAAGGAAGAGTCGATCAGTGTGGCAAACTTCACTGTTGTCTTATTTTAAGAAATTGCCACAGCCACCCCTAACCTTCAGCAAACACCACCCTGATCAGTCAGCAGCCATTAACGATGAGGTATTGACCAAAACAAAACAAAAAAATGCTCAGACTGAGAGTTGTGAGTTATGTTTCATGTGGGCCTACAATGAGATAGCTCTAAGGAACTGCTGCAAAGTGGGGGAAGTCAGGATATATATATGATTTTAGGGAAAGGGGATACATGCAGTTAAGTACACATCTTTCGAGAAGATTGCTTGCTGCCAGTCACATGGAACAGAGGTCTCTACTAATGATTTTAGTGTTTTCCCAGGTATGAGAAGATCCAAGAAACTGGGCTCATAAAATCTGAAAATATCTAACTATCTGAAGGCCTGTTCTGCTAGTTTTCTGAGAGCACAGAGTACCTCATTCCTGATCTCTGCCCTGAACTCTTTTCAGGGTGTGCTGAAGGGCAACAGTTGCAGGGGCTAGTGGCTTCATACTTGTAGAATCATGTGGCGAGTGACAATTCTTAGCTGGTAGCGGCAAGACCCTCCACTGGCAAAAAGGTTATGACTCACTGAAGGGTCAGATGATGGTTAGCATTTTTTAGCAATCAAGTTATTTTTAAATTAGGATGTGTACACTTTTTAGACAAACTGCTATTGTACACTTTGTTGTTGTAGTTCAGTAGCTCAGTCGTGTTTGACTCTTTGTGACCCCATGAATGGCAGCACGCCAGACCTCCCTATCCCTCACCATCTCCCAGAGCTTGCTCAAACTCATGTCCATTTAGTCGGTGATGCCATCCAACCATCTCATCCTCTGTTGTCCTCTTCTCCTCCTGCCTTCAATCTTTCCCAGCATCAGGGTCTTTTCCAATGAGTTAGCTCTTTGCATCAGGTGGCCAAAGGATTGAGCTTCAGCATCAGTTCTTCCAAAAAATATTCAGGATTGATTTTCCTTAGGATTGACTGGTTTGATCTTGCAGTCCAAGGGACTCTCAAGAGTCTTCTCCAACACCACAGTTCAAAAGCATCAATTCTTCAGCATTCAGCCTTCTTTACAGATGACAGCATGGTGTAAACACAACTTTTATATGTACTGGGAAACCAAACAATGTCTGTTGCTTTACTGTGGTGGTCTGGAACTGAAGCGCAGTATCTCTAAGGTATGCCTGTACTGAAAAAAACTGTCAAATAAATGGTGAAGATGAGAAAATACCTACATCAAAAGGTTTTGTGAGGACTGAATGAGCGTGAACAGAGAGGAATGGAACGTGCTCAAACACAGGGCTCAGCACATAGGAAGCTCAATCATGTTGGCTGACAGTGTTATCAATGGAATCCAGAAGAGGGTGAGGCAGGCATGAACAGAGACAGTTACAGAGTGTCAGGAAGAGGCAGGTCTTGAGCTTGATCTGGAGAGATAATGATTTTTTTTACTGGACAGAGCAGTGAGGGCACCCTAAGAGTTTTAAGTCTCCTCTATGAGTTGCCCCTCCCCCACAGGTGTTCTCCCTGCTCCTCCATTAAATGCAGAGTCATCCCAGTAAGATCCAACTATTGAGCAGCCTCTCTCTGCCCATCCATAATCCATTTTTCCTTCCTTTCTACACAACCAGGGCCTAGATGAATTTCACCCCAAACGGTAGTCCAATAATGCTGTCCAATGAATTTCAGCAATGTGTAGGAAAGGCACAGTCTACTCTTCAGATCAGCAAGCCTGGCCTAGGCGTCTATCCTGGGCTTCCCCGGTGGCTCAGCAGTAAAGAATCTGTCTGCAGTGCAGGAGATGCAGGAGACTTGAGTTCAATCTCTGGGTCAGGAAGATCCGCTGGAGGAGGAAATGGCAACCAACTCCAGTATTCCTGCCTGGAGAATCTCTTGGACAGGGAAGCCTGGGGCGGGGCTACAGTCCATAGGGTTGTAGAGAGTTGGACACGACTGAAGTGACTAAGCACAGGTATCTATCCTAGAGAAATACTCAAAGGTCAGCATGAAAAATCACATACAACAATGTCCACTACAGCATGATTTGTGAGAGAGAAAAAATAGAAGCAATCAGAATGTCTACCCATGGGAAAAGAAGAAATACACTATGGAGCATCCATGCTGTGCAGAGGTGAAACTAAGTTTCACAGACACTTATGTACTAACATGAAACAATCTCCAAAATATACTGTTAGACTGGAACACACACACACACATACTACATGATCTCCTTAGGTAAAACACACACACACACACACTACATGATCTCCTTAGGTAAAACACACACACACACACTACATGATCTCCTTAGGTAACACACACACACACACACACACTACATGATCTCTTTTAGGTAAAACCTTCACTGGTGGCTCAGATGGTGAAGAATCCACCTGCAATGCCTGAGACCCAGGTTCAGATCCCTGGGTGAGGAAGACCCCCTGGAGAAGGGAATGGCCACCTATTCCAGTATTCTCTCCTGGAGAATTCCATGGACAGAGGAGCCTGGCAGTCTACAGTCAGTCCATTGGGCAAAGAACTGGACACAACTAGGCGTTAATACTAACAAATATTCTAAAACCACATACACAAGAACCTAAGGATTTCTCTGGAGATACAGATATGCATTAACATAACAGGTATGTGAACACCACTGCATTTCCTTTTCCAAAACTGTGCCTGAGAAATGTTAAGTTTTCAGTAAGTATTTGCTGAATGAATGAAGACCTATGAACATGAGCAGAAAAACACTGGAAAATAGATTTGTTTTTCTTGCTAAATATTTGTGTCCTGTTTTTAAGAGACCACACTAAATTACTTGCATAATTTAAATGAATTCAAAATAGTTCTTCAAAAACAAACAACAACAACAACAAAACACCACCACAGGACCTGGATAGACCATGAAGGGGTCGATGCACCAATGCTTGACGAACTTTTCAGGACAGCTAATTTACTCGAACTGGGCAATTAGGGATCTTACAAAACAACTCAACTCTCACTTTACCTCTCCAGCATCAAACTCCTCAACATCCGACGAACAGAAAAGTGTTGGGTTTTAAACTGTTACTGAAAATCAGTTATTAGCACGCCCTTTCTAAAGGGTGTTCTCTAACAAACCACGCGCCGAGGAGTCTCCCCCGCGCACACCACGCGCCGAGCGCAGCAAGGATGGTAGGTGAGCGCCGAAGGTCCTCCAGGCAGGTGTGCGCACACAGCACCCCGGGAAGGTAACTCACTCTCCGACTGGCCTTTTCGCGATCTGTAATCGGTCTCTCCTCCTCTGGCTTCATCTCGCGGAGGAACTAATTTCTTCTGTGATTCAGCTCGGAGCCCAAGGTCACCTGGTCAGGGGAAGAGAAGCGCGGTGTTAAAACGCAGGGAGAGTAGGAGCGCGCCGTGGGTGGCATCCTCGTGGTTCGGTTCTAACCCAATCCGGCACCTGCATTTCAGAGGAGGAATCTGCAGCTCGACCCCCACCGGCTAATTCAAACTCGCGCGCCACTCCGCCCCTGGCCCTGGGGGGCGCAGGGAACAGAGCTTGAGGGGAGGGTGGGCCGGAGACCCTCACCCACACCCGGAGACCCTCACCCACACCCATAGACCCTCGCCCACACCCGGAGACGGGCCTGTCGGTGCCCGAGTGTCCTCGGCCGAGTTAAACCCAGGCAGGGCGGGCCCGTCCCCCCTCACGGATCTCCGCTACCTCCTGGACCGGTGCGCTCTGGCCTCGGTCTGTCTTCAGCCTTGGGCGTGTGCCAAGGGAGAAAAGGAGCGAGGTCGAGCCGCGTAGACCCGGGCCGGAGATGCAGATCCCCAGGCTCGCCCACTGCCGGCCAGGAAGGTGCGGCGTGGCGGGGGTCACCGTTGGGTCCGTTCCGCGCAGCTCCCTCTGGGGCTCCGCGCCTGACTCCAGGGCGCCGCGGATCCGAAACGCTGCAGCTGCTGCGGCTGTGAACTCCGCACCTGGAAAATCGATCCCAGACGCGCAAGAGCCTCCCATTGGTTTCTGACCGGCGGCGGGGCTCTAGAATAGGGGCAGGGGCGCCGGAGCGGGGGCTTCGGTGGGGGAGGGGGCCGAGGGCGGGTGCACCGACTGTCCATCACAGGCCACGCCCTCCCCATGCCCAACTCCCCCCACGGCTCCGCCCACGAGGGGGCCGGGACCCAGGACGCCACGCGGAAAACTTGTCCACTCCCTTGGAGATTCTATTGGCTGGAGGGCCGTGGGAAGCTACTACAGGCAGCCAATTGAGGTGCACAGTCGACCCCGTGTGGGCGGGGGGAGTGCCGCAAGGTTCCTCAGGAGCCAATAGAGAAGAGGAACGACGAAGCGCTTCCTGAGTTCGAGGGTCGGCGGAAGATGGCGGCTGCTGAAAGGGGTTGGTTCTTGTGCGAGTTATTGAGGTGAGGAGCGGGTGGTGTGGGCTCGCAGGCGTTTTCTATACTGCAGTGCTACTTGTCTGCCCAATGCGACTAATGTGTGCGGGCAGGGGCTTTCTTTGTCATGAATTTAAGCTGTTTTCTCAAGGCCAGTGAGCTTTCCCTTTGGGGTCTTGTGGATAGACGAGAAAGTTGAGTTGAAGACCCGGTTTACCGCGTTTATTTTCACTGCCTCACTGCTCTCTCAGAGCTCGCTTTTCCTCTTTGGTTTAGCTTTTTCTTTCTCTTGTGTTCACTCCAATTAGCCTGTTAAAAATTATTCATATTCGTTCCTCATTTTCCTTTATGATTGAGCCACGAATTCATTCTCCATTCTATCATGCTCTTTTTGGTGAAGAAGAAACCGGATCTTCTGTTATCTTAGTTTGCCCTCTTTCACTCATCGAAACTATCATTGTTAATGTATGTCATTTTAATGTCAAGTTTCTGTTGCGTCCTCGTCTTGATTTTCCTTTGATTTCTTTTCTGGTTGATGTAAATGTAGTTATATAAGATATTTCCTGTGTGCTCTGCTTAGTTGCTCAGTCGTGACCGACTTTCTGCGAGCCCGCCGGCCTCCTCTGTCCTTGGGGATCCTCCGGGCAAGAATACTGGAGTGGGTTGCCATGCCCTCCTCCAGGGGATCTTCCCAACACAGGGATCCAACCCAGGTTTCCCGCATTGCAGGCGGATTCTTTACCGTCTGAGCCACCAGGGAAGCTACCTTTTTGTCTTTATTGCATAGATAATACATTGTGGGGGTTTTTTTTTTGGTAGAAAATAGGAAATAGATGTGCAAAAAATAAGTCTTCAGAAATGCTACAATCCAGAGATAAACTATTGATAACTAATTTGGTGAAAAACTCCCAGACCCTTTTCCCACGTTTGTTGTTGTAATACTACTGTATTTTGTGTGTGTTGACTTACACTAATAAAACAGAAGACTTAGTGTATTCTACCTACACAGCTCTTTTAACGCCTATGTATTTTTGTTCAGGTTGAAAATTTATCATTAATATGATAGCATCCTGAATAGCAGTGTATATGTATTCTCTCCAGAATTCAGGTATTATTTCTTTTTCACTTTTGTCCCCCCTACTTCAAATTCTGTAATGATTATTTAAAACATTCCGACAAGAAAGTCTACTTTCAGAGCCTTCATATTCTTCTCTGCTGTTTGAAATATCCTTAACTCCCTGCTTTGCACATGATAATGACTAAATAAAAATTTTGCTGAATGGAATGACTCACTGTTGATTACACTTACCTTTTTAAGGTCTTGTGCTTAAATATGAATAAATATTTAATGACACATTTTAGTTACATTTAAACAAATTCTACGTGGGTAGTTTTGATGTACAGGTACGGTAGGATGTTTGATAAATTTCTTAATAGAAGCTGTATGTGTATCTTTGAAACTAACAGATTGAAAACAAGAACTGGGTTAGCTTTAGTGATTAATATGATTTTTTTCTGGTTGTAAGTTGAATAGTTCAGTTTGAAAATTCTATCACATTTATTTTCCCATTTAAGTCATTTGAAGAAAATGTCATGGAAATCTTTGGATTCTGTGAGTCAGCAACATTTTAAATTAAACCGCTTCTTGTCTTATCCTAGGAAAGGAAAGCTAACTGTTTAAGATAATATTGCTTTCATGAACTGATATATTCCAAACGTTAAGTGGCTAGTCTTACCACTTCTGTCAAACTTTTGTCCATTTCTTCCCAGCAGTGGTTCTTAAATTGTGGTTCATTGTGGTTCGTAGGCACCTTAGAGTCCCTAAGACCCTTTCAGCGACTCCTCTAAGTAAAAATTATTTTTATATAATGTTAAGATATAATGTTTAGAGGACACAGTTTTCGTTTTGTTGACATTTGCACTGATAGTGCAAAAGTCTTGGTGGATAAAACCACTACTTAGCACAAATCAAGGCAGTGTTCTCAAACTGTACTAGTAGTCATTGTGTTTTTCACCTCCATGCACTTGATAAAGCCAGTTTTTCTTTAAAATGTCCTTGAGGAAGCAGTAAAAATTATTAATTTTGTTAAATCTAAACTCTTGAGTACATATCTTTCTACTATTCTGTATGACAAAATGGATTGAACACATACTCCATACCGGAGTAAAATAGTTGTCTTAAGGAAAACCTCTTGTATGACTGTCTGCATTGCAAGGTGAAGTAGACATACTTTTTAGAGGACACAGTTCTTATTTGGAAGAACAACTGACAGACAAACCATGATTCCTTTGACTCGGTATTTAGTAGGTATTTTCTGGAAAATGAAGGAATTGACTCTTGCTTCAAAGAAAACAAGTGACTGGGACTTCCCTGGCAGTCCAGTGGTCAGGACTCCGCACTTCCACTTTCTGGAAGTGTTCAGAGATCCCCCAAGCTGCGTGGCAGCTAAGAAAACAAAACAAAACAAAAAAATAAGTAACAGGTTCAGAAACATTTAGGGAAGCAGTGGTTTCAGGGTCATGTAACCAGATCAGACATAGAACTCAGAATAGAATTGGAGACATCTAAGTTTCCTCTTCCCTCAAAAATTGTTCTACTTGAGGTGAAGTGAGAGAAGATAAATGATTTAGTATCTCACCAAACTTTGAACTGTGGAATATTCACCATTTGGAAGACATATTTCTTTGGATTACATGTTGTCATCTTGGGGTCAGATGCCATTCCCAGTCATATCTTATTTAGATTAATGATTAAATTTATTTTAATCCTTTAATACATAATACATATACTGAATTAGGAGAAAGGTGGATCAACATTGATGTTTACTGCTGATTAAAAAGAAAAAGTACATTGACTTGCCAGCATGCTGTGGAATTAAAGAGGACTTGCACTTTTGACATTAGATATTTTGTAAAATTTGTAGAATTTTAATAGCTGAGTATTTTGTTAGACTCACAAGCAATAAAATTTTCTTTCTTTGCTACTAATATATAAAACAGTTATGTGAAACTAGACTTCAATTTGTAGCCTGTCATTTTTTACTATTATTATTTTTATTTATTTATTTTTAATTGAAGGATAGTTGCTTTACAATGTTGTATTGGTTTCTGCCATACATGAATCAGCCATCTGTATACATATGTCCCCTCCCGCTTGAACCTCCCTTCCACTTCCCACCCCATCGCACCCCCTAGGTTGTCACAGAGCACCAGGTTGAGCTCCCTGCATCATACAGCAAATTCCCACTGGCTGGCTATTTTACATAGGTAACGTATATGTTTCACTGCCACTCTCAACTTGTCCCACCCTCTCCTTCCCGTACTGTGTCCACAGGTCTTTTCTCTATGTTTTTGTCTCTATTGCTGCCCTGCAAATAGGTTCATCAGTACCATTTTTTAATGACATGATATCCATTTTCACCATTCCCCTCTCGTTTCAGGTTTTTTTATTCATTACTTTTGCCCGGGCTATTCGTATTTGGAACTTTGTGTGTGTGTTTACTTATTGTCCTTTGGCGTTTCCGACTGCTGGTACAGAGAAAGAAAAAGTCAGCATCATCTAGCAAAACTGGAAAAAATCAAACGGTGATTGCATTTTTCCATCCATACTGCAATGCTGGCGGAGGAGGAGAAAGAGTGTTATGGTGTGCCTTAAGGGCTCTACAGAAAAAGTAGGTATGCATCTTCCTCAGCTAATTTGGTATATTATTACTGTTTTTAAAAAATCCTTACCCAGAATGTGTCTTTTCTAATACCTTATTCCTAGCCAGGGACTCCTTTTTAAAACTATTCTTTAGCAAGGAACCACTT
The DNA here is from genome assembly GCF_910594005.1 of Cervus elaphus. Lineage (NCBI taxonomy): Eukaryota > Metazoa > Chordata > Mammalia > Artiodactyla > Cervidae > Cervus > Cervus elaphus. The sequence goes on from NC_057844.1 coordinate 22,075,362, forward strand.
CTTTCATATGCCGACCTATCTTATAAGATCCTATTGAAGGGCTTCCCTGGTGGTCTAGAGGTTGAGAATCTGCCTGCCAGTGCAGGGATCACGGGTTCAACCCATGGTCTGGGAGGTTCTCACATGCTGTGGAGCAACCGAGCCCTGTGTGCCGCAACTTACCGAGCCAGTGCTCCAGAGCCCCCACGCCGCAAGTACTGAAGCCCGCATGCCTGCAGCCTGTGTTCTGCAACAAGAGAAGCCGCTGCTGTAAGAAGCCCATGCACCGCAAGGACGAATAGCGCCCCCACTAGCCACAGCTGGAGAAAGCCCGTGTGCAGCAAGTAAGACCCAGTGGAACCAAAAATAAATGAATAAATAAATTTTTTTTAATATCCCATTGAATTTTATCTTTACCATTGATATGATAAAGAAACAGTATCTGCCCTTTTATGGCATAATTTAGTGGGGATAACTGATCACCTTGTGGAGACATATATCAACTGGTATGTGGAGGAGATTGAATAATAAACAGAAATAGACCAAATACTATGGAGTGTTTTAATACTTTGAATACTTTTAGTCAGTGGTGATACACAGCAAATATTCTCTATGAAAGCATCTATTTGATTCTGATTTTCATATCATTACCAGTTGGATATCATTACCAGTCTTAAGTAAGGTACCATGTTATTTAATAGAAAGAATTTGGTTTTACACATCTTTTAATGTTTTAGGCTTCCTTCTCCCCACTCCAGTCCCACACGAAACAGCATAGCAAAACACAGGTTCCATTATTGTTTTATCATATAAGGAAGACTGTTATCTCTCCATGGTGACCCTACTTCCTGGCACACACCCTTCATTCAGTTTCAAAGTCCTCATGAGTAATGCCCTCAGCTTTCTGTTTCTCTATTCTAAGCCCCATCTTGGCTTCTAGCCACCGTTTCTGTGTGTCCTCTGCCATCTCCCATAACTCGCTAAATGCGGAGAACTTTCTTAAATCCTATATTAACCCCACCTCCTTGAAGCCTGCCCTGCTCTAGCCCCTGCTCTTCTTTCTTTCTCAGGGCAGTGTGCATTAGCCTTGTCTCTGGATTACTGAACTTGTGAGAGCAGTGGTCAGGTGTCAGGAGATTTGTACTCATATTCACCCGCAACCCCTGTTACTCCTCCAGCTCACTAACAAGCAAACAAACAAAAATCCAAATAATGAGTACGACATGGAAGATGCTTTTGCATCTTTCTCTTGCCACTTTTTGTCTCTCATCTCTCCTCACCCCTCTAACACATACTTTGCTCTAGCCTACTGAACTCGGGGCACATACCTTTTTAAGATTCCTTGTCTTTTCATCTAGTGTTCCTTTTTTTCCTGAAACAACCTGTTTCTCCTTAGTTAGTTCCTACAAATCTTTCCTGACTCAACGCGAGATCCAGGACACTGGATTTTCATTCAGTCTCCCCATTCTCTGTATGACTCAGAGAATAATTGTAAATACAACCAGAGTGCGGCCAAAGTGTTAAAATCACAAGAAGGTGTTTTTCCATATTTTCATTATATATAATTGTGATGCAGGCTCAAGGCCCAGCTTTTAAAACCTTTGTGCATTTCTCAGATTAAAACCCTGAGTAAATGTTACGTGGCAGCCTGGATGGGAGCGGAGTTTGGGGGAGAATGGATACATGTGTTTGTATGGCTGAGTCCCTTCACTGTTCACGTGAAACTGTCACAACATTGTTAATTAGCTATACCGAAGTACAAAATAAAAAGTTAAAAATAAATAAAGAGATGATAGGACAAAAAAAATCCCTGAGTAATGCTTTAGCATTTATGATCCTGTCTGAAGGTACCTGTGTGCTGTGCTGTGCTCAGTCGCTCGGTCATGTCTGACTGTGCAACCTCATGGACTGTAGGCTCCTCTGTCACTGGGGGTGCTCCAGGCAAGAATACTGGAGTGGGTTGCCATGCCCTCCTCAAAGATACTTTTAGTGAATGTTAACTACCTTTTGTGAATGTTAACTCTTGTTTATGAATATTTTATTAATATTCTATTACCGGCTCAGTGGTAAAGAATCCTCTTGACAGTGCAGGAGATGCAGGAGATGTGGGTTCGATTCCTGGTTCAGGAAGATCCCCTGGACAAGGAAATGGCAACCCACTCCAGTATTCTTGCTTGGAAAATTTCATGGACAGGGAGCCTGGCAGGCTATAGTCCTTGGGGTTGCAAAGAGTTGAACGTGACTGAGCACAGGCTAAATCATCATTTTAATACTGAGAAAGTTCTCAAAATAACATTTTTGAACATTTCTTAAGAATGAAAATGCCTCATTTATAAATCAGCTATTTTGTTGATGTCTGCTATATGCAAAACCCTTAGTAGAGGGAATAGCAAAGAACTAGAAGTTTCCTTTGGACGACTAACGTTTTAGTTGTAGGGCAGTGAAAGACCCAGGTAGAGTGGAGTCTTAAAATCAGTGGAAAACATTTTTTTTTAGTCTGAAAATAAGCTTGTTTATGATCATGAGAAAAATGATCTACAATGCTTTGCTTGTTTTCACCTAAACTACTGAAATTCTTACCTTATTTTAGGTATCCAGAAGCACTTCATGTTGTTTATACTGGCGATGCCGACGTCAGTGGCCAACAAATACTGGAAGGTGCTTTCAGAAGATTTAACATCAGGTTAACTCGCCCAGTGAAGTTTGTTTTCTTAAGGAAGCGCTACCTTGTGGAAGATTCACTCTATCCTCATTTCACACTGCTGGGCCAAAGTCTGGGATCCATTTTCCTGGGCTGGGAAGCTCTGATGCAGTGTGTTCCTGATGTTTACATTGATTCAATGGGCTACGCTTTCACACTTCCTCTGTTTAAGTATCTAGGTGGTTGCCGAGTTGGAAGCTACGTTCATTACCCCACCATCAGCACGGACATGCTCTCCGTCGTGAAGAATCAGAATGTGGGATTTAACAACGCAGCCTTCATTACCAGGAATCCTTTTCTCAGCAAAGTAAAGCTCATCTACTACTATTTATTTGCTTTTATGTATGGGCTTGTTGGTTCTTGCAGTGACATCGTCATGGTCAATTCTTCTTGGACACTGAACCATATTCTCTCACTGTGGAAGGTTGGGAACTGCACTAATATTGTTTATCCACCTTGTGATGTACAGACATTCTTGGATCTTCCCTTACATGAGGAGAAGGCAACCTCGGAACACTTACTGGTTTCAGTTGGCCAGTTCAGGCCTGAAAAGAACCATCCTTTGCAGATCAGAGCCTTTGCTAAATTGTTGAATAAGAAGGAGAGTGAATCTCTTCCTCCACTTAAACTTGTGCTCATCGGAGGTTGTCGTAACCAAGATGATGAACTCAGGGTAAACCAACTGAGAAGGCTTGCTGAGGACCTCGGAGTTCAAGAAGACGTGGAATTTAAAATAAACATTCCGTTTGATGAGTTAAAGAATTACTTGTCTGAAGCAACAATTGGTCTGCATACCATGTGGAACGAGCATTTTGGGATTGGTGAGTTTGTGCTGTAAACAATTTGTGGTGGTGAGATGAGATAACACATTTTCGGTGGTTTTGAAAAAATAATTGTACTCTGATTTCATCCAGTCCCCTGTCTCTTCCCAGAGTCCACCAAGTGCATGTTCCTCATTTGAGACCCTGTAAAACATATACCCTCCTGGCTCAGACGTTAAAGAATCTGCCCCCAGGGCGGGAGACCTGGGTTTGATCCCTGGGTCAGAAAGATCTGGAGAAGGGCATGGCAACCCACTCCAGTATTCTTGCCTGGAGAATTCCTTGGACAGAGGAGCCTGGCGGGCTACAGTCCATGGGGTCACAAAGAGTCAGACATGACTGAGCAACCTAACACAAAACATTTAACCAATGATCATATTTTTTGACCACTCACTGTATGGTGGTTACTTTCAAGGTCTTTACAAGTATTATCTGATTTAATCCTCTCTAGGACTTTATAGATATTATGGTCACTTCCATCTTATCAACGACACAGAGAGTTTAGAACTTGCCCAGTCCCACAGTAATAGAAGAGGGCAGATTCTAATCCAGACAGCGCCCACAGCGCTCTTAACTCCCACATTTCTCTCCACACTGCACCCCGTCTGTGTGCTGGTTTAGATCCCTGGGCCTCATCCTAGCCCCCCACCCAGGGGCCACATCAGGATCCCTGGGTGGGCACAGGCGGAGATGCGGTAAAGCCTCTCGGGTGGTTCTGTTGTGCCCCAGGAGCTGAGAACCTCTGTCCCCAGGTGGGCTTTTCCCAGTCACTTTTTTGATTCTTCTATTGATTCTGGTGGTTCTTTTATTATTTGATGCTCTATTGGAATGGCCTCAGGTGTTGGGTTTGGACGACCGTGTTAAGGGTGGAGACTTTCACCCCGAGAGGCAGCCAAGAGCAGAGGCCGGTGAGGCGCTGAGTCTCGCGCACGTGGAGGGGAATTGGCTGTGGGACGTGTGAGTGTATGTCCAGCAGCTGTAGCACGTGTGAGTCTGAAGTAAGGGGAGGGGCCTGACCTGGGAACAGAGTGAGGACTTGTCCAGTGAGTGACCGCAGCCCTGTGGCCGTGGCCAGGATGGCACGGGAGAGTCTGGAGAGCCAGAGGCTGCCCGGAGTGTAACAGCGACAGGTCACAAGTTGGCAGAAGAGCGGCTAGCGAAGGAGAAGAGGGGGAACACCAGGCAGAGCAGTCGTGGAAACTACGAGAGGAGAGGGTTGAGGGGAGAAGGAGAACAGCGAAGATTTCAGTGCTGCTGAGATGCTGGGCGAGATGAAGATGTGGTGGGCGCCCTGGGTGAGAGTGGTGTCAGTGGAGCAGTGGGCAGAGGGCTGGGGGCGGTGAGGGAGCCCCGAGTACTGGTGAGCCGGCGGAGCTGGTGAGCTCAGACCACGCTGGCCCAGAGCTATCTGCAAAACAGAGACGGAAGGAGAGACAGTGCCAGGGGACGGCGTGTGACTTGGAGAGAGGGTGGGTGTGTGTGCACGCACTCACAGGGGCTTTGCTTTTATGAGTTTGAACTAGCTTAAGTGCTGATAGGAAGGGCCAGTAGAGAGGGAGAAGTGGAAGTTTCTGGAGAGGGTAAGACTGATGAGGTCAAAGTCTCTTAAGACTTTGTCTAAGTATAGAGGAATGGTACGCAGCCTTGAACAGAGAATGGTGTAATTCATATTTTTCAAATAAGAGTTCAAATCAAAGCATTACCAGAAGATTCTGTTCTGTAGAGATTTCACCAGTGTTGAAGAGAGTTGTGATGGTTTCATTTTTCTCCCGTGTGTTTAGGATGATAGCAGCTCTGTACCTTCCTTTGGAGAAGTAAGAAAGCAGTCACCTAAATCATTTGCTGAAGGGCTTAGTTCTTTCTAGAAACATGGGTAAGAAAGGCAGGCCAGATTTATATCCTCAGCTATATCACTGGCAGAGACTAACCAAAACTTTGATATAGTTCAGTGCTGCTTTTGGGCACATAATTCTCTCAAATTTGCCAGAAATCCAAACAGTAACATAAACACCAGCCTTACTTAGAATGTGTCACTAAGATGGCTTACTTTCTTCCTTTTTTTCTCCTAGTGCTGTAATTTGAACTGTTAACATACTGGGTTTTTTTTTTTTTTTTTAATCTTTTTTTACACCTTTTATCTTTTAATATCCATTATCTACCATCTTGCTAATAACATTCTCCAGTCTTTGTTTTATTATCTGCAAGTTTTTTTTTAAGACAATTCTTGCGACTACTTGTCTGTTTTAATAAAGAACAAAGCAGCATTATTATGAAGCCTTGAAAACTGAAAAACTTACATTTTATTTTGCACCAGAGAAATTAAATGAGTAAATTTGGAGAGACACAGGCATTTACTTAAATTGCTCGAGTCTTTTTAAATTTGTAAAGGGTTCTGCTCGTCTTTGTTCTTATAAGCACATTCAGAGACTTAAAAGACTTGATTTCTGTTCCTTAGGAATTGTTGAGTGTATGGCAGCCGGCACGATTGTCCTCGCACACAATTCGGGGGGCCCGAAGCTTGACATTGTTGTTCCTCACCACGGCGAGAGGACTGGATTCCTAGCTGAAAGTGAAGAGGCCTATGCTGAGACTATGGTTCATATTCTTTCTATGTCTGCGGAACAGAGGCTCCAAATCAGAAACAGTGCCCGTGCGTCTGTAAGCAGATTCTCCGATCAGGAGTTTGAAGAGACATTCCTATCGTCTGTGGAACGATTATTCCAAAAATGCCACACCTGTACAGATTAAAGATGTTTTGTATAAAATGGTTGGATACCTTCATATGTTAGTATTTTTCTAAATTCATTCCTTGTTGTGATAAAGTTAGTCTTATCCTGACTCTTTTGAAAAGACCCTGATGCTGGGAAAGATTGAATGCAGGAGGAAAAGGGGAAGACAAAGGATGAGATGGTTGGATGGCATCACTGACTCAATGGACATGAGTTTGAGAAAACTCTGGGAGTTGGTGATGGACAGGCTTGGCGTGCTGCAGTCCATGGGGTCGCAAAGAGTCGGACACGACTGAGCAACTGAACTGAACTGAATTGATGCTTACGCAAGGCCCTTGCTTATCCATAAGCAAGGCCCTCAGCAGTATGTACATATAGCTAAGGTATTTATTTCAATGGAAAAAGGCAGAATTACCTAAATGGGAAAGGTAACCTTATATAGTGTAAATGTAAAAATTTTAGATTAGGGTTTGGGCTCAAATTCTGAAAGAAAAGAAACAATTTTAATTTTGGTATAATTCATTATTTTAAAAATTCTATTTGTCAGGTTACTTTAGAAACTAGGAAAGAGAATTTCCTTTTAGAAAAAACAGAAATGTTGAAAAAAAATGGATGACTGATAATTGATTAGTACTTTTTAAAGTCATTTAAGAGGTCAGAACATCGCAATAAGTTATTTTTCAGATGGTGATGATGTAAATGGGGAACCATCCACATGGTCTCTAATCAGCATCATGCGTTGTAAGGTGACGAGGTGGCAGTTTGCATAGAGCACCGGACTAGCAGGAAGAGTAGCTGGACCTGACCTCAGCTTCGTCATCTACAAACGTCTGACCTTTTGATGCAAAAGCTGCTCCTTAATTTTTCTGAGTCTCAACTTCTTTCCCTGTAACCTGGAGCTGTATTGGCTGTCCTCACTGCCTTTCATAATTGTAATGAAAACAAAACACGGAAGGTATGTGAAAGTACTTTAAAAATTATGAAGTTACTTTAATTAAAGGTAACAATATGTGGTAAATGTCTTCTGTACTCCTATCTTTATCAGTGCATTATGGCCCTAGGTAAATTCTTGTTACTAAGCCAGTAACTAGGAGTCAGTATAATTTAACAGGACTTTTATCCTGAATAACTGGTAACCAGCATGGAAAAATGAATATATGTGTGTGCAGATATGGTTATTGAGAGCTACAACTTTCAGCATTTGCTCCACACATAATCAGTTCCTTCTAGTGCAGTGAACTGACCTTCATAGTCTTACACATCTTCGTCTCAGGGGCATATGAAAGAGGTAAACTTTTCCTTTCCAGTCGCCTCTTGTCCATTCATGGAGTCAGCCAGCTTCATTATCTGCTTACAGTTACATCGTTGATTTGTCTGCAGGCCCTCTTCTGTCATCAGACCAAAAAGCACCAAAACAGAGTCCAGGGATGTTGACGTACCAGAGTACGCTTGTGCTGGAGATTATTCAGTTTAGAAAAGAAAAACTGGTGGAAACTGGAGCTGGAAGGAGCCCTAGTCTCGTTTCTCTTATTTTCAAATTTACAGAGAGGAACAAGGTAAAGAGCTTCAGTTCCATCAGTATCCCAGAGGTATTTAATGACAATCAGGATTATCACCTGGATGTAAAAAGCTCAGTGCTTTTCCTTCTCTTATTATTCTTCTTTGAGATAAGATCCATGACCACTGCCCACTCAGCCTACCCATCCACCCAAGGAAAATCATGGGACTAAAGATAAAATGAACAGAGCAAAAGTAGAGGATGTAGTAAAGGAAGAAAGGATTCTGAAATTTCACAAAATATTATTTAAACTCCTTTCTTCAAAATGGTTTTCATTTATCACAAACATTTCACTAAAAATACAATGTGCATATGTTAGCGTGTTCTCCTTCAGTGTTCCTAATGCAGTAGTAAATGTTTGTTTCTGAATACCTGATATGAAGAATGGCAAAGCTACTGTCTGTGGAGAAACTGAGTTTTGATTCTGATAAGATGTTGCTTTTCATGGTCCAAACATGCTGTTTTGAACCCACAGCACTGGTGATTCACATTTTATTTCTAGTTGTGCATAATAAACTATATTTACATATTCTTTGTATAGTAATCTAGTTGTATCTTAAATATAATATACATTTAATAACTACAAATTCTATTTGTATCTAAATACGATTAAAAGAAGTGGTTTTATTGTCTTTCTTTAACCAGTATCGTGCCATTATAGTCTCCCAGTTCACATAGTCTCCCACCCCTCACATAGTCTCTCAGTTGTGAATTATTTATTACCTGCTGAAATGGCAACCCACTCCAGTATTCTTGGCTGGAGAATCTCATGGACAGAGAGGAACCTGGCAGGCTACAGTCCATGGGGTTGCAAGAGTCAGACACAACTTAGCAAATAAACCACCACTACTATTTCCAAGTACCCGCGCCAAGAATATTTTTTAAAGAAAAAAAGTTTTTAAAGGCAAAACAAAAACTATCTTGTCTCATGTACCCACAAGGAAAGTAGATGGTCAGATTTAATAGATTTTTTAAATGAATATTTCAGACATGTAAAATACTGCAGAGCTTCATACACTTTAATAATTTCCAGGATAATTTCCAAAGTCATATTCTAGACAAAATGACGAGATGGGGGCCAGTGTGATTATCAGCACTTTCAGAATATTGTGTATTTAATTATACTGATGGACCCTAGACTCCAGAACTATGACATGAATAAGTACGTGAAAGTGTGTCTAAGTCTGTCAGTGGGTACAATGAAAAAGGTACTTTCCACACCACTGTATATAAAATACAGATAACTAATAACCTACCATATAGCACAGGGAACTTTAGTCAGTACTCTACAATGGCCTACATGGGGAAAGAATCTTAAAAAGAGTGGATTTACGCATATGTGTAGCTGATAGACTTTGCTGTACTGCAGAAACTAACAACATTGTAAAACAACTGTAGTTACATCCATTAAACCACAACCAGAGGCTGTGCGTATTTCCAGAGTCAAATCAGGCCCCTATGATTTACCCTTCGTCTCCACTGTCCTTTGCGGACTCTTATCCTCTTTCCCCGCCCTAATTAAGGCCGCCCTTGGCTTTAGAGAAGCATCCGTTCCAGTGGTCTAGTGCTGTGTGCGCACTTGGATCACACATAACTATTACAAGACACTTAGAAGGGAAGTTAAGGGTTGATATTCTTGGTACCATTTAAAGAATGATCAAGTTGATAGATACATACATAGTTACTGAGACACCTGATTTTTCTAACAATTTATTCTGAAAACATGCAAGTGTGATCAATAATTTCTTTGTTTTCTTGGTTTTGCAGTGTATCAATGTGCCATTTTAGTTTTACTTTCATCAAAGACCAGATATTGCAGTCAGAATTCTATCACTTAGCTACAACCACTCTGTCCTTCATAACAGCAGATACAATAAATCAGAGTATCTACTAAGCTCCAGACACATGTTCAACACTGGGATTGTTATAATTAATACAAAAAAAAAGTTGAAGTCTAGGTTCCTGTCTCAAAGAGCTTACAGTCTTAATAAGAAATTGCATTAGCATTTTTCAGTTAAACATTTCTGGCACTGGGCTAACCACTATATATAAAAAAGACCATCATGAGAAATAAAGACTAGATACAGTCCCTGCCTTCCAGAAGTTTATACACTTGAAACTATTAGAAAATAATTCAGTGAGACACTAAAATGATTCTTTCCTTGCTCAGTTACCTTACTTCCATCAGTGTCAACATCAGCTTCAAAAAAGCATATTCAGCATACCCTAAAAAATGTCAAAAATCATGGTTTTATAAAATAACAGATTATTATTTTAAATGAATGAGTCTGTATATTAGTTTTCCATCACTAACAACAAATGACCACAAACTTAGTTAAAAACAACAAAAATGTATTATCTTACAGTTCTGTCAGTCAGAAGTCTAAAGTGGATTTCATGAGGCTAAAATCAAGGTGTTGGCAGGGCTGCATTCCTTTGGCAGGCTTTTGGGGTGAAAGCTTTTCCAGCGTCTAGAGAGAGGCTGCCTACATTCCTTGGTTTGCAGCCCCTTCTTCCATCTTCAAAGCCAGCAGTATCAAGCTGAATCCCCTCAGGTGCCACCTCTCTGGTTTGCTTCCTCTTCCACCTTCAGAGACTCTTGTGCTGACACTTAGCCCACCTGAATAATCCAAGATAACCTCCCTATTTAAGGTCAGCTGGTTAGGAATCTTAATTCCACCTACAGTGTGAATTCCCCTTTGCCAGGTAAAATATTCACATCTTTGGGTGTGCTTGGGGTTGGGGGGGAGTCACGTTACTATGCCAACCACATACATAATCCAAAAGATTTCTTAATAGGAATGTTAAAGGAAAAATAGGAATTTCTACATTCAAAAGTTAGTCCTACTGTCTAAATTGAGAGAAAAACTAATAAAGCATTGGGATTACTGGAAAACCCTTACAATAAATGAATATTTATGACTTGTTCCCAAAGAGACACTATAACACACACAAACATCATTTAAAAAAAAGCTCAACAGTCACAGTTGAATATTTTGACTGGTGGTTGATATTCCTTGATCTTCATCACCAACACAAATTTTGTCATCAGATGGAATAAAAATACTCTCCAAACCTTCATTTAATTCTGAATATTTCTGCATGCCTATCCCCTCTGTTTTTTCTAAGTTTCCAGCATCTTTAGAAGAACTAGAAACCTCTTCTCTTTTTTCTGCCTCACTGAAAGTAGCCAGTTTTTCCAGAGATTCTACTACTTCATTTCTCAATTCATCTTCAGATTCTTCAAAATTTCTGAAATAATAAACAGTAAAAATATACTTTGTGGTATCAAAACACTGATGAAGACATGTGAAAATGTATCTCTTCCTAAGCCCCACTCCCCAACTGAGCAATATGAAAATTGCTTTTTCACCCAGGTTAATAAATTGTTTATCAGTCTGGTTTTTCTTAGGATGATTAACATCCAATGTTGGGAGAATCAATATTTTGTTAAGCCAGACCTGTGTTCTATAACCGTTACGATATTTATTAATACCTATTAAACTCTTATGTTTAAACGAAGAGGCAGGAAGAGAAAAAAGATAATGAAATGTCTGCTATATATTGAGCCCTTCCTATGCCAGTAACTGCCCTAAGGCACTTCACATATACTATGTTTCATCTAATAACAATACTTGAGGTAGACATTATCATCATCAATTGACAAAGAAGCTGGGCTCAAAGAGATTTTGAAAAAGTGCCCAGGCTCTCACAGCCACTACCCAGAGACCCACCCATTCTGAAAGGGTAGGAATCGGACACGACAGCAACTCTCACGCACACGCACACATGCACACACTGGTCTCCTTAGCTGGGTCTTTGAGGCTATCTCTGATGCCTCGACAGCAGCATTTTAACTTTTTACCATTTTTACTATATTCCGTGCTTCATGTAGGCCTCTGTGAATGATCTACTTACGTATCATCGTCATCAGACCTTGGATCTGGTTGTTCTGCATCTACTTCAATGTCAGAGGCCACTTCCACCTTCCCCTCATCTTTCAGTGGTCCCACTGTTAAATAAATGACAGAGATTAAAGCATCCCAGCCTATACACCTCATGAGGGGCATGCACCTAGCGTTCTGTATTGAACATCAGCCACAATGGTAAAACCTTTGAATAATTCCATTAAAGCAGAGAATAAGACAGATAACAATGGACAGCAACTATTCCACGTTGTACTGAAAGTAGCAGGCAACACCACAAGAGAAGAAAAAGGAAGTGAAAGGAATAACGATCAGAGATGAAGAGACAAACTAACCCCACTTTCGTGGTAGAAGCTTTGAATGTATAGAAAATTTAAGGAGATCTTGTAAAAATGTAAGACTTGCTAACATCACTTGTGCTCAGTCATGTCTCGACTCTTTGCAGCCCCATGAACTGTAGCCCATCAAGCTCCTCTGCCCACAGAATTTTCCAGGCAAGAATACTGGAGTGGGTTGCCATTGCCTGCTCCAGGGGATCGCTCCGACCCAGGGATCAAACCCCTGTCTACTGCATCTCCTGCATGGGCAGGCAGATTTTTCACCACTAGCGCCACCTGGGAAGCCTGCTAACATTATTGGACCACCCTTCACTGTTTTTATACACAGTATTCAGCTTATGGTTACAGTAAATCACTGATGTCTGCAGGGAAAACCCAAAGCACATACCCACAACTTTATCTTTTTTTTTGGTGAGGGGGTGAATTCATTGTTGTTATTTAAAGTGTACTTCTGTTCCTCTTGGGTAAAAGATCAGACTGAAGATAGTAAAATATTTCATTTCTTTACAGGAAGCAACATCCCCTCAACGGCTCTAAGATTTCAATGATTATAAGGTACATTTATTTTATACACTAATAACAAAGAAAACGTTCCCAATAAAATGGCACAATGTTTTCTTAGCCCTTAAAATTTATATTTTATAAATATAAATTACTATAAGAACTCTTTTAGTCCTAAGCACACATCTGGAGAAGAGAATGGCAACTCACTCCAGTATTCTTGCCTGGAGAATCCCATGCACAGAGGAGCCTGGCGGGCTACAGTCCTTGGGGTAACAAAAAGTCGGACGTGAGTGAGCAACTAACACTATATTACTACTATATAAGCACACATTTTTAACCTTATGTCACTCTTGTATATTCATAAAAATGAAAATATAAGGTGGAATTAAAAGCAGAGATTTTTTTGTTAACTGTTACATGACAACTCATGTATACACTCACAAGTAGAAATTTCACCACACTGTAATTAAATATTTACCTATTTTTAATGAACACAGTTCATCCCAAATCATAGCTTGTATCACTTCCTAAAGTGCATGAAATAAATGAAGTAGATTCATACATCTCATTTATGAGTTAGTCTGGCTACTAAAACAGTCAGAGTATTCTTCTTGGTATGGGAATCTGATAGTTTTATTTTTACTTTCCTGTCTCAAGAAGGCAGTTTTAGGAGGCTCTTATTTTTGTTTAACAGGATAGAAGAAAGAGTGAAAGGCTAACTACAGAAATGTAAATCAGCTGTTATCAGGATGTGCCACTATGATGTTACCAAGGCAACTATGTAGCCTGAAAATGGACACAAGAAAAGCAGAGGTTACCTTCCCACCAAGGATTCCCTTGGAGTGGCTAAACTATAAACAAGATTACTGACCTGAATTAACTATGCACATGTTAAAAAAAAATACTTGTCCTCCTTAAAACAGTGTAGCTTTTACTAGTAAGATTCATTTAAAAGGACTTTATACAGTCTTACTATTTTAAATTTTCAAAATGAGGACAGGGAGACAGAACAGACATGTGGTCCCGGTGGGGGAAGGAGAGGGAGGGGTCAACGGAGAGTATCACTGAAACACATACATTATCAGATGTAAAACAGCCAGTGGGAAGTTGCTGCATAACATGGGGAGCTCAACCTGGTGCTGTGGGTCAACCTAGACGGGTGGGATGGGTTGGGGGGTGGGAGGGAAGTTCAAGAAGGAGGGGATATATGTATCCTTTTGGATGATTTATGTCGTTGTATGGCAGAAATCAACACAACATTGTAAAGTAATTATCCTCCAATTAAAAAGAAATTAAATAAAATTAGGACTAATTAAACATGTACTTGATAATCTTTCACTTTTAAATGGAATTTAGAACAAGATGCATCAAAGGAGTTTATTTTTAAGAAACTGGATGTTTAAGCTAAAGATATGACAGAGGATATATGAATCCCAGTTAAATGTGTGACAACGAATGCTTAAATGCCTTCATAAATTGTGTCTATTACACATATAATCAAAGTTATTAGAACTTACACATGCAGACAGTCTTCACAAAGAGTCTACAGAACCGCAAGAATAATTTTTAATGCTGTAATTTCCTTATCCAACTTGACAGCCATATGGCCACTGGCAAACCCATGCCTTTACATAAAGTGATAGTAAAAACTATGCTAAGGCTGTATTCTCATTCACAGAGACGGCGTCACCTACTAAGTTCTGGACATGGTAGCAGGCACTACGGATAGAGCGTCGGAGTGGGGTGGTGATCAAGACAAAGCTCTCAGAAGCTATAGCCTAGCAAGGAAGAAAGATATTTAAACAGAAAATTAACGTGAACTTGATTTTTATGATCAGAGAATTAGTGTCTTGTGGGATACGAGGCAGGGAACCCAATCTCAGATGAATACAAAGGAGACATGCCCTGATGTTTTCTCAAGCACTTAAACCAGTGGTTACCTAAGACTTCCCTGGTGGTCTGGTGGTTAAGACTCTGTGCTCCCAATGGAGGGAACCTGGATCCAATCCCTGGTCAGGGAACTAGATCCTGCAAGATGGAACTAAAACCCAGCCAGACAAAAGAAAAAAAAAAAAAAAAGATTTTAAAATATTAAAAAAAAATAAAACAGTGGTTGCCTGTCAGTGGTACACAGCAGCAGTTTAGCTGAGATCCAGGTTTTTCACAGCAATCAATAAAAATTCAAATAAAATCACTACTACATCTTCCTATGGCCTGAATTTACACAATAAATATAATAAGGAAATGTATTTCATGCACTTAACCAATATTTGAGTGTGCACGAATTTCAGTGTGACACTGAATGAACGTGAAACTGTCAGAGGTAGCTAACAGAAAAGTCAGAGGCAGTAGACAAATTTGAGGAGCTACAGAAAGCTTAGTAGAAATTTTTGGATTAAAGGGAAGCATGTCAATCAAGTTACTGGCTCTTGAACTCATTCATCCAAATTATTAACTTATTAAGAATCTTCTATATTCCAGACACTTCTGCCAGCTCTGTCTGGCTGTACAGGGAAAAGTGTGGAGGGAAGGGTAACTGCTGATAAAACATCGAGACAAAAGTGAGCAGGAATTCCATCAGAGAGAAATCTTAAGGGAGGATTACTTTGGCAAAGGGAAGAAGGCTTGCATTCTAAACAGAAGGAAGAACAGGTGATGAGACGTGCCAGACGCTCTGACGTTTGTTGGGAGCGGCCATTTGCTCTTAAAGGCACTTAGAGTCTGCAGAATCTGGGTTTTATCCAGAGGGTGAGGGAGAATCTTTTGCAGGATTTAAAGCAGAGAAAAGACTTGGTCCTTTTTAGTATCAATATTATCTGGCAGGGGTGCAGTGTGCGTGTGCATGCTTAGTCGCTCAGTTGTGTTAGACTCTTTGTGACCCCATGCATGAATCATAGTCCACCAGGCTCCCCTGTCCATGGGATTTTTTCAGGCAAGAAAACTGGAGTGAGTTGCCATTTCCTCCTCCAGGGGATCTTCCCAATCCAGGTCTCCTGCATTGCAGGCAGACGCTTTACCGTCTGAGCCACCAGGGGAGTCTTTACTGCCAAGTCACCAGGGAAATCCCAGGAGTGCAGAGGGATAGCTAAAGAAAGATGACCAGAGACAGGAAGTCAAGCTTGCTACTGGGATAGGAAAGATGAGGTGAGGCCAACCAGAGTTAGAGGCTGAAAGACCAATGAAAAGTCCAGCCAGGGACTTCCCTGGTGGCCCAGTGGCTAAGCCTTCTGCACTCCCAGTGCAGGGGGCCCAGGTTTGATCCCTGCTCAGGGAACTAAATCCCACATGCTGCAACTAAGAGCTTGCATGCTGCAACTAAAGATCCTGCATGGCAAAATCAAGACCTGGTACAGCCAAATAAAAAAATAAACATTAAAAGAAAAAGCACAGTTGGAGTGGGAGGGAGCGCCTGCTCCCTTAACAGGTTACAAAACAAAATACCCATGCTTTGCTTTGAACGCCACCCTGAGAGGCAAGTTCCTATCTTGTGTCCCACTTGTTGGATCAGTTACTCATGTATGCCTAATGTAAAGCCGTCCATGCAAAAATACAGTAAGTTCATGAATAAATTCATGTGGCATGCAAGATCATATGAAGAGTTTTCTATGACTCTTTCAAAGAATCGCAGGAGCAAATGCAAGAAGACACACCATAGCCACCAGCATGTTGCCATCAGTGTCCTGAAAGAAGGGCACCTCCATCCTACCTGGTCTGGGACCCCAGCCCTTGGCCTCCAGTCTAATCCAGGCCAGCCCAAAGCTTCCTCCCAACCCCCCAGCCTCCAGCCCCCTCTTACAGACAATGCCTTTATCCCAAGATAGAAGAGGAGGAAGCTGACCAGCAATCACACTGCAGCCTGTGATTAGAAGTTACTAGAAAGAAAGCCTCGAAGACAGAGAACCAGTTTTTCTTTCTCTCCCCACCCTCTCCACCCAAGCCTTGAGTTTTAAGTGTGGCAGCTGAGATAAGTCATAACATCGAAGGACTCCATCTACTCAAGGACCCTGGCCCTTCTACTGTGCCTAGATTTTAGTCATACCGTCTTTCTCAGTCTCTCAGGTGGGTGGATCTGCAAGTCCTCCCCACCTGAAATGTTCCTTCGTCAGTAAAATGCCGTCCATTCTTTAAGACTCATCTTTCACAGAGATTCCCCTTTTCTTGCACTTCACACACTGGCAGACTCATTCTTCAGAAACAGTCAGCTATGCCTCTTGCATTATTCTCTATATACTTTCTTGTTGTTCTTTCACTTTGTAAACACTCATCAGCCTCCATCACCCTTGGGTTGGTACCCAGGCCCCCCTGCCCCCTCAGCCTCGCATCTCTGAAGCCCCAAAGCCCCGCCTGGGCAGGTGTTCTTTGTTTGACACCTGCCTGTCCCGGTTGGTTTTTCTCGTGGCAGTTCACACCAGATCCTCACTGTGACGCAAATTCCCTCAACCTTTAGAAAACAACAATTTCTGAAGCCAGCACAAGCATAAGCTTGCTAAAAGTTAGAGGCAAAAAAAAAAAAGAAATCCCCAAAGCCAAAATAACTATATTAAGATGTATTTTATTGCCCACTGCATGGTAATTTGAGTCTGCTGAATAGCTGTCAGATTAAATGGACTCTGTCAAGTAGAGCTAAGCCCTAGCTCATCATCTACAAAGCCACCTGCCCTTCCTACCTAATTTTCATCACTCATCAGCCGATCCCGTTACAGAAAATGATTCCACTTTTTTCAGAAGTTCAAGTCTTTCATTAATGCATCTGGAACAGGCTTGGACAAAGTAAATCAGCTTCTGAAAAGGCTTTGACACCCTCTCAATTCTCTCTCCAGGCAATTCTTATCCCCATCCTGCATTTACACGTCTGACAAAATTCTACAGGGGACTGGGGATGTACTTAAAAGTAAACTACATACCACATTCTGCATCGTTGACAGAAAGTGAGCTGCTGGTTAGCTGTGCTGCTGCCAAAACACTCAGTAAAGTTCCCGGGGCTTCTCGCCGCCACCGTCTCCTGTTTTCTGGACCGCCTTCAATCTCAATCACTCGGCCGTCTGAAAAGGAGACTGGATTAGTGACAATAAAAATGCTTCTTCAACGGAGCTTTTAAAATCATAGAATGTGAGAGCCTTGGCGATAACCTAATCCCACCCCTCATTTTATGAGTAAAGAAGCTAAGAAAACTTCAGTGACAATATGACTGTCACAGAGCTATTGGGCAGGAGAGTCATTTTTTGCTTTGCAAACTGGTTATTTTGGTATGTTGACATTTCTATTCTATCATTTATTTTAAATTCAGTTTCCCTTCTTATTGTTTCACTGGCTTAGGATGGATTATGTTTACTATGTTTGCAAGCCCTTTTCTGTAAATTTAACGATATATTTTGTAAGAGTATAAACATGGGTCCATTCACACACTTTTAGTTACTAACTTCAGTAATACACTTACAGACTTCAACTTATGGACATAAATTTCAGCTCTCCCTCAGCCCCACATGGGATTCCCAGCTAGAGATAAAGAACCAGCCTGCAATGTAGGAGATGTAAGCGAGTTTGATTTCTGGGTCAGGAAGATACCCCAGAGGAAGGAAAGGCAACCCACTCCAGTATTCTTGCCTAGAGAATCCCATAGACAGAGGAGCCTGGCAGGCTACAGTCTACAGGATGGCAAAGAGTCAGACACCACTGAAGTGACTTAGCACACATGGCCCCACGTTATCAAGAACATAGGAAATAAGCAATAAAAATCTCCACCACTTGTAAGATCACACCCAGGTATTGCAGAGACTCTCTGATGAGGAAAGACTATGCCAGAAGCTCAGATGTAAACAAAAAAAATTAGGTTGAAAATACCATCACATTCTAAACAGTCCCAACACTGAAACAGCACATTGGCTTACAAAGCAATTTAATGTGTATCTTTGCACTAACTCTCTAAACCTTGTGGGATAGCTAATATTTCGATTCTGATATTACTGATGAAAAAAAATGACCCTCCAAGACATTGCAAGGGAGTTATTGGGCTAGCACAGGAAAGCAAATGAAGCCTCCTTGAGAGGGAGGTGGGAGCCTGGATCTTTCCTCCCTTACATTCTCACAGCTACAGTGGTCAATTGTCTAGAATAATTAGTAGGCAAGTCTCTGCAGAGGTAGGACGTGGAAGTGTTGGTTGCTCAGTCATGTCTGGCTCTTTGCAGTCCCATGGACTGTAGCCCACCAGGCTCCTCTGTCTGTGGGATTCTCCAGGCAAGAATACTGGAGTGGGTTGCCATTTCCTTCTCCAGGGTATCTTCCTGACCCAGGGATCAGACCTGGGTCTCCTGCATTGCAGGCAGATTCTTTACCATCTGAACCACAAACCTAATCTAAATCAGTGTCTTTTGACAAGTATTGGATACAAATCTATAGGGACTATAGGGCTTCCCTGGTGGCTTAGATGGTAAAGCATCTGTCCGCAAAGCGGGAGACCCGGGTTCAATTCCTGGGTCGGGAAGATCCCCTGGAGAAGGAAATGGCAACCCACTCCAGTACACTTGCCTGGAGAATCCCATGAACAAAGGACCCTGGTAGGCTACAGTCCATGGGGTTGCAAAGAGTCAGACACGACTGAGCAGCTTCACTTTCTTTCTTTCGTTCTTATAGGGACTATGCTGAAAAGTGAGAACTATCAGGTCAGAGTGAGCACTGGCATTTGGGGAGAACACAGCTGTGTCTGGGGCCTCTGTCTCCTCTTGCTGATGATTTAAGCCACTGATGTCAGCCTCACCCTCGGGCATGGTGGAGCAGGTGGAGCAGGTGGAGGTGACATCGGCCGAGGCCATCATTTGCGGCAGAGTCTGAGGGGCTCCTGGGGCCCACTGTCTCCTGTGCCCTGCAGCCATGGCATCCGGAACGCACAACTCTGGGTATAAGGAAATAACTGGTTCATTTCAAAGCAGCAAAGTGTGACTAATAGCACCAAATGGTTCTTAGGAAACCTGGAATCCATCAGCTGGCACATTCAAAAACAAGTCACCACCATCCTTCTATACAGATTATCATGGACTGAATGTTTGCACGCCATCCCTCCCTGCCTCCCCGCCACCAATTCAAATGTCCAAACCTCATGCCCAAGGTGATGGTATTAGGAGGAGGGACTGTGGGGAGGTGATTAGGTCATGAGGGTGAAGCCTCATGAAAATGAGTAATGCTCTTATGAAAGAGGCCCCAGAGCACTCCCTCATCTTTTCCACTAAGGGTTGTTGTTCAGTTGCTGAGTCCTGTCAGCGACCTCATGGACTGCAGCACACCAGGTTTCCCTGTCCTTCACTATCTCCTGGAGTTTGCTCAAATTCATGCCCGCTAAGTCGATGATGCCATCCAACCATCTTATCCTCCGTCGCCCCTTTCTCTTCCTGCATTCAATCTTTCCCAGCATCAGGGTCTTTTCTAATGAATCGGCTCTTCACATCAGGTGGTCTAAGTATAGGAGCTTCAGCTTCAGCATCAGTCCTTCGAATGAATATTCAGGACTGATTTCCTTCAGGACTGACTGGTTTGTGAGGACATAGCAAAAAGATGGAATTAGACCCTCACCAGACCCTAAATCTACCAGCATCATGTTCTTGGACTTTTCAGCATCCAGAAATGTGTGAAATATTGAATAAATGTTGTTAATAAGCCATCAAGTTTATGGTATTTGTTACTTCAGGCCACTGAACTTAATAAGTTCTGAAGTTATATATAGGTTTAAAATTGTTTCATTTTTATCATTAACATTTGATTGACAAAATATATTTGATGCTAAAGAAATATTAACAGCACTGAATGAACAAATTATTGAGGCTTCATGTGAACTTTAGTAGTTTCCATGGAAATGCAACTATTCCATTACTCTATTTTTTGGCCACACTGTGGCATTTGGGATGTTAGCTCCCCAATTAGGGGTTGAACCTGTGCCCCCTGCAATAGAAGCGCATATTCTTAACCACTGGACCACCAGCCAAGTCCCCTACCTTAATTTCAAAAGTAACATGGTTTTTTAAAAATTTCTTACTATGTTTCGTTATAGGAAATTTGGAGATCAGATAAAAAAGAAAACCAAAATTTCCATAATCCCACCGTCCAGAAGATGATTACAATTTCAAATTTTCCTTCCTGCATATTATTTTTGCTTCGTTTTGAAACAAAAAATGGGCCAAATACTACATATCCTTTTATAATGTGTTCTTTTCAATTAGCAAGATATCCTATCTGAATTATTAAATATTGCTCTATTAAAGCAAACTGGGTATCCTGTTTTATGGATACATTTTAACTTAAGTCTTTTTTGCTCGATTTTTAGATTGCTAGAATTTTTTACTATGATAAACAACACCATAATGGACTCATTTTTTACATTTATGGCTATTTTCCCTAGGTAAAATGTTGAAAATGACAATTCTAGGGGCTAGTGATATTTGTTTTACCAAAGCCTTTCATTGTTAAAGTTGAATCTATTACTAATTTATTCTGTGATTTTTTTCCCTACGTATTTTGAATAGCGAAGTCTTCCCTATTCAAAAAATATTTACATTTTCTTTCACTTTATTTTCTGACATATAGCTTCACTTTTAACATATAAACTCTTTGATTTTAGTTTGGAATTGGTTTTGCTGTATCATTATATAGAGTCTGATTTCACAATTTTCCCCAAATTGTTAACCAATTAGTTCTAGAGCATTTATTTAATTCTTTTATTTAATTCCCATTGACATGATGTGACTTTTAGCATATGCTAAATTATTATACGTACTAGAGTTTGTTCCTAAACTTTGTCTTTTTTCACTAATTTTTTAAAAATTTTGCTGCTAGTATCATATTGTTTTAATCACTGTAATTTCTATAATACAGTTTGATATTTGGAAGACAAGTACCACTCACTGCTCGTCTTTTCTAGATTTTTTGGCTAGTTAAGAATCTCCAACGGACTTCCCTGGTGGTCCAGTGGTTAAGGATCTGTGGTCCAATGCAAGGGACAGGGGTTTGAGCCCTGTTTGAGGAACTAAGATCCCACATGCCGTGGGACAACTAAGCCCTCAAGCTGCAACTACTGAGCTCAAGCACTACATCTAAGACCCGACACAGCCACAAATAAATAAATATTTTTTAAAAAGGATCTCCAAGATTCTGCACTCTGCCAAGATCTGGTTACACCAGAAAAAACTCCGATCGCGCTTCTGATTGAAATTGCCAAAAATCCACATATTTATTTGGAATGGATGTTTCTAATATATAACAGCATTGTTGTTGTTCAGTTGCCCAGTCGTGTCCAGCTCTTTTCTCTACATTTATTCCGTCTTTAACTACCTCAGAGAAGTTTTATGCTTCCTTCATTTGCTCGGCATGATTCTGGTAGAGTTTATTCCCAAGTTATAAGTACACACACATACACACTCACACACATATTTGCTATTGTTACTGTCAATGAGATCTAAAGACCAGCTCGGGAAAATATCTGCAGTAGGTGTTTCAGGCAAAGGTTCAACTTAAATGAGTCTTATAAAGAAAAAAAAAACATGCCATATTCAGTAGAAAAATGGATAAAGGATATGAGCACATAATTTACAACAGAAAGACAGGTGTCAATAAACACATGGTTTATAAAAACAAAAAACTGTTCAGCCTGAGTAATAATTACAGGAACCCAGTTTACATTGAGACCATTTCAGTATCAAACTAATGATTAGTATTGGGGTTCAAAAAGCAGGTTTTGTGCCTCCTTTCCCTGGTTCATGACAGTTCTGTGATTGTGAGGGCAGAGCCAGCTATCATTCATCTCTGAGGTCCCTTCCAACCTAGCACAGTCTGGCAGGAGCTGGGGATTCTCTGTAAGATGCCTGCTGAATTGAATACAGATTTTTCCAGGTGGAAGTGAGGCAAAGTGTATTCTTCTAGGAAGAGGAAACAGCTGAGTCAGGCTGTGTAAATGCTCACATAGCTGCAAGAGAAGATGCGGTTCCAACAGGCTGTGTGGATCCCATCATCAGTGCAGGAAGAGAGGGGGGTGATCGAGCAGGATCAGGCCATGCAGCATAACATGTGTTACTTTGTGCAATGAACTGTATCCTATGAGCATTATCAAAACAAAATTTGAGCAGGGGACTCTACTCATATTTCATTTTGATAATGCCTCATTTCCACCTGGAAAAAAAGTATCTTTATTCGATTCAGCACAGGGAACTCTATTCAGACCTCTGTGGTGATCTAAATGGGAAGGAAATCCAAAATAGAGGGGATACATGTGTACATACAGCTGATTCGCCTTGCTGTACAGTTGAAACTAACACACCATTGTAATGCAACAATACTCCAATAAATATTAATTTTAAAAATTTGAGTAGGATAATAATACAACAAGATGACTATAGCAATATTTACAGAATGAAAGGGAAATACTAGAGAAAAGGAGGATGCATAGGAGAGTAAGGCAACTCAGGGGAAGGGAAAGGGAATATTAGGGAAATAGCATCTATTAAATTAAGCACCTAATATGTCCATTTTCACGTTAGCCTTCACAATAAGTCTGTGTGGCAAGCATTAGTATCCTCATTCTTAAGAGGAAACTGAGATTCAGAGTTTTTGGGGTTCTTTTTGGCCACACAGCACGTGAGATCTTAGTTTCCCAACTAGGGATAGAACCCCGTGCCCCTGCATTGGGAGTGTGGAGTCTTAACCACTAGCCTACCAGGGAAGTGCCTGAGATTCAGAGATTTGAAGTAACATGTGGAAGGCTGCACAACCAGAAAGCGGCACTACCAGCTGGGATTCGAACTCTGTCTCCAAAGCCCATGCACTTCCTACCACATACACTGCTGAGACAGGACAGGGCAGAGAGAATGAAGGAGGAGGAGGGAGACCCAGGGACGTCTCAGGGTAGAAACCACCCCAGGCATGACAGCAGGACCGTCAGTCTGGTGAGGACATCGCCCAGAATAAAGACTCCCTGGGAAGAAAGGGCTCAGAAGATTGATCGTACACACACTGAGTCTGAGATGACAATGGGACTTGTCCCTGGAGCCATCCAGGAGACCCTGAGAAAGACAGATGAGTGTGGAGCTGCTGGTGGAGGAGTGGAAGCTGAGGGGGCAGGTGAAACTGCCCTGGGAGCAGTGCGGAGCAGAGAGGAGGGTGGGTCTCGGGGGCTGTGATCTCTGCAGTGGGTGGAGTCAGGCCAGGTTCTGCCCAGCTCAGGGAGGGGTAGGGGGCAGGGGACAGTCAGGTCACAGGAGATGAGTGAGGAGAGAATATGAGATGGGTTATCAACAAAACAGTACCTTCTCATCTGCAGCCTTCAAGGGACACATACCTGCTTCTGGGCAACAGAGGTTTTCAAATGCTTTGTCTGTATAATCTTCCTGCGCCTTCATACATTTATGTTCCAAGAACTTCATGCCATCCTCAGAGGTCAACGTTTCATTCAGCATATCCACTGCCTAAAGCAATTCCACAGGGTTTCATGAGAAATAAGCCACATTTTGGGGGAAAAAGTCTAAAAATTATTCTGTATTCCCAGTAGTAGCATTTATCAAGATATGCAATGAGAATTCAATATATGTTTACTACATGAATCAGTAGGCCTTTAAAGCTGGAACTCTTTTGGAACAAGGTAGAAACAGGAATGTCTGTCCATTTCTTCTCCTTGTCAACAGTGACGAGCACTGATCCCGTGGCAACTAATTTGATGCAGACATCCTGCCTTTGATCTTATCCCCCTACTGGCTCCATGCTATGGAACTCTAAAGATGAGTTCATCCATGTCCTGCTTTAAGCTTTAACATTGCCAATCAGGTCCGTAAAACTGCTCCTAACATTCCATTATTAATATTAAAATGATCACTCTGTTTCAAGCATAACAAAGCAAAGAAGAACAAAGGATGGACAAATTGGTACATAAAACTTTGGGGATTCTATTCCTTTCTCTAGAAGGCCAACTTTGAAAGTGAAAGTGTTATTCGCTCAGTCATGTCTGACTCTTTGTGACCCCGTAGACAATAGCCCGCCAGGCTCCTCTGTCCATGGGATTCTCCAGGCCAGAATACTGGAGTGGGTTGCCATACTCTCCTCCAGGGGATCTTCCTGACCCAGGGATCAAACCCTGGTCTTCTGCATTTCAGGTGATTCTTTACAATCTGAGCCATCAGGGAAGCCAACTGCAGCACCTCATTTCACAGCACTGGAGAATCGGTCCTCAGCTTCCATTCCAGACCCTGGGTCCCCAGAGCTGCTCCCTCTGGTGCTCACAGCTCCGGGACACATAGAGCCTAGCGGTTAGAGGTGAGCACTACCTACCACCACTCCACTGAAGTCTTTATATAGCAAAATGCTGGTAAAATCTCAAAACTTAGTGGAGCACAGAGGATTTTTAGGGCAGTGAAAATACTCTGTATGACTCTATAATTTTACTCTAAAATTTAAAAATATTATTTATTTTTATTTTATTTCTTAAACTTTTTATTTCATACTGGAGTATAGTTGATTAACATTGTTAGTTTCAAATGCATAGCAAAGAGATTCAGTAATATACATAGATGTATGTATTCTTTTTAAATTTCTTTCAGTTATACATATAAATGTATCTATTCTTTTTCAATGGTTCTATAATGATGTCATTCTACACTTGTCAAAACCACAGAATGAGTGAACCCTAACATAACCTATGGACTTTGGGTGATTAGCATGGGCCAGTGTAGGTTCATCAATATGCAATGAGTATTCAACATATGTTTATTACATGAATCAACAGGATTTTAAACTGGAACTATGTTGGAACAAGGCAGAAACAGGAATGTGTCTGTCCATTTCTTCCCCTTGTCAAAAGAGATGAGCACTGATCATGTGGCAGCCATGAATGTTCATTTGCCATGAATGTTCCACTCTGGTGGGAGATGCTGATGGTAGGGAAGGCTGTGTGTGTGTGTGTGTGTGTGTGTGTGTGTGTGGCAGGGCATGGGCAAGAGCTATATGGGAAATCTCTCTACCTACTGCTCAATTTTGCCATGAACCTAAAACTGCTCTAAAACATAGTCTATTTTTTTAAAAAAATGGACCTTCATCACACACACAAACACACAAATCTAAAAGAAATGATAACATTTAAAAAGTTTTAAGCCAATAAAAAAATGAAATAAAGAAATTGAGAGAGATACACATTCATACTTAACTTTTGATAATTTAAAAGGCCAATTTGGAGAGGTGAAATGGAAACACAAATCAGTTAATTTTCATATTGGTTAGCAGCTTTAGTAAAAATATGGGATTAAAAAAAGATGCTGAAATCAAGTCATAAAATGAGGTTTGAGTGTACTGTATTCAGGCAATTATTGCTGTTTCAATGAGATCCCTAGTACATAGCTGAGATTTACCCAAAGACCAGTACAAAGTTATCAATAACTAATCAAGATCCAAAATAAATGTGCGTGGTTTCAAGATACCAGCTCACTTATTTATTTTTATTTTATTTTAAACTTTTTATTTCATATTATAGTTGATTATCAATGTTCTGTTAGTTTCAAATACATAGCAAAGTGATTCAGTTATACATATAAATGTATCTATTCTTTTTCAGTGTCTAACTAGGTTGTTACAGAATATTGAGCAGGGTTCTCTATGCTATGCAGTAGGTTCTTGTTGCTTATTCAATTTAAATATACATGCTCATTTATTTTAGGTGAGTTTATTAGTTGTTGACTATATATTAATATTATGTCTTCTATTTTAATCTGGCTATAATTTAAAAGTTACTGTTAGGAGGAAAATACCTTCTTTATAATAGCAAAGTAAAATGAAATAATCCATTTATATGAATAATCTCAAATTTAAGAAGAACAGAAGGCTAAGTATTTTGGAAGACTTTTCTGAACACTAGAGATCCTTCTAGGAAGATTTTAGAAAATTTTCCCTACCCTCTATGGGAAAATTTCATGAAAGTGCTATTAAGACACTCATTCTCCCATCTCTACTAATAGAAATTTAACTTAATGGCATACCTCTTCCTCTTGGAGGGTGTTTTCATCAGAAATGCATTCATCTAAATTAATCTCAAATTTTACCCCTCTCTAAAAGAAAGCAAGAAAAAAAATCTTAGTTTTGCAATCCAATGAAAACCTTAAAATTACAACTCCCCATATGACATTACAGATACTTAAAACGATTAGTCTAACATCACAAAATAAGGCAATTCCATAAAATAGTAGGGGGTGAAATCCTGTAGGCAATCCAGATTACAAGGTGCAGAGCCCCAGCCAGATTTTTAATACGAAAAAGACAAAATGTTTATTACCTGAGCTTTATGTTTTTGTTCCGAACTTTTACTTCCCTTTATGTTCTGAGGTTTAATTTGTTTTAAGTCTCTTTCAATATCCTGAAACTTAAGAGAAAAAATAAAATCTAGCATTTACTATTGATCAAACAATTATATTTTCACAATTGCTGAATTCACAGCAGGGTCTATTTACATTTTTTGATTTCTTGAATGAATCTGATGGTTGACTTGAGAATAAAAGCATGCCTATTGCAAAGGAAAGTTAATGATAGTCCACTAAAAGCTTGGGCACAAGGTCCATTAACTTGAAATATTAATGCATTTAACACCAGCATTGCAACTCTATGTTGTGACAATATTTATCACTTCAGTCCTACATAGTTCATACAACCTAATCTAATTTAAGAATGTAATTTGGGGACTTCCCTGGTGGTACAGTGGACAAGAATCTGCCCGCCAATGTAGGGGACATGGGTTCGATCCCTGGTCTGGAAAGATCCCACATGCCTTGCAGCAACTAAGCCCCAGTGCCACAACTGCTGAGACCCGTGGCCCAGAGCCTGTGCCCAGAGCCTGTGCCCAGAGTCTGTGCCCTGCAACAGGAGACGCCCCCGCAGTGAGAAGCCCGCCCACCTCAGCGAAAACTAGCTCCCGCTCACCGCAACTAGAGAAGGCACGCAGGCAGCAGTGAAGACTCAACGCAACTAAAAATAAATAAATACAATATTTAAAAAGAGTGTACTTTTGACTATAAGATCCTTCCCTTAAGAAGCTTATGATCTTAATCAGGGAAACAGAAAATCACACAGCTCATGATACTACAAAGGAAGGAGGGGAGGGTCTAAAAATTAATGGTCAATTTAAAGGAGGAAGAGAAGACTGTAAAAGTACTGACAAGAATTTCCAAAGAATGGCCAAGAGGTGAATTTTAGACCTTGAGTTTTCTTGGGGTTCAGTCCTGGGTCTTCTGACATTCTCTTCTGCCGGGAGCCAGCACACAAGCTCCTACCCGTGACAAGGTCATAAGGGAGAAAACCTGATGGGCAAGGCGGATCAGGTTTTCAAGGATTTCGAAAAGGCTAGCTCACGAGATCCCACCCATGACAAGGTCATGGGGAGAAAGCCTGACGGGCAAGGCGGATCAGGTTTTCAAGGATTTCGAAAAGGCTAGCTCACGAGATCCCACCCATGACAAGGTCATGGGGAGAAAGCCTGACGGGCAAGGCGGATCAGGTTTTCAGGGATTCCGAAAAGCTGCCCCCGGCGCTCACCTTAAAGATGGTATCTGTTCTTCCGATGCTTGCTTTAATAGATTACTCCCTACTTTCTGTAACATAGGCAGAAGGCCTTCCCAGATTTCTTTCCAAATAAGAATCAATTTAGAACTTTAATCTATAAGTTTTTTGGGTGGTAGTATTTTATGAGATTATTTAGGGTGAAAGGAGTGTTTTAATTTAAGCTCCTTTGCTGGTAGTTTGTTAGCCAAATGCATTTATGCCCTTGGTACTAATATGCATGATTGCTTATAATATTTTAATCATAAAATAGCATAAAGAACCTGATTATATAAAAGCCCTAATAGACATAGAGCATTTTTGAGGGGTGAAGGAGTTTTATTAGAAAATATAAGAAAAAATTATTATAAAAGTGGTTATTGGGTTAACGTTTGTTTTTGCTTTTAGTGTGCTAAGGCTGTGCTATGGAAACCATTGTTAATATAGTTACAGATTTAGAAAAAGAAGAGCTTAGCCCTAGTATTGTAACAATGAAATAGTTGTTAATTATTAGCCAGGAGTGCTAGGCAGAGGCTGCCTTATTAGAGCCGCAGAGTCTGTATGGGGTAAAACTTTTAGATAAATTTAACTGACAACTTTTGCAGAAGAACTGATGTTGGTATTAACAGGGTCATATTTTTATTATGTCGTGACACGCTGTACTGTTGCCCTATGAGACTGTAACTCTTCTGTTAAGGTCACCACAGAAACAGAAAACAGGTTTACATTCACCTGACTTACATAAAATGTTAATAAGCCCTAAGGCCAAAAGATAATGTGTAAAGATTTATTATAGAAACGAAATGCAGAAAGCATCTTGTTCTTCCTTAAGGACAAACTGATGTAATGTAAACTAACCCTGTATAGACATGAGTGAGCATCTTGTATCCTGGATACATTCTGAGTGAGGGTATATAAACTGTTGTCAAAAAATAAAAGACAGACTTGGCCCTATCAAGGCTGGTCTCATATGTCTTCTATCTCTCGACGACACCGTTCATCCTGAGGGTACCCCCTGGATCCTGCCAAGGCTGGACCCCGGCACTCTTCCTCAATACATGAGTGGTAGTGGTGGTGGTTTAGTCACAAAGTCGTGTCCGACTCTTTTCGACCCCATGGACTATAGCCCGCCAGTCTCCTCTGTCCATGGGATTATCCAGGCAAGAATACAGGAGTGGGTTGCCATTTTCCTCTCCACAATACACGGGGGTCTCAGTAATTTCCAGGAATTTAAATGCGATCTTTATGCAATGACTCTTAAACATGTCTTTTCAGGTTTGATCTTTCCTCCCCTCTGAGCTTCAGACTCACACATTCAGCTGCCTACTTGGTACCATCCTCACCTTAACATTCACCCCACAATTTCATATCAAGCGCCCACCGCGAACCAGACACTGCCCTGCACAATGGGATGGTGCAGAACGTGAACGTCCCTACTGACACACAGCTTACATTTTACTGGAGTAAAAGAGGTAAATGAGTCAGCAAAGCAATGATGTCATTTCAGAAGGTGTTAAGTGCTATAAAGAAAAGAAGATTAGAGTAATAGCCTAGAAAATGAGTAGAGGAGGACAGTAAGTCAGGAAAAGTCTACTTGGCATTTGACTGAAGCCCTGGAATGGTGCTGGACCCTGGCTAAGGATGGTCTGTGGAAAGTGTGTTCCAGGTGGAGGGAACAGCAGGGCAGAGACCTGAATCAGGGATGTGGTCTCTCAGATCGTCCTGATTCAACATGTCCAAAGCGGAGCTCCTGAGGGCCCACCCCCCGACATACAAGCTTGCTCACCACTCTTCCACATCTTGGTAAAATGTACTATTTCTTGCAAGCCAGAAACTTATGAGTCTCCATGTGTTTATATATATATATATATACACACACACACAGAGACACATAATGTTTAATATATATTTATGAATATAAATATAAACTTTTATATATATATATATATATTCCCCTGGAGAAAGGAATAGCAACCCACTCCAGTATTCCTGCCTGGAGAATCCCCATGGACAGAGGAGCCTGGCGGGCTACAGTCCATGGGGTTGCAAAGAGTTGGACACAACTGAGCGACTAACACATACCTACACATAGATGTTAATTACTGCCTCTTCTGTGGACCACACCCTTTGTATGTACTTCACATCTATCAGTTCGAATTGTTATTGGTTAGTTGCCCTGCAACCCTGGGAAAGGTGTTTTCCTGCTTTGAAATATTACACGCTCTGAAATAGGACTCTGACTTCTGTTATCTTACTTACATTTGTGAGGTTGGCTGTCTGATCTGACTGTGTAGTCTAATTGTCTCAATTGCATGAGAAGTGTCATATTGCTTTGTTTCCCTTTGTATGTGCATGCTAAGTCATTTCAGTCATGTTCGACTCCTCCAAGGGATCTTCCCGACCCAAGGATCAAACTCGTGTCAAACACGTTAGACCCCGAAGCTCCATTCACCCAACTGGGTAGAAAATTCAACCTCAGTCCACTTTAGAGCTCTGGGCACTGCCTCTTGTGAAGGTCCCTGGGTTTTCACAAAAAGAAAACACTCAGGGAGGCTGTTCAGCCTTCACTTCACTCAACGTGGCTTCCTCTCACCTGCCCTCAATCAAGCCCTTGGGGCACCTCATTGAAGATGAAGGGGAAAGACCTCCCAGAGGAAAAAAGAAAAGTCCTTTGTGAGCCATTCGATCATTCAGCTCTGCCTAGTTCCTTATTAATGCCAAAAAGGTAAGTTTGAAGATAAACTGACTGTCAGATTCACTGAGAGATGTCTTTGAGACTCAGATTCAAACACCATCGGACAACAGAAAATTCTCCCACTCTGGAAGCAGCTCTCAAACTTGGTTGCACGAACTCACCAGTTAGCTCTTGATGACAAGATGCCTGGGTCCCACCACAGACCATTTGGGATGGGGCCCAGGTGTTTTCATTTTTTTTTTTTTTTTGATCGCTCTGTTTTTTGAGTTTTTTGTGGAGTGGCACCCCATGCAACATGCCAGATCTTAGTTCCCCAACCAGGGATGGAACCCGTGCTGCCGCATTGGAGTCTTAACAACTGGACCACCAGAGAGGGTCCTGAGTGAGTTTTTTAAACTTTCCCACGTGGTCCTACTGCGCAAGGAGGGATGGGAACACCAGGCTGGCGCAGACTCACTGGGAAACGCAGCATCTCTAACAATAACCATCACCTGCACATGTGCTTCTTCCTCAGGTGCTTCATGGGGAATGGGCAGGTCACTCTTCTTCACCAAGTAGGTTTTCCAGCTCATTTTTGAGTCCTCCTTCAACATAAATTATACACAATCAACAAGGTTGGTTCTGCGTCAGTTCTGAAGGCCACTTGCTGACCCTTGGTTGCTAAACCTGAATGGGGTCTTGTGAAGACACTGGCCTAGGGAGGATCCGGGGGTGTGGTTGGAAAGAAACCCCTTATGGCCTCTGTCCTCTATGGCCGCCTTCGGTTTCCCCCCAGGGCTTCTTTCCTGGCCTCTCTAGAAAAGTCTGCTGTCTATCTTTCCCACACGCAGGCTTGCCATCCCAGACCTGCCTTAAAAAACAGGGCTGAGGATAACACGAGGCTCTCCACCATTAACCAAACCACTGCTCTGGGCTTCCCAGGTGGCGCTAGTGGTAAAGAACCCGCCTGCCACTGCAGGTAGAGGTAAGAGATGGGGGTTCGATCCCTGGGTTGGGAAGATCCCCTGGAGGAGGGCATGGCAACCCACTCCAGTATTCTTGCCCAGAGAATCCCATGGACAAGAGCCTGGAGGGCTACCGTCCATGGGCTCGCAAAGAGTCAGACACGACTGAATGACTTAGCACACATGCACCGCTCTGGTGATAAGCATGTCCAGCCTGCCCCTCCCACGGCACCCAGGCCTGCAGCTTTGTGTGGTTCTTTCAGATGCCTTCCTCCTTAGCTCTGCCTCTCCAAACTCCACTCTGCTTCTCAGACCCAGTTTGGGCCCCATCTCTCTTATTCCAGAAAATTCCTCCACCTGCTCATCCTGCTCCTGTTTACTCCCATGCACTCACAGTGCTTAATCAGATTCAGTCTTATTCCATCACTGCTTCACACGTGCATGTCTTATCTTTCCAACTATTTATGGGTAGAAGTGTCTATGCTAGAAAGGGTACAGGTTTTAGAATCAGTTGCGTGTTTGTGTGTTGTGTGTGTTAGTCACTCAGTCGTGTCCTGCATTGCAGGCGGATTCTCTACCATCTGAGCCATCAGGGGGCGTTATATAGTCTGCCTTGTAATATCTAAGTGACTTGAATTTCTCCGTCATGGAAAGTAAAGAAGATGTGGATATCAAAGCTCTAGTTCAGAGCCCAGTACATACCACTGAATTGTACCTCTGCTCATTTCACCTGGAGAAGGAAATGGCAACCCACTCCAGTATTCTTGCCTGGAAAATCCCATGAACGGAGGAGCCTTGTAGGCTGCAGTTCATGGGATGGCTATGAGTCAGACACGACTGAGCGACTTCACTTTCACTTTTTTTACTTTCATTTCACCTATATTCATTTATCTATATGCCCTCAGAGATGGTGAGAGGGAAAGATCAATTTCAGCAGTGTGGGCAGTTCTACACAATGAGTGTGTAGTTCAAGTATGCGTGAGACAGGCTGTGTCCTCAATGGGACTCGG
The DNA here is from genome assembly GCF_910594005.1 of Cervus elaphus. NCBI lineage: Eukaryota > Metazoa > Chordata > Mammalia > Artiodactyla > Cervidae > Cervus > Cervus elaphus. The sequence goes on from NC_057844.1 coordinate 22,108,110, forward strand.
TACCCCCTGGCCTCTCATAGGAGGAGCATTCCAGGGTCCCAAGGATGTTTCTAGTGTTTAAAAATTCATGTGTTTTTCATGCAATGTGGTCTCCAGACACAGGCCAGCCATCTCATCTGGAGTTCTACTGAAAAAGCAACCACCTAAGAAATAGAAGAATGAACCTCCAATGTGTCTCCTTCAAAGGATATTTCAAAAATCATCTCAACTGTACTCAAATGTTGCCTTATGTAGACTACCCCAGCATATGAGACTATTGCAGTGTGTGTGTGTGTGTGTGTGTGTGTGTGCACTCAGTCGTGTCTGACTCTGCAACCCCATGGACTGTAGCCCATCAGGCTCCTCTGTCCATGGGATTCTCCAGGCAAGAATACTGGAGTGGATTGCCATTTCCTCCTCCAGAGGATCTTCCCAACCCAGGAATCAAATCCACATCTCCTGCGTCTACAGAATTGGCAGGTGGATTCTTTACCACTGAGCCACCTGGGATTCCGATGTAGCTAAATTCAGTAAATACTCGTTGATTTTCCTACTTCACAGGCATGAACTCACTTTCTGTATCTAATCCAGTTCTGGAATAAAGTACCTGCTTGGTCAATACTTATTGACTGACTCACCGGGAACACGATCAACCATATTTAATAACAGGCACTCTTTACTGAGACTCTCAGCCCCATCACCTTGTGTAGCCTCAAGAAACCATAATAAAGTGGGGCTTCCATTACATCTGACAGTTTTCCTATTTAAAAAAAAGTTTGCATGATAAAGCTTATCTTTTTGATGAGAAGATCATTACTCCCACGGGCCACAGCTAATCAGCCTGTACTCTAGAGTCTGGGAACTGCACCTACCAAGTCCACACACACAGCTACTGAAGCCCACACGCCCTAGAGTCGGAGCTCTGCAGGGAAGCCGGAGCGCTGTAATGACGAGGAGCCCCTGCTCGCCGCAACTAGGAAAAACCCACACAGCAACAAAGACCCAGCAAGGTCAAAAATAGTTAAATAACTAAAATTAGTTTTTAAAAAAGATCATTACTGCTAACATCTGCTCGGTTTAGTTAGCTCTGAATCAATAGAGCAACACTTCACTTCCATTTTTTAAACATTTTTTTTAATGTGGGCCATTTTTAAAGTCTTTATTGAAATCATTACAATATTGTTTCTGTTTTATGCTTTGGTTTTCTGGCCATGAGGCATGTGGGATCTAGGTTCCCCGACCAGGGATCGAACCCACACCCCCTGCCTTGGAAAGAAAAGTCTTAACCACTGGACCGCCGGGGCAGTCCCTCAACATTTCCTTTAGAAGAATGAAATTACCTACCTCCAGTTCACACCCCATCTTCTTTCTAATTTCCTTCATGTCATGGTGATATTGTTGGCGTATTTCCTCTAACTGCTTCCAATATTCCTGGAAAGCAATCCCAATTCCGAAATGTTAAATGTTTGCGAACAACTTGACAGAATACTCTCTAGACAGCCTATGATTTTATTTTTATCTTATTTTTTATTTTTGGCCATGCCTCACAGCACGTGGGATCTTAGTTCCCCGATCATGATCAAACCCACACCCCCTGCATTGGAAGCATGGAGTGTTAACCACTGGACAGCCAGGGAAATCCCCAAGACAGCCTATGATTTTAGAAATGTGTGAAATGTAGTAAGGGAAAAGTCGGTGCTCCCAAAAATGATAATCTGCCTTATACTTTGCCTGTGGTACTTCCAGCAGTGAGGATAAGGTCTCTTGGAACAATCTCTTTTGCATATATAACCCCAAATGTGTTACTGACATACAATTACTCTACATATAATCCTGTGATAGGCTGAGTTTTGTCCCCCCAAAGAGATACTAAGCCCCAGGACCTCAGAATGAGATCATATTTGGAGACAGTGTCATTGCAGAGGTGAAGAGTTAAGCTAAGATGTGGTCACAACTGGGGCAGAATGGGTCCCTAATGCATACAGCTGCTGTCCTGTTAAGATGGCCAGGGACTTCTCTGGCAGTCCAACAGTCTAACACTGTGCATTTCTAATGCACTCGGGTTTGACCCCTGGCCAGGGAACTAAGGGCCCCGCACCACATGGTGTGGCCAAAAAATAAAAAATAATAATAAGTAATATTTTTTTAAAAAGCAGCAGACTCCTTTTAAAAAAAGAAGACGAAGACGGCCACACGAGGAGGATGCCACGTCCAGCGGCAGAGACTGAGTTGCGTCACTGCAAGTGAGGCTATCTGAGCATCACGGACCAACTACCTGAAGCCAGCAAAAGGCAAAGACAGACTCCCCTCCAGGGTTCAGAGGGAGCATGGCCCTGCTGACATCTTGACTTTGGACTTCAAGCCTCAAAAACTGTGAGACAGTAAATTTCTGTTGCTTCAAACTGCCCAGAGTGTTGTAAAGCAGCCCGAGGGAACTAATACAAATTCCAAAAATGTTCAGGATGGACAGTTACTTGATCAGTCCGAGGTAAAGAGCCTTATGAACTCAGCTACACTGCATTCTCTGAGAAGGGGAAATACACGTCTCTGTCTCCCAGGCCCTCAGCGCGGTGCTTCACACCGTGCATCCAGCAAGGGTTTGTGCAGTGAGTTCTCTCGGGTGCCCCACAGATGCTAAAAACAATAATGCCCTGCGTGTGTGCGTGCTAAGCTGATTCAGTCGTGCGACCCTATGCACTGTAGCCCACCAGGCTCCTCTGTCCATGGGATTTTCCAGGCAAGAATATTAATATCAGAGTGGGTTGTGGTGCCCTCCTCAAAGCAACACGGTATTACGGTACAAAAGACAATGAGAGAAATACAGCGGTAGCCCTTGGAAGCAGACAGTTTCTAACCTGTTCCTTCATTTCATTTCTCCTGAACTGCAGCTCCCAGAATCTAGGTCCTTCCCCATCACTTCTCAGCTTTTGTCTCTGGTTGTAATTTGGCTCAGCAGAAGACGGACGAAGACCCTATTATTAGAACAAAGTAGTTTACCAAGTGTATTTGCATGCTGAAAACATGACTTGACCTGTACCTCATCCTTTAAGCAATAATTATATTATCAATCTCACTATTTGCTAATAATTATATTGAGTTTTTTTTATAGTGAGCAGAATTTTCTTAGATTAAGCATGAAACTTTTAAAAAAGTAAATGAATACAACCATTGGTATTGTTTAGTCTAAGCAATCAATATTTTATGCTACCATGTAAGACACCTAGATTCATTTTCTGAACTGGGAAACTGTACTTGTGGAATCAAATATCCATAAAAGTTCAGCAACCCTTGGAGCTTGGGATTAGGTAGGGGAAGAGAACTAAAGCTTTTGAGCAGCTCAAAATAAGAGCAATACAAATAGGATGTATATCCAATTTCACTCAGCCCCAGAATTTTGACACTATACTTAAGAGTAAAGTTTAACTTTCATTTCAAATAAAATATGATAATCTAGAATGTGTAGAATTCTAATAAACTAGAATCAAAGAAAAGCAGCACTGAAGGGGACCTTGAAGCCTATCTACAGCTTTTATAGAGAAAGATACTGAAGTTCAGAGAGGTTGCATGTTCTGCCTAACGTCACATAGCAAGTGATGGAGTCAGGGAAGGGACTAGGCTTCTCAGACCCTAACTGAAGCCTATTCCCAATATTCTTCTTTAGCTGTTAAAAACTAGTCTTAATCTTCTATGTGGAATGAACTTTGACTTAAGGAACCATGAATATTTGTGAACAGAGAAAGCGTTAGAAAATTTCTGATGGCCTCATATTTGGTTTTTACTTGCCAATTGCTTTTCCACTTTCAGCTTATATTGTTGAGCTTCACATTTCCTCTGAAGGTATTCAGCAAGCCTTAGGAAAGAGAAATGTTCAGCTTGAGTAGAAATTTTAGCTTGTTATAGGCAGCAATTTGACTAGTAGATTTTCAGCTTCATAATGAGATTCACAAATCACCTGTGACATTCTGAGTTCAAAGTGAAGAGTGAAAGTTGCTCAGTCATGTCCAACTCTTTGCAACCCCATAGACTACATAGCCATGGGATTCTCCAGCCAGAATACTGGAGTGGGTAACCGTGCCCTTCTCCAGGGGAATCTTCCTAACCCAGGGATGAAACCCAGGTGTCCCACATTACCAGAAAGAAGAAAGCAACACGAAAAATTTAAGAGGATGAATCTGTGCCTACAGTCAAATGGCAACATAATAAGATTAGTTACATCAAACTTGAGATAAAAAGTGTCAAGGGAACGGCGAATTAAGTATTTTAAATGAAGAGTCTGGAGATTCTTCCTGGATGTTTTAGGAGAATTTGGACAGACTTCAAAATAAATGCTGATATAGTGAGATATATCCAGAGGACGAAAGCTTAAGTTAGACTCTGACATACCATTGACCTGGAGGTGGGCTGTGGCTTTCTTCCTCATCATACCTCTCCTCAACTCTGCTATCTTTCTGAGGAACAAGGCGGTAATTTGGTCTGTGCGCTCTCTTCCTCAACAAGTCAAGTTGAGCATAAAAATGATCATAATGGCCACACACAGCAGCAAGTTTGGGCCTTTCTACCATTTTTACCTGAGGGATTAAAATGAAGAGAGTTTTTTTTTAAATACAGGATTAAAATCTATAATAACTGACTGCTTGATAGTGACCATAGCTAAGACAAGGCATAGAAGTTATCTTGTTGTTCTTGCTCTAGACTTGTTTTTCAGTAACCTTACAATCCCCAAATCCTAGAACTGAAAAGTGGTTTAGAAGCCAAAGTCCTGAGGCACCAGAGTTAATAATTTTGCTCAGGTGTGAATATGAGTCATGTATACTTCATGGCTGGTGTATCAGAAATACTTAGTGAGTATCTATCCAACCCAAGATATGAAACTAGACTGTGTTATTATTTCCTACTTTTCATAAACTTATTTGTTGTTGTTCATATACACAGGAAGAGCCCCTGGAGGAGGAAATGGCAACTCACTCCAGTATTCTTGCCTGGAGAATCCCATGGACAGAGGAGCCTGGCAGGCTACAGTCCTTGGAGTTGCAAAGAGTTGGACGTGACTGAGCACACACACAATATATATGTAAGATTAAATATGAAATTATAGATATTTGACCATCTTTAACTTACAAAAATGGCATATTCACGTAATCCTATTCAAATATTAAAGTAAATGTGTAAAATCTGGCTTATCAGTCTAAATACAAATTAAACATTTATTTTAATTTGAAAGTGTCAAGTCATTTTCTTAGTTTTATGATATTTACCTATGTACAACCCAAAAGAAGGTACTACTATTTAGTTGAAAAATGGCTAGAAATACAGAAAAGTATTGGAAGGAAAAAACAGCTTCTTTAGGATTTTCTCTAAAATCCCAAATGGTAATAACAACATCCAAGATGGTTCCTGTGGAGACCTCCCATTTCACTGCATTAGCAGAAGCTTTCTGAGGATTAAAGAACCAGCAAAATGTTCTCCTAATATCATCCTCCCAGAAATCTTTTAGATGTTTTTTCTTGTTGTTTGTTTTTTTTTTGCCTCCTGCAGGTTTGCTACAGAGTATTCTAAATTACAGCATACTTTCAAAATTCTTTAATAAAATTCTATCAAATAAAGGGCAATAATTTAATAGTTTCAAAAATCTATCTGTACACCAACATATTTGCTAAAATGTTTAGATAGCAAGTAAACACTTAGGAAATGTACTTCAAATGGTCCTGTAATTATACCATGAGCCTTCTTTAAGAATATAATTCTTCAGTTAAAATACAACAGCCATTTTTATGTGCCAGAAGCATTTCACTAGCAAAAACTAAAAGATTCAACACTCTGATGAAATGGATTCAAATAACTGGCATAAAGAAACTCAGGGGAAAAAATCAATGATTTTATAATAAAAATTCCTCAATTACATACAACATTAGAATCAGGAGTATGAATGCGGAAAGTTTTCTGCTGCTATTCTACTCACTTGTCCTAGATAGAAAAACCTTACTTATTTAAAGAAATTAAAAGAAATTGAATTACAAAAAAAATTAATACATACAATACTTTAAGAAAATACAGCATTGTTAAAAATATATATAATAACTAGAAGTTGTCCCATGAAGTACCACTTTAATGCTAATTACAGAATTTTATTGTAAGTACGAAACTCGTGAACCCTCACATCATGACCTCATACCTCATGAACTTGTGCAAGCAGTTCTGTAGAACACACCATCTGCTGAAACAACAGGAATGGTTTAGCAAGACTTACAGATATGGGTGTCTGGGCTCCAGCTGGCGGTCTGCATTCATTTCTATGTAATACATCCTTCCTCTTATTTGGCACTGTTATCCTTGATCTTGGTAGGCACTTTTCCTGGAATCTCACTTTCTGTATTTTAGAATCTTATTTAACCAAAAGAAAACAACTTCATTTAAAAAAATTTTTTATACTTGTGAGAGTATAAGCATACGGAGCATTTCATAACACGCTAAGTTCACTGTAACCAGAAGCATTTATACTCACAAAGAGAAGGGCTGATGGAAAATGATTACGCATTTTCTTTGGATGGAGGAAATCATTCTTGCCAGGGTTCCTCTACACAGTTCTCTCTCTCTCTCTCTCTCTCTCTCCAGTCACTCAGTCGTGTCTGACTCTTGCGACCCCATGGACTGTAGCCCGCCAGGCCCCTCTGTCCATGTGATTCTCCAGGCAAGAACACTGGAGTGGGTTGCCATTTCCTTCTCCATACATAGTTCTAGTAATATTTAATTATTTAATCATCTACTATTTAAGAATTTAGGAGTTAATATTAACATTTACAGAAACAATGTGCATAACATAATGGCGTGTTTAGTAGTTCAATTATTAACTAAATTAATTACAAGTAATTAAATGTAGTCATCAGAGCTTGGGTTATCAGGCCACAGCGTTCAGGTTTCATTGTTGTTTGAAATGGATGAGTGGGTCTTCTAACATGTTTGTATTTATCACCTTCACCCATGTGTTCCTGTTTTCCCATCTGTCCTATATCAAAAATGTAGACAATACTTTCTTTCATGCTCTACTTATCTACTTTCTAAACATTCTCAATCTAGACCAATATATAATGATGTCAAATCAAATTAAACATAGCAGAATTACCCATTCACTTTCCCTTTATAAATTTCCTAAGTTTATAATAATTTCTCCATCACAGTGGGTAATATTTCCCTCTCACGGTTCTCCTCATCCTTGAAGCTGAGATATTTGGTTATGGCTAAAAATCCTGCCATTAAATTGAATGACTTAAATTGAAGAAAGTAGGGAAAACCACTACATCATTCAGGTATGACCTAAATCAAATCCCTTACCATTATACAGTAGAAGTGACAAATAGATTCAAGGGATTAGACCTGATAGACAGAGTGCCTGAAGAACTATGGACGGAGGTTCGTGACATTGTACAGGAGGCAGTGATCAAGACCATCCCCAAGAAAAAGAAATGCAAAAAGGCAAAATGGTTGTCTGAGGAGGCCTTACAAATAGCTGTGAAAAGAAGAGAAGCAAAAGGCAAAGGAGAAAAGGAAAGATACACCCATCTGAATGCAGAGTCCCAAAGAATAGCAAGGAGAGATAAGAAAGCCTTCCTCAGCGTTCAATACAAAACAGGGGAAAACAATAGAATGGGAAGGACTAGAGATCTCTTCAAGAAAATTAGAGATACCAAGGGAACTTTTCATGCAAAGATGAGCACAATAAAGGACAGAAATGGTATGGACCTAGCAGAAACAGAAGATATTAAGATGAGGTGGCAAGAATACACAGAAGAACTGTACGAAAAGGATCTTCATGACCCAGATAATCACAATGGTGTGATCACTCACCTAGAGCCAGACATCCTGGAATGTGAAGTTAAGTGGGCCTCAGGAAGCATCACTACGAACAAAGCTAGTGGAGGTGGTGGAATTCCAGCTGAGCTATTTCAAATCCTAAAAGATGATGCTGTGAATGTGCTGCATTCAATCTGCCAGCAAATTTGGAAAACTCAGCTGTGGCCACAGGACTGGAAAAGGTCAGTTTTCATTCCAATCCCAAAGAAAGGCAATGCCAAAGAATGTTCAAACTACCACACAATTGCATTCATCTCACACGCTAGCAAAGTAATGCTCAAAATTCTCCAAGCCAGGCTTCAACAGTATGTGAACCGAGAACTTCCAGATGTTCAAGCTGGATTTAGAAAAGGCAGAGAAACCAGAGATCAAATTGCCAACATCCATTGGATCATCAAAAAAGCAACAGAGTTCCAGAAAAACATCTACTTCTGCTTTATTGACTATGCCAAAGCCTTTGACTGTGTGGATCACAGCAAACTGTGGAAAATTCTGAAAGAGATGGGGATACCAGACCACCTGACCTCCTGAGAAATCTGTATGCAGGTCAAGAAGCAACAGTTAGAACTGGACATGGAAAAACAGACTAGTTCCAAATCAGGAAAGGAGCACGTCAAGCCTGTATACTGTCACCCTGCTTATTTAACTTATATGCAGAGTACATCATGAGAAACGCTGGGCTGGATGAAGCACAAGCTGGAATCAAGATTTCCAGGAGAAATATCAAAAACCTCAGATATGCAAATGACTCCACCCTTATGGCAGAAAGTGAAGAAGAACTAAAGAACCTCTTGATGAAAGTGAAAGAGGAGAGTGAAAAAGTTGGCTTAAAGGTCAACATTCAGAAAACTAAGATCATGGCATCCGGTCCCTGCACTTCATGGCAAATAGATGGGGAAACAGTGGAAACAGTGACAGACTTTATTTTGGGGGGCTCCAAAATCACTGCAGATAGTGACTGCAGCCATGAAATTAAAAGACGCTTGCTCCTTAGAAGAAAAGTTATGACCAACCTAGACAGCAGAGACATTAATTTGCCAATAAAGGTCTGTATAGTCAAAGCTATGCCTTTTCCAATAGTCATGTATGGATGTGAGAGTTGGACTATAAAGAAAGCTGAGCGCTGAAGAATTGATGCTTTTGAACTGTGGTGTTGGAGAAGACTCTTGAGAGTCCCTTGGACTGCAAGGAGATTCAACCAGTCCATCCTAAAGGAAATCAGTCCTGAATATTCATTGGAAGAACTGATGCTGAAGCTGAAAATCCAATACTTTGGCCACCTGATGCAAAGAACTGACTCATTTGAAAAGACCCTGAAGCTGGGAAAGATTGAAGGTAGGAGGAGAAGGGGATGACAGAGGATGAGATGGTTGAATGGCATCACCGACTCAATGGACATAAGTTTGAGTAAACGCCTGGAGTTGGTGATGGACAGGGAGGCCTGGCATGCTGCAGCCTGGACTTGCAGAGTCAGTCACGACTGAGCAACTGAACTGAATGGAATTGAAAAATCCTGCTGTTCTTATTTCACAATATTAATTGAATTAGTAATTTTTCTCTTTAATGTCTGTCTCTCTTACACATACACACAAACATACATACAGTATTTCATCAGCTGATTCCTGACACTATCACTAAAGCAGCTCCCCTATTTCTCATTACCATAAGGTATCACCTGCTTTCTTTGGGGATCACATAGTAACAATTCTCCTACTGTTACCAATTAGGTCCAAGATCCTAACTTCAGCTCAAACCAGCCTCTGCAAGAGAACTCTTAATCTCCAGTCCATTCTCTCTAGTTCAAAAACATAAGCTTCATCCCATGATTCCGTGTCTGTCTGTGACCCTTCTCTGACTTGCTACCCCTTGCCTACACAAAAGTTAAGCTTGGGTCCTACCTCTTTGAGCATCTCTTTATCAGCAAATCCACTGCTTCATCAAGTTTTCCTGACTGATGAGAAGAGAGGAGAAGAATCCTCCAGGTCATGAATGAGCTAGATGTACAGGCACACCCACAGGTCACCACTCAACAAAAATTTTTCTCCTGTTTAGAGTGTTCGTGCATGCTAAGTCACTTCAGTCATATCTGACTCTGCAACCCTGTGAGCTGTAGCCCACCAGGCTCCTCTGTCCATGGGATTCTCCAGGAAAGGATACTGGAGTGGGTTGCCCTGCCCTCCTCCAAGGGATCTCCCTGACCCAGAGATCAAACCTTCATAGGCCAATTTGGGCAGATTTTCCAGTTGCAGCTCGTACGAGGCCTTGTAAAGGTAGACTAGAATTGTCTGGGTTTAATACAAAGATGTGTTGTAGGTCTCAGGCATTGAGAGTAATAAGAAATCATGCTATTGCTATAATAAATTCATCTCATGTCTCCTGCTTTGACAGACGGGTTCTTTACCACTAGCACCACCTGGGAAGCTCTGCTTATAGTGCTCCTATTTTTTAAATGTCCACATTCAATAAATCTGGAGGAATTTCCCTGCTAATGTTGTCAACCATATACTACAAATCACTATGTGAGACACACACAATAAATATCTTTTAATTGCACAGTTAAGTCCTTCTTACCAGGGGCCACCTTCCCAGCAGGTTGAGAAGCAGATGGTCTTGCTTTATGTAAGAGTGGGTGACTGAATTCTTCGTAAATGACCTAAAATATAACAGTGTATCAGGACTCGCTAGCCAGAAATCTCTGTCAAAATGCAAACAGAATCACCTCCAAACTCACCTCGGGAGTCAAGTATTTGGCAATAAGATTCTCTAAAAAAGGCCTTTTCAAAATGGAATTGATGGATGGCCGATCTCGGGGAGATACTTCAAAGAGCTGGGATATTAAGAACTGTAGGTCACGGGAAAACCGTGGCGATATCGGAGGAACATGAGCTTGACAAATCTTCAGAACCAGCTGCTGTAAGTTGTTAGCCTCAAACTGAAAGGACAGGAATGGTGATACTAAATCAGAGAAAAATTCAGTGCGAATATTTAAAGGAATACCAAGAGGGACTTCCCTGGTAGTCCAATGGTTAAGAACCTGTCCTGCAGTGCAGGGGACGTGGGTTTGCTCCCTGATCGGGGAACCAAGATTCCACATGCCACAGAGGGACTAAGCCTGTGTGGGGCAACTACTGAGCCCTCCTGCTACAGCTAGAGAGTCTGCGCAATGAAAGATCTTGCAAGTCACAATTTAAGACTTGACACAGTCAAATAAGTAAATAAATAAACATTAAAAATAAATAAATTTTAAAAAGAGGAGGGAGTGAAGTGAAAGTCGCTCAGTCTGTGTCTGACTCTCTGCAACCCCATGGACTGTAGCCTGCCAGGCTCCTGTGTCCATGGAACTCTCCAGGAAAGAACAGTGGAGTGGGTAGCCTTTCCCTTCTCCAGGGGATCTTCCCAACCCAGAGATTGAACCCATGTCTCCCGCATTGCAGGCAGATTCTTTACCAGCTGAGCCACAAGGGAAGCCCAAGAATACTGAAGTGGGTAGCCTATCCCTTCTCCAGCAGATCTTTCTGACCCAGGAATCAAACTGGGGTCTCCTGTACTGCAGGGGAATTTTTTTTTTTATCAACTGAGCTATAAGACCAGGTATTTAAAATTCTTTTAATTTTTAAAAAGTAAAATAACTTACAGAAACAAAACAATGTTAAAAGCTTTCATTAAGAGTACCAAGGTCCACCCTGAATTTTTTCCATCAACATGTAGGCAGTTATTCAATGAGACATCATATTACTTAAAATAAGGGTTTTTTTAGTTTCTTTCTTATCAAAATGTTTACTCGTTCCCCAAAACTAGAAGGTATAGGAAATTATAAACAGGGAAAATACATACAATTCCACCACCCAGAGATATATTTTCTTCTAGTCATTTAAAAAATACTACTTATTTTACAAAGTTGAGATCGTATGATATGATATGAAATTTTATATCTTGCTTTTTTAAATGACAGAGGAGCCTGGGGTTGCAAAGAGTCAGACACAACTGAGTGACTAACACTTTTTTCATGCTCTATGTACTATTTTCCAACTTGGATTTTGTACTTAATAATGTAGCTTGGATATCATCCCATGTTGGTATATATGGAGCTATCATCCTTGTTAATATCTTGTTCATATAAGTTTTAACAATCTAATAAAACCAAACAAACTTTTTCTTTCAGAGGTTATTTTCATTTATATACTTTTCAATAATTCAAGATAATCTGATGATTAATATACTTACAGGATGTCTGAGTGTGCAGAGCTCATATAAGACACAGCCAAGAGACCAAATATCCCTGGGAAAGATAAGAGTTTATATGCCAAGAAATATTGATAATTCTCAATTTTAACCTTTATCCTTACAGTCAATTATATTTGTGTATCTTTACAATTTTATATAGGGTGGCCAGTTTTCACAAATGCTTTCAGTACATTATCAATTCTTACTAAGACTAGAGAAAAAAATTGTAGCTTGTCAGAGTCCCAGCAGAGAAAAGGTACACAAGCTTTGCTACAATCTGATGGCTCGATACTTACTTTAACTTCATGTGATGATGTCAAAGAAAATGTGTGCGTGTATGGAATTTTGAGCAATTTGGAGGAGGGAGGAAGAACTCAAATGTGGATTACCTGATTCAACAGGTAACATTTGGTTGATTTAGAAAGGAACGTTCTACTCGAGGCTATAGACAGAACCAAAGTTAGATTAAGTGATAAACAGAGTATCTGGTACTCAATGACCTTAAAATGTGCTAAAACTGGGCCTGTGCAGGTGTCCAATAAATGACCTTTGACCTCAGAGGGCCAAAAACAACCTCCCTCAGATCATGCTAAACATTTCCATTTTTGAACATGCATCCTATGAAGATGCATGAAACCCAGCTATGTCTGCACAGAACACCAGTTACCTCACCTCCAATCCCCTTTCCCCATGCCTAAAACAACCCTGCATTGCAGGCGGATTCTTCACCACTGAGCCACGGGGAAGGCCAGCCTAAGACCATGCTGCTTCTTCGTCCCATAAATATCTCAAATCCCTCGCCTTCAGGGGGGCAGATCTGAGACTTGTTCTCCAGTCTCCTCCTCTGGCTGCCTTGTGTATAAACCCTTTCTTCCTCTGCTGCAAACCTCAGTGTCTCAGCATTTGGCTTTCTGTGCATTACGTGAATTAACCCAGTTTGGTAACGATTTACTGCTAGGATCTTCCAGTTATTCAAAGCATCAAACCAACATATTTAAAAGTGGACTTAGATGCTTAAAAAGTAATGCAAGGCAACAAAACAATGCTGCTGAGCCAGGGGTCTCTCTTTGCAGCACTGAGTGCGCTCTGCTCTCGAAAGCCTGCCCTTCCACTCTGGCTACACTAGCTGCATTCCTGGTCAGTTTGAGGCCAAACTCCTTCTCTAGGTCAGAGGACATCTCCCAAAAATGCCCATTCTTCTACTATGTGGAGAAATGTTCACCACTCTTTAGGGCTTTGCTTTTCATTTATCTCTTTCAAAGTCAGTCAAACATCACTTGGGTACTTTTCTAAACACACAGACAATGAACGCCACAAAGGAACTTGGTCTTCCTGCAAAGCCAACTAGTTCAACTGGAAGACAGCTTTGAAAAGTGAAATGCTTTCCTTCTCCTTCCATGGAAGTAAAAACTATCTTGGCTTTATCTTTTATCACTGTGTATATTAATATTACGGCTGCCCTGGAGCTAATGGTAGAGAACCCACCTTCGAATGCAGGAGATGCGGGTTCGATCCCTGGGTCAGGAAGATCCCCTGGAGAAAGGAATGGCAACCCACTCCAGCATTCTTGCCTGGAGAATTTCATGGACAGAGAAGCCTGGCAGTCTACAGCCCACGGGGTCGCAAAGAGTCAACCATGACTGAGCGACAAACACTTTCACAAACTATATTAATATTACTCCTAAACAGTAGGCTCTAGTACCGCAAACGTCAAAGCTTGTTGATTTTAAAGCTGGAAGATGCCTTAACAATTTTAACAATTACCCAGCCAACACCCCCTTTGTTGAAGATAGGGGAACTGAGACCCACACAGATCGACTGACTTGGTCAAGTCGCTGACCAATTCAAGGTTAGGATTTCTGGTCCCTAAACCAGCGCTGTGTCACCAGACCTCACTGCCTTCCACCTGACCATCTACAACACTTTCCTGCAATAGCTAAACAGTGCTTAGAAAACATGAGAATCAAATACAAAGATGCTCATCACAGTGACCTCAATTTTCAATGTTATTCTTTCTATCACTTCTATCATCAAATGAAGAGACATATCTCTTCTCTAAATAAATTTGAAAGCTTTAGGAAACACTGAAGTGGTCAGAGGCGGTCACAGCGATCCTCATTTCACAGGTGAAGAAAATGAAATTACAAATCACCATAAGAAAGAATCCATAAGATTTTACTGAAACTTTCAAACCAAAAGCCAGCAACTCACGTTTTATTGTTGTAGGGTTTATTCTGACAGATCTCTGGGGACAGGTAGTAAGGTGTTCCAACACAAGTTCTAGCAAGTTCCATGGTACTAGCAAAGTTATATTAAACAATAAAATAACAGTGTATTACTGAAGTAAGAAAAGGCTTAAGACATAACATACATGTAAGAAAAATATATAAAAAGTAACCCCAAATTTGATGTATTCATATATTAAAATAAAGCAAAACATATAGTATATTAATAATGTAATAATAAAATTAATTGATTTTAAGCTTATAGTTAATTTCCCCAAAATCTACACAATAAAAAAAAAATTATGGCTTAAAGACTGCATGAAAAGGTATCATTGTTATTTTGCAAACTCGCACATGTAAAAATTTCCCTCATTCCAATGATGAAAGTAATGCAATCTCATGATTTAAAATTTGGAAAACAGAAAAGTGAATAAAGAAGAAAAAAATAACCAAGAATCTTACTACCCTCAAACAACTAGTGTTAAAATTCTGATATATTTCCTTCTTGTCTTTTTTTCCATGCATATTTTCCACATAGCTGTGATTCTATTGTATTTGAAATTCATAATTCCCTTTTTTAAAATTTAAAAATTTTAAATCTAATACAACAAAGTTTGTTCTCACATTATCAAAAAGTCTTCAAAATCATAAATGTCAGTGGCTATACAATATTCAGGTACATGACTGTGCCAAGTTTTATAAAATTTAACTATCTCTCAATTTTTAGGCATTTAAACTATTTCAAATTTCAAATTATTCCCTTAGAACAAATTCTCAGAACATTTAAAATCTCTTGGCATTTATTATCAACAAACTGTCTTTTGAAACAGTTGCATCAATATACTCTCCTAAGCACGTGTTAATTTTCCTGTTTCACAAAATGCTCACTAACTTTACATACATTTCAGTCACATCTCATTTGATCAGCTTATATCACACTATACAGCATTGCCAACACCATTCTACTATGCCAAGATATGTCTCTCAAATTTTAATCTCAACGTACCATCTGAATACTTTAATATACTTATATAAACAATTATCCAAAATTATTGAGAAACCAAGCTCTTAATACCCTCTTAATTCTTCATACCTAAAAATACGTATTTTGGCTTTTATGAACAGAAGGAAAAATGATTTTTAAAAGTACTTACTTGTTCAAGACCCTTGCAATACCAAAGTCCCCAAGCTTTGCAACCATTCCGCTCTTGCTAAGAAAAATGTTCTATAAGTGGAGAAAAGGCTATGTTGTTGGAGATATTTCAAGAAAATAAAAGATCTATTCTTCTTGATTTTGTCTCTGAGCCGTTACCTGTGTTTTTATGTCCCTGTGTAAAACCTTCCTGTCGTGAATATGTTTCAGTCCTAGAGAAATCTGTACAAACCAGCTCAGAATCTGTAGAGGGAACATAAAACTAGTGAGCAGTCTGGTGATCACTGAAATATCTTCAATGATAGCATGCACGAAGAGAGAAACAATGTATTTGTGTGTGTGGTTACACGAATGAAGTGAAGAGATATACCATGATACCATACTATGTTCTCCTTACAGCTGGAAAAATGGAAGTGTGAAAAGGCGATCCAAACATGTTGGTATGAAAAGGAACACTGCACGCAGAAAAAGATAAACAGGGGACTTCCCTCGTGGTCCAGTGGCTAAGACTGTGCTCCCAAAATGCAGGGGGCTGAATTTTATTTCTTAGTTATGGTTTATTTCTTAGTTATGATTTTATTTTATCTTAGCTGACCATGAGTCTTTTTATTAAACTGTTCTGCTGCACTAAGTCACTTTAGTCATGTCCAACTCTCTGCCACCCCATGGACTGTAGCCCTGCAGGCTCCTCTGTCCATGGGATTCTCAAGGAAAGAATACCAGAGTGAGTCACCATGCCCTTCTCCAGGGGATCTTCCTGACCCAGGGATCGAACCGGGAAGGTAGATTCTTCACCACTGAGCCACTGTAGACAGCTTCCCAGGTGGTGAAGAATTTGCCTGCCCGTTCAGGAGATGCAAGAGACGCAGGTTCGATCCCTGGGTCCCGAAGGTCCCCTGGAGTAGGAAAACACAACTGAGCTTACATGCTTGCACTCAGATGCCTATAGAGATTTATTTAAACAATTTTAAAATTTCAATGGTTCTTTGTCCAGCAAAAAGAGAGAAGAAAACAATTGGGAAAAAAACTCTATTCCAGGTACTAAGACTCACTTGTAATTTTTTTTTGGCTGTGCTGCGCAGCATGTGGACTCTTAGTGCCCAGTCCGTGTGTTAAGTCGCTTTAGTCGTGTCCGACTCTTTGCGACCCCATGGACTGTAGCCTGCCAGGATCCTTTGTCCCGGGGGATTCTTCAGGCAAAAATACTGGAGTGGGTAGCCATTCCTTTCTCCAGGGGATCTTCCTAACCCAGGGATCGAATCCGGGTCTCCCACATTGCAGGCAGATTCTGTACTGTCTGAGCCACAAGGGAAGCCCTTAGTTCGCCGACCAGGGATCAAACCCTTGTCCCCTGCAGTGGAAGTGCACAGTCTTAACCACTGGACCACCAGGAAAATCCATCAGTTGTAATTTTAGTTCTTTCTCAATCACGGGAAATGTAATTCAAACTTATGTAGAGAAAAGTATTTTTATTAAATGTGGCAAAGTAATAGATAAGGTAAGAAGAAAGGAGGTTTCTACAACTATAGAATTTAATATTTAATATCGATGAGCATAGGGAGAATGCTTGATTAAATTTACAGAGGTTAGGGATATTGATTCTTTTTTTTTTTTTTTTTTAAACATTTATTTTTATTCATTTGGCTGCATAGAGTCTTAGTTGTGGCATGTGGGATCTAGTTCCCTGACCAGGGATCGAACCCAGCCCCCCTGTATCAGGAGCGCAGAGTCTTAGCCACTGGACCACCAGGGAATTCCCTGGGGATATTGATTCTTTAATCACTCACACATTCACGACATTGAACTTTAAATCAAAGAGGAAATTATCAGGGCTTTTAAATGCTAAAAGAGAATAAAGAAGTAAAGGGCTTGAAGAAAGCTGGCGGGCCATTCTTGTTCCTGCTCATGACCGAGGCCTTTCCCTTCAATCACACAGGCCGCGAGTCCAGTTCTTCCCTGCTACAAACATCTGTCTCCTTCAGGAGTAAAAGTTCCAAGAGGGTATCAAAGGATGCTCAAGGTACAGAAGAAAAATGTGTTTGTGCTCAGAGAAAATGGGAATTGAGGCCATTACTCTTCACCTTTTCTCTTCTCTTAATAACCAATGAAACAAAAGAGCCATTGCTAAAAAGAGCTTCTATCCTCCCCAGCAAAGTGGGAAATCTATTTTAAAACAGAGTACTCACTGGTAAAAGGAAGAAGAGTGAAGCTATAAATACATCACATTTTAAGTGGCTAAGGAACATCCTCATTCACTTTTTTTTCATCCACTAAGATCTATCTCAGGGGCAACCTACATGAGACTGTCCAAAAATAAGATACTGTCCTTTCTCAAGCAAAGTTCACTCTCAAACAGAGATTCAATTTAAGTTCAATTGCAAACATGTTCTAGGCTAGGTTAATTTCTCATTTAAATGCTTTCTTCTCTGCAGTCACCTTCTGGTTTTTCAGTCTTCTAACTTTACTGAGGCCTTCAACGGCTAAGTGGAAGGTCTCTCTTGGCAAATGTCAGACTGCACTTGAAAATATGTGGGTTATTTTCAAATATCTTTTGATATTGATTTTTAACATGATTCCACAGTGATAAGAGAACAGACTCTATATGATTTCAATACCTTTAGACTATGAAATTTCTGCACCTTGTTTTATGTCCCTGGATATATTCCAGTGGTCTCCTAGTTTATAGTGACTTGAATAGAATTTGTATCCTACTATTGTGTGAAAATTGTATAAATCTTAATTATGTTGAATTAGTTCATGGTTCTTTCCAGGTCTACCATATCCTTCCATTTTAGGTATATTCATTCTGTAAACTTTTGAGAGTTTGATGTTGAAACGCCCACTAAAAATCTTAATATAGCTATTTAAAAAAATAACTGTATTAATATATAGTAGGATCATATGTAACTTTGCTCTGAATTTTCCAAGTCTCCTATAAATGTGTTATCATACTTTTCTTTCTTTTTTTTCATACTTTTCATAATTTAAAAGATAAAAAGAAAAAGAAAAAAGAAATGAACATTGACATTGTAAAAAAAAATACCAAGCCATTATTTTTATAGTTTGAATTTCTCTTCCACCAATCATGCTTCATATGAACACAATCTATTACTTATGAAATTATAACTTTAATCCACAATATAAATAAACAGGCAAATTGGAAGAGTTTCTACCTGATCTTCACTAAATAACACTCCCCGTTGTCTTCTGATCCTTTTCATGAGATCCCCACCATCACAATACTCCATCACAATAAACAGTCTGTTGTTCTCTGTAAAAAAAGGCATCATTTGATGCTGGATAGGTTTCAGATATTTACTAATTACTTGCCTTTCAAATTCTAGAAGGTGGAGAATGCAACAGAAAAATGCAGAATATAATAGCTAAACACTCTGGCTGTAGAATCAAGATGGACTGGGCTCTAATCCCACTTCGCCACTTAAATTTCTTAGCTCTGTGACTCTGGGCAAGTTATTTTAATTTTTCTGGGCTTCATTATCTCATCTGTCAGATGAAGATGATAATGTAGAGACTCCTCTTGGGATTGCCTTATCTTTGTTCACTTCATCTTTTAAATGAGTTAATCCACATCACATACTTAGAACAATACCTGCACATAATGAGAGTTCAATAAATGTGAGCAATTATTTTTAATACATTCCTGCAGGAGACTGGAAATGTGCTATAACAGAACAGCTGTGAATCATTTTCAACACCACTAAAAGAATGATCAGACCCTTAAATTTAAGTATAAACTTTTATTTATATTGTTGAGTACTGTTGACACTCTTTTTTAAATATTTTATTTATGTATTTGGCTGAGTCAGGTCTTAGCTGCAGCACTCGGAATTTCATTGTGGCCCATGGATGCTCTAGTTGGGGCAGATGGGCTCCAAAGAGCTCAACCCTAGTAGATGTGGTGCGCCGGCTTAGTTGCTCCACAGCACGTGGGATCTTAGTTCCCCCAACCAGGAATTGAACCTGCATCCTCTGCATTGCAATGTGGATTCTTAACTACTGGACCGTCAGGGAAGTCCCAGTCAAATTTCTTTTAACTGACCTCTGCCTGACCTACATCCTAGATTGCTGGGCACCCTCCACGACTGTTGCTCCTCAAGGTTACCCTGGTGGCGACTGGACTCAACTATGCTCCCTCTGCCCTCACTGATTCTTACCAGGATCATTGCATTCATTCCCAAATCTATTTGAAAAGACCCTGATGCTTGGAAAGATTGAAGGCAGGAGGAGAAGGGGACGACAGAGGACAAGATGGTTGGATGGCATCACCAACTCAATGGACGTGAGTTTGAGTAAACTCCGGGAGTTGGTGATGGACAGGGAGGCCTGGCGTGCTGCAGTCCATGGGGTCGCCAAGAGTCAGACACAACTGAGCAACTGAACTGAACTGAACTGATACTTTCTATTGTAATTTTTATATAAAGTGATGAGATGAATGGGAAAAGATGTGATCGTTTCTACAAGAACTACATTAAATGCCGTGAAGGACCCAGTAAAAGCGAGTAGCTTAAAAAAAAAAGTCATTAAGCTAAATGCTGGGTGGGACAAATGGAAAATAACTGGGAAGCTTTCAAAGGAATGTGCACAGAGAGAATATCTGTGAATTCTTACTCCGCTCTAAAGAACAGAAACTGGAAATTATAAATTGCAGATGAGGGGCACCTACAAAACAAAGAATGCTCAGAAGTCCAGTAAGTGGATTCATAATCAAAGACAAGGCTTTGATCTTACATCAAAAGTCTGGCAAATGATCGTGCATTTACAGATTAAAATAAGTTTGTATGGTTTTCTGCTTCACCAGCTTTTTTCTTTACCAAACAACTATCAGATGGGTTCTTACTAGGTTAAGGACTTCTACTAACTTGTTTGTTTCTCCCACTAGTTTGTTCCCTAAGGAGCAACTCCACACTTGGCTCTTCTGCATTCCCTGTACCTGGCACATGGAAGGAGCTTAATAAAGGAATCGCACAAAATAAGGCTTGCCACCAACTGTTAATCTTTCTAGCATCTTGCTCTGTAGTTATCTGAGTATCCACTAAATGTCAGACTCTTCTTGCCAGATTCTATCATTTGCTACCTTTTTCTTTCAAGTAGCTTAAATCAACTTTAAAGGGGTTATCAGGGACTTCCTGGATGGTCCAGTGGTAAAGACTCTGAGCTTCCAATGCAAGGGGCCAGAGTTCAATCCCTGGTCAGGAAACTAGCACCTAAATGCTGCAACTAAGAGCTCACATACTGCAATCAAGATCAAAGATCCTGCAGGCTACAACTAAGACCCCATGAGGCCATATCAGTAAAATATATTCTTTAAAAAAGAATTTTAAAAAACAAACGACATAATGTACTTACTAGTTGTATTTACATTTATTGCCTGTCTAGTGCTAGTGGTAAAGAATCTGCCTGCCAATGCAGGAGACATAAGAGACACGGAGTCAGTCCCTGGGTGGGGAAGATCCCCTGGAGGAGGAAATGGCAACCCACTCCAGTATTCTTGCCTGGAGAATCCCACAGAGGAGCCTGGCAGGCTACAGTCCATAAGGTCGCAGAGTCGGTCATGACTGAAGCAACTTAGCACAGAGCACCCTTCATTTTACCCCTGGAATGTGAACACCACAGCTGAAGAGCAGGCAGAACCCTCAGATGACCCTAATGCACACACCCTGTGAACTCTCTCCCCTTGAGTGAGAATGGAACCTGTAAGTACGGGATATCACTCCATCATATGTCACGTTGCATAGCAAAGAGGATTTGCTGATATAATTAAAGTTACTAAGCAGCTGACTTTGAGTTAACAGAAAAAGGAGATTATACACCTGGGCTTGACCTAATCACAAGAGCCACTTAAATCTGGATCTAGATGGCAGAAACAGAGAGGTGCCGTGCTGGAGAGGGCCTGTTGAAGGGGCCGTGTGACAGGGAGGGAGGTTGGTCTCTAGCAGAAGACGACCACCCCCAGTTAATAGTCTGCAGGAAGCAGACATCTCAGTCCTACAAGTGCAGTAAATGAAATCTCCCAACAACCTGCATAAGCCTGGGAGAGAACTCTGGGCCTCGGTGAGAGAGGCCGCAGACACAGTTACCATCTTGATTTCAACTATGGGAGAACCTGTGCAAAGAATCCAGCTAAACCAAGCCCAGGCTTCTGGAGGAGCTAGAGAAATTGGGAGGCGCCTGTTTAAGCTACTAAATTCCTGTTTGCTGGTTACACAGCCACAGAAAAGAGCAGTCTGGGGACGTGGACCCATTTTGCTCATTGATTTACCCCCAAGACCCAGGCTGTGTTCAGCCTATTAGAGGTACTTGATAAATGTTTACTGAAGGAATTTAAGTGGAATTAACTGAGCCTGATGGGGACTTCCCTGGTGGTCCAGAGGCTTATGACTCTGTGTTCCCAATGAAGGGGACCCAGGTTCAATTCCTGGTCAGAGAACTAGAAGCCACGTGCCTCAACTAAGAGTTCACATGCCACAACTAAGACCCAGCACAGCCAAATAAATACATATATAAGTATTTTTTAAAATTTAGCCTGAAGAAAATCTTACTGTATTCTCCTTATTCTCCTCCTGCTGCTTCAAACTTATAAAAACTTCTACTTTCCATTGACAAACATGTAATGCACTAGAGCCGTGCTTCTTTTGTTTAGAGATGAGCTGTTGGAGGATAAACAAAGGCTTTCCCCACACTCTCTACAGCCAGGTGTCACAAGGACCTCTGAGGCTTTCAGACAAGCTCAGTGTTTCAAGTTCCAACCATCTGCCAGGCAAAACGCAAAGGCATCACAATAGCTCTGGTTTTCCTAAACACAGGGGTGCTCTAGTTATGAAAAGGAAGAGGGAGTCATAAGAAAGTTTAAGTGTACAACATAAACAAAGTCAGCAGAGATTATTGATGCTGTAAAAAAATGACTTCTCATTTGATAAGGGTATCCAGCGTAAACCAGCCTCAGATGTCCAATTCACATGGAGTAAGGACAGACTCCACTCTCCTAAATGATCCAGGCAGCCCAAGCACTCATTCCACTAATGTGCCTGAGCACCTACTATGTGCCAGATGCTGAGGAGCAAGTGGTGAGCAAAAGAATCCGTTATGTTTACTGTCTTAAAGGTAGACAAATATTAGGTCAATTCCTAATGGGGTATATGAATGGACATACTCACGGTACCGCAGTGCTGGCGAGATCAGCACAGGGGACTGTAACTTGCATTGTGCTCTTAGAGAAGGCCTGAGAACGAGCGGAGACTCACCAGATGGAGAGAGCCACAAAAATAACCCACAGAGTGAGGAAAAGGAAGGCTGTCGTCCGGTGTCATTGTAGGAACCAATGAACAGGAGCAGAGGGCACCTTATTCAGTGGCTGCCCCTTAAAAGCTACTCGGTACAACTCGGTTCCCTGCTCACCTGTACTCTCGACTCCCAAAGACCTCAGAAGTGTCCTGAGCCGTCTTTTAGAGACTGTACCCAGTTTTCATTTGTAAGAAACACAGAAAGCTATTTTGCATGCAGTGGTTTAATTTGTAAGAAACACAGTGCCCAGCAGACTGCAGAAGCTCAAAAAAATAGCTTTTAAGTTTTGTTGACTGGGGCTTCCTTGGAGGTCCAGTGACTAACACACTGCGTTTTCACTGCAAGGGTGTGGGTTCGATCCCTGGTCAGGGAACTAAGGCCCCACATGCCACAATGAAGCAAAGAAAACAAAACTTTACTGATTTTTATTAATATACCACTGATGGTGCTTGAAGATATCTAGGTAACATTCCTGCTCCATGAACTACTTCCAACCTATGAATTCAAGTACACACCGCCCCAACCCTCATCCCACCCCGTGCTGGGTGTTGGCTGAACTGTGGGCATACACAGCCCCGACACAGCCTTGAAACACCAGACATGCTGCCTATGTGTTTACGGTCTGTCTCTTCCCACTAGAGTGTAAGAGTCACAAAGGACAGGCATTTTTGTTTGTTTTCTTTGTTCACTGATGTATTCCTGGAACCTAGAAAAATGTATACAGTGAGCACTCAGTAAATATTTGTTAAGTGAATGAATGGTCTCTGACCATCGCTTTTTTGGGTTTTTTTTTTAACCTCTGGAGTCGAGTAATGGATGAAGGCAGAAGAAATGTACTCAGGTGCACAGAGAAGAAGGCTTGCTTCCTTCAAGTTTCCCCTCTATTCCGGCCAGCGGCCTGGCTGCCTCTCTAAAAGAGGACTGCACTGCCCCATTCTCTGCCCCCACACACACAGGGACTCAGAGTCAGGGCACCTCCCAGCACCGCCCCGTCCTCAGGGCTGGCTGAGGGTCTGCTTTGCCCCCCGAATGCGAGGACACGGGGGAAGGAAGAAATGTGCCCCATCCCAGCAGGGCTCTGAGGGTGAGGACGCGCTCGGCTCCGTGTCCTGCCCTATTGTTCAGAACAGCCTGCTTCCGACCCGAGCTGCTCCTTCAGCCGGGAGCCCAGACTTCAAGTCTCCATCAGGGAATTCCCGGGCGAGACCAGTGGTTAGAACTTGGTGCTTTCACGAGGTGGGCCCTGGCAGGGGAGAACTAAGACCCCATAAGCCGTGTGACGTGGCCAAAAAAGAGTTTGTAATTAAAAAATAAAAAAGACCCCACCCAACCACAGCCAGCATGTAACATGAGTGAGACACAGATGGTATTCTTGTAGGCCACTGCAAGTTCTTACTACAGCAAAGCTAAGACAACCATTATTAACTATTTGAGGGAGTAAAAATTAAAGACAGGTGGGAATACTTAAGGAAATTTAGGAAAACTGTCTACAAAAACTCAGTTGAGTATAAATCAAGATGATGAAAAATAAATTTAAGTAAATGGGACAATGAATCCAGTCACAGAAATTAATTTATACACAGTTCTCAGGATCCTATCTTATATGGATATCTACATGCTGACACTTTATTAAAATACTTTAAGAATATAAGAAGTCAAACCTTGAAATGAACTGAAGAAGGTTACAATGTTGGGATGTTTCATCTTTGCCAGAAGAATGACTTCTTTCTTGGAAGCTTCTTTTTCTTGGATGGGCATCTAAATTATATTAAGAGACAAAGTAGTCTATAAAGATAATTGCTTTCATGAATAGGCTTTCTGCTCACTGTCATTGAAAATTCTCCAGGATTTCACTGACTTTTAATGGCATTTCTGAAACTGATCTCTCAATGGCAGGAAATGACCTTTCTAGAATTAAGAGTCTCCTGTGTCTAGTCAACAGTTTGCCAATGACAATCAGAAACAAGAAAATAAGTATTTCTGGTAAAGTTCTGCTGTGTTATAAGCTCAGTTGAATTGGTGTACCGTGTCAATTATTTAGTCATCTCAAGGAAAGTTATTTTAATATTTATCTTTCAGCAGCAAAAGAATTGGTTTAAAAAAATGCAATGTTCCAGCAGCAATCACAGCTGAGAAGAAACAAATGAAATCTAAAAAAATTAAATGTCACACATCACATAAATCAGACCAGGAAAGTTCTATGTTAAGATTACTACATTTTTCGTTTTCAAATAAAATTTGTCTCTTATGACTTCATTTTAGATTTGACATATTTCCTTTTCTTTTTTTAAAAACTAATTAATTTGCTTTTATTATTACCTTTCCTCCCAGTTTTATTGAGATATAATAACATATAGCACTGTATACTTTTAAAGTATATAGCATAACGATTTGACTTACACACACCATGAAATAATTAAAACAATAAGTTTAGCAAACATCCATCATCGCATATACACACAAAATTAAAGAAATAGAAAAACAATTTTTTTTACCTTGTGACGATAGTGCAGGATTTACTCTCTTAACAACTTTCATATATATAACAAACAGCAATGTTAATCATATTTATCATATTGTACATTACATCCACAGTTCTTATTTATCTTATAACTGGAAGTTTGTACCTGTTGACCACCTTCATCCAATTCTCTCTCCCCATACCACAATTTTGATCTTTTTTTCTGAGTTTGTTTTTGAAGTAAAATTGACCTGTAACACTATATCAGTTTTCATCACATAACATAGTGATTTAAAATTTCTATGCATTTCAAAGTGATCTTCATAAGTCTAGTTACCATCTGTCACAATATGAAGATATTACATAATTACTCACTATGTTCCCCATGCTGTCCATTTCATACACATAACTGATTTATTTTGCAACTGGAGGTCTGTACCTCTTAATCTCCCTCACCTGTTTCTCTCCCGCCCTCACCCCTGAAGGAGTCTTTTGGGCCTAGAAAAGAGAACAACAGTCTCAAAGGCCCCTTGCTGAATCATCTAACTTCGGAGAAAACAAAGCATAACTTTAGTTCCATCCTGATGCTCCAGGCTGGTTGCATCTATCTGGGATTTATCACCCCCTGTCCGGAAACCTACCACCCCCTACACCCGCCCAGAAGACTTATCACCCCCTGCCCAACTACAAGTGTCATCTCAACAAAAGAATACTCAAAATATCCCACTTGATTGACGTTTCCCTTATCGCTTCCACAAACCTCCCTATAAGTATGAAGCCTCCCTGATCCCTTTCGGCGCTCAGCCTGGTCATTAGGCCGACTGTCGCCCCTCCTTGCCTGAATAAAGGTAACCTACTTCTGTTGAGGTCGTCTTTCCTTTTCTGCCTCGCCGGAACTGTACCTTACATTTTTGGTGCCGAAACCCGGGAGGGGGCGAGGCACTCGTCTCACTCTCTCTCACTTTCCCTCCCTCTCACTGTTTTCCCCTTTTCCCGGAGTCTGGGAGCGCAAACATCCTCCGAGCTCACTTCTCTGCCAGGGCTCTTAAGTTCCCCTCGGGGACGCCTAGTGCCTCCGTGAGCGGTGCAAGTCTTGTGCTAAGACTTTATTGATGATTTGCGTACCCCCAGGCCTCGGCTCTACCCCCTTTTCTCTCTCTGACGACCTCCAGAATAGGGACCTCTTGCCATTCGACCGCTCTACATGCAACACTCCACTCCAGCCGGCTCCTAGATTAAGGTAAGATCCGATCTGGACGGAATTCTAGAGGCGCCCTAGAATTCAGTCCTCTCCGGGTCCCAGGGACCCCCGGCCCAGGGCCACTCTGTGGGCGACGGTGGGGGACGCTCCACCTCGACACAGAGCTCTCTTCTCATAACTCCTATTGCGACTGCGGGTGACGACTCGAGTTCCCAGTAGGAGCCTCTGCTTGCCTTTCAATTATGGGGTCTGGCCACTCTGTCCCAAAAGATTCCCCTCTGGCCTGTGTTCTCAAAAATCTCAAACCACTCTCACTCACTGAACTCAAAGCTAACCGCTTAAAGCAACTCTGTACACAGATTTGGCCTCAATATCAATTAGACAATCAAGACCGCTGGCCTGAGGTCGGCACATTTGACTTTAACATTCTCCAAAATCTCACTGACTTCCTTAAACGGAATGGCAAGTGGTCGGAGATCCCCTATGCCCAAGCCTTTTGGGTCCTTCGGAGCAGGCCCTTCCTATGCCAGGCCTGCTCCACCCACGAGGTCCTTCTATGCACCTTGCCTCCCAAGCAAAAGGGCTCTTCTTCCTCAATTAACCGCAGACCGCAACTTTCTGCACCCCCAGAGTTCGACCCCGCGGACGAGCCCCCTCCCTACCCGCCACCCCGTCGCCCCTCTCCTTCCCCTTCATCCAACTCACCTACTGACTCTAAAACCTCTCCTGACTCCCCCTCCCTCCTTCCTTCCCCCCCTGCCACACGGTCACGTACCCAGCACATGTTTCCCCTAAGAGAGGTCGCAGGACCCGAGGGCCCCACCCGAGTCCATGTGCCATTTTCATTGTCAGATATGAGCCAGATAGAAAAAAAGTTAGGATCATTTTCTGAAAATCCTACCAGATACAAAAAAGAATTCCTGAGACTCTCCCAGGCCTATAACCTCACATGGAGTGACGTATATTATATCCTAAATGCCACTCTCACCCCAGATGAAAAAGACCGTATCTGGCAAGCGGCAAAAGCCCATGCTGATCATTTACATAACCAAGACCGGGACAGCCCAGTTGCTGATGAGGCTGTGCCTCAGTTAGATCCCCACTGGACTTACCAGCCCGGTGACCCAGGTATCAGGAGACTTAATCATATGATCACCTGCATTCTAGAAGGAATACAGAAAAATACTCATATCCATGTCAATTATGATAGAGTCAGGGAAGTCACCCAAGGGGCAGACGAAAATCCAGCCTTATTCTTGGCACGCCTCACAGAGGCAGTCCAAAAGTATACCAACCTAGATATCACTACCCCTGCTGGGTTACTGTACCTTCATGTTCAGTTCATCAGCCAATCTGCCCCTGACATCAGACGCAAGCTTCGCCAACTAGAAAAGGGCCCTGAGACCCCCCAGAGAGACCTTCTAGAAGTAGCCTTCAAGGTGTTCAATAATAGAGAGGAGGAGGCTAAGAGAGAAAAAGAACGTGAGAGAAAAGCTAAATATGCCCTTTTGGCAGCAGCAATTAAAGAAAGAAATCAGCCTGGCCCAAGTCATCCCAGAACGGGTCTTAAGACTCCCCCTGGACCCTGCTTCCGATGCAACCAGTCAGGACACTGGGCAAAGGCATGCCCAAACCCGCGGCCCCCGACAAAAGCATGCCCAACCTGTGGCCAATGGAGACACTGGAAGATGGACTGTCCCCGGGAGTGCCCTGGCACCCCTGGGGAGCTCCCCACCTCCCAGACCTGGAGAGTGAAATGTCCACAGAGACACCCTGGCGCATCTGAGGAGATCCCCACTTCTCCCCAGAACCCCAGCCCAACTCTACAAGAATTGTTCCAATGATGGGGCCCGGGTTCCAGCCCCCTGGCCCGTGTCTTGAACACGAGCTCGGAACTTAGGGTAGACGGGGTAGTGGCCGGAAAAAAGACCTCTTTTATAATAGACACTGGAGCCACTTTCTCTCTCTTAACTTCCTACTCTGGCCCAACTCAAGACTCAGAAATCACAATCAAGGGGGTCTCTGGAGTTCTCCTAAGGCCAAAAATCAGCCCTCCATTACTCTGTCAATTTAGAAAATCAACCCTTATACACTCATTCCTTATAATGCCTCAGTGCCCAATGGCACTTCTAGGGAGAGATGTGTTATCCAAATTGGGGGTCTTTATTACCATACCCCCCCTCGATACAGTCTCTATATTCTGCATGCAAATGGCACCTGGACAGTCCCTATCCCGCACCCCTGACCTTCCCTTAGATCTACCTGCCTTAGACCCCCAAGTCTGGGACACTGATCACCCCTCAATAGCCAAACATCATCCCCCAGTCCACATTACCCTAAAAGACCCCTCGACTATAATCACCCAACAACAGTATTCTCTCACCCCAGAGGCCCACAAGGGACTTAAGCCTATCATAGACCGTCTTCTTCAAGCCTCTATCCTAATTCCTACCCATTCACCACACAATACCCCTATTCTGGCAGTAAGAAAGGGACCGAACTCTTGGAGACTGGTCCAGGACCTGAAAAAAATCAATGAGGCTATTATGCCGACATTCCCAGTAGTCCCTAATCCTTACACCCTTCTGTCTACCATACCCCCGACTGCAACCCACTTCACAGTATTAGATCTCAAAGACGCCTTTTTCACCATCCCCCTCCACCCCCTCTCCCAACCTCTTTTCGCCTTCACCTGGCAAGACCCCGAGACTCACGTTTCCCAACAGCTAACATGGACAGTTCTCCCCCAGGGGTTCAGAGACAGTCCCCACTTTTTTGGACAGGCTTTACAAAAGGACCTACAGACTCTCAACCTAGCCCCGAGTCATCTCCTCCAATACGTAGATGACCTCCTCCTTTGTAGCTCAACCCGAAAACTCTGCCTCCAACATACTGCCAAACTCCTTGGGGCCCTAGGATCCTGGGGTTATCGGGTATCCCAATCTAAGGCCCAAATAGTCCAGACAAAAGTCACCTACCTGGGACTTTCCATATCCCATCAACAAAGAACTATTCCCCCAGATAGAATCCGGGCCTTAATTAACTGTCCACTTCCAAAAACAAAAAGGAAACTCCTGTCTATCCTCGGCCTCCTAAATTTTTTCCGTATCTGGATCCCCAACTTCTCCCTCATTACAAAGCCGCTCTATGAGGCAACTAAAGGATGTCTAGATGAGCCCCTCTTTAATCGTTCCTCGCTGGCCAATCCTCTTCACCAACTCACCCAGAGCCTCCTCCGAGTGCCAACTCTCCACCTGCCAGATCACACCAGACCATTCTTTCTCTTTGCACATTCCAACCAAGGACAGGCCCTGGGGCTTCTATGTCAGCGGGCTGGAGACAGCTGGGCTCCCACAGCCTATCTATCAAAACAGCTGGACATGGTGACCAAGGGGTGGCCTCCCTGCATACAGGCCATGGCTGCTATCGCAGCCCTCGTACCCGAAGCAAATAAACTCTCTAGACATGCCCCTTTAACAGTCTGTTCTCCACACACCTTCCGAGACTTGCTGTCACATCGGGCTTTCCTCTCCCTTCCCCCTTCCAGGGTACAGGTCCTACATGCCTTTCTCCTCGACCCTCAGCTCTCATTCTCCCCCTGCTCTCCCCTTAACCCCGCCAGCTTATTACCCATGTCTCCTACAACAGACTCCCTCCTACATAGCTGCAGCCTAACAGTAGATCTTACCCAAAACCCCTTCCAACATGTAACAGATCAGCCCATCCTAGACCCAGACACCCCACACTGGTTCGTTGATGGCAGCTCTCAAAAATCCCCACCGTTTGCAGCAGGATATGCCATCATCCAGGGAGACCTTCGTCACAATCATAAAACACAGACAATTGAAGCTTCACCGCTGCCACCTCACACCACCTCCCAACAGGCAGAACTGATAGCTCTCACCAGAGCTTTAACTCTGGCTAAAAATCTAAAGGTTAACATCCACACAGACTCCAAATATGCCTATAACATACTTCACTCAAACATCCTAATATGGAGAAAAAGAGGTTTCCTAACCCAAAAGGGATCCCCTATTATTAATTCAGACCTGATTCACAAACTTCTAGAGGCAGCACTCTTACCAAACAAAGCCGCTGTCCTCCACTGTAGGGGACATCAAAAGGGAAGTCTCATATCAGCCTACAACAATGTTGCAGACCAAAAGGCAAAAGAGATAGCACTGTCCCATCCTTCCCTCCAGTCCCCTGTCATCTTAGCTCTGACTCCACCCGACCCTCCCACCACCAGAAAAATCCTCTCTTATCTACACTCACTTTTCCATCCCTCATCCAAAACACTCCAGCAGTTCCTCCGTAACCACTTCCCCATATCCAATGCTGACCAACAATATTTAGATAACCTTACCCGCTCCTGTCAAACATGTCAACGTACTAACCCCAATTCCAACCTTAAACCGACATCCTTTCCAACCCATCAAATGCGAGGCAGCCTCCCAGCACAAGATTGGCAGATAAACTTTACTCATATGCCCCGGGTCCAGAGAGTCAGATACCTACTAGTCCTTGTAGACACCTTTTCGGGATGGGTAAAAGCATTTCCCACTACAAACAAAAGAGCCCACACAGTGGCCCAAATTCTCCTCACAGAAATTATCCCCAGGTTTGGGCTGCCTTCATCCCTACAGTCTGATAATGGCCCAGAATTTACATCCAAGGTCACCCAACAACTTGTCTAATTCTTACAGATACCCTGGAAATTTCACATTCCATACCGTCCCCAGTCCTCAGGAAAGGTAGAAAGGATGAATAAAATAATCAAAGAAACCCTTACCAAATTAACCCTCGAGGTACATCTGGATTAGACTAAACTTTTACCAATTGTTCTCCTCAGAATACGGCTTTGCCCAGAAAGCCCCTGGGGCTGAGCCCCTTTGAGGTGATATATGAAGGCCCATGCTCCCTCCTGGACTCCCCCCTGAACCTCCTCCCATACCAAGCTTCCTACACTCCCCTCTGCTGGAGCAACTCCGCAATGCCCTCTAGAAATACGTCAACCACAATCTGCCTGCCCCTGACCCCCAAGCCTCCCTGCCCCCTATACAAATTAGAGACATGGTCTATCTGTCTGATAATCCCCCGGGTGACCTAACCCCAAAGTGGCAGGGACCATTCAAAGTCATCCTCCTTACCCCAACTGCAGCTAAACTCGAAAAGGTCACCTCCTAGATACACCTCTCTCGTCTAAAACGGGTCACCTCCAATCCTGCGCTACCCTCCTTAAATGACACCTATCAGGTCTCCCTCACAGGACCCACCTCCTTAAAATTCACCCGGCGACAACCCCTGTCAACCATCGGAGAAGACACTGAATGACCTGGACTCTCTTCAACCTACAACTGTTCCTGACCCAACTACTACAAGACCTCTGGATCAGCGCCCCAACAAAAACCTCCTTCAAAGACCTGACTACACTGGTGTCTCAACTGTGGCTCCAGGGAACCTTCTACAACCTGACTCCAGACGAAATTGATTTCTTTACTCTCATTCTCTACATCATTCTACATCCTAATGAGCACTGTTCCTCCTCAGATTCAAACAACCACCAACTTGGGGCCTTCTGCCCTTCACCCTGACTGGCCTCTCCCTGTCTCTCTAACTATAACTGCACTCCTAATCTTAATCCTTGCTATAGGCCTAGTAACTGTCTCCCCTCAGGACCTTCTCACCGCAAAAAAGGGAGAGACCTGCCTTTTCCTAGAAGAAGACTGCTGCTATTTGGTTAATGAAACGGGCATAGTCCAGGGCCGAGTCAAAGAACTTAGAGACAGAATTAAACGCCGCAGAAAAGAGTTACAAAACCTTTACACTCCCCAAAACCTGTTCCAACAGATACTTCCTTGGTTGCTCCCTTTCCTGGGACCATTGGTACTTATCATTCTATTCCTCTTATTTGGACCCTGTCTCTTTAATCTCTTTCAAAGGTTTCTCCAAGAACGGATTCGGGCCATCTCTCGAGATCAGATCAAGACCATTCTTCTTCTCGAGAGCCTCACCTCAAGCTCAGAAAAAAGAGACTGTGGGCCCTAAGACGATCCTCCATTCCAGACCCAAAACCGTCGCCCCCATCCAGCAAGAAGTAGCCAGAGAGATACGGCGCCCTTTTTCCCTTTTTCTTATGATTTCAGGGTCTAGAATGAAGGAGTCTTTTGGGCCTAGAAAAGAGAACAACAGTCTCAAAGGCCCCTTGCTGAATCATCTAACTTCGGAGAAAACAAAGCATAACTTTAGTTCCATCCTGATGCTCCAGGCTGGTTGCATCTATCTGGGATTTATCACCCCCTGTCCGGAAACCTACCACCCCCTACACCCGCCCAGAAGACTTATCACCCCCTGCCCAACTACAAGTGTCATCTCAACAAAAGAATACTCAAAATATCCCACTTGATTGACGTTTCCCTTATCGCTTCCACAAACCTCCCTATAAGTATGAAGCCTCCCTGATCCCTTTCGGCGCTCAGCCTGGTCATTAGGCCGACTGTCGCCCCTCCTTGCCTGAATAAAGGTAACCTACTTCTGTTGAGGTCGTCTTTCCTTTTCTGCCTCGCCGGAACTGTACCTTACAACCCCCGGATGTATATTCTTATTCTATTACTCATCTATGGACAATATTTTTCAAATGTTTTGGTGCCAGTGACAGTGGCCACATCTCATTTCTACCTTTTCTTCCTCACTCTTGATACTTCATCATTTCTACACTGACTTCTGGTCCGGCTGTCCCACCCTCTGAGTCACTGGTCCTCTCCACAGTTCCCTCTGTAATGACCTTCAACATTTGGCTCACACATAATGTGTGAGTTCCCCCATTTCTCATCCTCATTTAGATTTAACAATTAAAAAAAAAATTAACATTCTCAATCCCAGCTTTACTGTCTCCTAGTTATGTATCCTTCAGTAAATTACTTAAGTCTTCTGAGCTTCAGTATCTTTCTCCCTATTTAAATTGCATAATTAGTACATATGAATTTCAAAATAAAAATAACTGAATTATGCCTACTGGATGAACAGACTTAGCTACTTAACTATGTTAAATTTATAACTACTATTTTTTCAAAAGAATATTATAAACAAAATTGAAAGGAAAACATAGGTATAGAACTGCATTTTTATAGTTAGGTAAAAATACTGGCAATATGTATGACAGATTTTTGTATTTATAACATCTAAGGAGTTCTGGCAAATAAAAGAAAAAGCAACTATGTATGCCAATAAAAATATGGGAAAATACATGACTAGACAACTCTCAAAAAAATAAAAGAAGTTAAAAATGGCTCAGAAATAGAAAGATTCAACCTCGCTCAGTAATCAGAAGAAAAAAGACTAAAACAAAATTTAATATAATATTTCACCTGTGAAACTGGTGAAGATAAAAGAATGTTAATACCCATAGTTAACCAGAAAGCAGAAAACGGCACTCATATATTTCTGGGGTAAATATTTATATAAGATGGTAAAAATCTTTTCAGGAAAACAACTTTTTAATGTCTAAAAGAGACTTTAAAATGCTCCTATTTTTAACTTATTAATGCTTCTAGAAATTTATCCAAAGAAAATAATCAAAAACGTATGTGCCCAAGTGTTCTCATACAAAAGCCTTCATTACGGTTCTTTACTATTAGGTTTTTTATTATTAGTTTTCAATTAACAATATATACTTATGATTTGAAAAAATATTTTAAGTCAGATAGAAGTGAATAAGACGAAAGTAAAACTTCCTCCTTTCCTTCCCACTGATTCCTTAAGAGTAATTGCTGTAAATTGTTAGACCTTTTAATTTAATGTACATGTAGATAAACATGAGTACACAGTTTGCTTAAGAAAAGTAACTTCTTCTATATATTAAATGCTATTTAATCATAGCAAAAAAATCAAGTAATATAATTATCTGAAATAGAAAAAGAGTTAGATAAATTATGGTACAATATTTTGAACCTAATGTCACACTGTGCAGTCATCAACAATCCAGGCAAGGACAGAGTTACAGCAGGAAGAGTTAGAAGGGTCTGTTGGTCAGTAAGCAAATCACTTAACTGCACTGAGCCCCTTCACCTGAACAGTGAGGATAACGAGATCCACCTTTTCGGGTTGTTGTGAGGATTAAATAGATTAATATAAGTGAAACACCTGGGATAACTGACCTATGCTAGGTGTCCACCATTACTGTAAACATTTGATGTTACTATATAAGAACATTTTATTACATGAAAACATTGAAATGAGAAAATGTTTACAATATACTAAAAGTAAAAAGCTGATATAAAAGAGTATATCCAGCATGATAGCAATCATTCTAATATAGTCTAATAACTTATAAGGTACGTTTATGCATTAAAAGTAGCCTGGAGAGAAGTTCACCATAATGTTAACAGTGATAAAGAGAGAGATTGTAAGTGATTTTTTATTTTCCTCTAAATAATCTTATTTTTCCCTACAGTTTTTTCAAAATTTCTTCAACGAATACTTTAGTGTTCACAATAAAAAGGATACATTTTTGAAGGCAAGATATAAAAGAATATGCTTGATAACAGTAGGATAAGAGAAAATACATAGCTTTTTGGTACCTGTAAAAAAAAATTGGCAATTTAAGTTCTGGAGTCTAGCGTTTGCTTCGTGGAGAGGTGCTGGAGAGCTGAGAAGAAATGTGAATTTCTCGAGATAAGAATGAAAAACTACATTAGGGTAGAAAGGAAGAAGTAATAAATATTAATTCTGTGACACAGATGTTGCCAGGCAAATTTGATAACACAAAGAGATACAGGAAAATAATGATAACAACAGCCTCCCTCATATAAATTCTACTTATTTACAGCATGGAGACTAGGGTCTTCATGAGTGAAAAAATTCAGGGCTCTATTAGAAATATATAAAGTCAGTTTGTTTAATTACATATACTAAAGAGTGAGAGAGATGTTAAAAATGCATTAATATATATTTCTATAGAGGATTCACCTCTCACATGGCTTTTTCTTTACTTAGAATTTAAATGGTTTTATAATTTCTAACACTGGTGCTTCTGACGCTGAAGAATTGATGCTTTTGAACTGCAGTGTTGAAGAAGACTCTTAAGAGTCCCTTGCACTGCAAGGAGATCCAACCAGTCAATCTTAAAGGAAATCAGTCCTGAGTATTCATTGGAAGGACTGATGCTGAAGCTCAAACTCCAATACTTTGGCCACCTGATGCGAAGAGCCAGCTCATTGGAAAAGACTCTGATGCTGGGAAAGATTGAAGGCGGGAGGAGAAGGGGACAACAGAGGATGAGATGGTTGGATGGCATCACAGTCCATGAGGTCACAAAGAGTCAGATACGACTGAGCGACTGAACTGAACTGATCATTTCTAAGACGCTTGCTCCTTGGAAGAAAAACTATGACAAATCTAGACAGCATATTAAAAAGCAGAGATATCATTTTGCTGACAAAACAATGTATAGTCAAAGCTATGATTTTTCCAGTACTCATGTACGGATGTGAGAGTTGGACCATAAAGAAGGCTGAGTGTGGAAGAATTGATGCTTTCGAACTGTGGTGCTGGAGAAAACTCTTGAGAGTCCCTTGGACTGCAAGGAAATCAAATTAGTCAATCCTAAAAGAAAAAACCCTGAATATTCATTGGAAGGACTGATGGCTGAACCTGAAGCACCAATACTTTGGCCACCTGATTCGAAAAGATGACTCATTAGAAAAGATCCATTGAAGGCAAGAAGAGAAGGGGGCAACAGAGGATGAGATGGTTGGATGGCATCATCGACTTACTGAACAGGAGTCTGAGCAAACTCCAGGATAGTGAAGGACAGGGAGGCCTGGCGTGCTGCAGTTCATTGGGTGGCAAAGAGTCGGACACAACTGAGCAACTGAACAGCAACAGCAAAGTATGTACCAGCTTAACAATAGAGCTAGAAGGCCTGAAAGTATCTATGCATTGAATTATCAATCCAATAAGGATTTACTGAACCGCTACTGGTGCGAAGCATTCTTAGCTGCTGTTTTGAATACCAAGATGAAAAAGACACAGATTCTGCCTGCAAAGAACATACAGTTTAGAGGAGAGGGTACAAAATAAACAGCTTAAGCGCAGCA
The DNA here is from genome assembly GCF_910594005.1 of Cervus elaphus. NCBI lineage: Eukaryota > Metazoa > Chordata > Mammalia > Artiodactyla > Cervidae > Cervus > Cervus elaphus. The sequence continues at coordinate 22,144,600 of NC_057844.1, forward strand.
AAGTAGAAAACATTCAGTATCATAACTGCATTATGAATAAAATCTATGGAGCTGACAAAGAAAGGGAGATTACTTAGAGTGGGAAAGTCCTGGAAACTCTCCCAGGGCTCAGCCCTGAACAAGTCAAGTCTTCCTGGGCAGGCAAAAACCTTCTTGGAAGAAAGAGCCCCTTGGGCAAGCACAGAGGCTGGAGTGGGAGGGATCTGTATGTAGGAAAAAAGAAAAGGATGTGAAGAGGAGGTTGAAATGGAATTTGCGAACAAATCAGAGAGGGCTGTCAAAACTAATCCGCAGACTGAACTGATACAAAAGCACAAGGTAAAAATTACTCATAACCCACATTCCACCTAGATAAAACTACCTAGTATGTTTCTTATGCCTATGAGAATATATCTGTGGGAATATACATACCTATATCCAGAGATAATGCATATATTTTTACGAAAATTGTGTCACTCTACACATGTTGTCGTTCAGCCGCCCCGTCATATCCGACTCTTTGTGACCCCATGGACTGCAGCGCACTAGGCCTCCCTGTCCCTCACCATCTCCCAAAGTTTGCCCAAGTTCACATCCATTGCATCGGTGATGCCATCCATCCATCTCATCCTCTGATGCCCTCTTCTCCTTCTACCCTCTATCTTTCCCAGCATCAGGGAAAGACTGAAGGCAGATGCCCTCTTTTCCAGTGAGTCAGCTGTTCACATCAGGTGGCCATTCTACACATACTATTTTCCTAATTAGCAAAAGTTTCTAGGGAATTTAGCCAAAATAATTCCTCTTAAATATATTTAATTATTCTCCAAAAATACCAGACTACTAATAATATATGGTTTCCTTCCATTCCTTCAATGCATTTCATAAATACTTCTGAGCAATATTTTTGAGCAATATTATGTGATGGCATGGTTCTGCATGCTGGAGGAGACAGATAAGAAATAAATCAACAGAGTAATCCCAGATCATTGTAAATGCTACTGAGAAAATAAACCAGTCTGGTGTGATAAGGAGTGATTAAAGTCAGGGAGTTGTCTTAGATAGGATGTTTGGGGAAGGTCTCCTTGTGGAGGTGACCTATATTAGGATGACAGAGGAAATGCACCACCCTTGTGCAAAGTAGAGGAGTCAGAGCTAGGGAGGAGGGGCCTCCCATAGACATGCCATAGGATATTAAAAAAAGATGTTATCACTGTAAGGAGTACCATAGTAGACAGGGTGATGACATTGTTTTTTCTTTCCTTTTGAAAAAAAAAATCATTTCAAACTTCCCTGTTGGTCCAGTGGTTGACTCCCTGCTTCCACTGCAGGAGGCCTGGGTTCAATTCCTGGTGGGGGAAATTAAGATCCCCCATGATGAGAGAGGCGGTCAAAAAACAAAATAAAATTTTAAAATAAAAATAAGATCACTGGTTGCTGTTTGGACAATGGGTTTAGAAGACTGAACAAACAAAAGTCAACTCACTCATACTTGTTTAAAAAAAAAAAGAAAAAGATGCGTTTCCTTGACAAATTGGATTAAAAGCTAGCTGAATATAGCACTGAAAATGAACAGGAATTGTAACTTCTTAACTTTACCTTTTCAAAATTGATCTCTTTTATAACACAGTGCTCACTATCCGATTTCCTTTTGGCCAAGTACACTTTCCCAAAGGCACCTTCCCCAATGGCTTTAATCACGTCATATTGATCCATGGTCTCCAACACATGGAGTTACCTGAAATGAGAGCAATGAAATTTTATTGCACATGAAGTCAGAAAATTGACCACTACAATGTAACAGAACTTGTTTTGCTAAAACTTCATTCTAATCTTACCAAGACTAAGTCATCTAACTTTCCTTGTGGTTACAGGTAAAATGACCAAAGTGAGACAGAGCCTCTTAGCCGGCCCGGAGGTCAGACTTGGGCTGCAGCTCACCCTTGATACAACCTAGTGTGGTGATCTCGGGCAAGTCAGTTAACTTCATAAAACCTCACTTTCCTAATTTCTAAAATGGAAATAACAATTCCTGTTTTCCAAGTTTGTTCTGAGAAAGAAAAATATAATATCCTGATCTTGGCACCTCTAGGAAGCACAAAGCTTCTGCTTATGTGGTTTTACAGTTGCCTTTCTCAAAGGGGAAGCACTGCCCCCTATGGGACATTTTGGAAACTTCCAGAGTTTTTCCCCTTCCCAGAGATGGGAGAGGCAGATACTACCTCATTTAGAAGCCATTGGCTTCCCTGGTGGCTTAGATGGTAAAGAATCCGCCTGCAATGCAGGAGACCTGGGTTTGATCCCTGGGTTGGGAAGATCCCCTGGAGAAGGAAAAGGCTACCCACTCCAGTATTCTGGCCTGGAGAATTCCATGGACAGAGGAGCCTGGCAGGCTACAAGTTCATGGGGTCTCAAAGAGTCAGACACGACTGAGTGGCTAAGCAGAGCCCAGCAAGGTCTGAGATAGGACTTCCCAGGCGGCTCAGTGATAAAGAATCCACCTACCGATGCAGGAAACACAGATGTGGGTCCAATTCCTGGGTCGGGAGGATCCCCTGGAGTAGGAAATGGCAATGCATTCCAGTAATCTTGCCTGGAAAATTCCAGGGACAGAGGAGGATAGCGGGATACAGTCCACAGGGTCGCAAAGAGTCGGACACGACTGAGCACGCGCACACACACACACACACACACACACACACACACACACACACACACAAGGTCTGAGATACTAAGATTCTGTGATGCAAGGGACGGCTCTGCATAGTAAAGGATTATCCAGCAGCCTCACCACCTTAGAACGTCTCCGAACACATTCGTGTGCATGGAAAAATCGGTTTATAATTGTCTGTGGCTACTACCAAACTATTTTACATCTAAATGCAAAATACGTTTAGCGCAACTTTAATTAACACTGAATTTTCGGGGAATGCAACTACGTGTCAATCGAGGCTTGACTGGACCTTGTTTTGCTCGGATATTTACCAAGAACTGTTCACCGTTTTGGAAAAATCATTCCTCCACTGGCCAGACTGCTCCTAGGAGCAGAGATCTAAAAGTTTCTGGCTGTCCTTGTTAGGTGACTCCCTGCTACTTCACTACTTCTTCATAGTAGTACCAAGCACTGACAGATTGAAGTATTGACTTGATGATAAAGACAGGCACTATGGCATTTAGATTTACCTGATAAGATTCAGGATGGCAAGGGGGCACAAAAGCCCCATCCACGCCTACTGGGTCAGTTATCTTCAGTTTTTATTATAAGGCCTGAAATTCCTTTTGGCACTTAAGCACCTTTGGTTTGGGTTTGTCACCCTCAGCCTGGGATCCTGGCTTCTTGAGCGGGGAAGGTGAATTCCCCCTGGGTAGTAAGTGGGGTGATCCCCTTTCCTCTACTATCTCTCGGGAAACACTGTACTTGTAACACGGACACACCGTCAATAGCCCGTGGGCAAATAGATGGGCCAGTGATTCCCTTCGGGGTTGATTCTTTTCTTTTTTTAAAATTTTATTTATTTTGGCTGTGCTGGGTCTTTGGTGCTGCCTGGGCTTTTCTCAAGTTGCAGAGAGCAGTGGCCACTCTACAGCGGCGGTGCACAAGCCTCTCTTTACAGGGGCCTCTCTTGTTGCAGAGCACAGGCTCCAGGGCACGTGAGCTCCCGGGGATCTAGAGCACAGGCTCAGTATTCCTGACTGACCGGTTTTGACTGCTCCCCAGCACGTGGCATCCTCCAGGGCCAGGGAGGTGAAATCATTTACCTCGAACTGGGACTCGAACCCACGTGGCTGGGACTCAAACCCAGCCAAAACCCACAGTACCTGGTTTCAGGACCTAATGTAGCTCAGGTTCTTGATGCCTCATCGCTGAAAGAATTAAGTGAGAGACAAAGTGATAGGTAAGAAGTGGATTTATTCAGATTCAGAGAGAAGTGCACTCCACAGAGTGTCGGCCATCGCAGAGGGCGAGTGTGGCTGTGAAGTGTGGCATGGTTAGTTTTTACAGGCTGGGTAATTTCATATGCTAATGAGTGGGAGGATTATTCTAAATATTTGGGGGAGGGGGGTGGAGATTTCCAGGATTTGGACCACTCCTTGGTTTTTTGACAGTGCCTTGGAACTGTCAGGGCACCTCTGGGTGTGTCATTTCACTTGTCTGCCATCTTGGTCCCATTTGATTCTAAATGGTTTATGTCGTATCCTTGGGCTATCTCATTCTTTCAAAAGTTGTGCCCTGCTCCTTTCTCTCCTGTTACAGAGGGACCAATCCCTCCCCTGCGTTGGCAGGCCACTGAGCCACAAGGAAGCCCCATAGGGTTGTTTCTGAACTGTCTCTGGCAGGTCCTGGAGGCCCAGCACTTGGCTCTGATCACCTCCCACCTCTCTGAAAGCTGCCTGGTCTGGCGCCCCTCTGCCAGCCGCCAGCGTTGGGGGCTTTGGGTAAGCTGTTCCATTCCTTTTTCCCATTAGACTATGGTAGCCACTACTTTCTTTGTGTCTCAGACAGCAAAAAATTTGCGCAATGACAGAGACCTGGGTTCGATCCCTGGTTGGGAAGATCCCCTGGAGAAGGAATGACAACCCACTCCAGTATTCTTGCCTGGAGATTCCCATGGACAGAGGAGCCTGGAGAGTTATAGTCCATGGAGACTAACACCACACACACACACACACAAAATTAGACTACGGTTAGGGCATCATGCTGATTTTAAAAAACTGAGTGAGAAGACAGGTTATGTTTCTGAGTAATCTGTCAGTGTAGGAAGAGGGGACGATTAGGGGTATAGAATGGCAGCCAACTCCGCAGCCAGGAGAGGGGACACCTGAGGGGCCGGTGTTGTGGGAGGCGGACGCGGAATGGGAACTTAAAGCCACCAGCGCGGGGACTGAGCGACTGAGAGTCCCCCGCCCAGGAGGCACCAACGGGTGGAAGCCCCTAAGTTTCGGGGTCGGGGGAAACTCTCGCTCCCTTAGGAACACTCCGGGTGGCGGCGGGCTGGAGGGCTGCAGACCTCCGCTGGAGCTAGGAGCCCTGAACGCAGCGCGTTGCCATGGAGACCGACGCGGCGCTGGACCCAAGGCAGCTCCCCAGCACAGCGCGCCTTCGCAGGCGGGGGCTGCAGCCTTCCCCGCGGCTCCGGGAGCCCTGGGGGGCAGCTCCGGGTCCAGACTGAGGGCGACGCCCGTTGCTTACCTGCTTCGCTGGGCGAGAGAAGCGTCCTGGGTGGGGCAGGGTTCCCCCGGCTGTGGCGCCTCCGGGAGGGCTGCCGGGGCGGAGCTGCGCGGGGGAAGGCGGGAGGGGCGCGGGGCGCGAGCGGCGGGGGACGCGCGCACACTGTCCACCCGGAAGAGGGCCGGGGCCGGGGAGTTTGCTCGGTTGCCTTAAGTCCGGACGCCTCTGCTAACACTCCACAAGCTGACGGTGTACCAGATGCTTTGCATATATGATCTCTATACTTTGCAACAACCGAGCAAGGAAGGTAGTAGTAGTTACCCAGTTTTACAATTGAGCGGGACTGAAGCAGGAAGAGTTTCTCGTGCAGGGTCTCAAATACTGTCAAGAGATGGCGACTAGAGCGGAGCCCTGCTCTTTTGGCCGCAGCGGGCGGCCTCCATGGGGTCCCCTTAGGAGACTGGCTGCTGCCCAGTGGTCTACAAAACACGCTCCCTCAGCACCGCCCCATCGCCCTGCTTCCAATCCTCTCTCCCACTGTACATCAAGCTGCCGTCGGAAACGTTTCATTACCTGTTTAAGGAGCTAAAAAGATGTAATTTCCAGCAATTATAAATACTGACAAGTGAAACATAACCAACGGAATGTAAATACCATGGCGATCTGAAACCGGGCATCATCTGTTAAGTTAATAAAAAAGGAAGCTGTCCTTAAAGAATCAGAAGCTTTCCTTCAGAACATCATTCCTTTCTCATTGAACTCATATTTCCATACGTAATGTTTTTCATGACTCAAAAGCTTCCTGATCACCCTATCATATAAATGGAAGTTAATTTCTATTTCCTAATCATATGCTTTAAAAAATTCATTAAAATTAGTGGTCAAAAGGGTGATAATGTCAAAGTAACATATTGACAGTTAACATAGTCCAACATGATTAAGAAAGAAACTTATCCCCTTGCTGACCCCAAGAGAAAATTGCCATTTTGTTTGTGTTTTGCGGGGGAGCAGACATGCCCGTGTCTTCTGAGGGGACCTAAGGTATAACCCACAAACACAATACTCACTGAAAAGGGGGCAGTGGTCCAAACTGGCAGAGAGAAATTTTTATGTTTAAATTGTTTCTTATCCTGCCTTAAAAATAATTTTATTTCATTAATTCTCACTTTAATCTCTCTTTTTAAGCTGCAAAAGTCCTGAAAAGCCTCATTCATGTCAGTAAATGGAATTGAAAGTTTTTGCTAAAAGTGATTCTCAATTCTTGCCTAGTTGTATGTCAAGAATCATATAGTAATCTATGACTAAAATTGTGTTCTAATCATCCATTAGAGTTTCTTGAAATTCTATTATAAGCCAAACCCTTGTAAACTATCTTTCCCATCAGAATTCATTCAGCCACTCAGTAACTATACAGTTTCAAGTTTCCTTTGTTGATTGGTTTGAAAGTGTTCCCACCCGGGACAGTGCTAAAATTTGAGATAACTAAGAGGTATCAAATACAGTATTTATGGAAGCTGATTACCTGGAAATATCCTTAAAACCATCCCTGCCTACATTAATTGTTGAATGTCTTCAAGATCAGTCAGTTCAGTAGCTCAGTTGTGTTCAACTCTTTGCCACCCTGTGAACTGCAGCCTGCCAGGCTTCCCTGTCCATCACCAACTCCCAGAGCTTGTTCAAACTCATATCCATCCAGTCAGTGATGCCATTCAACCATTTCATCCTTTGTTGTTCCCTTCTTCTCCTGCCTTCAATCCTTGCTGGCATCAGGGTCTTTTTCAGTGAGTCAGTTCTTCCCATCAGATGGCCAAAGTATTGGGACTTCAGCTTCAGCATCAGTCCTTCCAATGAATATTTAGGACTGATTTCCTTTAGGATTGACTTGTTTGACAAGTCAAGTCACTTGACTTGCAGTGCAAGGGACTCTCAAGAGTCTTCTCCAACACCACAGTTCAAAAACATTAATTCCTCGGTGCTCAGCTTTCTTAATGGTCCAACTCTCACATCCATACACGACTACTGGAAAAACCAGAGCTTTGACTAGACAGACCTTTGTTGGCCAACTAATGTCTCTGCTTTTTAATGTGCTGTCTAGTTTGGTCATAGCTTTTCTTCCAAGGAGCAAGCGTCCTTTAATTTTATGGCTGCAGTCACCATCTGCAGTGATTTTGGAGCCCCCCAAAATAAAATCTGTCACTGTTTCCACTGTTTCCCCATCTATTTTCCATGAAGTGATGGCACCAGATGCCATGATCTTAGTTTTTTTAATGTTGAGTTTTAAGACAGGTTTCTCACTCTTCTCTTTCACATTCATCAAGAGGCTCTTTAGTTTCTCTTCAACTTCTGCCATAATGGTGGTGTTGTCTGTATATCTGAGGTTATTGATATTTCTCTTGGCAATCTGGATTCCATCTTGTGCTTTATCCGGCCTGAAATTTTGCATGATGTACTCTGCATATAAGTTAAATAAGTAGGGTGACAATATATAGCCTTAACGTACTCCTTTCCCAATGTGGAACCAGTCCATTGTTCCATGTCCAGTTCTAACTGATACTTCTTGACCTGCTTCTTGACAGATTTCTCAGGAGGCAGGTCAAGTGGTCCGGTATTCCCATCTCTTGGAGAATTTTCCAAAGTTTGTTGTGATCCACACAGTCAAAGGCTTTAGCATAGTCAATAAAGCAGAAGTAGATGTTTTTCTGGAACTCTCTTGCTCTTTCTATGATTCAATGGATGTTGGCAATTTGATCTCTTGTTCCTCTGCTTTTCTAAATCCAGCTTGAACATCTGGAAGTTCTTGGTTCACGTACTGTTGAAGCCTGGCTTGGAGAATTTTGAGCATTACTTTGCTAGCGTGTGAGATGAGTGCAATTGTGTGGTAGTTTGAGCATTCTCTGGCATTACCTTTCTTTGGGATTGGAATGAAAACTGACCTTTTCCAGTCCTGTGGCCACAGCTGAGTTTTCCAAATTTGCTGGCAGATTGAATGCAGCACATTCACAGCATCATCTTTTAGGATTTGAAATAGCTCAGCTGGAATTCCATCACCCCCGTTACCTTTGTGATGCTTGCTAAGGCCCATTTGACTTTGCAGTCCAGGATGTCTGGCTCTAGGTGAGTGATCACACCATCATGTTTATCTGGGTCATGAAGATCTTTTTTGTATAGTTCTTCTGTGTATTCTTGCCACCTTTTCTTAATATCTTCTGCTTCTATTAGGTCCATACTGTTTCTGTTCTTTATTGTGCCCATTTTTGCATGAAGCATTCCCTTGGTAACTCTAATTTTCTTGAAGAGATCTCTAGCCTTTCCCATTCTACTGTTTTCTTCTATTTCTTTGCACTGATCACTGAGGAAAGCTTTTTTATCTCTCCTTGCTATTCTTTGGAACTCTGCATTCAGATGGGTGTATCTTTCCTTTTCTCCTTTGCCTTTTGCTTCTCTCCTTTTCTCAGCTATTTGTAAGGCCCCCTCAGACAACCATTTTGCCTTTTTGCATTTCTTTTTCTTGGGGATGGTCTTGATCACTGCCTCCTGTACAATGTCACAAACCTCCGTCCATAGTTCTTTCAGGCACTCTGTCTATCAGGTCTAATCCCTTGAATCTATTTGTCACTTCTACTGTATAATGGTAAGGGATTTGATTTAGGTTGTAACTGAATGGTCTAGTGGTTTTCCCTACTTTCTTCAATTTAAGTCTGAATTTGGCAATAAGGAGTTCATGATCTATGCCCCAGTCAGCCCCCAGTCTTGCTTTTGCTGACTATATAGAGCTTCACCATCTTTGGCTGCAAAGAATATAATCAATATGATTTCGGTATTGACCATCTGGTGATGTCCACATATACAGTAGTCTCTTGTTTTGTTGGAAGAGGATATTTGCTATGACTAGTGCATTCTCTTGGCAAAACTCTGTTAGCCGTTGCCCTGCTTCATTTGTATTCCAAGGCCAAACTTGCCTGTTACTCCAGGTACCTCTTGACTTCCTACTTTTGCATTCCAGGCCCATATGATGAAAAGGACAATAGTAGATGTAACGGTCATCTGAATTAAATTCACCCATTCTGGCCCATTTTAGTTCACTGATTCATAAAATATCAATGTTCACTCTTGCTTTCTCCTGTTTGACAAATTCCAGAACTATGGACAGAGGTTCGTGACTTTGTACAGGAGGCAGTGATCAACCATCCCCAAGAAAAAGAAATGCAAAAAGGCAAAATGGTTGTCTGAGGAGGCCTTACAAATAGTTGTGAAAAGAAGAAAAGCAAAAGGCAACAGAGAAAAGCAAAGATAAATCCATTTGAATGCATAATTCTAAAGAATAGCAAGGAGAGATAAGAAAACCTTCCTCAGTGATCAGTGCAAAGAAATAGAGGAAAACAATAGAATGGGAAAGACTAGAGATCTCTTCAAGAAACTTAGAGATACCAAGGGAACATTTCATGTAAACATGGGCACAATAAAGGACAGAAATGGTATGGACCTAACAGAAGCAGAAGATATTAAGAAGAGGTGGCAAGAATACACAGAAGAACTATACAAAAAAGATCTTTATGACCCAGATAAACATGATGGTGTGATCACTCACCTAGAGCCAGACATCCTGGAATGTGAAGTTAAGTGGGCCTTAGAAAGGATTACTATGAACAAAGCTAGTGCAGGTGATGGGATTACAGTTGAACTATTTCAAATCCTAAAAGATGATGCTGTGAAAGTGCTGCACTCAATATGCCAGCAAATTTGGAAAACTCCACTGTGTTCTCAAAATTCTCCAAGCCGGGCTTCAACAGTACGTGAACCATGAACTTCCAGATGTTCAAGCTGGATTTAGAAAAGGCAGAGGAACCAGAGATCAAATTGCCAACATCCATTGGATCATAAAAAGAGCAAGAGAGTTCCAGAAAAACATCTACTTCTGCTTTATTGACTATACCAAAGCCTTTGACTGTGTGGATCACAACAAACTGTGGAAAATTCTTCACGAGATGGGAATACCAGACCACTTGACCTGCCTCGTGAGAAATCTGTATGCAGGTCAAGAAGCAACAGTTAGAACTGGACATGGAAAAACAGACTGGTTCCAAATTGGGAAAGGAGTACGTCAAGGCTATATATTGTCACTCTGCTTATTTAACTTATATGCAGAGTACATCATGCAAAATTCTGGGCTGGATGAAGCACAAGCTGGAATCCAGATTGCTAAGAGAAATATCAATAACCTCAGATATACAGACGACACCACCCTTATGGCAGAAAGCGAGAATAACTAAAGTGCCTCTTGATGAAAGTGAAAGAGGAGAGTGAAAAACCTGGCTTAAAACTCAAAGTTCAGAAAACTAAGATCATGGCATCTGGTTCCATCACTTCATGGCAAATAGATGGGGAAACAGTGGAAACAGTGGCTGACTTTATCTGCAGGGGGCTCCAAAATCACTGTAGATGGTGACTGCCGTCATGAAATTAAAAGATGCTTACTCCTTGGAAGGAAAGTTATGACAAACCTAGACAGCATATTAGAAAGCAGAGACATTAGTTTGCCAACAAAGGCCTGCCTAGTCAAAGCTCTGGTTTTTCAAGTAGTCATGTATGGATGTGAGAGTTGGACTATAAAGAAAGCTGAGTGCCAAAGAATTGATGCTTTTGAACTGTGGTGTTGGAGAAGTCTCTTGATAGTCCCTTGGACTGCAAGGAGATCCAACCAGTCCATCCTCAAGAAAATCAGTCCTGAATATTCATTTGAAGGACTGATGCTGACGCTGAAACTCCAATACTTTGGCCACCTGATGCTAAGAACTGACTCACTGAAAAAGACCCTGATGCTGGGAAAGATTGAAGGAGTGAGGAGAAGGGGAGGACAGTGGATGAGATGCTTGGATGGCATCACCGAGTGAATGGACAGGAGTTTGAGTAAACTCCAGGAGTTGGTGATGGATAGGGAGGCCTGGTTTGCTGCAGTCCACGGGGTCACAAAGAGTCAGACGCGACTGAGCGACTGAACTTAACTGAATTTACCTTGATTCATGGACCTAACATTCCAGCTTCCTACGCAATATTGTTTTTTTAAAACATCGGACTTTACTTCCATCACCAGTCACATCCACAACTGGACATTGTTTTTGCTTTGGCTCAGCCTCTTCATTCTTTCTGGAGCTATTTCTCCAGTCTTCTCTGGAACTATATTGGGAACCTAATGACTTGGGGAGTTCATCTTTCAGCGTCGTATCTTTTTGCATTTTCATACTGTTCATGGGGTTCTCAAGGCAAGAATGCTAAAGTGGCTTGCCATTCCTTTCTCCAGTGGACCATGTTTTGTCAGAACTCTCCACCATGACCCATCCATCTTGGGTGGTTCCACATGGCATGGCTCATGGTTTCACCAAGTTAGACAAGGATGTGGTCCATGTGATTAGTTTGGTTAGTTTTCTGTGATTGTGATTTTCATCCTGTCTGCCCTCTGGTGGATAAGAGGTTTGTGGAAGCTTCTTGATGGGAGGGACTGGCTGTAGGGCATTCTGGGTCTTGCTTTGATGGGCAGGGCCTTGCACAGTAAATCTTTAATGTAATTTCCTATTGATGGGTGGGGCTGTGTTCCCTCCCTGTAGTTTAGCCTGAGGTCAACTATGGTAGGGGTAATGGTGACCTCCTTCAAAAGGACTTCTGCCAGCAGCTCCCAGAACTATTGTATTCCATGCCCCTGACCCTGCAGCAGGCCACTGTTGACCCACGCCTCCACTGGAACCTCCGGGAAACTTACAGGCAAGTCTGGCTGATAGTCTTCAAGATTGTGATTTAAAAAAAAGAAAAAAAAAAAGCTAACATAAGACATTCTGGGAAATGGTGTTTTGACTAGAAACTGTAAGGCTAAAGACAATAGGAGCAAGACATAGACTTTGTACTTTAGTTGGTAAATTGTTCCTCACAAGGGTGAAGGTTAACAGTTTGGAAACTGCTTTATATGCATACTGGAGTTGAACAACTAAGTAGGTGGATGGTGGATGATACAAGCCAAATTTCTGTCAAAGAGAAGATACAGAAAAGCAAGGGGTGTGCGGGGTGGTGGGGAGCGGGGCGGGGGGAGGAAAGGTTAGAGTGAGCCCAATGGTACTGAATCAGAGTCCAAGACATCGATAACAAACCCATGTTGAGCTTTAAAAAAACAAAATACAGATGGAGAGATACAGAAGTTGCCTCTGGATATGTGTGAAAGTGTTAGCTGCTCAGTCATGTCCAAATCTTTGTGACCCCAAGGGTTGTAGCCTGCCGGGCTCCTCTCTCCATGGGATTCTCCAGGCCAGAATACTGGAGTGGGATGCCATTCCCTTCTCTGCTGGATCATTCTGACCCAGGGACTGAACCTAGGTCTCCTGCATTACGGGTGAATTCTTTACCTTCTGAGGCACCAGGGAAGCCTCAGGGAAATGAACCCAGGTTTTGGCGATGAGAGCGCCGAATCCTAACCACTAGACCACCAGGGAGTGTCACACACAGGGACGTGTGTACACACAGGATAGGAGAGGATATACATGTATTTCCTAGCTCTGTCTGCTTAGAGGGACTACAAGCAGTGACACCCCAGTAGCAACAACCACACCCAGAACCCAGATCCTGGTTTCTAAACCCATAAAAGGAACCAGCGCTCCTCAGAGAAATGGCTGATTCCGGGGCTGAGGCAGAGAAGGCACTAGATGACCATCTTGTAGTGCCAGAAAGTAAGGAGTTGCTCAAAACACAAAAGGATGAGCGCATGTCAAAGGGACATAGGAGTCAACCTGAAATAATTCCTAATGGCCAAAGCTAGAACAAATCAAGCCACAAAGCAAATGACTTAGTATTGGATTATCCACCCTCTTCAGGAGGTGGGGCTTAATTCCTGTCCACTTGAATATAGGCTGAACTTAGTGACTCTCAGATACTCAGAGTGACTAGAACATGGAAATGGAAAATTAGTAACTTACACTGGAGACCTTGGTAGACAAAGGACAACTAAATGCCTGAGTATAAATAATGGAGAGGGGGTGGGGAGGTCTATACCTGTTTTTGTACATTAAGATTAAAATACATTTAATTATTTCAAAGATATATGTATCCCACATTTGAGAAGATCTTTATTAATGATCCTACTACAGTCTCACAACTCTTTCCCCCTATGTTGACTTGAGCATTGTTCCCTACACCAGGCCAGGCTGATGCTATTCTCATAATTGCCTATGTGGGGGCCCCTGGAAAGAGTCAGTTTCTTTAGTAAAGTCTTCTCCTCTCACTAAAGCATCACAGCATGAAATGACAGGGCCCAGAACACGTGTCATGGTGACCCATGCATGCTGGGGTCCTGCCCCCTCCATGAGTTCCACAACACTCTGGTTTCTGCTACTTCCTGTATGGACCCCTTACCTTTGGCCCCATTCCTTTCTCATATACAGGACCACCAACTACTGACCAGATCTGTACCTTATCCCACTCTTCCCATGGCTGATCCTCTGATCTGGGCTCTTCTGTACATCCTGTGAGGAGCTGTATTTAATGACAGTGGGTGATCACTGAAGATGATTGATGACTACCCAGAAATAGGTCTTATAGAAAAATCACACACATTCTGATGTTATAATTAAATATATTTAGATCCTCAAAAATTTTAGGAGATATAAAAAGAGCTATATAGTAATAAATCATAATAAGGTAATAAAGCAGAAATCATAACATGCAAATAATATTATGGGTTGTCGTGATGGTCTAAGGTCAGCATCCGTATGAGGTAGGCATTGTTTTCCTCATTTTGTAGTTGAGGAAATTCAGGCTCAAAGAGGTTAAGCAATTTCTCAAAACCACGCAAGCAGTAGGTGGTAGCATTCAACATCTGTTCTGACTGTAAAGTCTAAACCCCATACCCATTGTGCTATGCATTGTCCTCTGAATTAAAAAACCTAGATTTTTTTATACCCTATCTTACTAACCAGGAATAATTTTAAATATTCACAGTTTCCCTCTCTTCACTCTTCCTTTGTTTCCAAAGGAAAATACGTATCCTGTGAGTTAAGTATTATTCAAATATCAATTCCTCCTGTTAAACATCCCCTCCGGGTGACTAATGAATATTTCCTTGGGCATTATCCATCAGATACTCCTTGCCAGCCAGTTCGCTGCTTCAGTTCTGATACCCAATCGGCACTGTCGTCTTCCTCAAAGTCCCTGTGAAAAAACAATTTGGATATTAAGCCTCCATTTAAGAAGCACAGTAAATATTTGTTAATGGGATCAAAGCAGAATACCACCATGACAATACTGACATTTTTGAAAAATGAACTCCATAATGAAACTGAAGAGAGGAAAAAAAAATGGTTAGCCTTCCAAAGGTTCACTTCTATCATTCTTTCTCTAAATGTTTCAATATAAAATCTGTCTTTAAAAAAAAAAAGAATCTTCTCTACTAAAAAGTAAGTCCAAGCTGATTATAAACACAGAGCTCGGTCAAGAATTCTACGAAAATACCATAGCACATTACCTGTGCCAGATAGACGATCAAGATATAAACATTCATTTATGATGTAAAATAACATAACCAGCTCCTACTAAACCAGGAATTATTAAGGTACAACTTAAATGAACACGCGCACACACTGCCAACTGTCTGGGTACTTCACGTACGTATCCTCTTCATCCAGTTCAGGTTCAAGTCTCTCTGGATCCAAAGTGACAGAATCCCAACCTCCATCAACATCATCCGATGCTTCTGTTTCCTCAGACAGCGGGCCTTTCAAGAATCCTTCTGCGCCTTCAGAGGAATAGTAACAGAAATTATGCCAAGTTAAGCTGTCTTTATTTATTTCATGCGTACTTTTGCACTAAATTCCTCCAAAGGTTTGCTGGCTAATTGAGAGCACTGCCAGGCTCTGAGGTTTTCTGTGTATGTGCGGTCAGTCGCATCCGACTCTGTGACCCCTAACATATACTATGGACCCCATGGACTGGAGCCTGCCAGGCTCCTCAGTCCATAGGATTTTCCAGGCAAGAATACTGAAGTGGGTTGCCATTTCCTCCTCCAGGTGATTTTCCCAACCCAGGGATCAAACCCAAGTCTCCTGCATTGACGGGTGGGTTCTTTACCACTGAGTCACCATGGAAGCCAGCATATGAACCCATATTAAAGCATTAAAAGTTGTCTTTGGACAGCTGGATAGCAGTTGACTGTTTCTCCTTTGAGCTCTTCCCTCTCCCTCAAGTTTTCCCAATGGAGGGGAATAAAATTAGGGAGTTAAGGGCACATGCACACTATAAAAAACTTTTTTCCAGATGGTATTATAATTACTTTCAGGTTTTTGCTTACAAAACAATAACCTAACATAAAAATGTGGGTTCAGTCTTCATAAAAATCCTTTCACAATAGAGCTGTAATGCCTTTTTTACATAGTAACTTTCTTGAAATGACAAAAACTTTATCATTGGATCAGAGACAAAATCTGGGACCTATGCTGCTAAAATGAAAGTCAATCATTGGGAATTCCCTAAACATTCAGTCCTTAGGACTTTCTGGGGTCCAATCCCTAGTCAGGGAACTAAGAGCCCGCATGCCAACAAAATAAAAGTGCAATCATTAGCCTTGCTTAACACCTGTCTCCCCGGCTCCACCTCTCCTTGGGCCCATAACAGTCTTCACACAGCTCTATCAGAACGTGTGACACAAAGCTCTACAATGCTCTGCTTGTTTGCTGGTCCCCCAAATTACAAACTCTCTCAGGAAAGGAGTTATATTCTTTAAAAAAAAAAAAAAAAATCTTAACCTAGTATATGTTAGGCACTCAATAAACACTGACCAAGTAAACAATACAGTGAATCTGTTATAATACATAGAATTGAGACTTGCCACACCATGACATGCTCTACTTGGCACAATTTATCTTAGATCTTAAACCAAGAAAGATGGCTTTAGTAACTGCATTGTGAAAATTACACACACATGCACCCCCCATGTACACACCCTTAATGTAGTCCTTTGGCCTAGATTCCTAAGGGTAGTATCATAAAACATTATGCTGTATAACTGTACTGAAAATGTCTGTTGAAACAATAAAAAAAAAATTAAATCCTAATTGTTCACCTTCTTCTGTGTTCTATTCAAGATAACAATTCAAGTACAGAGCCAAAGAAATCTTGAAGTTCCTCAGTTTACCAGGATGAAGTCTGAACTGCAGAGCCGAGAAAGTGGGGTGTATTTCCATGATAAAAACGGACAACCTTCAAAGCTGTTACGAGATTATTATAAGCAAACAGGGACTTCCCTGGTGGTCCAGTAGCTAAGAATCCATGTTTCCAGTGCAGGGGGCCTGGGTTCGATCCCTGATGGGAGAACTAGATCCCACATGCCACAACTAAGACTTGGCACAGCCAAATAAAATAAATAGAAATATTAAAACAATAAAATAAGCAAACAAATGAGCAAATGGAAGGAATGAAGCACTATAGGAAATTTTAATTATGGCCTCAGACTGGCTAGAAAAGAGTCAAGGAAATCGAAAAAGACAATGCTCTGAAATATTTTATAACTTTAAGATTGAAGGGTTTCTGGGAGTGGGAAACAGGGAATCATCTAATGGGTACAGAGAATTATCTAAGGGGTACAGAGTGTCCATTTTGGAAAAGTTCTGGAGATGGACCGTGGTGATGGCTGCACGGTGTGAATGGACTCCATGCTCCTGAACTATAAGCTTAAAAGTGGCTAAGATGGTAACTTCTATGTCACATATATAATTTTTTTTTTAAAATCAAAGGATTTCCACAATTATGTAGCAGACATGAATCACCTGGTCTATATATCGTGTATGTTTGAAAGGCCAAGCTGAGGTCGGCATTCTTAAGGATGTTCAACAGGGTTTCAGGGGTCTCCTTGAGCCACTGCTTACGGGTATTGTTTTCACTGTACTTTATTACAGAACCACCTAGTTGGGAAAAGACAAAAAAATTCGTGTCAAGTAAAAAAGATTTCCAGCACATAATATCTCCTAGATTATATTAAAGCCCCATATTTCAAGTGAAACTAATTAACTCTCTATGATCTACTTCACTTGTCTGTATAAGTGAAATACACGTGTTCTCATGTGTGACACCAAATACCCTTCAAAGAGTGACATTAAAAAAAACACAACTCTAGCTCATTAAACAACAATTAGAGAATGTTCTATGATAAAATAATAGGATTCAATCTGGCTACTAACCTCTGTCGTCTTCTGCCGTTAAACTGGAAGTGAGTATGGATGCGTTTTCCAAAGCTCTAAGTGCTGTACTGGGTACGTTTTTCTCCCACTGTCGCCTGAGAGGACCTGGTAAACTGGCTTTTAAAGCATAAAGAAGAAATGCTGAGCATATTCTTTTACTTATTCATCTATATCCACACACAAGTTCTCTAACAACACTACTATTTCTTTTCTCTTTCAAATTCGGATCTAACACTCTTCCAAGTCTAAGTTCAGTTCAGTCGCTCAGTCGTGTCTGACTCTTAAGTAGTGAAGGGAATGAAAAAATCCAAATGGAAAGGTAAAGTTAATCGTTAAAGTGAATTTTTAAAAATATTATGTATATACTCACATATTACACAATATATAACAATAAAGGCCCAAGAGGACTTACAGGTACATGCTGTATGCCGTGCTTTTTAAAACAGTTTTTGGCTGCACCCCACAGCATGTGGGACCTTCATTCCCTGACCAGGGATAGAACCTATGCTCCCTGCCTTAGAAGTCTTAACCACTGGACCACCAGGGAAGCCCCTGTATGCTGTGCTTTTTATGGTAAAGGGCACAACAAACATTATTAATACTTTTTCTGAAGGCTCTTATTAATAAATACAATTTTTAACAGGTAAATAAAATATCTCTAACATTAAATAAATTACTTGATAAGCAAATATAAATATGCCTACTTGCTTATGATATCTCTGACCGAGTAAGGTAGAAACTGGTATTCCCCCTATATCCCCAGCTTCCCACCTATACAATGATTAGAATTTGAATAACTTACCTTTTTCCTCTCTGTTTACTATCCTCAGTGCACTTTCAACCAAATTTTTATTAATGCTTTCTAAGTCAGTGTGGCTACACTTTCCACCTGGTTCTTCCCTTTGCTTTAAAAGAAATTTAAAACAAAGATTAAGATATTCTTGAATTGCTACAAAAAAAAGGTAAACAAGTAGAGATAAACAGCTACTTAAACTTTAAAGATAAATGAATTAAACATTAACAACCAGAGAACCTCATACACATATGTACATTAAGAGCCATAACATCATATATGTGTGTATATTAAAAACCATATATGTGCATATACATAGGCATACATATATGTATGTTAAGTCATATACCTTAATAGACATTAATATCAGTCATTGCAAATATGAAGAAGATATATAAAAATGACAGAAATATTTGAGAGGTCTTTATAGAGAAAACAAGCAATGAAAAATTTCAGTATGATTTGCTATATTGGGCTTTTCAGGATGGAAATACCAAAATGAAATATTTTATAAAGTTCCTTTGGGGCTTTCCTGGTGGCTCAGCAGTAAAGAATCTGCCGGCAGTGCAGGAGATGCGGGTTAAATCCCTGGATCAGGAAGATCCCCTAATCCCTAGGTCAGGAAAATTCCCTGGAGGGCATGGCAACCAACCCACCCCAGTATTCTTGCCTGGAGAATCCCATGGACAGAGGAGCCTGGCGGGCTACAGTCCATAGGATTGCAAAGAGTTGGACATGACTGAGCGACTGAGCATGTATGTACACAGAAAATTACCTTACAGATGGCCCTGGAATTATGATGGTCTAATTTATTATTTTTTCACTTTATGATGGTGTGAAAATGATAAATACTCAGCAGAGACTGTATGTCAAATTATGAAAGTTGATCTTTTCCCAGGTTAGCAATATGTCATATGATACCCTCTTGTGATGCTGGGTGGTGGCAGAGAGCTGAAGCTTCCACTCAGCCATGTGATCACAAGAGTAAACAGTAAACAATTCACTTACAGCCGTTCTGCACCCAGACAGCCTCTAATTTTCACTTTCAGTTCATTATTCAATTCAGTTCATGCTGAATTCAAAATTTAACAAGACTATCTCACGTCAAACTATCTCATGTTGACATGAGATAGTCAGCACTTTATTATAAAATAGGCTTTGTGTTAGATGATTTTGTCCAACTAGAGAGTAATGGAAGTGTTCTGAGCACATGTAAGGTAGATTAAGCTAAGTTAGGAAGTTTGGTAGGTTAGGTGCATTAAATGCATTTTCAACTGGGGGGATGGGATTTCTACATCTTGATTGTGGTGCTGGTTATATGACCACATACAATCACCAAAATTCATCAAATTGCAAGCTAAAAATGAGTAAATTTTATTGCATATAAATTAGGCCTCAGTAAAGCTGGAAATAAACAGATATTATGTAAATAAAAAAAGCATGGGGCAGAAGAGATTCCATTTGTAGCAACCTAATGGGGTATGGTGTTATTTATTTACAACCTAAGGTTCACTCAAAAATTTACAAGTTTAATTACTAGTATATTCCATAAAGAGAATTGCGTGTTGTTACTACATCTTTTCCTTTGAGAGTTAAAAAAGGTGGGTCAAAATGATGAAGAAAGAAAAAATTATCAACAGGACATGAGTTACTGGGGTAGGTGTGGCAACTGGAAGTGGATTGGCTGTTACTACTCATGACTTAACTGCAGTTAACATGTAAAAGGGCACAGATGCCTAAGTCCAAACGAGATGAACAGGACCTTGAAAACCAGGCTAAAAAATGTCCACTCAATTTATGGGATAATAGTGAGTGAAGTGAAAGTCACTCAGTCATGTTGGACTCTTTGCGACTCCATGGACTATAGTCCATGGAGTTCTCCAGGCCAGAATACTGGAGTGGGTAGCTGTTCCCTTCTCCAGGGATCTTCCCAACCCAGGGATCGAACCCAGGTCTTCTGCATTGCAGGAAGATTCTTTACCAACTGAGCCATTAGGGATAATGGAGAGGCACTAGAAGTTTTTGAACAGAAAAATGTCAAGACCACACTGTTGTTGTTCAGTCACCAAGTCATGTACAACTCTACGTGACCACATGGACTGCAGCAGGCCAGGCTTCCCTGTCCCTCACCATCTCCCAGAGTTTGCCCAAATTTATGTCCATTGCATCGGTGATGCCATCCAACCATCTCATCCTGTTGCCTTCTTCTCCTTCTGCCTTCAGTCCTTTCCAGATCCCACATTAATGATCTACATATTATTTAGTCATAAAAAGGAAAGAAATTCTGATACACGCTGTAACATGTATGAACCTTGAAAATATTAAGCTAAGCAAAAGAGGCCAGACACAAAAGGACAAATATTGTGTGATTCCAGTTATCTGAAATATCTAGAATAGGCAAATAATGTTTCTTTCATAGAGACAGAAAGCAGAAAAGAGGTTATCAGGGCCTGGAGTGGGAGTTGGGGTACAGAGGAATGGACAGTTACTGTTCAATGGGTTTCTGTTTGGAATGATGAAAAAGTATTGTGAATGTAATTAATGTCATTAGATTCTATGCTTAAAATGGCTGAAATGATAAATGGTATGTTATATATATTTTACCACAAGGAAACCAACTAACCAAGGCTAAAATGAGACTTTCATGACTGTAAGCAGGGCTAAGTTGGTTCATATCTAGATTGAAACCACTTGTCATCAATGATTAGAAATGAAAAAACAAAGTAAAATGAAATGCTGGTCTAAAGTGGCTTGGCTGGCAGCACAGAAAACAGCCGTCAATTACTTCACAGGCCCAAAGACAAAAAACCCCTGAACTCAGGGACCAGGCAACAGACTTCCAAATATCTCACAGCACCCATTAATGCCAGGTACCCCAGTAGATGGTTTCAGAAATTTAACTTTTTTTTAAAGATTTTTTTTTATGTGGAAACATTTTTAGTCTTTATTGAGTTTATTACAATTTTGCTTTTGTTTTATGCTTTAGTTTTTTGGCCACAGGCATGTGGGATCTTTGCTCCCAGGCCAGGGATCGAACCCACATCCCCTGCATTAGAAGGCCCTGGACTGCCAGGAAAGTCCCGGGAAATTTACCTTTAAAGCACTTACCACTGTGCTTGCTTCATTTTCCAAAGTTATTCTGGTTCTGCTGGGATCTGCTCAAAGAGAAAATAGAAGGTAAAAAGAAAACAAAAAAGGCTTCTAATGTGACTTGCATAAAGCTTGAGAGACAAAAGGAAGCTTTTAAAGTCAAAGAACCGAAGCATTAGCCTGTGTAGTGATATCAAGTTTTAATCGCCTAATAACACACCTCAGCTGTTAAAGAGATTATTTCTGCCGTTTTATTCTGACTGTGAACATCTGAAAGTTAAGACATCTCGAATTCATTTATGCCAACCCATTTAGGCATCAGGAGGTAAGACACTACATACTCAAAAGGTCATTAGCACCTTTAGCACAAGAGCTACCCAGTCTGTGATTTTCCTGACAGCTATGACAGCAGGTGGAATAGCTAACCCTCCCAAAGCCAGATGCTTATTCCATGACGAGGAGCCAGCAGCAGTCATGGGAAACCCCGGCAACCACCCCTTGGTTGAGGATGGCTCTTGTCTGATTATCTGCTGCCAGAGCCTGGGGTCTGTGTTTCCCCATTCATTCAGCATTTTAAGCAGTTGCTACTGAGCATCCATGATGACGGTACTGAGGCCACAACAGGGCACATCTGACACAGTCTCTGCCCTCACTCAGCTTTCACTGTTCTGACATCTCACTGTCTACATTCTCGATGGAGATGCCACCCGACACATGCTCTGGACATGGTGGCCCTGCCCACTGGCTTACTCTTTTCTTTTAGAAATTGTAAGACTATACTTTCCTGTCTTGAAACTACACTATCTTGAAACTTTTCTTAGACTGTTTTTGGTGCTTCTGTTGCCCAGTATTTTAAAATTAATTTCCCATTCCCCTGGGATGTGAACCGAAGTTATGAAATGGTACATAAAATAAAATAAATACTGAAACAAACTGCTGAAGCAAAGCTAAGTGGCTACCTCCTATGTAAAGGAGAAAAGGCTGAATTGTAAGACTGGATGATTTACGTTTTACAAAAGGAACATTTAAAATTTGACTTTAAGAAAATAGTATAGTTTAGAAAAGTTTCTGTTGAAACCAACAGGACACAATAAATCAACGACACTTAAATTAAAAAAAAAAACCTAAAAAATAAATAAAAATGTTTCTTTTGTGGTATAGAACACTAAGATAACAGGCACTAATAATGGAGGTTTTACAACATCTGCCTACAGAGGGTGACCTTTTACTCATCTTAACTCTTCTCTCTTATTCTGGTCATTGTTAGATTTCTTCATATTGAAGATCTGAGTCACTGATGTCAAAGGAAAAGGAACAAAAATAACTTTGAAAAAAGAGATGACAACTTCCAAGAGACAATAAATTACATGTGAAATTTGCTCAGGATTGACTATGGGTGTATGGAAATTTTATGCAGTTGTAATGTGGACAGTTCCAACTTTCAAAATGACTTCGTTAAAAAAATTTGTTTATAAGATAGTTCTTAGGGATACCATTTCCTGTTATATTTTCAGGGTTAGATTCCTAGCTGAGGCCACAGAAGCCTTCTTTCTGACCCAAAACAAACTAGAGTAAATACAGTTCTAATAATGAAGCAGAGAACAACCTTTACATCACCACAATCTCCAAACTAGGCTTTTTTTTTGATCCCTGGCAAACTAAATGTGTAAGATTCAGCATAGATTTATGTCTGAAGGAACAAGTAGAAAATTTTGATTTGAGGAGTACCTCTGAAAATCATCTCTAATAACTTGAAAATTATATTTTTTTTCCTTTTTGTTATACTATATTTTAAAAGAACACTTAAAATAAGCTTTTCAAAATTCTTACCCTTTTTTCTTGGTGTACTATGCATAGATTTTTTGGTTTCTTCTAACACCTGTTCACCGTATTCTGTGATGATCTGAAAGTTTAAAGCAGAGAATTTAAAGACATGAAAGATGCTTTTCTTTAGATACCACCATAATGTCATTCAATTATCAATGTTCTTCCCCACAGTAATAAAGTTGAAAAGGAAAAATGCCATTTAAAAAATCCAAGTAATTTAGATAGACAGATAAACAGACATTTATATATGTCCAGGAAGATCTGGAAGGTTAATGCAAACTATATCCATGATTATATTTGAGGAATAGCATTGTGAAAAGAAGAGGGAAAGGAAGCTTCAAGCTTTTAATTTTTTTTAATACACATCTGCGTTATTTGAATTGTTAAGAGCATGTGTAACATGTAATTGTGTTTAAAAGAAAACAAACACTTGAAAACTGTTCACAGTCAGTTCCACACACTGTACCTCTGGGGGCAGGCACTTCTGGATAAGCCGAGCTAAAGAGCCTCTAGAGAGAAGCGTTGTAGCTGAAGGACGATGTGAGGGATTCTTTTTAAACATCTGCTTGATCAGAAGCTGCAGCTCATAGGAATAATGGGATGGCAGTGGGCTCATGGACCCCTGACATATTTTGAGGATAAGACTTTTCCAACTATTTGCCTGAAACTAAAAAGCAAAACTGAACTGTAAAAGCAGATACAGGGAAAGAGAATGGAAATAAGAAAATACCAGCTGAACTGAATTCATATGAATTATTTTAATTAAAAAAAAATTTCTTTCTAGAGGTGTTGTTAAGGTACTATTCTGAATTTTTTTTTTTTGCTAATCATACTTTTCTTAGTACTTTCAAAAATTGTATTTTATTGAAGTATAGTTGATTTACATGGTGTTAACTGCTGCTATATAGCAAAGTAATTCAGTTATACATGTGTATACATTCCTTTTTATACTATTTTCCATTATGGCAAGCCACTCCAGTATTCTTGCCTGGAGAATCCCATGGACAGAGGAGCCTGTTGGGCTGCAGTCAAAGGGGTCGCACAGAGTCCGACGTGACTGAAGCAACTTAGCACCAGCACCATTATGGTTTTATCACAGGATACTGAATATAGTTCCCCATGCTATATAGTAGGACCTTGTTGTTTAATTCAAATGTAATAGTTTGCATCCGCTAGTCCCAAACTACCCCAGCCCCCACCCCAGTACTATTCTAAAATCTTACGGTTGTTCAGGAGAAAGGTAAACATAAATAGCAAAAGATGTTCCCATCTTGAGGAAGTCTTACCATCAGTCCCAGCTTGGGTACTTTATTACTTAAATCAGTGTTTCTGCAGATACACATTTTTAATATATTTTAAAAATCAAAGCATCAATAATACATATATATGGGCTTTTAAAAATTCAAATGACCCTAGGGCTGATAGTAACTGCAATGTTTCTTCACTTCCCTCTTCCTCAAAAATCCCCAGGTCTGCTCCCTGACAAAATGCACTTCAGACTTTTCCCATTTTAAACTTCTGCTGCAAAATCCTTTTTACCTTTCACGTCACCAAGGTAGTTATTATGGTTTGACAAGTAATAGAGTGGGATAAAAAATGACACACCAGAATAACATTTTAAGTTTTCACTGTATAATAAACATACTGCAATTAACACCAGGTTTCATCCTTAGCAACACTTATGTAAGAACATGATGGCATTCTGCCTTGGGGGTGTATCACCCTACTAATACATATAAGTGAAGATATGAAAAAGGACTTAGACCAACACAACCAAACGCTGCCTTTTCCATGCTGCTTGCCATACTTACTGGATGCTTAAGGGTACAGAGTTCATAGAGAATGCATCCCAAGGACCAGATGTCACTGGAAGCAAAAGAAGCAATGTAATGATGAGTGGGTTATGAGTTATCATACAAAAATATATGTATTTTCCAATACCCCAAAATGAAAAATTACTCTACCTTCAATAAGAACAGATATCATAAGGACTTCTTAGTTACTGAAATAAAATATGCGGCAAGTTTGATCTAACACTTAGACCACTTACTCACAGTGATGTTCACAGAAAAACTCCCTGCTCCCCAAACCCTGCCCCTCCAAATCCAGTGGTTCAGGTATCACTTCAGTGGTACTTGGGGCAAGAGGAATATCCATGGACTCAGATTACCATAGTTGGAAGAAGGGCTTTAGAAGTCATCCTGTACAGACTCCAGACCATCTGGGCTCAGCAGGCCTTTGGTCTCACCTCGACTGACAGCTCAATGTTCCCCCTAGCTGCCTCTAGGGGGCGCATTCTTATTCTTCTATGAAAGAGCTCTTCAGAGCTCAGCAGAGTTCTACACTTTGCCCTACACGCCCACCCTTCTTCAAACTAAACACCTCCACTTTCCTCCATCCTTCTCACCACCTAGTTGTCATCCTCCAGACTTTTTCTAGATGATAGTCTTTTCACTTTAACAAGGTTTTTTTAAAACCAATTATTTCCCCCAACTTTTAATTTTTCAAAGCTTGAAACCTACAGAAAAGTTGTAAAGGCCCAAACGCTCCTTCCTAATATCCCCAGTCACTAGCATCTGCCTGCTAGCCCCTCTTCTGCCTACACTTGAACCTCTTGAAAGAAAGGTTTCAGACGTCAAACACTTCACCCCTAAACATGTCAGCATATACAGCCTAAGAGCAAGGACACTCTCCTGCATGAATACAGTACCATTATCATATCCAAGAAATCGAACCTTAATTCAATACTATTATCTAGTATTTTGTTCAAACTCAGGTTTCCCCAGTTATCCCAGGAAGTTCCTTCATAGCTGTTCTGTCTCCAATTCAGTCAACTTTACCTTATAGGAGTCTATTTAGTATGGAGTGGTGTTGTCGTTTTTAGTTGCTAAGTTGTATCCGACCCTTTTGCAACCCCATGGACTGTAGCCCGCCAGGCTCCTCTGTCCATGGGATTCTCCAGACAAGTTGCCATTTCCTTCTCCAGGGGATCTTCACAACCCAGGGATCAAACCCACATTTCCTGTATTGGCAGGTGGATTCTTTACCACTGAGCCACCTGGGAAAGCCCACAGTATGGACTGCCATACCCTTTTTAGAAAGCAACTGGGCAGGAGGTAACAAAAGCCTTTAGGTGTTTCTACTTCTAGGAATTCATGCCAAGAATGTGACACTTTTATGTATTAAAAGGCATAGTAATTCAGAGTCTGTAGTAATTTAGGACACTGAAAACTAGAACCATATCAAAATCCAACAACAGAGGAATGTGAAATAAATTTTGGAAGAGCCATATATTAAAATATTATGCAATCATTAACAATAATCATGAAGAGTATAAATACAGGGTAAAATGAATATGATATAATGCAAAGTGAAAAAATAGGATACTAAATTATATAGAGTATATAAACTAAGTTTAGGGGAAAAAGAGAATGGATGGGGAAAAAACCCAAAATGTTATTAGTAGTTTCTGTAAAACTGGGTGATCGCCATGTCCTTTCTTTATCTCTACATTTCTAACCCACCCACTGCCCATCCATTCCATCAATGAGCACATTTTACTTAGATTCAGAAAAAAAATTACATTTTAAATTATAAGGACTTCATACTGTCTTCCCATGATCAACAAACCTATCAGTCAAGTGCTTATTATCTAGCCCTTTACATGTCAACTCAATGACATCTGGTTCCCAAATTTTGGTGCACGTAGGAATTACTTGGTGATCCTGGAAAATGATTGATACCTGGTTCCCACTCCCAGACATTCATATTTAACTGGTATGGCTACAACCTGAGCTTCAAGATTTTTAAAGTTGAGAGCAGCAAAGTAAAAGAAGCAGTAACATAATTCATACTATCCCAGAAATGATTAACTTTTCTTTCGGCATTTACATGTAGCTCCTCTCAGCTCTGAACAGCTGGAAAATTTATGACTTTCACTTAGAGGCCTATGAACTTCAATTCTACGCTGCTTTCTTTTAACAACCAAACTTCATCTGTAGGCTATAATACTATCACCAAATGGTCACCCCTTCCCCAACTACATACATCACTTACCTTTTATTGTTATAAGGCATGTTTTCCCAAATTTCTGGGGGCACATAATAAGGCGTTCCCACATATGTACAAGCAAACGCCATGGGGCTAAAACCATAAAAAGATACAGAACGATTACAGAGCATTTCTGAATAATGATGTTTTGGCAACAGTCACTACTACAGGAGAGAAAGAGACATACACACCTCGAGAGAAGACGGGCAGATCCAAAATCACCCAGTTTTACTTTTCCATCTTGGGTGAGGAAGATATTCTGCATTGAAAAAGAAGAGCTCAGATCACATCTGCCATCTTTCAAACATAAGGCAGAGAGCTCCAAGAGAAGCTGTCTTTCAAAGCCTGCTGATGGTGGAGATTATATGCAGAAATGCTGATAGCCAAGTCCCCGAATGGAACACAAAACGACGAGATATCCTCTGGACAGCAACATTCCCCTGCTTGGGAATTCAGGATGACTGCTTAGAAATCTAAGGCAAGCGTCACACCGTATCAGCAGACCCTGATCAGCTGAGCAGGGAGCCTGTTCAGGGTAACTCCAGATGGCAGGCTCCAGTCTCAATCATTTTCCATCTGGGAATACATGGCCTTAGGAAGCAGTCTCTAAGAGAGCTGGAACTTATTAACATACACTACTAAAGAGATTTACTGACCCATTTTCAGGTCGTACCTTATTGTGCTAGCATAAATATTATATTAAGAAATATTTCTGGACTTCCTTGCTGGTCCAGGGGTTAAGAATCGGTGCTGCCAATGAAGGGCGCATGGGCTCAATCCATGGTCGGGGAACGAAGATACCATGTGCCTCGGAGTGCAGGCAAAAAAAAGAAATATTTCTAAAGATTAAAATGCACCCAAAAGAAAATAGAATAACACAGAAAAAGGATTGAAAGAAATAGTTTTCAATTTTTTTTTAGGCCCCAAATGTATTGCATTCACCTTGGACTTGATGTCTCTGTGTAACACACGTTTCTTATGAATGTGATTTACTCCAAGACACATCTGTGTAAACCAATGAAGTATCTGTAAAAAAAAAAAAAAAAAAACATGCAAGAATGCAATAACTGGAGCATGGTAACCCCAAATTCCTAAGAATCATCTTTAGGCCTTAGCTGACCTGGGTTTTACATAATGTAAATACAGAACTCCTAAAAATTACATAGTTCAACTAAGATTCATTGCTGTCTGGAGAAACTGAGAAAAGCTGTGAATCAATCCCAATGCATCATCTTCTCATGAATGATCCAAATAACTATTTATTTATTTATTTATCTGGCCCTGCCATGCAGCCTGCAAGATCTTAGTTCTCTGACCAGGGATTGAACCAGGGTCCTCGGCAGTGAAAGGGTGGAGTCCTAGCCATCGGAGAGCCAGGGAATTTCCAACAATTTATTTTAATAAAACTCCCACTATATTTTTCTTGTATTTAACCAAGTAAAAATATTTCTTAAATACACATATAAAAGTAGTTCACCACTTAAAATGAATATGCTATAACTTTTTATAGTGTAATCATTGCATCAGATTTCATTCACTTTTCCAGAATATTCAGATATTAACATTAAAATATTTCATTATATTTCCAACAATCTTTGGAAGCCAAGGCTGGCCTCCTACAATGGAACCCATATTCTTAGCAACACAACTTCTAAATGAAAAATATTTATACTAATATACTCTTAAAACATGTTATACCCTATATTAAACTTAGCCCCAGTAAAGCTGTTTATTTATTTTCCTTGGTCATTTCATTCCAATAATATTTAATATGCAACTTTCCACTAAAAACACACTAAGCATTTAAAGAGAATATGCTAAACTGTGAAAGAAAAGAGACGAAGAATAGGGACTCTTGAAAAACAGAAATGCAAGTTTCACTCTTCAGATGATGGAGAATTACAAAAGAAATCCATGTGCTTTCTAAAATTTCAATATAAAAAGTAAAAATTTTAAATATCTAGTACAAAATATGATGGATATACCTACTTTACCTACTTTACCTCTTAAAAACACCCCAGCCAGTCACATCCTGACAACACACTAAAGAACATCATGGATACACAAAGTCATTTCTAACTAATGTGCTAGGTAACCACAGATAACAATGTTTTTAACTTATTCAAATTTTAGAGCAAAGTTGCTTCTAAACCTTGAGGGGAACTTGGGGACTCCCCTGGCGTTTCAGTGGTTAAGACCCTGCTCCCACTGCAGGGTTTGATCCCTGGTCAGGGAACGAAGATCCTGCATGCTGCCTGCTGGGCTTCCCTGGTGGCTAAGCTGCAAAGAATCCGCCTGCAATGTGGGAAACCTGGGTTCGATCCCTGGGTTGGGAAGATTCCCCTGGAGAAGGGAACGGCTACCCACTCCAGTATTCTGGCCTGGAGAATTCCATGGACTGTATATAGTAGTCCATGGGGTTGAGAAGAGTTGGACACCACTGAGCAACTTTCACTTTCACGCTTCCTGGTATGGCCGGAAAAAAAAAAAAACTTTGAGGGCAACTTATGTAAGTTAGTCTCTTACCGTATCTTCAGGAAACAACTTCCCTTTCTGATGTTTAATCTTCTGCATTAGGTCCCCTCCATCACAATATTCCATTACTATGTACAGATGTCCTTCAGCTGCAACAAATTAAAGACTCTTAGGAAAGTCCCAGTGGCCGTGTATTCTGAATGAAATTCAGAAATGCACGTATTGGGGGAAATTCATATTTACCTTCAAATGATTCTTTAAAGGCAACAATATTGGGGTGTTTCATTTTGGCTAACAGAACAGCCTCCTTCCTAGAAATCCGTGTGTCAGACAAAGACTAGAAGAAGGTTTAAAGAAGTGTAAATGTAGTATTTCATTTAAAAACTGACAGTATGATAGTAAAATGGTATTATAGTAGCTTGTATATTTTAACGTGACACAATTGAAACTGTGTCTCTTTCAATCAGACATAATTTTATAGCACTGTTCAGTTCAGTTCAGTCGCTCAGTTGTGTCCGACTCTTTGCAAGCACTGTACTTTGACCCAACTTAAGGTTTATCAAATCCCAAGAGGAAACATGTGGGGATTTTTCAACTATGGCTATATGTATTTTGCCTGCTTAAGCTGACCTCTTATATCTTTACAAGTATAGAATGTAAACTAGCTTTAACATCAACCTAAGCATAAGCTGACTTGGAGGACAGTATGCCATCAACCATAGGAGCTTCCTGGGTGGGGAATTCCCTGGAGGAGGGCATGGTAACCCACTGAAGTATTCTTGCCTGGAGAATCCCATGGACAGAGAAGGCTGGTGGGCTACAGTCCATAGCATGACAGAATCAGACACAACCGAAGTGAGTGAGCACGAGCAGGAAGCACAGAAGACAGATCAAGACCTTGTAAAGCTGATGAATAAACCCATTAAATCCTTTGCACAGAAGAACGATCCCGTGTTAACTTTCAAGAACTTGTACAAACGACATGTACACTTTCAACATGAGCTAACTGCTTTAGCAGTGACCTTGGGAAGCCTTATTTCCTTCATGGCAAACATCCGATTACTGCTCTCCTGCTGAACCAAAAGGGCTCTGCCGAAGGAGCCCTCGCCAATGACTCTCAGGACCGTGTA
The DNA here is from genome assembly GCF_910594005.1 of Cervus elaphus. Taxonomy (NCBI): domain Eukaryota; kingdom Metazoa; phylum Chordata; class Mammalia; order Artiodactyla; family Cervidae; genus Cervus; species Cervus elaphus. Next base: position 22,175,317 of record NC_057844.1, read on the forward strand.
GCCATCCATGCCGGGCACCGCACAGCTGGGTCTACTCCCGCAGCCACCACTGGGTCTCCCAACCTGCATTCAAAATCAGAAACAACGGGGAATTCAATTTATTTTCAAAAGGCTGAATGAATTCAAAGTAGCTCTATCCCCAAGATAGAACAGCTTATTCCCTTTATTCATTCAACAGGTGGACATGGAGTATCCACGCCAGGTTTTATAATCCTGAATAAATCTCTCACGGCCCCAGCCATCACTCACATTGCAGGTGAGACCACAGACCTCAAAAATGCAGGACAGCGGGTCTTACAGGAAGAGCCATGCTGGCCTCTGGTAGAGGTATCCTGGGGAATTAGGAAGATGATATTCAGGCTGAAGCCTGAATGGAAGATATCTAGCAAAGAGGAAGGGTGATGGAGGCAGGAGGGAATAGCCGATTTAAGAGCAAAGGAGATTGTTTCAATTCAAGGAATTGAAAGAGGGCAGTAAGGCAGGTGAGGCAGACTGGGCCTAGTAAGCCAAGCTCAGGTTGGTGGATTTTTATCCTGTAGTGAAGAACAGGCTCTCTGAAGGGTTTAAACTGAGAGAGCAGATTTACATCTTAGAAAAATCACTCATGCTGGCTGCAGAGCAATGGACCAGACAGGGGAGAGAGGAAGAAGGCCAGAGCAGGACTCCTACCATAGAAAAGGCAGGAATATGATGAATGGAATAGAGCAGTGGCAATGGGGATGAAGGGGGATTCCCAGATGGCTCAGTGATAAAGAATTCGCCTGCCAATGCAAGAGACCTGGGTTCGATCCCTGGGTCAGGAAGATCCCCCAAAGAAGGGAATGGCAACCCACTCCAGTATTCTTGCTTGGGAAATCCCACGGACAGAGGAGGCTGGTGGGCTACAGTCCATGGGGTCGCAAAATCTGGCACGACTGAGCATACACACACACACGAAATGGGGATGAAGACAACAGGAAAGAAACATGTGAAAGAACTGGCAAGATTTTGGGTAACGGATTTCTGGGGGACAAGTAGGGAGAAGGAGACTAAGGAGACTCTGGTTTCTGGTGTAAATTGGGCAAGTATTGATACCATTCTCTAAGAAAAAGGAAAGGCATGATGGTTGCATGCCTGTTTTTTTGGTTTGATTTTTCTGACCTTGGGAGTCTGGTAGGGTGTGGTGGGGAAAGATGTGGAGAAGACGTGCTTCTTTGGGGATATGCTGAGCTGGAGGTGCCTGGGACAAAGAAGACATGTTAAACAGAGTCCTTGAACCTCAGTCTTCCTTTATATTTCCTGGGTGGAGCAGCTTGCTGGATCTCCTAATACATTAGAGAAGATGAATATAAAGTTCCTAATACTTTGCCTGGTACATAGGGGGCCCTGAATAAATGGCAGCTATTATTAGTATTTGGGGGCTTCCCAGATTATTTACCTAGTGGTAAATAATCACTGTCAATACAGGACACAGGAGACACGGGTTCCCTCCCTGGGTCAGGAAGGGCCCCTGGAGAAGAAAATGGCAACCTACTCCAGAATTCTGGAAAATCCCACAGGCAGAGGAATCTGGTGGGCTACAGTCCCCGGAGTTACAGAGTCAGACACAACTGAGCACATATTATTAGTATGAAACCTTAGAAAGGGGATTTTTTTTTTTTTTCATTACCAAAACACACTGAAATGAGCTTATTCGATTGTCACAAAACTTACATGGAGTGTTTTATTTTCATAAAAATCATACCACAAAGATTTATGAGGTCCAGAGAGTACAAGCAGGTAAAGCCAAACCAAAACCTACAGTTCTCACTAGGAAACTCTAGAAATATTTTCTCCATATAAGGAAATCAAGTGCACAGTCTTCAAAAACAATTCCTTTCTAAGACAGTTAGGTCTCTCAGTATATGACCTGAAGGGAAAAAGTTCTCTGTCGCTCTTCTAAGTGACCCCTGGCATTACACGATTTGACAAGATCTAGCCTTCCCATACATTTTGTTGTTGTTGTTTACTTCGGGTCTTTATTCCATGAATGGGCAATAACTGATAAGCAAGAGCAACCTCTGCCTTTTCTTAGTTGAAAATTACATTTGGCCCTTGCTGCCTACATTTGCCCCTGTTACTCAATGATACACCCCTAAACTCATTAAGGGCTTCCGCAGTGGCGCAGCCAGAGGTAAAGAATCTGCCTGCAATGCAGGGGAGCGGGGTTCGATCCCTGGGTAGGGAAGATCCCCTGAAGGAGGAAATGGCAACCCACTCCAGTGTTCTTGCCTGGAGAATCCCATGGACAGAGGAGCCTGGCGGGCTACACAGTCCACAGGGTCGCAGAGTCCCACGCGACTTAGCGATTAAACAACAAACTCTTCAAAAAAAAAAAAAAACAAAAACAAAACTGTACAGTATATGCTCTGAATGTGACAAAACCCGTTCCTTCCCAAGCCTATACCGATCAAAAGCTAATACAGTGATTTGCAAATGAAAATATAGGATGCAGTATGGAAGGGGCGTGCGGTCCGACCCTCACTCCCCGAGAAGCCGCTCCGCCTCGCAGCCCGGCCCGCGCTGCCCCCGCGACCCCCGGGCCTGGGTCCGCAATCGCCGGAGCACGGGTCCCGCTTGCCCCCTCCCCGCGTGTGCGCCGGCCGCTCCCAGCCCCACGCCCGCCGGCTGCTCTCGCGCCCGCGGAGGGGATTTGTCCAGACGGACCGCTCACCCGCTTCCCCCGCTCCCCGGGTCGGTCGGCTCCCGGGTCCCGAGCAGGGAGCGCTTCCGGAGGGCGGGGCAGCGGGCCGTCTCTCGGGTTGCCGGCGAAGGAAGCGTCCCGGGTCGGTCGGGCGGGCGGCGCTGTTCTCAGCTCAGCCCGGCCCACGAAGGGTGCGTTTTCAAAGAGCTGTTCCACGTCGCTCCAGAACAATGCCAGTAATATTAAGCAGAAGTGTCCTTCTCATAACCCAAATTCTGTCTCCAGTTTAAGCCAACAGTGCATGTAGGTAAGTTCATGGGCGCAGCACTCAACTTCACCAGTTGTGTGAACTTGGGCCAGTCTGGAGGACACATCAGGGGTCCCCTATAAATAGCCACACCTATCTATTATTATAAATAACATATACAAATTATGAGGAGCAGATTCTGTTTAAGTGAGTTTTACATGTAAAGTGTGTAGAATAGGACTAAAGTGTTAGCTGTTAACTCAGTCTTCAAAACAGCCCTAAAGGTAGGTACCATTATTATTTTAGGTCCCACAACTGAGTGGTAGAATTAGAATCCAGGCAGTTTGGCTCCAGAGTCTGACACTGCAAGAATGTCAGAGACGTTGCAATGATCAACAGTCTCAAAAGATGGCCGAGTTACAAAGTCTGAAGAGAGCATATCGTGTTTAGCAACAGAACGTCATAGGTGATCTTGAAGAAAGTAGTCTGGATGCAATGAGGAAGAAGATTACAATAGTTGAAGTGGGACTGTCAGAGGAATCAAGGAGCATAAGATATTTTCAAGATACTTGGCCATAGGGACTGGCCGTGTGGTCCAATGGTTAAGACTCTGGGCTCCCAAAGCAGGGACCCAGGGTTTGATCCCTTGTCAGAGGAATAGATCCCACTTAGCGCCACTAAGACCTGGAGCGACCAAATAAATATTAAAAAAAAAAAAGATACTTAGCCATAAAGAGAAGGAGAAAGGGTGATAACCATGGGGTAGAGGAAAGCACAAGCATATATACAAGTATTCTGTTAATGGGGAAATTGTAGTTATGTGTTGATGAATAATATAAACCAATGGGAAGGAAAGAGAGGCTGAAAATGCTAGAGGCAGGGGAACCAGGAATGTCTAGTTGAGATGAAGAGGTGGCTTCCAGAGCCCAGGAAGAGGATTAGCCTTGGACTAGATGAGGAGCAAACACGTTTGCTTTGGAGACCAGCAGAGGAAATAAAAATGTGGATGGATGTACATAATATTAGAGAAAAAAAAAGGAGACAGAATCTCGACAGTCTCCATTTTCTCTGTGGAATAGAAAATTGTCATCTATAGACTATGGAAATCTTGAAGCAGAAGATTTTTTTAAGTCAGGATTTTTTTACTTATTTATTAGTTCTTATACTTCTTTATTTTATATAGTAAAATTCTGAGTGGTGAAGTTTTGGGTATGTTTTCAAAACACAAGGTGAAGCTATTGTGGTCAAAGGTGATAGAGCAGCTGAGGGGTGATTCCAGTCCATAGTTATGTAGTTGTTTCCAGGAGTGAGAATTTTGAATCATCCTGATCCTGGGATTATGCAGTTAACAGAATTATACTAGGACTGGGCTTCCCCAGTGGCTCAGCAGTAAAGAAACTGTTTGCAATGCAGGAGACCCAGGAGACACAGTTTTCAATCCCTGGCTCTGGAAGATTCCCCTGGAGGAGGGCATGGCAACCCACTCCACTGTTCTTGCCTGGAGAATCCCATGGACAGAGGAGCCTGGCGGGCTACAGTCCATGGTGTTGCAAGGAGTTGGACACAACTGAAGCTACCGAGTACAAGCATGTTAGGACTGGGGAGCTAAGGGTGCTGATATTGGGGTGACTGACGTGACACACCTCGGGGTCTAGACCGAATATCCCTGTGAAGGAAGTGAGTGGGGAATGGCACCGTCCAGGCGGTAGGCTCTACTCATGCGTGGCTCCTGAGCACATGAAAAGTACTGCTGGTGCAAATAGAAATGTGCTGTAAGTGTAAAATACACACAGGATTTCAGAGTGCCCCAGCACTTAAGAAAATAAAATCAGGTGGTGATGGCTGGCCACAGAATTCCTCCCCACTGGTTGGGAACAAGGCAAGAGTTCTTGCCAGCCCATTCCTATCAGAATTTCACCTGGGGATTTTAGCTTGTTCATAAGAGAAAGAAAGAAAAGGCATAAATATTAGAATGAAAGAAAGAATATTGTCATTGCTCACAAATGATAAGATTATATGTGTGAAAAATAACCTAAAAATGTTAGTTACTAAATGAATTTGGCGAGACTAGTAGATGAAAGATAATGCTCAAAATTGTATTGCACTTACTTATGCCAGTTTAGAAAAAAGTAAAATACCAAAGAGAAAGCGTCAGTTGCTCAGTTGTGTCCAACTATTTGCCACCCCATAGCCTATAGCCTGCCAGGCTCCTCTGTCTATAGAATTCTCCAAGCAAGAATACTGAAGTGGGTTGCCATTTCCTTCTCTAAGAGGATCTTCCAAACACAGGGATCAAACCTGGGTCTCCTACATTGCAAGCAGATTCTTTACTATCTGAGCCATCTGAGCCCAAAATTAAAAAAAAAAAAAAAAGAGTAAAATATTCCATTGATCATTTTGTGTATTGATTAATGAGCTTCCTTGGTGGCGCAGACAGCGAAGAATCTGCCTGCAATGCAGGAGGCCTGAGTTCGATACCTAGGTCAAGAAGATGCCCTGGAGAAGGGGAATAGCTACCCACACCAGTATTCTTGCCTGGAGAATCCCATGGATAGAAGACCCTGGCAGGCTACAGTCCACGGGATCACAGAGACGAACATGACTGAGCGACTTCACTTCATATTGATTAATACTGAACTGATATTTTGAATAAAACATGATGAAATTTAATTGTATCTGGGTTTTTTTTGTTTATCTTTTAAAAAATACTAGAGGGAATTCCTGGTGGTACAATGGTTAGGGCTCTGTGCTCTCACTGCCAAGGGCTCATATTTAATCTCTGGTCGGTAAACTAAGATCCCACAAGCTACTTGGTACAGCCAAAAAATAGAAATAAATGAAAATAGAAATTGGCCTAAATGGTCTCGATGATGAACTAGAAGGTTTGAATGAAGTCAAAGAACCACCGTGGAGGGAGCAAGGGAGACAGCTGGCAGGAGAGGAGTCATGAAGAGAAAGGGACCATAGTCAAGATTTTGGAGGTGGTGCCATTCTTTGGGACCCAAAATCCGTGTAGGAATTGCTGAAGTGGGAGGCACAGTTCATTGAAGTGAAAGGTGAGGTTCAGTGGAGGGCATTACCAGGGAGAGACAAGCTGGTTCAGGGTTTCTCTCTGTCTTGTTGACGATTTGGACTGGGTAATTCTTTGTTATGGTGTGTGTTGGGGGGGGGGGGGGCGGGTTGCCTTGTGCTTTTAGGTTCTTTAGCAGTATCTCTAGGACTTCCCTGGTGGCTGAGGTGGTAAAGAGTCTGCCTGCGATGCAGGACACCTGCGTTCGATCTCTGGGTCAGGAAGATTCCCCTGGAGAAGGGAATGGCAACCCGCTCCAGGATTCTTGTGTGGAGTATTCCATGGACAGAGGAGTCTGGTGGGCTATATCTGTGGGGTCGCAGAGTGGGACACAACTCAGCAACTGAACAAGACACAACAATCTTATCCACTAGTCCACCAGGGTAGTCCTCCATACGTTTCAAAAGGACCACCAGTGTACCTCTAGGAAAAGAAATGTTCTTTAGGTGATAATAACATAGTAGGCAATTGCACAGTAGGCTTCCCAGGTGGCAGCAGTGGTAAAGAACCCACTTGCCAGTGCAGAAGACATAAGAGACCCGGGTTCGATCCCTGAGTCAGAAAGGTCCCCTGGAGAAGGAAATGGCAACCCACTCCAGCATTCTTGCCTGGAGAATCCCATGGACAGAGGATCCTTGCGGGCTACAGTCCATGGAGTTGCAAAGAGTTAGACACGACTGAAGTGACTGAGCAATGCATGCAGACAGTTGCAGGCAGCACCTTCAGCTTTGCAGCAAATGGGTGTACAATGAGCAAGTAGGAACCAATTACAGCCTAGTTTCTCTCCTGATAAGCCATGTAGATAAAACATTTTCAAAATATTAAACTGATATGATGTCTAATGACCTTTGAATCTCAAAGTTAATTTTCCTGAGTTCCTCATGAGATAACAGTTTCAAACTCCAGGTCTTATTGAAAAAAAAAAAAAAAAAAGATTGTCTTCATTTTACAAGCTCCACCCTGGAAGCGATGTATTCAGAAATGACGAAGATCAGAAGGGCAGTTTCAAGCAAGCATGAAACTTCTGAACTTCTGAAACACTGATGAAAAGGAAGAGAATTGTTCAGACTTGAGGGTCAGCCCCACTGGGTGTCAGCTGGGGTAGCTTGAAGGCTGGGAGCTGCACTCCTCTGAGAGCTTGCTCACCCGTGTCTGGCACTTGGGCCAGGGGGCTAGCGTGGCTGGCGCTAAGCCTTCTGGCTCCATGTGCATAACTCTGGAGTTGAAAACCCCATCACCCACAATACCCGCTCCTCCATAGTGGCTGGAGTTACATTTTTATTTTTCGGTTGGGATCCTTGTGTTTTTAAATATAAGGGTATACTCTTTAGAGGTATTGTTGTTGTTTTAGTTGCTTTGTCCTTTTTGCAACCCCAGGCAAGAATATTGGAGTGGGTTGCCATTTCCTTCTCCAGATCTTCCCGACCTAAGGATCTAACCCACATCTCCAACCATTGCAGGCGGATTCTTTGTCAGTTCAGTCGCTCGGTCATCTCTTTGCGACCCCATGGACAGCAGCATGCCAGGCTTCTCTGTCCTTCACCAACTCCTGGAGCTTGCTCAAACTCATGTCCATTGAGTTGGTGATGCCATCCAATCATCTCATCCTCTGTTGTGCCTTTAATCTTTTCCAGCATCAGGGTCTTTTCCAATGAGTCAGTTCTTCACATTGGAAAACAGGTGTTCTTTACCACTATGCCACCTGGGAAGTCCATTTTGAGGTATATTTTACATATAAATAAAATACTCCTGTCTTAAGTGCACACTTCAGTGAGTTTTGACAAAAGCATAACTGTGTAACTACCACTAAGGTATAGGACATTTCCATTTTTCCCACTTTCATCTTGTCCTTTTGCAGTCTCGTCTCAGCCTCTGGCACCAGGTAACCACTGATCTGCTTTGTCAACATGGAAATTCTATCTTTTCTAGAATTTCACATAAATGAAATTATATAGTATGTAATTTTTTCTCACTTCTTTTACTTAGTATATTTTTGAGTCATCTATATTGCTGTGTTCGGTAGCTTCTTTTTCTTAACATCTGTTTTCTTTTGCTTAATTTCCATCAAATGGATATAGCATATAATGGTTTCTGTTTTCCCAAGCACCAGTTGATGGGCTTTTGTGTTTTTTTCCAGTCTAGGCTAATATAACAATTATGAACAGCTTTGTGTACAGCCTTTGTGAGGGCATGTTTTCATTTCTCCAGATACTTAGGGATGGAATTGAGGGGTCTTACCCTTTCATATTTTTAACACTTAAACTGCTACTAGATGATGAGAGCAAACATGAATTTCTGTATCCTGCACCCGAACATGACAAGCTTGTTGGCAAGATAATTAGTTTCAATTCTTTTGTTTCTTCTTCTACACCTCTCCTGTTGAAATCATTGGAGTATTTTCATTTTATATAATGTTTTATAGTCTATGGTTAGGTAGACTTCAGTTTTTTTGATTTGGTGTACTTAATGATTCTTTTAAATTTCACTGGAATAAAACCTTTAAGGAGACTTTCAGGTAAGATCATGAGCGGTCAAATGAATCTTTCTATGTTTGAAAATGCCCTCAAACTTGAATAATAACTTGGGCATAGAATTCTAGCTTCAGACTCCAGAGGAGAGATTTTGAATGTAGGTCTGTTGGGCTCCAAGGTTCATATACCATCCATCACAATCTTGGGAGATATTTAGCTTGGAACAAACCTAGATCAGACAGGTGTTAACTGTTCTTAAGCATATGAAAAGAAGTTATAACTACATCTCTAAGTGTTAGAACTATGACTATTTAGGTAGATTTCCCCTCAGTTGAAGGAAAAAAACCCACTCTGTGAAACCTGTTCAGAGAACAGTTTTGCTGAGATATTCGCTTTCACTGAGATATTATAAGCTATGTTACATGGCCTAACGAACCATATGGTATGGATTGTATAAAGGTGACAGTGTAGGCCAGCTACATTTTGAAAATTTCTTTCAAAATGACATATTTTGTACCATTTATATAAAGTATGAAAAAAAGAATAAGGTAAAAGTTTTGATAAATAGATTAATTTTTCAAAAGGAAACACACCATTAAACACACACTGTTTTTAATTAGTGTTGAAAAACCTAAAGTCCGGTCTGACTGTAATGTATTTCAAAGGCAAGCATTCGGAGAAGGAAATGGCAACCCACTCCAGTATCCTTGCCTGGAGAATTCCATGGACAGAGGAACCTGGTGGGCTACAGTCCATGGGGTCACAAAGAATTGGACAAGACTGAGTGACTAACACACTTTGAAACTGATTATAGATACTATGATGAAAACAACCTGGACCAGATGGTTTACACTGTAACTGAAGTTGGAGCGGACTTTATGCAGAATGCTACTGAGACACTGAGGCCCTCTGTGCTCAGGGTCACTGACTGTGTGGGCCAAGAAGTCATGACAATGCAGAGACCTTTCAAGTGCACGTGCTTCTGCTGTCCCTCCTCTGGGCAAGAGGTCAGAGAATGAAAGTCTAATCCATTGTTTCTTCCTGATCCAACTCTCCACCACATGGTTGTGCTCTTTCCAAAACCTCGGAGATGGGGATTGTCACTGGCTCTGACAAATCAGTATGTAAGAAGATTTGGGGAAGGGGGAAATTTAATTAATTAATTTAATTAATTCACCTAAGGAAAATAAAAAAAAACAACAACAAAGGCAAGCATTCACTTATTCACTGTGCTTAAATTGCATTTTGTATTTGTTGACAGAAATATCATTCCAATATCATTATATATTTTACTTTATTGTATACATATTAGATACATAGTTAAAAGGAATAAAAATCCTACTCTCTAGAACATGAGACAATAAATAGAACAAAGATTGGCACTATTATATAAACGGAATTCATGAACATAAATAGGTAATGTGATTTTTAACTATATTCATACTATGCAGTTTTAAAACTAATCTTTTACAATGACCAAATCCTTACTTGAAACTGTAGGGTTGATAAAGGATATATGCCACTTAAGTATTAGTTTGGAGACTTACAAAAGTTTTAGTGGTGGTATTTATGTGTGAAAAGAGTCCTACTACTGTGTATGATTATCATGTTTTAGGAGACATGATTTAACAGTGAAGTGTTTATATTAACATTACAAGGAAGAAATCAGTTTTAAGTTATTAGTTATTTTAGAAATACTACTTAAACTACAATGACATTTATGAAATAGTATATATTCCTTCTCTAATTCCATTTTAATAGTCTATATAAACTGTTACCAAACGAAGCGATGGGGTTAAAAACTTTTTAGCATTTTACATAGTCAAGTTAGAAAAGGAACTTAAGAAAGGAACTCAGATTTAAAGTTCCAAAGACCCATCAGCTTTGGCATGTTTTCTTTCTTACCACAAATCATTTTCTCTTAGAAATGGAGTAGTTAACTATCCTTCTTATGACCTTGGCTATAATAAAAAAGAAAGAGGTCAAGAGACCACAGATGCAGAGTCACTGGCCCTGATGGAGAGTGGCAGCGAACAACCAGGGACACGGAGACCACAGAACTGGGTGACAAAGGAAGCTAACTGTCTTAACAAATTACCTAGTTCAGAGAAAAGCTCAGTCTGTTGAGATCAACAAGGTAGGATTAACTTTCTGCCGTGAATACTTAGGTACTTGGCAACTCCTGACCTAAACGACATACAGAACCACAACCAATCAACCAGCCAACCACTCTTGGAATATAATATAACCCCACTCCTTATCAGAACCTCACTCCTCTTCTGTCGGGTCAGGCTCCGAGAACATGCCGCACAGGGCTGTGTTGGGGCGGCACACGAAAGCATCAGTTTCACGGCCCAACTCTGTTAATTGTTCCAATGAAGACACGCAAGGATAATGGTCTTTTAACATATCTGGCAATTTAGAAGTCTTCTCTTGAAGACGTCGAGAACGTCTAACTGGTGTTAGAAACTTTAGCTCTTTATATGCTGAATTTGTTTCATCAAACTGCATCTTCTTTTTTACACTAAAAAAGAAAGACCCACAAAATTATTCCCATTTTCACTTCATACTTTTATACTAAACATTTATCCATGTGACTTGTCCTACAGAAAGAGGGCCTGCCAGCTCCCTGAAGTCAGGAACTTTTTCATTTCTCCATTTGTTGTTTGTTACAACTTGTACACACTAGATACTTGAATACCTATAGAATTGGCTAATTGTTCAATTTCCAAACCCAGTGATATTAGTAACACACAGAAATTAAAGTTTTTCTTTTTTAAAATGGTAATATTTAGGAAAAAGCAAAGCAAGTACAGGAATGTTCCAATTTCCAATGTACAATTCCAATGTTCCAATTTCCAATGTACAGAAATGTTCCAATCACATTTTGTTTGAAATCTTTCTATTAACAAATAGTTCTAATCGGGAGCTTAAGGATTTCAAAATACCACATGCACGATCCCTAAGCACAAAACAAGAGCACATTACATTTTAAAAGTTTACCTTTGCAAGTATGGCGTAGTGGACACATTATATTTAATTAAGCAACCTGCCCTAGTGTTTGTACTTGGGGTTTTAACATCACTGGTTGGGTCTTTTACTTCGTCATTTTGCTCTTTTTCACAATCTTGAAACACCACATTTCTAGGATGCTTATTTTCCATTTCCAGTTTTTCTGATTCTCGATCAACATCTGTATCATCAGTGTGGGCTTCTTGGATTTCTTCTTTGGTTGCACAAGTCTCCTCAATATTTTCTCCTACGGAGAGATTTATAGATGAAGCTTTTGTTTGAATATAAAGAACAAATTCAGAAGACAAGGTTATTTACAGTTAGCCAAATTTGCAAAATCAAAGAACCACACTGCCATCTTGTAACCATTTACTTTTTCTAAGCAGATACTGCTAACAATTATTTAACAAATATCTAATATCTCCTATGTGTCACGGATTCAGAAATGAATACCAAAAGGCAATCATCCCCACCCTTTAAGAAGTTCACATTCTGTGGAAGAGACATGCTTTAAAATAATTATGTGGAAAATGCTATACATGAGGTTAAAAAAACAAAGGGTCACAAGAACCCAAACAAAGAAATAACTGAGTTTGCTTGAGGGACAGGGAGATGGCAAAGGAAGGCTTCACAAATGACATTTCCATGGGGTCTTGAAAAATGAGTACAAGACAGAAGGAAGACAATCTTGGTACGAGCTTAAATATGATCCACTAAGACAAAATTAAAGGGCAAGCATGCTTAGAATATATAAATTTTTTTAAATTGCAGTATAATTGACATATAATATTTGTTTCAAGTACACAATATAATGATTTAATATTTGTATATATTGTAAAATGATGATCACAATACATTGTGAAATGATTAACATCTGTCCCCACACAGAGTTACAAATCTTTTTCCTTGTGATGAGGACTTCTAAGGTTTACTCTCTCAACAACTTTCAAATATGCAATACAGTGTTATTACTTCAGATACCACACTGTGCTTTGCATCCCCAGGACTTATTTATTTTATAACTGGTAGTTTGTATCTTTTGACCTCCCTTCACCCATTTCAATGGGTTGGGCTATTCTTAGACCTTCCTCTGCCTTTGGTTTGTGATATACTAGTCTTTCCTGGTTTTCCTTCTGTCACCCTGATCATTCCCTCTTACGTGTGTGTGTATTAGTTGCTCAGTCATGTCCGATTCTTTGCGAACCCACAGACTGTAGCCTGTCAGACTCCTCTGTCCATGGGATTCTCCAGACAAGAATGTTGGTGTGGGTTGCCATCTCCTTCTCCAGGGGATCTTCCTGACCCAGGGATCAAACCCAGGTCTCTGCACGGCAGGCAGATTCTTTACCATCTGAGCCACCAGGGAAGCCCATTCCCTCTTAAGCTCCTTCATTAAATACAGCCATTAAGATCAGATCATATACATCTCCTGTATGTCCCACTGGTACTTTTAACAGCAACCATAAATAGAAATATTCTCTGTTGAACTAAAAAATCTTTATAGAGATCATCTAGTCAAAAAAGTGAAAGTATTAGTCATGTCCAACTCTTTGCAACCCCATGGACTGTAACCTGCCAGGCTTCTGTCCACGGGATTCTCCAGGCAAGAATACTGGAGTGGATTGCCATTCCCTACTCCAGGAAACCTTCCTGACCAAGACAGGAAAAGGCTTAGAGAGGTAAGGTAACTTTCACAGATACATGATAACGATTTTGAACCAGATCTCCTAGTTAAGAATTATTTACACTATGTAGAGTCAATGAATTTCGCAGATAAGTCAACAGGAGTATGAGGAAAGAACCAACTTAAATATTTTAAAAAGTTTAAAAGATAAAAATAATTCAGAAAAGAAATTTAAAATTAAATCACAATTCACCTGAAGGAAACAAAAGAAACTAACTTACCAAATTTAAGTTTTTCTTGACTCTTCATTGTCAGAATTTCAACAATTGTATGTCGCATCTCTTCAATGGGCTTAATTTTTTTTTAATGAAGAAAGCAGACCCATATAAGTTTTATATTCTTAGACATTAACTAGGTTATCCAAGTAGAAAATATTAAATCCAGTGATTAAATTACATATTTTAAAAGAAAGCAATGGTTCTTAGACCATTTTTCTCAGAATTCTTGCTACTCAAGTTGAAAAACATGACTATCTTTTCCAAATAAAAATAAACTTAAAGAAAAGAAAGTGAAGTCGCTCAGTCATGTCCGACTCTTTGCGACCCCATGGACTGTAACCCACCAGGCTTCTCTGTCCATGGGATTCTCTAGGCAAGAATACTTGAGTGGGTTGCCATTTCCTTCTCTGGGGGATTTTCCCAACCCAGGGATCCCACATTGCAGGCAGACACTTTACCCTCTGAGCCACCAGGGTTAAGGGATAGAATTTTATCAATTTAAAAAATTTCCCTGTTAATTTTTCTTAACCCTATGGTAACTATTACTGCTTGCTTGACAGGAATAAAATGAATGAACAAGTAGCAAATTAAGACTATTAATATCTATCAAAGAGCTGATTATATTGTTTACTCTAAATTGTATTACTTTATTCCTTTTCTCCTTCATTCCAGCCCATGGTTATATTTTTGTTTCACATGCTATTAAATGCATCTTTGAAGAGTTCAAGGTTGATTAGTCTAACATTTCATTCATTCAAAAATTCAGCAGTTCAGTAACTATGCATTAAATGTCATATAGTGTAAGTACTTACTATATTCCCTTGAACCACAATGCCTGCTAATGGAGTATATTCAAAGTATGATACAAAAGGGAAGTTCAGGGTCACATTCTTAATTTTTGAACTTAGTCCTAAAGGACTCACCCATCAGGTGTTCAGTTTTCTTGTCCAATTTTGATCCCTGTTCCCCAACTTCTGCTCTGGTCTCACATCTCTCTCTTGACTGCTTTCTCTATGAATGCCTGGCTCTAGTTTTGCATCCTAGCTATACTGTCATAAACACCATTAAGTAACGTCCCTTCTGGCTCAATGAAGTAGGGACCTAACATTCTCTTCCAGGTGAAGTTCGGTGGAATACAATTATCCTTCAGCAAAGTGTCTTACACATTTAGAGAGAATACCTGCTAAATATATTATATGTTAATTCAGGTGAAAGATCAAATAGTATTTGTTGGCTTTGCTGATACTAAAGGATATAGACCTTTCTTAAGGAAAGGCTGAAAAAGCAAAGTTTTTAAAAACTCTGTAAACAATTTCCAAGAATGCATTTCTGAGAAACTTGGCCAAAAGGAAATACATTTAGGAATATCTGCCCATAAAAACAAAATAAACAACCAAATAAAAACTCAAGATATGACTTATTCTATGCCCCAGGGCTTTTTTGTAGCAGCACAATGGGAAGAGGTAACAGATATGATATTAAACCACTATGGTGCTAATGTCAGAGAAATTAGTTGATTGCCATTTTCTATGTGACTGGACCAAACATATGGCATATAAATGTGAGTCCATAAAGATAAAAAGTGAGAGTTCTCTGGTAAGAGAGCTTGCTAACATTTTTAAAAGTTAATTTAATTCCATTTGCTTTCTATTAAATACTTTTTAATACCGAAAATTCAGTCTTTCAGTAGATTTCTCCACTAGACGATGTCCAAAATGACATGCTGTGGTAAACTATTTCTCCCATCACATTTTAGGAAATGCATATTTCAGCTTATATCCATTTTCTAAGGTCTGACTATCCCTAGTACATGAGCAAGTTTTAGAAGGGAGAAAAACAGCCTCTATAATATGTAATTCTGTAGTCTTTAAACATTCATTACTGCCGCATAAATAAGCAAAATTGTATCAAGTTATATGGTGATGTGTTCCAAAATAATTCTGAATTATTTACACTGAAATAATAATGACCCATAAGTTATCATCTCACCTGAGCTCCTGCCAGAATGGCCTTCTCATAGATTGCGATAATATTTTCAATAGGACTTGTGAGTGATTCAATATGTGCAAGGCATATCCAATATTTAACAAGCTTTTTGGCATCAGGAATATTTTTAATCAGGTCGTTTAGTGTAACTAATACTTCTTCTTTTGGACACCCCTAAAACAGCAAGAAATAAAGTGAGTGATGCTGTTTAGTCTACAAACTATGAACAATTAAGTAAGCCTACTACAATCAGGATCAGTGATAAAGAGAAAAAAAGGTTGGTAGAAAATTATTCATATAATAGTCACCATTGTTTTCCTTACTCCAAACTTATTCTGAATGGTTAGCAAGAAGTAGGTCAGTCAAGAGTTAGAAAAAAGAAACACTAGTTGAGAAAAAATAAGTAAAAAAAGTGACTAACACGCTACTCAGTCTTTATGTTTACCCTCTTGTATGCTATGGAATTCTATTTGTTGATGTATGTACATACACACTTCTTTCCGCCTGTGCCTGGTCTCAGTTGTGGCTTGCAGGATCTTCTTGTTGAAGCAAGTGGGATCCAGTTCCCCGAGCAGAGATGGAACCCAGGTTCCCTACCATTGGGAGCGCAGAGTCCTAGCCACTGGACCACCAGGGGAGTCCCTATTTGTTATTACTTTATTTATAATTTTTTAACCTACCAAATGCTTATGGAAACAGCTCGCTAGTTTTTTTTTTTTCCTGATTATCTTTGTCAGGTTTTGATAGTAAGATTAAAAAAATGAATCTGTAATGGCTTATATAATTAACAGCTATAAATAGGTAAATAGTAGGGCAGAAAATTCCACAGTATCAATAAAAAACCCCAGTAGAGTAGATAGGAATAGAATCAGTTTCCCTGACCATAATTTTCACTGGCTGTCAGAACTACAAAAAGTTTACAGATATTCATAAAGACTAGAGAAAGGTTTGAAATCACACTCTGTATTCATCACTCTTGCTATGTTTAGACACCAGTGAGTGACCAAAGCAAGATTAAGGAAAAGTCAGGAGGAAAAAATACACACACACACACTCTGAAGTTGATTATCATTCCCATAAAATTCTGGTCCAAATCATTAAATTCTACAGTTCAAGACCATGTTGGTTTAGAGTAATGGGATTTGGTTTGCAAATATTTTAGTTAAATTTAATCTGTGATAATAATTTGTGCTGCTAGTCTTTGGTAAAGTATAGAAGGAGTAGAAAAAATAATTTGTAAATACGTTGACTGAATGTAAAAAACAGAAGTATCAGAGCAAATACCCACCCCCAGTCCACTCTATATTAATATCTTAGAGAAATACAATATTTATAAACTCAGTGGAAAAAAATCTAAGAATCCCTTTGATACATTTATAGGAACTCAATTAGAATGTAGCCCATTAAAGGCTAAAGAGAAACAATCTCACAATTAAGTCTCCATGACACTGATGACACATTAATTGGTCAAAAAAGACTGATGATATAATTTAATGAGATAACACTGAAGAAGGTAATTTGTAAGCTATAAACTTAATTTGTAAGCTATTAAGCTATAAGCTATAAAGCTATAAGCAAATATAAGATAAACACTCTATCTACCTCATTAATCAGCTTCAGGCATTCAGAAAATGTCTTGTTTACTTTTTCAGTAAACAGTCGTTGCTCATCTTCTTCTGCCATGGTAGTCCAGAAGGATCCAACAGGTTGTTCATCTTGTGTTTCAGGCTCAGGCCGGGTAACTGCTGAGCTTGGAGGCCGTTTCAGAATTCTTCCTTTGCCAGCTTTCCACTCACTCAGACGAGCTCTACAGTTAGAAGCAGTATATAAACATTACTGTGACACTGATGACAGAACTCTGTCAAACACAGTGAAAGCTGAACACTTCCAGTCTTTAATTCTACACTAGTGGCACATATATAGTTCACCTGTTTGAAGATAAAGAGGGAACATATCAATGTTAACTATATGCGCCAAGACCCCAAGAATGCATTTTTAAATGGAGAGGTTATAAAACATTTCCCAATTTCATTAACCATTTTACCTTTGATTACATAAAACAACCTAATTAAACCTGTTTTGGTTTGGTTTTAGTTGCTAAGTCACATCCGACTCTTTTGCGACCCCATGGACTGTAGCCCACCGGGCTCCTCTGTCCATGGGATTACCCTGGCAAGAATATTGGAGTGGGTTGCAATTTCCTTCTGCAGGGTTTCTTCCCAACCCAGGGATCAAACCTGTGTCTTCTGCATTGCAGGTGGATTCTTCACCACTGAGTCACCAGGTAAGCCCAATCAAACATACTCAAGTATAGTAACTTAGGATATACTGTTCCACAATATAAATAGCCTTAGGCTGATCTGCATATGAAGAGAATCCATGTACAAAAACCTCAAATACTCTAGTATCAAGGAAATGATAAGCCGAATTCACAAATGGTACTCTACTGAAAACTGAGCTAATAAAATTACATCTACTTACTTTCTCTCTTCCGCAGTTTCTTTGGGCCGAGTCCATCTACTGTCGACAGCTGCTTTCACCGTAGTGTGTCTGCGCTGGTCAGTGCTTTTTGACTTTTCTATCAGTTTAGTATTAGAAGATGAAGCAGGCCTGGCTACCATTTCAGCTGTCATGCTTTTTGATAGTGTCTTATTTCCTTTTGTGTCCTGTGAAGAACTGGTCTTGATGCCAGATGAAACTGTATTTAACTCTTTCTCTCGAGGCCCCTTCCGGACTGTAACATTGGCAGACATCCTGCTGCTGCCCTGTTTCATGGCGTCCTGGGTTTCACTGTGCTGACTTCTAATAGGAGGTCGCACAAGGTGTCGGATATGAGATGTAGTGTTTGCAAATTTAGTGGCAGTTGTCATATGTGAGGCTCTATCACTTTTTACTGTTATGCTGCTGACGTCTCCAGGCTGAGGCTTTGTGGCTTTAGAGACAGTCGCTGGAAGTTTCTTGGTTGTTGTAGAACTGTCATCTTTGACTTGCAGTGGTTTTCTAAAGGAATTAATCTTAGACTGAACAATTTGTCCACGATATGCTCCAAGCACAGGTTTCTTGGGCACGTTAGCATCGTGCTTTGGTTTTTCTGTAATCACTGTTTTTTTCTTACTGTTGTTTTTAAGGTGAAATGTTTGGCTTAATGTTCTATGCTGACTTTGGGGGTCATCTTTAACTGGTAACAATGGCAGAGTTTGATTATTATCCTCAGAATTAGGTGGATCCGTAGCTATAGTTGAATTGGTTAATTCATTAGAAGGTTTTAAAGGAATACAGTTTTTTTCCACTGTTAAATTATTTTTGATCCCGGTAGGTCTACCAACATTCTCTTTATCAGCCTAGAAGAGTTATTTAAGACAAATCAGTATTTTAGAATTCCTTTCTTTCAAAAAGAGTTTAGGGAAAAAACCTTTAGGGATGAGGGAAAAGGGATGGAGAACTACTCCGTATCTTACCATTTTTGTCTTTATTTTCAGAACTTTTTTCCCTTCTTGGATCTGGCCTTCAGATGTCCTGACTCTCTGATCTCCATCACTTAAAGAAAAGAAAAGAAAATCCACATGCTTTTAGATAATGCTTCCTTTTTGAGGGGAGGTATAGGAGGATATAACCACTCCCCGACTTGATAGTTCTAAATTGAGGCAAGAACTGAGCTGAGGTTGACTTGTCCTAAGCAAAACTTTTCTTTATTGTAGGGTGATTTAAAGCATAAACAACATAGCTAGGAAAAGTAAAGATATTTTCTTACAAGATCTTAAACCCTCCCCCCATAGTCTCATTCTAAACCATTCTCTAGTTGTTCAAATAAGTCTTCAAAAATATTTGTTAAGCAACACTTTCTTTGGTTAGTTTTAAGTACCTGGTACCAGACTTACCTTGGAAAAAAACAGCTCTCCCAAAAGAAATCCAAAAATTTTCAAACACACAATTAATTTATTAATTAATGTGGATTTTAGTTTCTAGATGGCACTGCATTTAGACTATACATCCCAAGCAAAAGGTTCTTCAAGAATTAAACCTAGGAACAAGATGGCGGATGAGTAGGTGGACGTGGAGTCTCTCTCCACGGATACATCAGGAATACACCCTCAGACATAGAAGTGCATGCAGAACACCAGTTGAGAGCGGACAGGAGTACCTGACCAGCAGAAAAGGATATACAGACCCACGCAAAACTCGGTAGGACAAAGGAGCTAGAGGGAAAAATAGGAGTGTTAGTTAGGACTGGGCCTGCCCTAGGCGGATGGGGGAACTGAAACAGGGGTCTGATCCCCACACTGGGGCAGTTGTCTGAGTCAGAGGAGAAACATTTAAGGCTGAGAGTCAAACAGCTGATCTGTGGCAGCCTAAATGGAATGAGAATCAGACAGTCCTTAGCGCAGCCATACGTACCCTGGACAGGGATGTAATCCCCTGGAAGGTGCAGTGGCTGGGAGCTGGAGTTTAGGGATTGTGGAGCAATCCCAGGGCAAGGGCTGCTGTTGACTGCAGAGAGATGGATCGAGGGGATGTGAGGGAGGAGACTGGTGGGAAATGCCTGTGGAGGGAAGCCAGGCAGCTATGGATGCAAGGCGATACTGCTGAGTCACACGTAGGGGGTGGACCCATCACCATAGCCTCTCTCCCACCACGTGCCAGCACTGGCCGCTGAACAATAGAGAGGCTGGCCCATCAAACACCTGATGCACTGACCTACCAGAGTAGGACCCCACCCAGGGTGCTCATTTAAGTGACTGATGCGCCCAAGTACAGAGTAGGCAACCACCCAGAGGACCCCAGCCAGGGGTCCTCTCTATGTGCCTGATGCACGGAACAACAGAGAAGGGCCCCAGGCAAGGGAGCCCTCTAAGCCTGAACGCGCAGAGCTGCAGAGAAAGACTGGCCAAAGAAGCCTTCTGATCGCCAGCTCCGAGAGGCCTGAGAAAAGACTGTGATAGGGCCCCAACTCCTGCGACAGAGGCAGCCCGTGTCCCTGCACACTTGGCACCACCAGGGTTCCCCAAGTCAAGCAGCTGCGCCACCTTCACGCTCAACTCTCACTGGGGCAGAGCTGCCACAGGCAAAAAAGCCTTGCATCTTTGCGCACAGGGTTGCTTTGGTAGCGTCCAACTCCTCAACCCTGTAGACTGTGGCCTGCCAGGCTTCTGTCAGGGAGGGGTTCTCCAGGCAAGAATACTGAAGTGTATTGGCCAGTGCAGGTGGCATACCCTTCTAGAGCACGGTATTTCCTGCTGCCCTGGCCACCAACTCCCGAGTACCTGGTGCTGTCAGAACCCCTGCGACCTAAGCAGCTGCACCACCTCCACACCTGGCCCTCACGGGGGCAAACCCAAGTCCTCCAGGGCAGCCTCAGGAGCAAACCCCAGTGGACGACCCACATGCAGAGGTGGAGATAAAACCACAATTGAAACCCAGGGGCAGTGTGGCTAAGAAGAAGACCCAAAACCTTCCCACCAGCTGTATAGCTGCAGATTATATCAACACGATTAAAAAAAAAAAAAATTCACACGATCAATTATGTAGACTCTATCTACAGAATATATAAAAGGTCACTGAGAGCTCCCACAAAAGAAAATGCACTAGCTGTGGACACTGGAGGTAGGAACACAGAGGAGTAGGAGCAGGTTGTTATAAACCTCTGCCTCTATTTTGGGCTTTTGCAGTTCTAGAGTTTCCTTTTTTTTTCTTTTCTCTTTAAAAAAATTTTAAACCTTTATTATTTTTCCTACATTTATTCCTTTGTTGGCTTTTTCTACTGTTCTTTCTTCCTTGCAGTTAATCTTTAATGTATATAAATCTTCTCTATCTACCTCTATTTAACTTTGCATATCTATTCTTTCTTTCTTTTCCTCTCAACATATTTGTTAGTTTTATTTTCATTACTTTATTCCCCAATTGGCACCTTGCTTTAGTTTTGTTTTCCAGTTTGTGATTTAGTTAGTTTTGCTCTGGTAGATATAATTTTTGGTTTCCTTTGTTTGCAGGGTCAATCTACTGTACTTTATTTTTGTTGGACTGTTTTGATTTTGCTTATGGGTGTATATGTGTATATGCAGTCACACTTTTAATTTTTATTATTGTTATAAACCTCTGCCTTTGCATTAGGCTTTTGCAATTCTGTTGAGTTTTCCTTTTTTTTCCCTTTCTTCTTTCCTCTTTTTTTCTTCTGTTTTTTTTTTTTTTTTCTCTTTTTTATAATTTTAACTTAAAAATTTTTTAAACCTATTATATTTTCCTACATTTATTTCTTTGCTTGCCTTTCCTACTGTTCTTTTCTCTTGCAATTAATCTTTAATAGATATAAATCTTCCTCAAATACCTCTATTTAACTTTGTATATCTATTCTTTCTTTTCTTTTCTCTCAACATATTTGTTAGTTTTGCTTTCATTGCTTTATTACCCACTTGACACCTTGCTTTAGTTTTGTTTTCCAGTTTCTGCTTTAGTTAGTTTTGTTCTTAACTGGTAAATATAATTTTTGATTTCCTTTGTTCGCTGGGTCAATCTATTGTACTTTACTTTTGTTGGACTATTTTGACTTTGCTCACGGCTGTATATGTATATTCCATTATTGTAATTATTATTTGACTGATTTTGTAACTGCCATTTGTCTGGGGTTCATCTTTGGTTTCTTGTTTTTGGATATTTGTTTTAATCTCACTTAATGCCATAACAAACCACTTGTATAATCTTTGATCCTGACCAGAGATCCAACCCCGAGCCTTTGGAGTGGTAGCACTGACCCAAAGACCCTAGACTACCAGAGAGCTAACCCTAGGGGGTATCAAATAGTGAGAACTCACACAAAGGAAACCACCTGAATACAATTGCCGGCATCACCCAACCACCAGTAGCACACTATGCAGGAGGCCTCATCTAAACAACAAACAAAACAAAAATACAAACCCAATATCAGCAGACAGGATTACCACCTCACTCAGCCTTGCCCATCAGAGGAAAAACAAAGACTCAGCACAAATCTCACCCTTTTAGAAGCTTACATAAACCACTGGACCAACCTTAAGAAGGGCAGAAACCAAAATGAAGAAAGAATTTAACCTTGAAGCCTGGGAAAAGGAGACCTCAAACACAATGAGTTAAAAAAAATAACGAAAAGGCAGAGAAATACTACACAAATAAAGGAACAAACCAGAAACACAGAAGTCCAAATAAATTAAGAGGAAATAGGCAAGCTACATGAAAAAGAATTCAGAATAATGATAGTAAAGATAATCAAAAAACAAAATGGAGAAAATGCAAGAATCAATTAACAAAGACCTAGAAGAATTAAAGAATAAACATACAGAGACAAACAACACAATTACTGAAATTAAAAATACTCTAGAAGGAATCTATAGCAGAATATAGGAAGCAGAAGAACAAATCAGTGAACTAGAAGATAAAATGATGGAAATAACTTCTGAAAAGAACTGATAGTCTCAGAGACCTCTGGGACAATATCAAACGCACAAACATTCAAATTGTACGGGTCCCAGAAGAAGAGAAAAAGAAAGGGTATGAGAAAATTTTTGAAGAGATTATAGTTGAAAATTTCCCCAACGTGGAAAAAGAAATAGTCAATGACATAAAGAGTCCCATACAGGATAAACCCAAGGAGGAACATGCCAAGACACATACTAATTAAACTAACAAAGACTAAACACAAAGAAAAACTATTAAAAGCAGCAAGGGACAGGCAACAAGTAACATACAAAGGAAACCCCATATGCTTAACAGCTGATCTTTCAGCAGAAATTCTGCAGGCCAGAAGGGAATGCAGGATATATTTAAAGTACTGAAAGGGAAAAAGAAAAATCTACAACCAAGATTACTGTACCTGGCAAGGATCTCATTCAAAATTGATGGAGAAATAAAGTTTCTCAGACAAGCAAAAGTTAAGAGAATTCAGTACCACCAAACCAGCTTTACAACAAATGTTACAGGGGCTTATATAGTCAAGAAATACAAGAGAAAGAAAAAGATCTACAAAATCAACCCCAAACAATTAAGAAATGGCAATAGGAACATATGTATCAATAATTACTTTAAATGTAAATGGATTAAATGCTTCAACCAAAAGACATAGACTGGCTGAATGGATAAAAAAACAAGACCCATACAAATGCTGTCTACAAGAAACCCACGTCAGACCTAAAGACACATATAGACTGAAAGTGAGGGGATGGGAAAATATATTCCATGCAAATGGGAAGCAAAAGAAAGCTGGAGTAGCAATCTTCATATTAGACAAAACAGACCTTAAAATAAAGAATATTACAAGAGATAAGGAAGAACACTGCATAATGATCAAGGGATCAGTCCAAAAGGAAGACATAACAATTGTAAATATCTATGCACCCAACGCCGGGTTCGATCCTTGGGTTGGGAAGATCCCTTGGAGAAGGAAATGGGAGCCCACTCCAGTACTCTTGCCTGGAAAATCCCATGGACGAAGAAGCCTGGTAGGCTACTGTCCATGGGGTCGCAAAGAGTTGGACACGACTGAGCAACTTCATGCACCCAACACAGGAGCACCTCAGTACATAAGAAACACTAACAGACACAAAAGGAGAAATGGACAGTAACACAATAATAGTAGGAGACTTTAACACCCCACTCACACCAATGGACAGATCATTAAAACAGAAAATGAATAAGAAAACAGAAGTCTTAAATGATACATTACATGAGATGGATCTCATTACAAACACATGGAGATTAAACAACACATTTCTAAATAACCAACAGGTTCCTGAAGAAATCAAAAATGGAAATCAAAAAATTTCTAGAAACAAATGACAATGAAAACACAACAAGTCAAAACCTATGGGAGTAGCTTTTGCTGCAGTTCTAAGAGGGAAGTTTATAGCAATACAGTCCTACCTCAAGAAATAAGAAAAACATTGAATATAGACAACCTGACTTTACACCTAAAACAACTGGAAAAAGAAGAACAAAAAACCCCAAAAATTAGTAGAAGGAAAGAAACATAAAGATACAAGCAGAAATAAATGAAAAAGAAATGAAAGAAACAACAGTAAATATTAATAAAACTAAAAGCTGGTTCTTTGAGAAGATAAAATTGACAAGTCTTTAGCCAGACTCATCAAGAAAAAAAGAGAAGAATCAAATCAACACAATTAGAAATGAAAAAGGAGAGGTTACAACAGACAATGCAGAAATACAAAGGATTATAAGAGACTATTATGAACAACAATATGGCAATAAAATAGATAACCTGGAAGAAATGGACAGATTCTTAGAAAAGTTCAATCTTCCAGGACTGAACCAGGAAGAAACAGAAATTATGAACAACCCAATTACAAGCACTGAAATTGAAACTGTGATCAAAAATCTTCCAAAAAACAAAAGCCCAGGACCAGACGGCTTCACAGGAGAATTCTATCAAACATTCTGAGAAGAGCTAATGCCTATCCTTCTAAAACTCTTGCAAAAAATTGCAGAGGAAGGAACACTTCCAAACTCATTCTATGAGGCCACCATCACCCTGATACCAAAACCAGACAAAGACAACACACACAAAAAAAACTACAGGCCAATATCAATGATGAACACAGATGCACAAATCCTCAACAAAATTTTAGCAAATAGAATTTGGCAACACATCAAAAACTCATATACCATGATCAAGTTGGGTTTATTCCAGGAGTGCAAGGATTCTTCAATATACGCAAATCAATCAGTATGATACACCATATTAACAAACTGAAAGATGAAAACCATATGATAATCTCAATAGATGCAGAAAAAGCCTTTGAAAAAAATTCAGCACCCATTTATGATTAAAATTCTTCAAAAAATAGGCATAGAAGGAACCTACCTCAACATAGTAAAGGCCATATATGATAAGCCTACAGCAAGCATTATTCTAATGGTGAAAAACTGAAAGCATTCCCCCTAAGATCAGGAACAAGACAAGGGTGTCCACTGTCACCATTATTATTCAACATAGTTCTGGAAGTCCTAGCTACAGCAGTCAGAGAAAAAAAAGAAATAAAAGGAATCCAGATCAGAAAAGAAGAAGTAAAGCTCTCACTGTTTGCAGATGACATGATACTGTACATAGAAAACCTTAAGGATAGTATCAGAAAATGACTAGAGTTAATCAGTGAATTTAGCAAAGTTGCAGGTACAAAATCAATACACAGAAGTCACTTGCATTTCTATACATTAACAATGAAAAATCAGACAGAGAAATTAAGGAATCGATCCCATTCACCACTGCAACAAAAAGAATTAAATATCTAGGAATAAACTTACATAAGGAGACAAAAGAACTGTACATAGAAAATTATAAGACACTGATGAAAGAAATCAAAGATGACATAAACAGATGGAGAGATACTCCATGTTCCTGGGTAGGAAGAATCAATATTGTGAAAATGACTATACCACCAAATGCAATCTACAGATTCAATGTGATTCCTATCAAATTACCAATGACATTTTTCACAGAACTAGAAAAAAAAATTTCACAATTCATATGGAAACACAAAAGACCCCAAATAGCCAAAGCAGTCTTGAGAAAGAAGAATGGAGCTGGAGGAATCAACCTTCCTGACTTCAGATTATACTACAAAGCTACAGTCATCAAGACTGTATGGTACTGGCATGAAAACAGAAATATAGACCAGTGGAACAACACAGAAAGCCCAGAAATAAACCCAAGCACCTATGGGTACCTTATTTTTGACAAAGAAGGCAAGAATATACAGTGGGGAAAGACAGCCTCTTTAATAAATGGTGCTGGGAAAACTGGACAGCTACATGTAAAAGAATGAAATTAGAACACTTCCTAACACCATACACAAAGATAAACTCAAGGCAAAACACTCTCCGACATAAATCACAGCAAGATCCTCTATGACCCACCTCCCAGAATATTGGAAATAAAAGCAAAACTAAACAAATGGGATCTAATGAAACTTAAAAGCTTTTGCACTACAAAGGAAACTATAAGTAAGGTGAAAAGACAGCCATCAGATTGGGAGAAAATAATAGCAAATGAAGAAACAGACAAAGGATTAATCTCAAAAATATACAAGCAACTCCTGCAGCTCAATTCCAGAAAAATAAATGACCCAATCAAAAAATGGGCCAGAGAACTAAACAGACATTTCTCCAAAGAAGACATACAGATGGCTAACAAACACATGAAAAGGTGCTCAACATCACTCATTATTAGAGAAATGCAAATCAAAACCACAATGAGGTACCATTACACACCAGTCAGGATGGCTGCTATCCAAAAGTCTACAAGCAATAAATGCTGGAGAGGGTGTGGAGAAAAGGGAACCCTCTTACACTGTTGGTGGGAATGCAAACTAGTACAGCCACTATGGAAAACAGTGTGGAGATTCCTTAAAAAACTGGAAATAGAACTGCCATATGACCCAGCAATACCACTTCTGGGCATACACACTGAGGAAACCAGATCTGAAAGAGACACGTGCACCCCAATGTTCATCGCAGCACTATTTATAATAGCCAGGACATGGAAGCAACCTAGATGCCCATCAGCAGATGAATGGATAAGGAAGCTGTGGTACATATACACCATGGAATATTACTCAGCCGTCAAAAAGAATTCATTTGAACCAGTCCTAATGAGATGGATGAAACTGGAGCCCCTTATACAGAGTGAAGTAAGCCAGAAAGATAAAGAACATTACAGCATACTAACACATATATATGGAATTTAGAAAGATGGTAACGATAACCCTATATGCAAAACAGAAAAAGAGACACAGAAATACAGAACAGACTTTTGAACTCTGTGGGAGAAGGTGAGGGTGGAATGTTTCAAAAGAACAGCATGTATACTATCTACGGTGAAACAGATCACCAGCCCAGGTGGGATGCATGAGACAAGTGCTCGGGCCTGGTACACTGGGAAGACCCAGAGGAATCGGGTGGAGAGGGAGGTGGGAGGGGGGATCGGGATGGGGAATAAGTGTAAATCTATGGCTGATTCATATCAATGTATGACAAAACCCACTGAAATGTTGTGAAGTAATTAGCCTCCAACTAATAAAAAAATTAAAAAAAAAAAAAGATAAACTCAAAATGGATTAAAGACCTAAATTAAGATCAGAAACTATAAAACTTTTAGAGGAAAACATAGAATACTTGATGACATAAATCAAAGCAAGATCCTCTTTCACTCACCTCCTAGGGTAAAGGAAATAAAAACAAAAGTAAACAAGTGGGACCTGATTAAACTTAAAAGCTTTTGCACAGCAAAGGAAACTATAAGCAAGGTGAAAAGACAACCCTCAGAATGGGAGAAAATAATAGCAAATGAAACAACTGACAAAGGATTAATTTCCAAAATATACAAGCAAGTCATACAACTCAATACCAGAAAAACAAACAACCCAATCAAAAAGTGGGAAAAAGACCTAAACAGAAATTTCTCCAAAGAAGACATACAGATGGCTAACAAACACATGAAAAGATGCTCAACATCGCTCATTATTAGAGAAAAGCAAATCAAAACTACAATGAGATATAGCCTCCCACCAGTCAGAATGGCCATCATCAAAAAGTCTACGAACAATAAACGCTGGAGAGGGTGTGGAGAAAAGGGAATGCTCTTGCACTGTTGGTGTGAATGTAAATTGATACAGCCACTATGGAAGACAGTATGGAGATTCCTTAAAAAACTAGGAAGAAAACCACCATATGACCCAGCAATCCCACTCGTAGGCATACACCCTGAGGAAACCAAAATTGAAAAAGACACATGTATCCCATTGTTCACTGCAGCACTATTTACAATAGCTAGAACATGGAAGCACCTAGATGTCCATGAATGGATAAAGAAGTTGTAGTACATACACACAATAGAATATTACTCAGCCATGAAATGGAACGCATTTGAGTCAGTTCTGATGAGGTGGATGAACTGAACCTATTATACAGAGTGAAGTGAGTCAGAAAGAGAAAGATAAATATCGTATTCCAACGCACATATACAGAATCTAGAAAAATGGTACTGAAGAATTTATTTACAGGGCAGCAATGGGGCTTCCCTAGTGGCTCAGAGGGTAAAACATCTGCCTCCAATGTGGGAGACCTGGGTTCAATCCCTGCGTTGGGAAGATCCCCTGGAGAAGGAACTGGCAACCCACTCCAGTTTTCTTGCCTGGAGAATCCCACAGACAGAGGAGCCTGGTAGGCTATAGTCCATGGGGTCGCAAAGAGGAGGACACAACTGACCGATCTCACTAACGGAGACATAGCGAATAGACTTATGGACATGGGGAGAGGGGAGGAGAGGGTTAGATGTATGGAAGTAACATGGAAACTTACAGTAGCATATGTAAAAGACAGCCAATGGGAATTTGCTGTATGGCTCAGGAAGCTCAAACAGGGGCTCTGTATCAACCGAGAGGGGTGGGATGCGGAGGGAGGTTTCAAAAGGGAGGGGATATATGTGTACCTGTGGCTGATTCATGTTGGGGTTTGACAGAAAACAACAAAATTCTGTAAAGCAATTATCTTTCAAAAAAAAAAAAAAAAAGAATTAAACCCAAACTTCTTTTTACAGATACAGGCTAGTTAGTACAGGCCATGAGACTCTCTTAGCGAGTGATTTCGTATTCTGTGAACAAAGTGGGGGGAAAAAAGGGTCAGTTGGACATGCCTTTGATTCTAAGTCAGATTTCAACTTTAGAGATATAAAAAAGGTGAACTAAAGGTATATTTTAGGGTCAACAGAGGTTGAGAGCTCTATAGTTGAGTTTAGAATGTTCTTTTCTTCCCATTGTGTATAAGAGTACTCTAAACCCCATAACCCAGTTGGATTCCTTATTTAAATAAGTAGTTGAGAGTCACAGTCACATTTGAATTAATGTTCTTTCTCTGCTTTCCCTCTATTAATTTCATTCCACCTCAAGGTTTTAAATAAATACCATCTACACACAGACAACTCGCAAGTTCTTATCTCTAGTCCAATTCTCACCCCTGAACTTCACACACATCACTGTTTGGCATCTCCACTTAGATGTCTTCTTGCTACCTCAAACTTATTATGGTCAAACAGAGCTCTGGATTCTCCCACTCCTCACTCAGGCTTCCCATCTCAATATATAGGATCACCATCCACCCAGTTATTCAAATCAAAAGTCTAGGATCATCTTTTTGTCTTGAACAAAAAAATTGGGATTTGTGAAAGAAAATGTTTATTATAAAGAAACTAATTAATATAAAAAATTTTTTAAAATTTTTATTTGGGAACAATGCCAAACTTATATAAAGTTGCAAAATTATAAATAATTTAAAGAATATCCATACATTCTTTACCCAGATTTGCCTTTTGTTAACATTTTATCCCATTTGCAATATCATTTGCACTCTTTCTGAACATGTCTATGTGTAGAATATATACAACTTTTTACCTGAATCTTTCAAATTAAGTTATATATATAATGGCTCTTTACCACTAAATGCTTTGATGTTTATTTCCTAAAAACAGGGATTTTATATACTCACAGAACAGTTATCAAATTCATAAGTTTACCTTGATTTACCACCTTATTGTTCACAGTTGAAAACTGATCTAATAATGTCCTTCACAGTATTTCCTTTTCCACTATCAAACACAGTATAATGGTCAGGTATTGAACTTAGTTGTCATATTTCTTTAGACTCCTTTAACCTGGACATTCAGGATCATCTCTGACTCTATTTTTTCTTTTATATCCCACAGCTAATCCATCACCAAGTCCTGCCAGCTCTATCTCCTAAATATAAGCATAAGTTTCCACCCTGGAGAAGGATATGAAGCATTCATCAAGAGAAACTATATCAATAAATACAGTACCTATTATAAAAAAATGCAAATTAAAATACTGGATTAAATAAAAGGTTATTAAAATTCATTTCTTCTTTAAAAATGTGGCTACTAGAAAATTTTACATTACACATGTGGTTCACATTACATCTTTACTGGACAGCTCTAATTTGACATAAGTGAATTGAAAAACATTTGATCTCACCTGAGTAACATCTGATTTTCCTGTTTGTATGCAAAGGAAGTTTTTCTTTTTAACAGCTGCTCCTTGAGTTTTTGTCTTCTTTGCTCTAAATAACAAAAGAGCTACAGGTCAGCATCATATACAATAACATCAAATAAAATATTGATTAAAAAAACATACTGATTTAACTTCGAAAAATATTCTACTTGAGATCACATATTGTCTATAACCGAAAATTTCCCATTTCAGTACTGCCTTTGAGAAATAATCATATTTTTAAATGACTGTTGCTATAACTAGTCCCCATAACCACTCTGAACAAGAATAACATTCCCTACTGTCCGAAAGTGAAAAGTCTGGAGAGCATCACTGTCGACATACAGCTCCTGAAAGCCAAGTGTCAAGAGCTAAACGGTAGAGATGAGACACCTGACTCCAAGTTCTAATTTACCAGAAGTGGGTGAGAATTTGTTTTCCTATCCATAGGCCAAGAAATAGCTATTATTTCTGAAGACCTGGATCACTCGAGATTTCTCTGAACTCGAAGGCAACATGCGTTCAATCTGAAGCATCAGATGCGCACACCCTTCGCTCCAGAAATGAACTCCCGACTCGGGATGCGGGAGTGGGCAACTCTAGATTTCTCTTAACTCGAAGGCAACATTCCTTGAATCTGAAGCATCAAAAGTGCACACTTTTCGCTGCAGAAATGAACTCCCGACTCGGGAGGCGGGAGGGCCCTGCGCAGGCGCAATCCTCTCCCCGGGCGGACGCGGCCCCGCCCCGCCCCCACCGGCCCGGGAGCCTCGCATACTCGCTTCTACCCTGCCCCGGGCTAAACGGATTCTCTCACCTGAGACGCGTCTCCCCCACCAGCCGGTCACGACCGCACGCAAGGAGCTCAACCCGTACACTAACATCGCACAGCGGGCACCACTCCGATTGTCCAGTTCATAAACGCCGAGAACGCGGCCGCGAAAGGCCGAGCACCCCGTGCGGGCTTCTCACACAACCGTGCCGGGTTTGGGAGCGGGGGAAGCCGGTCTGCGGCCCCGCGGCCCTGACGGCCTTGCCCGAGCCTTCCCGCCCCCGTGGCCGCCCCGGCCCCTCAGGCAAACGATCCGCGTCGGGCTCGCGCCGCTCCCGCCACGGTGGGCCTCACCTCTGAACGCGGACTGGGCCCTCTGACTCGGGTTCAGCTGCAGGTCCTGGGGGATGGCTGGGGTGCTCATCGCAGCTCGGGGCAGCGGGGTACGCGTCTCCGGCGTAGAGTCCCTGCGGACGCCGCCGCTGTTGTCTGCCTCTGGGCGCGCGGGGCTCTGCCTTAGACAGCGCGGCCGCCCATTGGTGCTCGGCGTGAATTGAACGAGCCAATGGGCGCGGAGGGGCGTGGCCTGAGCTACGGTTGCAGAGGCGGGGCTTGCGGCTCTCGACTTCGGTTAGGACCGCTCTGGACTGAGTCCGTGGGTTTTCAAACCTAAACAGCGTGCATGGGGTTGGGCTTGGGCTTGGACTTGGCCATGTGAGAGGAGTCGGCCTGCTACGTCTCTGCTCAGTAGCAGATAGAGCTCTTCTTTAGACGCTCACACTGCATTGAGGAAGGCAGAGGAGAAAAGTGTTGTCTGGTGTGTTTACTGAGGGTTGTAAGTGTCCACTGCTGTACCCAGAGCGTGTGTATTTCCCTTTCACAAATATTCATTGCCGCATCACCACCCTGAAGTGGGAAGTTATCAGGCTCAGTAGTTACATGTCCACGTTGGCACAGATTGCAAAGAGGAACTGAAATGAGGGTCTACTCTTCCTGCAATGCAAGAGACGCAGGTTCCATCCCTGAGAAGATTCCCTGGAGAAGGAAATGGCAACTCACTCCAGTACTCTTGCCTAAAAATGCCATGGACAGAGGAGCCTGGCCGGCCACAGCCCAAGGGGTCGCAAAGAATTGGACACCACTGAACGACTAACACTTTTCTTTCACTTTTTCCTCTGTACTACACAATTATCAGATGTACTACACAATTATCAGAAAAAGAGGAGAGAAAGAGAAAAGTTTAAAATGAGGATAAACCCTTGTTTTATAATCCTGTGAAGGCAAAACCAGCGTTTCTCATAGGCATTTTGTGTATTTGTACGTTTAAGTGTGCTGCCATAATCTTTCAGTCCTCATCCAAAAATATTAACTTCATAAAACACTCACAAACACCTAATGGATGAGACAAAATGAAATAATTTAGACTTAGATGGTTTTCTGAATGATGAGGAGTGGGTGGAGAGAGAGAGTTCTGGGCTGTGCCTTTCTGGTTTTGAGTACAGTGATCATACCTTTTCTCTGCCTTGCTTGATCACTGAACCTAGGTTTGGCTGGAATGTTTCAGCCAGATTTTAAAGGTGAAGAAAGAGACAGGAAGATGTAATTCCAATCTTCCCTGCCCATGTTAGAGGGCCTCCACAGATGGCTGTCAACTGTGGTCAGTTTTTCCCATCTTTCTCTGCTTTTTTTCCTTCAGGCATTTTATGCTAGAATCTTTCTAAATTAGTTTGGGAGGTTAGTTTGGGATATTTTGTGGTTTTGTTTTGTTTTTTTCTTGATGAAATATCCCATTTTTAGTGTAACTTTGCCTACACTTAAGGCCATCTTTGGGAGAACCAACAGTCAAACAGCACCATCACCAGCCCTAAGACCTCACTGCTGTTTAGATATTACTGTGAATATTGTTGATTATTTACTAAAGTTTCACTGGACATGTTGGGTCACCAGGGATTCCCATTAAGTGGCAGAAAACAGTTTAACAAAATAGAACAGTTAAAGAGTGACTCGACCCTCCAAAGCATTATGCTAAATGAAAGAAGCTAGCCACAAAAGGTCACATACATGGTATGATTCCGTTTACATAAAATATCCAGAACAGATAAATCCATAGAGACATAGGGCTTCCCTGGTGGCTCAGACGGTAAAGAATCTGCCTGCAATGCAGGAGACCGGGGTTTGATCCTTGGGTTGGGCAGATCCCCTGAAGAAGGGAATGGCTACCCGCTCCAGTGTTCTTGCCTGGAGAATTTCATGGATAGAGGAGCCTGGCAGGCTACAGTCCAAGGGGTCGCAAAGAGACATAACCCAGATTGGGGGCTGCCAAGAACTGGAGTCAGAGGGAAATTAGGACAGACAATGTGTTAGGGGCTTTACTTTGAAGTGATGGAAATGTTTTGAAACTAAGTAGAAGGGCTGAAATTTTCAAGCTTCCATTCATGGCTTGGTCTTTCTGGTGATCAGCCCTCATTCAAGAGCCATCCAGGAGCCCACCCGGAGTCCTCTGATTAGAACAAGATATACTCCTATTGCTGTCATCACTCTGGAATTTACTAGGGTTTCAGTTCTATGCCAGGTACCTGGGGCAGAGACCAATATGTATTTTCTATCTGACAATGGATGCATCTCAAAAACAGGACATTATGTTTAAGAAGTCAGATACAAAGGACTACACACCTTATAATTTCATTTATATGAAATTCTAGAAAAGGCAAGACAATAGTGATAAAAAAGCAGATCAGTGATTCTTAGAGGCCAGGAAGTATGTGTGGGGGGATTTGAATACAAAGGGATCCAAGGAAACTTTCTGGTGTGATGGTAATATTCTCTGCATAATGGCTACACACACACACACACACACACACACACATATGTATTGGTAGTTAAAACTCATCAAATTGCATATTTAAAAACTGGTAAGTTTTATTGTATATAAATTATACCTAAATAAATAAAAGAACCCAAAAGAGAGGAAGGAAGGAAGGAACTTGTGCTCAACTGCATTTTTGGACAAGAGTCTTAGTGTTGAATTGCATCAAATGTCTTTTACAATTTCTTTGATGATCATTTAATTTTCTTCTGTGGTCTATCAGTGGGTTAAATTTTTTGTTAACTTTTTAAAAAACTTTTTATTTTATGTTGAAGTATAGACAGTTAACAAATTCGATAGTTTCAGGTGAAGGGTGAAGGGACTCAGCCATATACATGTGCTGTGTGTGCTCTGATCCTTTGGGGCCCCAGGGACTGTAGCCCACCAGGTTCCTCTGTCCATGGGATTCTCCAGGCAAGAATACTGGAGTGGGTTGCCACTTCCTACTCCCGCGGATCTTCCCGACCCAGGGATCGAACCTGAGTCTCTTGTGTTTCCTGCATTGGGAGGCGGGTTCTTTACCACTAGTGCCACGTGGGAAGCCTCAGCCATATATATACACATATTCAATGGGTTAAATTTTAATAATAGTTTTCCTAATATTGAATTGTATTTGTACTCCTTGGATAAACTGCACTTGAATTGCACTGTCATTCTTTTACTATTCTGTTTATTTTTGCTATTAATAATATTTTAATATAAATTTTTGCATTCATACTGATGTGACTGTTTTTTTGTATAGATTCTTGTGGTATTTTTGTTGAGTTTTGGGATTAGTGTTTTTCTGGCTTCACAAACAGAATTTGGAAACTTTCTTTTTTTATGCTCTGGAAAACTTTTAACTGCTAAAAGAATTATTTTTTTCTGTCCAGGTTTTAAAGAATTCACCTGTGAATCTGTTTGGACCTGAAGTGTTTTCTGGTTTTCTTTTTTTGCTAACTCTTTGATAACTTTCCCAATTTTAGGCTTTAAAAATCCTTTTCTGGGGTTAATTTGAACGTTCATGGTCTCCCAGCACAAGTTTTCACATTCATTTGCACAGGGTTCTGAAAATCATCTTTTATGAGACTTGCAGATGTTCAATCCGAGTTTGTGTCACTCTTAGGGTCTCCAGTAGCTGATGCTCACGCACAGCCTGGAAAAGAAATCGATGATTTCAGAGGCAGTCCTTTCCCATGTTGAAATTTCCAAATAGGATAAAGCATTTTGTTGTAATGAGCCAAACTGTATCTTCCAGAAACTCAAATCATATAATTTATCACTGGGAAGGGCATCAAGAAATGATCTGGACTCTGAGAATTCCCTGACAATCCAGTGGTTAGGACTCTGTGCGGCACTGCAGGGGCAGAAGTTCGATCCCCCGTCAGGGACCTAAGATCCCACATGGTGCAAAGCAAGGCCAAAACAATAACAACAAAAACCAGCCCAACTCTCACGCAATCTCACTTCCCCTTCTGTTTTTGAGCAAAGAAACCAACCCATTTCTTTGCTTTTCTTGGCAGCAAAATTCCTCAAAAGGATCGATCATCTATGCTCCCTGTCTATAAGTCCCCTCCTCTTTTTCTCTTTTAAAATCAGATCATGAAGATTTTTTTCTTCCACCATCCCATTGGACCACTCCTGCCAAGGCCACCAATATGTCCACGTGAGAAAAGCCGGGATCAGTCCCCCAGCACCTGCCTCATCAGCAGAATTGTCACAGCCTAGCTTTCCTCCTCGCAGTACCCCCTCTTCTCTTGGCTTCCAGAACCCCACACCCCCCTGGTTGTCTCCCTATCTCACCAGCAAGCAGCTCCTTCTCCATCTCTTTCTCCACACCCCTTCCTCCCCTGACCTATATGCTTTGGTGTAAATGAATATTCTGCAGCTCCTGAGCAGGAGTTGTCCACACTGTTAGCCACTCTTCAGGACAAAGATCATCTTTTGATTAAAAGGTATTGAGAAATTGTCTCATCGGCAAGTGAAAAGAAGAAACAAGAATAGAGGGGAGGGAGGTGGGAGAGGGGTTCAGGATGTGGGGGACACATCTATACCTGTGGCTGATTCATGTTGATATATGGCCAAAACCAACACAACACTGTAATTATCCTCCAATTAAAGTAAATTAATTAAAATAATAATAAATGGTCAAGTGGCAAAAAAATAACAAAAACGATAATATCTAATGTAGCCAGGGTAACTTGGCTTAGATGAAGAACAATTTGCTGGTGGTACTACGTCCTGCCTCAAGAAGTTCCCAATATGTAGCAGGTTTGCGAAACATGGGTTCAAACTCTTAAAAGCAGTCATCCTACTTTGGGAAGACACTCTAAGAAAATAATCCTAAAGGGGAAAATACATATCAGTTGTAGAAGTACAAATACAGGTGCTTCATTTATAATGCAAGATAGAGAAAGAAATGAAAGGGATGGCAGCCAAGGCCCAGCAGGTGGGAGTGGCAGTCAGGGACTAGTTTGCAGAGACCCATCCACAGGTAAATTATAATAGATCTGTATAGTCCTGAAATACTATCTAGAGTAAATCTGTGAAGTCTGTGTTAATACTGGAAATGTTTAAATGAAAAGGATTTTAATTGAGAAAAAAAGTGGGGCACAAAATAGTACTTTTTTTCTTTTTTCTTTTTTTACATAATAGTACTTACATATTGATTGAAGCTGTGTGAAAACAAATCAGGTCATAAATATTCATCTGGGAAAAAAGTTGTCAATGACAGGCTTTAATGAACACGGCAGCATGCTGGGAAGTGACAAGAAAACGGCACAAATATGCAGGAATAGTGTACAATCAGGAAGTCCAAGCTGCGTTCTGGGCTCCCTAAAAGTCTCTTGTAATCTCTGGGTTCGTGGCTGAGGACAAAGACTCTTGAGAGTCCCTTGGACTGCAAGCATATCAAACCAGTCAATCCTAAAGGAAATCAATCCTGAATATTCATTGGAAGGACTGAAGCTGAAGCTCCAATACTTCGGCCGCCGGCTGCGAAGAGCCGACTCATTAGGAAAGACCCTGATGCTGGGAGAGATTGAAGGCAGGAGAAGGGGACGACAAAGGACGAGATGGTTGGATGGCATCACCGACTCGATGGAGACGAGTTTGAGCAAGCTCCGGGAGATGGTGAAGGACAGGGAAGCCTGGCGTGCTGCAGTCCATGGGGTCGCAGAGTCCGACACGACTGAGCGACTCAAAAAGGACAAAGGATGGGGTGGACGATCCCACCGGGACTGTGGCCAATGGACCGCCAGGGGGCGCACCAAGCACGTCTCCACGTCCCCGAGTGCCCCTGGGGCCGCGCGCGCTCCGCAGGACTCCGGGGCCAGACAGCTGCCTCCCGCCGGCCTCCGCCCCGCCCGCCGCCAGGGGGCGCCGCAGGCTGCCCGGCGGCTCCGCTCGCCGTCCCGGAGCGCCAGCGCGGGCGAGCGGCGGAGGCCGGCCAGGCGGCGGCCATGGACCGCTTCGTGTGGACCAGCGGCCTCCTGGAGATCAACGAGACGCTGGTGATCCAGCAGCGGGGGGTGCGCATCTACGACGGCGAGGAGAAGGTAGGGCGGCGGCCGGCCGGGCCTCGCTCCGCGACCTCAGCTCCCCGGCTGGCCTCGCCGATCGGCGCCGCCCCCGCCGTCCACGCCCGCCCGGCGCCGGGCTCCGGCCCGACTCGGGAACGGCTCCCGGGGGGAGCGCGCGGGCGGCGCCCCTCTCCCAGCCCGGGGAGAAACCCCCGCTCCGGGCGGCACGGCGGAAGCGGGCAGGGAACCCCGAGTCCTCGCCCCCGATCGCGGCGGCCAGGCCGGTTCCGCCTTTGTCCCGAGGCCGCCGGGTCCTGCGCTCCCGAACCGGGCGTGGCTTCGGGCGCCGGGACCTGGGGGAGCCCGGGGGACAGGGCGGTCCCGGCCGTAGCGGGAGCGGGGCGAACCGAAAGGATTTCCGAAGAGAAAAGCCCGCCTCTCCTGGGACGCCTCGGCCAGAGGCTCTGTGTGTGTTGATTGCTCGTGGTCCGGGAGAGACGTTGGAAAGGAGGTTTGATTGTTGTGTCGAGTGATGGAACAGGCCGTGCCTGGTAATCCAAGCGTAAACCATAAGAGGTGTGTTTGCAGATGGCAAGGAGAAATATTACCTGTGTTTCACGGACGCGTTAACATTCACTGGAGACTACCGTCATACTACGAACGATCATCCTGTTCTGAATGAAATGTATGAGATGGAATTAAGGGGAAAAAATTTGCTCATCAGCATTTTTAGTTTCCAGAAGTTTTCACCTGCTACCTTCTCTTTCCTTGCAGTTTCCTTAGAGAGAAACTTCCTCTTGTACTTTGGAACTCGTTGCCTGACCCAGAGCTTTTCCGGTCTGTACTTGAGAGTAGCCTGAGGCGTCCTTCCTTCCAGGGCGGGGCTTACACAGCCACCCGAGGCACCGCTGACAGGCCTGGGGACCCCGGCAACCTCCCTCCTGGAGGGCGTTTTTGCATGTTTCCATTATTGGGTCGAGATCTTTTGTTTGTTTGTTTGGACTTAGAAACTGTTTACTGGCTTCCTCCTTGGCTCAGCTGGTTAAGAATCCACCTGCCAATGCAGGAGACACGGGTTCGATCCCTGGGTCAGGAAGATTCCCCTGGAGAAGGGAATGGCAATCCACTCCAGTATTCTTGCCTGGAGGATCCCATGGACAGAGGAGCCTGGCGGGCTACAGTCCCTGGGGTCGCAGAGGCAGACACTGGGTATGGACTAAAACAACAACTCTTTTTACTGCTTCAGTACTTGAATGAACTTGATCTCAAATTGGGTTTGCGTCGTTTGGTTGACATGATTAGCTAAATGTTTTTGTTTTTGTAAACCGAGGTTCCACATTTGGAGCTGTGGTGACTGGAAAGCTTAATCAACCTCTCCTACCTTAGGGGATTGGAACTTCCCCACACAACTGGTCTTCAAACATAGCTCCAAAGTCAACCCCCTGATGGCAGTCTTCCTTTTGCGGATCACCACAATGTTGTTCTACCTATTCCAATATGCAAATTAGAGACATCTTGGCTAACACACAATATAACTATAATATCTTTAAAACAATAAAAAATCAAAACTATTAGTAGTTGAATATGAAAAAAAAAACCATTGCTGAATCAGCAAATTTTAGTTTTTCCTTTATTTATTTATATTTCTGCTTGTTTTCGGGACAAGTAGATATAGGTATCCGAGGATTAAGAAAAAAGTTATGGGAAAAATTTAGTTTAGCCTTTTGATTTAAGTCAGTTCTTTTTTGTTTTTTTTTTAAATAACCTATTCTTGTTACTGAAGTTTAGTTAATTTATAATACTGTGTCAGTTTCAGGTGTGCGGCAAAGTGATTCAATTGTTTTATATATATATTCTTCAGATTCTTTTCCATTACAGGTTATTTGTTGTTCACTTCCTCAGTCATGTCAGATTCTTTGTGACCCCATGGACTGCAGCATTCGAGGCCTCCCTGTCCTTCACCATCTCCCAGAGTTTGCTCAAATTCATA
The DNA here is from genome assembly GCF_910594005.1 of Cervus elaphus. Taxonomy (NCBI): domain Eukaryota; kingdom Metazoa; phylum Chordata; class Mammalia; order Artiodactyla; family Cervidae; genus Cervus; species Cervus elaphus. The sequence goes on from NC_057844.1 coordinate 22,214,836, forward strand.
TCCATTGAGTTGATGATGCCATCCACCCATCTCATCCTCTGTCGCCTCCTTCTCCTCCTGCCCTCAATCTTTCCCAGCATCAGGGTCTTTTCCAATGAGGTTATTATGAGATATATAGTTCTCTGTGCTATATAATAGGTCCTTGTTGTTAGTCAAGAATTCTTGACTGTTCTGCAAGCTGGGGGTGCTGCGGGAGGGGTATACGTGTCTTGGAGTCGAAGCAGAGCTCTAAGGCACTGTGGTCCCCAGGCCAGATCTACTCAGTCGCTTGCTGAGCCTTTTCGAGTATCACCTGAGGCCAGACTGAGTCCCAGGGGCAGTCTTGTGTCCTGGCTTCCTCACTCTGCTGGAAGGTGTCCAGATGGCCTGTGGTCTGAGGATTCCAGGAAGCTGCACATCAGCTTGCATATGGGAGCAGGGGCCCTTTCAGAATCCCTCACTGGGCCCCTGATCTCAGCGCTGCCGTGCAGACCTCCCGGCCTTCTCAGCTTTGCCCTCAACCCATTCCCCCAGCCAGCGGGTGCAGGGCTAAGACCAGTGGATGCTCTCTATTCAACCATGTGTCTCCTGGCTCTTTGTGAGTGTGAAACACATTAAAACAAGCAAACCTTGAATAAACATAGTACCTACTATGTGCCAGAAGCTTTTCATAGTTTAATCCTCTCAATGGGCATATGAGGTGACTATTTTACTGAATGAGAAGAGAACTCTCAGATCCACCGAAGTAGATTACCAGAAGCGTGTGTGCTCAGTTCTGTCCGACTCTTTGGGACCTTATGGACTATAAGCGGCCAGGCTCCTCTGTCCATGGGATTCTCCAGGCAAGAATACTGGAGTGGGTTGCCATTTCCTTCTCCAGGGGATCTTCCCGACCCAGGGATTGAACCTGATTTACCACAGAGCCAGGGGTTAAATCTCTGCTGATCAGATTCCCAGAGCCTGTGCTTTGTTCAGGGTGCTGGAGCGCTTCAAAAACAGCAGTCACCAGTGCCAGCCCCTTTCTGTCACGTAATGTGTATCTTCCACATGCAACATGTTTATGAAATAGCGTATCCTCTGAAAATGAGGACGCCGAGATCCTTAGTGGGTGGTTGAGAAAACTGCAGCCTGTCCAAGGTCACACAGTTGGTAATGGTGGAGCCAGACCATTGCTCTTTCCACTGCCCAGGTGCCTTTTGCTTGTTTACACAGGCACAGTTTTCATGGGCCCCTTATGACCAGATAATGTATTGTTTTCGTAAGCATTGTAGACAGGTCATTTGTTTCAATTCACAGAAGCGTCTGTTAGCCTCAGCTAATTTAAAAAGTAATGTAAGAAGGTTAGTGGTGTGTAACGTGGCAAGTTGCCAGCTTATACTAGAAGATTTAGAAAATGTATTTTCTTAAGCTGGCTATTTCACTTTTTAGGAATTTCAGTTCAGTTCAGTCGCTCAGTTGTGTCCGACTCTTTGCGACCCCATGGACTGCAGCATGCCAGTCTTCTCTGTCCATCACCAACTCCCAAAATTTGCTCAAACTCATGTCCATGGAGTCGGTGATGCCATCCAACCATCTCATCCTCTGTTGTCCCCTTCTCCTCCTGCCTTCAGTCTTTCTCAGCATCAGGGTCTTTTCCAGTGAGTCAGTTCTTCGCATCAGGTGGCCAAAGTATTGGAGTTTCAGCTTCAGCATCAGTCCTTCCAATGAATATTCAGAACTGGTTTCCTGCAGGATTGACTGGTTTGATCTTCCTAAATTTTAGGAATTTACCCTTGGGAAATAGAGATGCATAAAACTATAAAAACTATAATGAATGCACATGTGCATGTCAGCAATATTATATGTATAGATAGATATAGACATATCTCTCTATATAGATAGATATATAGATAGATAGATATAGGCTTCCCAGGTAGCACTAGTGGTTAAGAACCCACCTGCCAATGCAGGAGATATAAGAGAGGAGGGTTTGATCCCTGGGTTGGGAAGTTCCCCTGGAGGAGAGCATGGCAATCCATTCCAATATTCTTGCCTGGAGAATCCCATGGACAGAGGAGCCTGACAAGCTACAGTCCACGGGGTCACAAAGAGTCAGACATGACTAAAGCAACTTACAGAGCACACAGCATATATATATAATTTCTTATTCTGCAGTATAGGGAAAAATTGGAGGCAATCTGCATGTCCACTATGGGGCTTGGTTAATTAAATATGACATGCCCTAACCAGCTTGAGGAATGACTAACAATAGGCTGCTAAGTGAAAAAAGCAAGTTATAAAATTATAAATATCATGGCCTCATTTTAAGTTTATATCCACACATCCTGGCTAGTCTAATTATGAATGATTTCATTTTTGTTTTCAGACTTAAAAAATTTTTTTCAACAGCATATTACTTTTATGACAGAGAAATGTTAAATCAAAACAGTAAGAGCTTATTCAGCAAATGCCCAAGTTATTTTAACTACTAACTTTTAAGTAGTTGAAATTATTCTAGCTCTGAGTGGTAAGCACAAACCAGCCTGAACTTGTCTGTGGGCTTGAGCTCATAATCCCTTGCAATCCCTGAAGCCAACGATTATTACACAATGTCCTCACTAATAGCAGCAACGCTTTACGCATTACGTGTGCACATTGTTCACCCCATAGTAATGAAACGTCCTCTGGCTTCAGCTTTAAACTCACAGCCTTATGCTTGGATTTCAGACAGATAAGGTGCAGTTTCTTAATCAGGACTATTTAGTTATGCTATGTAATGTGGCATCAGGTACTCTCAAGTTGACAAAATACCTGCTTCTGGGAAAGGGTAGTCTTACTCATTGGCAAAAAAGAGATTTTTAAAAATAGCTTGAACTCAATCATTTGGTTTTGTGTATGCCACATTAACCAAAACATTCATAGCCAGACCAAAATAAGTGCCAGGAATGTGTATGTGTTACTTCAGATGTTACTTCTCTGAGGTGCTGAAGTGCTTGGTGGAGTAATCTCTCTCAGAGTGTCTTCAGCCAGGCAGTGCAGCAGGTTTCTTCTCATGCATGCTTGTTAACCATATTATTTAAAATCACTAATGTTAAGATATTAGTAATATAGTCAGTGTAACTCTTAGAAAATCATTACTCTTAAAAACCCCATTACTCTTTAAAATGTGCTTACCATTTACTCTTAAAAACCCCATTTTTTAAAACTCATGTTAAAAAGTATTGGTTGTGTATTAGAAGAAGCCCCTGGTGGCTCAGATGGTCAAGAATCTGCCTGCAATGCAGAAGACCCAGGTTTGATCCTGGGTTGGAAAGATCCCCTGGAGAAGGCAATGGCAACTCACTCCAGTATTCTTGCCTGGAGAATTCCATGTGTTAGAAAAAGACTTCTGGCAAAAAGAGTGTTTCTGCTTATGTTTGATTTAATAAAAAATAACTTATATACATTTCAGAGTTGCATGAAGTCATATATGCCTGTAACAAATTCCTTTGTCTTTTCTTATTAGATGAATAATAAAGTTGTTAAAGATGGGTAAGCTGAAAGAAGTAGCCTGAGATAATCAGTGTTCCTTTACCCATAAACAATTACTTTTGACACATTCTGTCTGTGTGATTGTGCACGTGTGTGGGTAACCATGCTATGTGTGTTGCTTTCTTCTTTATTAATATCAGGAGTATCTTGTAATACATTGTCAAGTGCCTATATAAGTACATTTATGAATATTTTTACTTAAGAATGATATATAATAATGTTCTAATTGGTTATTTACTTGATATACATTTTTAACCACAGTACTTTAAACTCAAAATATTTATTATTTGTAATAATCTGGACCCTTACTAAAATCCTTTCCTTTGAGTTTCTATTTTATAAATAGGATCGAGCTTATATCTTTTGAAATAACTGCTCCTCAAAAGGATATGAGCATGTCCTACCTATGGCCAAGTCTACTCTCTAGCAATTAGAGTGAATAGAAGCTTTCAATGTTTCTCTTGCTTTCAACAGAAATGAAGAGGTTTGGCTTTTCAGTCTTTTTGGGTTCCAACTCCAAAATTTGCTTATTTGTATAATTTACAGTGCATATCAAGAACCCACCCTGTACGTTAGTCACTCAGTCATGTCTGACTTTGCAAAATATTTCCAGTACATAGTAGCAAATTATGAGGATTAAAAGTTTGGTCCTAAAGACCTAGCTGGCTTTTTTGTGATTGTATTATAGTTTTAAAAAAATTTTAACATTTATATTTTGTGTAAATGACACGATCCCATAATAAAAAATAAAAAGTTACAAGTCTGCCTCCCATTCTAGGAGGGAGACTTTGTCCCCCAGTTCCCCTAGAAGTCCCCAGTGCTTCATTCTAGAGTCATGCATATATGTCATACACAGGTGTTTGTGTAAAATACAGTCTTTTCCCTTTTAAAGTATCAACTTATACTATGCATACAAAGTTCTGAAACTTTGCTTTTTTCACTTAATCTATGTAGAGAATTTACCATATTTCGTTAATTCTAAATGTACGTTCCCCTAAACCCCCTTCTCCCCCGCCACACACATTTTAAGAACTCTGGAAGCCAGATGTAGCTTATAATTAATGGCATCTTAGAGTTTATCAAATACAATAAATACATAAAGAGTCTCCTCATTCTTTTTAATGGCAAAATTGTCATTCCTTGTGTGGATGTGCATTTCTCTGTCGATGGACATTTAAATTGTTTCCTATCTTTTGCTTTTAAAGAACAATGAGTAACCTTGTACACATGTGTAAATTCATCGGTGGGATAGATTTCTAGAAGGGTATTGATTGGATCAAAGGATTGGTGTATTTATATTTTTGACAGATGATAATGTACTGCCCACCAGCGATATGTGCAAATGCTTATTTTCCCAGCGTTTCAGCAGCTCACTGTTACCGAACTTTTGAACCTCTGCCAGTCTCATGGGTGGAAAGTGTGTCCATCTCAATTTGCCTTTTTCTTATCATCAGTGAGGTGAACCATCAGTTAATGTGTTTAAGAGTCATTTGTAGTTCCTTTTCTGTGAACTTTCTGTTCATAGTCTTTACCCATTTGTCTTAATGGGTTATAGAATATTTTCTTACTGATTTGTAAGAGTATTTATATATTAAGGAGACATACATGTTTGTCTCTGATGTGAGTTACCACCGTTTCTTCCAGTCTTCCATCTTTGCTCTTGATGATTTTTGCCATAAAGAATTTGTGTGTGTGTGTGTGTGTGTTGTGTGATGTGTTATTAATGTTTTGTGATGATCTTGTTTTTCTAGATAAAATTTGATCCCGGGACCCTCCTTCTTAGTACGCACCGTCTAATTTGGAGAGATCAAAAGAATCATGTAAGTTTGAATTATTTGCATCAGTTCTAGGTTTTAAGTCACTAATTTCTTTTCTTTCATTTTTTCTTTCTGGCCAAACTATAAGTAGATGCGATAAATTTTTGCTTTCAGATGTCAGAAGAGTGTGTCCCATGGTCTCTCTCCATGGGGCGCAGGTAGAGGAGTTAAGGTTTAGCCTCTCATTCAACCCTGAAACAGATGGTAATTACTTTATAGAGAGTCGTGGTGACTCCTGGGTTTTAAGCCCAAATCAGATCCTCCCCCACATTCGAGTGTCAGCAGTCCTTAAAGCAACTCAGTCTCCCTGATTGTTGTTGAGAAACAGGAGGAGGACGCCTGCTGCTAAGTGCATGCTTCCACCTAGATGGTGAGGGGAACTGCCTCTGGGTCCCTCAGCAAGAGGAGAGACCCCCTCCCGCACCGTTTTTGCACCTCTAGGAGGAGAGGACTCAGTTATATGTATAGACCTGACATCTTTATTTCAAAGAGCTTTAACTTGAAAGTGTGTGTGTGTGTGTATCTGTGTGTAAGTTTCTGTCTTGTAAAAGAAGCAACACAACATGGCCCCAACCCCATGAAATTTTAGTTCTACAGGTAAACTGTGTACCGTACTGAGGCTTTTGGGAAGGTCACTAACCACTGCAAATTCTGGCTCTTTTTGCCCTGCAAGAACCAGTTTTTTCCCCCTTGGTGGTGATACTGCCCTTGTTGATAATGCATGCCTCAGATCTGGTAATTTGCCTAATTCTTTTTAAAGAAATAAGCATTTTTTGGAGGGATAGCTGTCCTCAAGCCATGTATTTATAAATTATTCTTAGTATAGTTTTTTTTATTATCATGGAAGGAAGCTAATATGGCTATCATTTAGACCTATTCAATGCCAATTATTCATAAAGAAATGAAAAGTCATTATAGAACTTTATTCCTATTTCTAGTTGATCGTAAGTTTCTCAACCTGCCACACACCCCATAAAGTTATAAAACAAGGATTTCTGAGGAATCTTATGGATCCTGTTTTCTCTTGATTCCCTCCCAGGAATGCTGCATGGCCATTCCTCTTTCCCAAATTGTGTTCATTGAAGAACAGGCAGCTGGAATTGGAAAAAGGTAAGGTCTGTATATGACTGTCTTTATGCACAAAAGCATTTCTCATCAAGCCATCCTCATTAACTTGGTTGTGTCATTGCCCAGTCAGTCATGGCCGTGACAGCCTGTGTGTGAACAAATCTGTTGATTGTGTTTAACTTGAGAAAGTCTTGTCCTGGGGGAATAGAGAAATAGGTGAGGAAGGTTAAGAGGCATAAACTTCCAGTTACAAAATAATTGAGTCATGGGTATGAAAGGGACAGTGTGGGGAATGTAGTAAAAAATTAGGTCATATCTTTGTACGGTGTCATATAATAGGCAGACTCCTGAGTAGCTCAAATGGTAAAGAGTTTGCTTGCAGTGTGGGAGACCTGGGTTTGATCCCTGGATCAGGAAGATCTCTGGAAAAGGGCATGGTAACCACTTCAGTATTCTTGCCTGGAGAATTCCATGGACAGAGCCTGGCGGGCTACAGTCTATGGGTTGGCAAAGAGTTGGATACAACTGAGCAACTTTCACTTTCATATAATAACTAGACTTATCATGGGATGGTTTTGAAATGTATAGAAACATCAAACCTGTCTGTTGTGTAACAGAAAGTAACATAGTCTTGGAGGTCAGTTACACTTCAAAAACAACTAAATTCATGGAAAAAGAGATCAGATTTGTGGTTGCCAGAGGTGGGGCAGGGAGGGAAGGGAAAATTTGATGAAAGTGGTCAAAAACCACAGACTTCCAGTAATAAGATAAATAAGCAATAGGGATGTGATGTACGACATGATAAATGTAATTACCACTGCTGTACACTATATATGAGAGTTGTCGAGAAAGTAAATCCTGAGTTCTCCTCACAAGGGAAAAAAATTCTTTTTTCTATTTCTTTAATTTTGTATTGGATGTTCACTGAATTTACACTGGTAATGGTTTCATGATGTGTGTAAGTCAAATCGTTAATGCTCTACACCTTGAACTTCTAGTGTTGTATGTCAGTTATATCTCAAAACTGGGGGAAAATATCTATGTTTACAAAAAGATGTTATCCTGCTTTAAACTCATTGGTAAATGGAAGTCATTCTTAAAGCATGAATCAAGTACTAAGGTTATTGTGGTATCCTCAGGTCATAATAAATAAGTGTGGGTCCGCTGTCACTGAATATATTTTCATAGACAGTTGGATTTTTTTTTTGTCCTGACACACGGCTTGCAGGATCTTAGTTCCTCGACCAGGGATTGAACCCAGTCCCCTGGCAGTGAAAGTGCAAAGTCCCAACCACTGGACCACCAGGGAACTCCCCGGACATTTGCTTTTAAGCGTCTGTGTATCTCTCATGGTCACCTGATGCGAAGAGCTGACTCCTTGGAAAAGACCCTGGTGCTGCAAAAGGTTGAAGGCAGGAGGAGAAGGGGACGACAGAGGATGAGATGGTAGGATAGCATCACCAACTCAATGGACATGAGTTTGAGCAAACTCTGGGAGATGGTGGAGTACAGAGGAGCCTGACTTGGTGCAGACCAGGGAGGCACAGAGAGTCTCCATGACTTAATGACTGAACAACAATAGCATCTCTCACTCGGTATTTCAGACCAGAAATGACCCATCTGAGAAAAATGCCTGACTGACTCCTAATTCTAGTTGACCGTAAGTTTTTCAGCTTCAACTTTTTCAGGCATCAGTGTTGAATAGAGCGTCACAAGAGTTATTGTCCAAACTGGGAGATTTATTAGAATAATAGGGGACCCTACTTATCATTAAACCAGGCAAGTATAAAAAACAGGACTGTCCCCAGGCAAACCAGGAGATGTAGTCACCCTGGTTTAAAGCCACAGGTTAAAACGTTTCTGTTTATTCAAGTATATAAGACATTTTGGCTTATATATACTTGGGTGCATGCAATTGAGGACCACTTGCAAACAAATATTGCTGGTAAGGAGTTTTTTCCCTACCTGGGCTTATCTTTAGATTTCATGTAGTTAGATCCTTCAGTCAAAGAACCCAGTCCCTCAGCAGTGAGAGCACAGAGTCCTAACCACTGGACTGGCAGGGAATTTCCATGAATCTTTTTATGCTGACTTTGTTTACACTTCATTTTGTATCATCTTTTAGCTTTTCATTGAGTTTCCTTTGAAAAGTCCTGATAGGGCTCCAGGTTTTTTAGTTTTAACGGTTGTATGGTGCGTGTGCTCACTGAACTGATCCTAATTGTCATAGGTTGTTTCCCTGACAGTTCATTTCAAACAGTCTTGGGGTTCTGCTTACACGGTTTTATTTGCTCTCTTCACTTAAAGATGTTCCCCAAGAAGGAACAGTGGAGAGTCCGTCCACGCCTAGCCCCAGTTCACTAACCAAAGCATTTGTGACATCAAGGAGGTCCCACACGTGGTGGTTCAATTTTAGGATGATATTTAGGCAGCTCTATGGGTCTAAACAAAGTAATACTGCGTAATCGGTGTATCCCTTGTGTTGGCCCAAAAGTTTGTTCTGGTTTTTCTAGAAGATGTTATGGGAAAACTTGAACGCACGTTGTGGCCAACCCAATATAATGTGATCACAGAGAAAAAGGTCTAAGCTAGTTATGCAAGATACTTTGAGTTTTTCAGTTTTGCTCATGTTGATAGGAGATTGTTTATTGGGCTGGTTGGGGGGGGGGAAAGACATAGAACTGAACAAATACAGTGGTGTTTTTCATGGCATAGAAGATAGCAGTTGTCATAAAGATCATGGCAGTTTGTGATCCTGGGGCAGCAGCGTTTTGAGAATTGTTTTTGCTGCAGGATATCTCTCTAAATCATGCCATTGATTGAGTGGCATTTTCCAAAAATGACACTGTGGAATGTTAGTTTTGGATGGAGTTTTAATAAAATGTCAGCTGGCCAGTTTTACACAGATAAGTTTTCACATTTTGTTTTCAAATGAATCCGGTCGTATGCCTTGGCAGAGATGATCAGCCCCCTGGTCACCTTTGGTGATGACTCTGTGGGTGGAAAACCTGATTGTCAACCAGTATCATAAACCACCCCACATTCTGCAAGTTTATTTTGAACTTATTTCCTAAAACCATATTTTTATTTAGTCTATAGAGCTGGTAACTTGAATTTTTTAGTGCATGGCATGTATGTTTTAAGTAGAGAGATTTTTAAGAGGTTCATTAATACTGAACTGATATAGGCTTTGAAAAGATTCCTTTCAGGATGTTCTTTGTTTCTACCTGAATTTTTTAAGTGATCTGAAATACGTTAAAAGTTACAAAAATAGAATTAGTGTTTTGTTTCTTTTTTTTGGCTGCACGGGGTCTTCATTGCTGCATGTGGGCTTTCTCTAGCTGGGGTGAGTGGGGGCTTACCACGGTGGCTTCTCTGGTTGCAGAGCACAGGCTGTGGGGCACGTGGGCTTCAGGAGTTTGTGCTTCTGGGCTCCAGGGCACAGGAGCAGTAGTTGTGGTACACAGGCTTAGTTGCTCTGCGGCATGTGGGATCTTCCCGGACCAGGGATCAAACCCGTCTCCCCTTCGTTGCATGGTGGATTCTTAGCCACTGGACCACCAAGGAAGCTGCCAAATTAGTGATTCTTAAAAGGCAATTAAATACATTCCATCTGCTCTTTCTTTAGTGCCAAAATAGTGGTTCATCTTCACCCAGCTGCTTCTAACAAAGAACCTGGCCCGTTCCAGAGCAGTAAGAACTCCTACATCAAGCTCTCCTTCAAGGAACATGGCCAGATTGAGGTAAGTCTCCTTATGAATAAAACTGAACTAGAAAAAGGCATTTGTATGAATTTTGGTTGTTGTTTGTTTGTAGGATGGAAGGCAGTATTGCTCAACCTACCAGTTTTCACCATATCTTTCCAATAAAATTTTTATCATCTCTTAAACCTGATCAGTGAAAAATACGAAGTTTAGGTTCCAGTGGGAACAGGAAGCAGGTGGATGTGGGAACAGGAAAGATCGGAGGCTGGAAATGAGCTAAGTCGTGGCGCTAGGTGACTAGTGAAGTGTTCGGTGCTGTAATTTGTTTGGATGAAGGGACAGAGGATGATGCAGTGAAATGTGTAACTTCCTCTGTGCCTGAAAGTTCACCAGCCTTACACCAGGAAGTCTACCTTTATTAACTCTATACAAATCTAACAGTTGTAAGTTCTTATTCCACGGTATCATGGCTTATATGTTCTGGCTAATAAGTTGATATGTAAATATTCTTTAGACATTGAAAGGCCTGTGTTTATCTCCCCACCAAGATCATAAAGTATTTATATTCTTTTTCTTTATAGCATCTGACCCAGTGCTCTCGATCCACAGGCTCTGAGCAAATTGAGGTGACTAACTCAAGTCATTCTCACTGTAGCTGAAAGATACAGTTTTTTTGTTTTTGTTTTTTTACGAGCATAGGCATGTTTTGGCCCTAATATCTGGCTTCACATTTTAACTAGACAAATTATTCTCTGCTTCCTTCATGGATAATGGTTGTGTATTTTTCTTGGCACTGGGTCAATTTCAGTATGGATCGAAAACAATCCACACATGCAGGATTGTTTAAAGTCAGTCTATTTATTTCATTGTCACTCATCTCTTTGTTGAGAATAGTTCACTTTATGTAGAAGGTCAGTTCCTTCTTTTTTTTTTTTTTCTTTGTGTTTTCTGAAGTCGATCCAAGAAAAGAACTTCCTTTGATTTCCTTTGATGTCTCTGAGAATTCTAGGCTTGTCACAAATGACCGAACAGACCTCTCAACTAAACAAATGCTAAGTAATGATGTGTATGAGGATGCCACAGCCTGCCTGATTCAGTATTGTGTATTAACACATATATATGGAATCTTGGAAGGTGGTACTGATGAACCTATTTGCAGGGCAGTAGTGGAAATGCAGACTTGTGGACCCAGTGGGGGAAGGAGAGGGTGGGACAAATTGAGAGAGTAGCATTGAAACATATGCACTACCAGATGTAAAATTAGATAGGCCATGGAAATTTGCTGTGTGACGCAGGGAGCTGAGCTCGGGGCTCTGTGGCAACCTAGAGGGGTGGGATGGTTGGGAGGTGGGAGGGAGGTTTCAAGAGGGAGGGGACATATGTATACCTGTGGCTGATTCATGTTGATGTATGGCAGAATCCAGCACAGTGTTGTAAGGCAATTGTCCTTCAATTAAAAATAATTAAACAAATTTAAAAAACTAAAATAAAGTGTTTGTATGTGCGTAACAGTTTTACAGGCGTCTATCGGAGGAGATGACACAGCGAAGGTGGGAGAATATGCCCGTTTCCCAGTCGTTACAAACAAATCGAGGACCCCAGGTATTTTCTTAACTGTTTCCTAATCCAGTGTTTTCTTCTCTGTCTTTGCATCTTCATTAAAGGAAAAAGAGTCCTCTGATTGTAGAGCTTGCCAGAAGCAAAATAATGATATTTTAATTAGAACCTTATTTTCACAGAACCTGACTTAGTTCTCTATAGACAGTAGACACTTGGAAATAACACATGATTAACTACTTACCAATGTAATTTCAGGGTGGCAGAAGTTAGATTCCATCTTCCGGCATTCTGTTCTTCATAATTAGTGTGGCATCTGAGAGAACAGACAGTAGTACTACAGGGTGACATTTTCCAGGCCAGTCTCATTAACCACCAACTCTGGACAGACACTCAAATGTGTAAAAGTAGCTTGTATAATAACTATCAAGTACCAGAATTTTAACTCTTTAATTTTTTGCACATTTGAGACCCTATTAAGTATCTGATACATACATGATGACTTGCCAGAGAACAAAAATGAAGAGGAAATTTAATTTATACCTGAAATACAGAGTAAAATATGCCATCCATTGTTACGTTCAGTTTTTATTTATAATGAGTTGAAGGTCATTACGTGTAGCCATAAACCGACAAACGTTTTGAAAGGAAACTGAGTGTAATCGTATGCTGTTTTCCTTTGTGAGTCCTCTCTCGCCACTGAACACTCTATGTGGTGGGGTTACAAAAGCGTGTGTTCTTCCCATGTGGGACGTTTTATTCTCTACTTTTGTTTTTTAGCCAGGAAGAATAAGGGCTGTAGGAATCATAGGTATTGAAAGGAAGCTGGAAGAAAAAAGAAAAGAAACTGACAAAAACATTTCTGAGGTAATTCTTACCCAAGTTCCTGTCAGCTGTCTTGTTCAGCCATCTTGTTTATTCTTTCGGATACAGCTGTGACTGCCTCCATTCTGTGTACTGGAATATAGTTTGCCTGAAGCCACACAGTTTCCATTTAATGGGTCTCCTTCAGGTTGGCATAATTAAGCCCAAATGTGTTTTTAAAACGTTTTCCAGAAAGGAGTGAAAAAGAAATACAGCTTGATTTTGTGATGTTAGAAAACATCATGAATTATTGTGCATATATTTTAAAGTCTAGGTGGAATTGACTGGATGGTACTCCTAATGAATTCAAGGTCCCCTGTATAATTATTTTGAATGTTTGGTTAACTTAGTTCAGGGGCAAATGCTATTTGCAGCCCTTGAGCCTGACTGGACACCACCCGCTTCTGCCCTGAGGACCACTCGGACGAGGCACAGAGGTAGAAAGAGTGGTTCAGACCAGCTTATTACGTCTTCTAGGAGAGCAGCGTGCACTTTAGTGTTTCTGAAACCTCATCATATTTGAGGAAATTCAAGTAAAGGGGAGGAGAAGGGAATGGCAGCCCACTCCAGTACTCTTGCCTGGAAAATCCCATGGATGGAGGAGCCTGGTGGGCTGCAGTCCATGGAGTCGTGAAGAGTCAGACACGACTGAGCAACTTCACTTTCACTTTTCACTTTCACGCATTGAAGAAGGAAATGGCAACCCACTCCAGTGTTCTTGCCTGGAGAATCCCAGGGACGGGAGAGCCTGGTGGGCTGCCGTCTATGGGGTCGCACCGAGTCGGACACGACTGAAGCAACTTAGCAGCAGCAGCAGCAAGTAAACGGGAAGGAACTCTAGTTTAAAAAGTGAGCAGTTGCGTTAGATTTGGACAGTCAGTTAATACATCTAACACAGAGCATCAGTTTTCCCATGTTTATATGAAAATGGTCTTGCATTTTTATGAAATGATTTTATGAAGTAATTTAAAAAATTTTTACAATAGCTTGTAAGTAAAATTCTGTTGATGAGTGCTATTCATAGAATTTCAGAGATTTACCTCAATCAAATAAAGTCTAAACTGCAAATAGTTACCAGATACTTGTATCAGTCAAAGTTTCTTTTAAGGAGAAGTAGTATTTCAAAACCATAATCTGCCTGCTAGAAATTTGCATCTTTATTGAGTTGATCTTTATTTGTAGCCCTTTCCACTGGAAAAAGCTAGGATTTTTTTTAAGTAAAAGTGCCTGAAGAGGTCACACTGATGCTTCTTATTCAAATTCAGGACTACACTAGCGAAGAATTACTAAAACAGTTAAAAAGTATATATATATATACATATATATATATATTTGTATATGTTCTTCCCTTTCTTCCCAAATGATAAACATAGGTGTGCTGTATCTGTTAATACTCTGTCTGTGCATTCAGCCACCATGTACCCTCTTCCATGTCCCCTGTTATTCAGTCTCATTCATGCAAGTAACTGTGTGTGATACCCCCAGTCCCTACGTTCACTTCCCTCTGTTCATTTCTGTTGTCTGACGCTCATCCTCTCATAGATGTTTCAGAAAGTGCTCATGGGAAAAATATTCCCTGAATTCTGGCATCTCTGTGTTCCTTGTCCATGAAGGTCAGTTTTGCTGGATTTACAGTCCTTGGCTCACATTTTCTTTCCTGAGTGCCTTCAATGTGTGACTTTCACTTTTTTGTCTGACATGAAGTGTTGCCGCCAGAATAGTGAAAACCTGATATTCTCCGTTCTTTAAAGTCACTTGCTAATTTTTCTAGATGCTCAACAGATGTCTTTTTTTTTAAAAAAAAAAAATCAAGCTTTTGTCATTTTACTAGAATGTCTAAGTGTTAGTCATTCCGGATTGTCATTCTCAGGGACACAGTATGCTTTCAGTATTTGGTTTCAGACATGTTTTCTTTTCATTTCAGAGAAGTTTTTCTATAATTTTCAATAATTGCTTTGGTATTTTTTCCTTCTGAGACTCCTATTAGCTGTATGTTGCAGCTTTATTGCCAGTCTTCACTCTTTGTGACTTTCTTTCCCACCCTTTCTAGCTTTTTTATTTTAGAAAAATGTCCTCTTTTTCACCTGTTGCTTCTCTTAAGATATTATCTGTTGTGTTTATTCCTCTTGTGTTCATCTAGTAGTATGAACTTTTTTTCTTTAACTTTTCATTTTATTTATTTATTTTTGGCCACATCACATGGCCTGCCAGATGTGGGATCTTAGTTCTCTGACCAGGGATCAAACTTGGTCCCCTTGCATTGGAAGCACAGAGCTTTAACCCCTGGACCAACAGGGAAGTCCCTAGTATAGGCTTTATTTAAAAAATGATTTAAAAAAATTCATTCCTGATTTATGTCGTTCTTTCACAACTTCTATCATTTTCTTAACATCTATCAGCTCGCTTTGAAACCGAAGGTTAATTTTTGATCCGATCCGTGAACGTGTCTTTCTGACTTTCTTTCATTATCTGTAATATTATTCGCTCCTGATTTTCTTTTTTTCTTGTGATGACCTTGTGTGGGATTTGACCTTGATACTTTGCTCTTGCTAATTTTCACGTGAAATTGGTGTCCCTGAATTTTTAGAGGCAGGCCTAGCTCAGGGCGGCCTCTCCTCCTCCACAGAGCTCACCCTTGTGTTCTGTTCATGCAGGGTGCACAAGGGAGGCGCCTTGCCGTCCGTGGTTTCCTGGCCCCGTACCCACCCCTGTTTAGCTGCCTCTTTTCCCCTTCCTCTGTTATCCCTGCCTCACTCAGGTTTTGATTCCTGTCTCAGTAGTTTCTCCCGTGTGGGCTCCTGTCCTGGCCGGGAAGCCTGGGGGTGTGGGGGGTCCCTTTCCAGAGTTTACAGGCTGCTTCAGCCCTGCCCGAGGACCCCTTGCCCCCACCCACTGCCGAATGGGCAGAGCTCTCCCCATTTCAGCCCCTGACCTCAGGTTGCCCGTCCGCTCTCGAGAGATGCCTGCTGGCTGGTTCAGGGTCTCCTCTCCTCAGGTCCGTCAGCTGCTCTGTTGCTTCCCTTTTCTCTCTCTGCCTCACTGTTAAGATCAGGCAGCTCTTGGGGCTCTCGGTGGCTTGTCCCCACTAGCTTGCATCTTGGGGTTCTTGTGGAGATCTCCACTCAGCTTCTTCGCATATGCTGCCAGTGGGTCTTAGAGGTTTTGAGATCTCGTTGTCCCATTTTCATGGTGGGATTTGGAGAGATTCAAAAACGATGCTGCCACAGCCCCCATCTTCCCAGAATCCTCTAGTCCCATAAAATTCCAACATTTTCTCGTGAGAGGGCTTCTTACTGTCCAGAGAGGGAATCATCTCAGGGCTGGTGACGAGACTTGGAACCAGGGTTATGAGAACTCGGGTTTCCTGACTTGCAGACAAGTGTGGTCTGCTACGTCATGAGCACTCTCTACCACCCGGAAGGTGCTATCATTGTCCTCTTGTGGTGGCTTTTGTAGTCATCCTTCTGTGTGACACTTGGAGGTGGCATGGAGCAATGAACCAATTCTGCATTATCAATATTCCTGATACTATAGCTGCCATACTAACTTGGTGTTCAGAATAGCGTCTTTCTTAACTTACAAACTATTATTCCACTTCAGTGTGGTTTTCATGGAGTTGCATAGTCAGAGGAGTCTACACAAGCATTGGGCTCTTGTGCAGGTTACTGATTTCTTCCCCAGATGGTCCTTGCTCTGCTTCCCAGGTGGCGAAGTGGTAAAGAACCCGCCTGCCAACGCAGGAGACACAAGGGGATGTGGGTTTGATCCCTGAATTGGGAAGATCCCCTGGAGTAGGAAGTGGCAAACCACTCTAGTATTCTTGCCTGGAAAATTCCATGGACAAAGGAGCTGGTGGGCTACAGTCCATGGGGTCACAAAAAGTCAGACACGACTGAGCGAATAACATGTTCAACGCTAATACCCAATTTTAGAATAATAATAGAAATAGAAGTGAGGACGCTTTTAATTATGCTTTTTAATTACCTAGAATTTTTTATAGGTACTTCTTCCAAAGTACTAAAATATTTGTATTTATTTTTTATGGACACATTAAGGGTTAATTTGTGTATTCTATGTAGAATTACCATTATTTTCAGCAGACTTTTTCTATGAAAATATAATACAGTAAATAAGATGACTTACCATATAAAAATTTAGAAATGTTGTCTTTTCACTTAGGTGAAAGAAATCTAGTAACTGTATATGCAAAGTAAAAGTCTAAGTGTGTAAAGTGTCTGCATTTTAATTTTATTTGAAAATGAGGTTGGTATGTGATTTGCCCTCCATTTAAACATTCGAATAGCCTTAGTTTCAGGGCCGTTGCCCAAAGTTTCCCACAAAAGGTTTCCTGCATCTGCTGGCCGCTGCTGATAAGAATCCAGTGTTTAAGCCTTTTGTTTATCTGAGGAAATTCCTGTTAGGTGTGTGCACATTCGTTCCCCTTTGTTTTCGGTAGCAGCCCAGTGAGTTGACCATAAGAATTGTACACAGCACTCTATTCTTTTAGCAAAATCTTTCTGCAGATGGGGAATATGTTCCGTCTTGTCATTAAAATGGGCACCAGCCAGGCTGAACCCGTGGACCACTGTTCAGTGGATTGAAAGAGCTTTCAATTAATGATAAGCTGCTTAATTGGTTTTAAAAAGTAACATCTGTGCACATCAGTTAGATGCTATTCTGCACTGGAAGTATGTGAGTGTGTGCTCAGTCATGTCCAACTCTTTTGTGACCTCATGGACTGTAGCCCGCCAGACTCCTCTGTCCATGGGATTCTCCAGGCAAGAATACTGGAGTGGGTTGCCCTGCCTTCCTCCAGGGGATCTTCCTGACCCAGGGATCGAACCTGCATCTCCTGCATTGGCAGGCAAATTCTTTATCACTGAGCCACAAATACTTGAATTATAAATATATCTGATTAAGTTCGAACATCCCCCCTTCAAAGGGGATGTTCATTGTAGTAAATCAAACAGGTGACGGGGTTTATTTATATATGTTTTGGTGGTATTTAAATGTTCTTTTGTGATATCCAGTTTAGCCAAGGTTACAAGTATAATCTGTGTAATATTCAAGGCTGAGGTTTATGGTTTTGGTTAATCACACCTGCTATTAAGGCCCGAATTGTTGGATCCAGAGAAGTATTCCTGCAGCTGCATGTTGCCATTTTTGGCCAGGAAAACTGTACAACACCTGTGATTCTTGACCTCTTATCTGGGAAAAACTGTGACAAATTTTCTTACTTGTGTCAAAGAAATAATATTTTCTAAACTATTATGTCACCTTTTGCTTGTTTAACCAGTGACTGTTTTCTTTCTGAAAAGTTGTTTTCTGCAGTTGGTTTTGGAAATTTGACAGCTTCTAAGCTAAACTGAATTCTTTAGGATAAGGTAGATTTATGACTATATAACTATTCATGTAAATAAATTGATATTTGTCAGAAAATTTCATAAATTTCTATCATAGGGAAGAAAATAGAGTGCTTCATTGCTTTAAAACATCTCAGTTCTTTAGACAGATTCCAACAAAATCTCATTTCTCATTTCAGGCCTTCGAAGACCTCAGCAAGCTAATGGTCAAGGTATATGTCATTTACATCTATTAAATTCATACCAATTATAAAACACTTTTGAAAATATATTTTGTTAGCAGACATTTAGGGACATTATTTCTTTTTGCTCTTTTTCTGTTCTCTTGACAGGCTAAGGAAATGGTGGAATTATCGAAGTCCATTGCTAATAAGATCAAAGACAAGCAAGGTGACATCACAGAAGATGAGGTGAACAGGTTGCTTCTTTAAGGCATTGGAAACTAGATTACAGAGATAACACAAGGACATTTTGGTGGTTTACCAGCATGCTGTTTCTTAAAGTATTCGATTTCTTTTAGGACTTGAGGATATATGACAATGTGGAAGAAAAAGTCAGCCATAAAAACTTTGTTAGCTCTAGCAGAATTAAAGGATATTTCAGTACTTTTCCTGGAGTGTAGAAAATAAGAGATATTGAAATGTGGAAGAAGTGGTTGTTCTTGACATACCCTTAAGTTTGATATGTTTCATTAAATTTGTCTACAATCTAGTCACAGCTGTTTCCTAGGTTTTTGGTTTTATCACTTGGTTGACATTAAACAGAGGATGGTTGTTATCTTAGTCTCATCTGCCACCAAGCCTGTGGGGTAAATACAGCCTGAGATACTAAGGCAGGAGAAGAGTAATAATCCGATTTATGCCAGGAAATACTAGGAATCCACTCATATATTTCACAGCATAGAAACACAGCAGAAGAGATGGGTAGATATAGAAATAATCGAGTGGAACTGAATGTCTGATGGATTTCAGATGCTGGCTAGAGAGACTAAATCTGCATAGTCTTTGTGTGTATCTTTTCCTCTCATTATAGACCATCAGGTTTAAGTCCTATCTGCTGAGCATGGGGATAGCTAACCCGGTTACCAGGGAAACCTACGGCTCCGGCACACAGTACCACATGCAGCTGGCCAGACAGCTGGCTGGAATACTGCAGGCACCTTTGGAGGTAAAAACAAAATCTTAATGGTCTCTTTAAATTGTGTTAAATTATTTTTGTGTCATCAGAGGTCTTAAGAGCTTAACTCCTTTCATGATGTGGCTACTATTCAACCAACATGTTTTTCCTTGCGGTAATAAATTAAACTAGTTCAGTGATTCTTTGTCAATAACTTTCTAAATTGTTTTTAATTTCCATTTCAGATATCTAAATCTGTTTGATACAAAAAGTCTTATCTCTTATTTTCAAAAGGAAATATATAATCTGTATATATTTTGGACACATTTTTTTCATATACTGTGTACTATTAATAACTTCATAATAAAGTTTCATATTCTAGTTTAACATTATTCAGGGAATCAAAACTTTATTAAAGCACCTATATTAAGAAATATTTCAAACATATGACAAAGTAGGATAGCATAATGAATCCCTATGTCCCCATCATCCAGCTCCACTCAAAATTATTTTAAAGTGAATCCCAGACATCATATCCCGTTACCTGTAAACATTTAACTATGTAATTATAGTGATAAAGATGCCTTTAAATGTGATTATAATCCCATTTCACACCTAAAAATTTAAAAATAATTTTTTAGCATTATCAGATACCTAGTTAGTATTCACATTTTCTGTTGCAGTTGATTTGTTCAAGCCAAGATACATTACAAATGTTTGATTTCTCTCAAGGTTTTTTTTTTTTTAATTCTATGGGTTTTTCCTTCCCCTATCTCTTTTTTCCCATCATACAATTTATTTACTGAAGAAGCTAGTAGTTTATCTTATAGAGTGTTTCAGAGTTGGATTTTGCTAACTGTAAGTTACCATGCTTCACTGTCTTATGTGTTCCCTGTAAATTGGTAGTTATATCTAGAAGTTCTTTTTTTTTTGTCCTAGTAAGAATATTTTATAGAGGGTTTTGTGCATTTCTATCAGGAGGTATGTTATATCTGATTATCTTTTTTGTGTGATATTAACAGCTACTGAAAGTCATTATCTGTACCTATTACTTCATTAGGAGTTGCAAAATGGTGATATTCTTATTTAATTCCATCATTTATTTAGTTATTAGCTGGAATAACTTAAAACATTTAAATACACTTTTTGAAACATAGTGTCCAACCCCTCTTTTTATTTAAGTAATGTTAAAACAGTAATTATGGCATTAAAGTCCAAATAGGGAACTTAAAGTGCCTCCTGGTATCTGAACAGGTTCCTGGTGTGTAAATATAGTTTTAAAAAGCTTCTTAAGAAATTTTATAATTTCTGATTTCGCTCTGATTATGATTTCTATTAGGAAGTGCAAACTAGTGCTGATTATATATAATGTTTCTTTTTATTTCATATTTTAACAGGAACGAGGAGGAATAATGTCACTTACAGAGGTGTACTGTTTAGTAAACCGAGCTCGAGGAATGGAAGTAAGAATATTTAGATATGCTTTTAGCTAAATATAGACTTTCTTGATAGAATACAAATTCTCCTACAATGAATACAATCTGAGGAAGGGCTGTGAATATCAAAAGTATTGACATTTTGAGAAGCAGTGTGGTGCAGTGAAAAGAACACTGCCCTGGGATCTAGAGGGTAGATTCTGTTCCTGGTTTTGCTCAGTGACTTTGAGTAGCTTCCTTAACCTCTCTGGAACTCAGGTTTTTTACCTTTAAGATAGGGTTTAGGTTGAGTGACACCTTAAAGTTCTAATAGCCTGTGTTTGTATGATGATGAACAAGACTATGCCTGGTGCCCTTATTCTGTGATTGTTAACTGTTTTGAATGAACCTGGCTGGACTCAGATTGCCTGGAGATAACACAGTGGGAAAGCTGCCCTGTTCCTTTGGCTTAGAATCAGCCCCAGCTACAGCTCAGCTCTCGCTGTCCTTTCCACCCACATGTCCGTAGCCCCCAAGGGCCTGTCTGTGCACTCTCTCTGCCCTCCACGCAGAGAGCTCACACATGTGTCTCCGGTGCTCACCCAGGTTCCCCAAGTCCACGCTCTGCTCTGTGTTTTTTTTTTTTTTTTTTAATTTTTTTGACTGTGCCACACAGCGCGGGATCTTACTCCCCAACCAGGAATTGAACCCACACCCCCCTGCATTGGAAGTGTGGAGTCTTAACCACTGGACCACCAGGGAAGTCTCTCTGCTCTATGTTTTTATTTGAGCAGTCATTGTAATCATCCCCAGTGGGTACTTGCTATCCACCGGGCGCTCTGCACGTGTTACCTGTTTATCCACCCCATCACCCGGTGTGGTAGCTACTTTTACTCTCCCCATTTGGGGGACAAGTAGGGGATGAGGACACTGAGGCTCAGAAAGATTCAGTAGCTTGACCACGGCTCTACCTGGAGACAGTGTTTTGACAGAGATTGGGACCCAGGCTGGACTGGCTCCGGAGCTATTCTGTGTGACTCACAGCTGCTGGTCATCACTGTACTGAGCTGATTCTTCAAGGCCACGTGATCCAGAAGGGTAGCCACTAGGTAGCTATAGGTGACAATCATGAACTTGAAATGCAGGTAGTCCAAATTGAAGTGTGCTGTAAGTGTAAATTACACCCTGGATTTAGAAGACTTTGTATAGAATAAAGAAGTGTTAACTATCTCATTAATGATATCTATATCAATTACATGGCGAATTTTTGGCTCTATTGGGTTGAATAAAATATATGCATTAAAATTAATTTCAAAAATAAAAAAATAAATAAAATTAATTTCACCTGTATATTTTTTAATGTGGCTACTAGAAGGTTTTAAGCTACATATATGATTTGTATTATATTTCTTTGGATACCACTGCTCTAATGAATAGAAGTCTTTGCTTCTTTGTTAATCCTTTTTGCCTAGTAAGTAAATAAGCCACCTAAAATCCTTGATGCATGATCATTTTACATTTATCTCTTCTGTTTGAGTGGTCATCATAATTACATAGCATCACTCTATTAAATTTGCAGTGTAAATGGTAAACTTGGATTTTCTTCCCCCTCTCTAGTTGCTTTCACCAGAAGATTTAGTGAATGCGTGCAAGATGTTGGAAGCGCTGAAGTTACCTCTCAGGTAAAAGAACCTTGCGGGAAGTTTGCCATCTGTTGTCACAATTCCACCCTGAGTAGACAGAACAGCCCTTTGGGTGTTCTGTCTACTTAGGCTCACCTGCGTGGTGAGCCAGCATATGCATCACCCTTCTGGAAGTTTCTCTCACATGTGGGCAGGAATCATCTGGCACCGTGGGCAGCTGACATCCCAGCTTCCATCCTTCTCAGGGCTGTGCAGGGCCTCAGGGGCAGGTGGTCAGACCCTTGCCAATGTGGGCCCCTCCCATGAGGTCACAGTGACCAGTCTTTCCATCCTTACACATTTTTTTTTGTCTTAGTTTCTGGAGACCTGGAGGTACAAACATTCAGCTGTGAATTGTATTTTCCTTATCCTCAGGTTTTAAAAAAAGTAGCCAGGTGTATTTTACTTAGCATGTGGATTACAGTTCAGAATTTCATTAACTGTTTATTCATGAGCTTTTTTGGTTATACCTTAGTTACCCATGGTCGTTATATTTGAAATGTTGTTTTGTGTTAATATTGCCCTCAGACCTGGGCATAAATGAAAGTAAAAAAATATTTTCGCCTCCCCGAGGGTCGAAGATCCCAGATGTTCAAGGCTTTGTTCTCCCTTCTGCGACTTTTAGACTCCGCGTGTTTGACAGCGGCGTCATGGTCATTGAACTTCAGTCCCACAAGGAGGAGGAAATGGTGGCCTCAGCCTTGGAGACGGTACGGGGACCTGGTTTCCTCCCTCCCCCCATTAGCGCTTGCCCCCCGAAGACCCCAGTGCTTAGCAACTTGAGAAACAGGATTTCCTTTTGAATTTAACTTTGCTAAAAAGTAATGTTCACAGACCCAATTGAAAACGGTTGATTATTAACAATGAGTGACTATTCATCACATTTATACTTTGAAAGCTCTTTGAAACTTGCCAACACTCATAACATCTTGTAAGTAAGGGGAGCTAGAATGAGGGAGGTGCTTACTCCCTTTCTGTTTGAAACTCAGCCTTGAGGGTAAGTTTTTAACTTTGTCAGAGTGTTACCCATGATTGAACTTTTTCTTTTAATCATACCCTAGTAAGCTGCACTGTAAACATTGCAAATTGTTTTGTAAAATAATTGCTTCAAAAAATACGGAAAGCAAATGTAGTTTAGGTGGATTTTGCTGGCCAAACTGATTATCTGTTAGAACCTTGAAATATTACTGCCTCTGAGTTTCTGTGGTGAGCCTGTATAATTAGAATAATTCACATTTATTATACCTCTTATTTTAAACTTGATGAACTTTTCAAGGCTATACATATTCCAATCACATTACTTAAAACCAATCCTATGTGTAAGGGTCCTTCACTGGAGCATGTACTATGGACTCAGAATTTGTTGTATGTTCCTTTTCAGACTATGAAGTACATTGCCTTTATTGGGCTTCCCAGGTGGCACAAGTGGTAAAGAACCATCCTGCCAATGCAGGATACTTAAGAGATGCGAGCTCAATCCCTGGGTTGGGAAGATCCCCTGGAGGAGGGCATGGCAACCCACTCCAGCATCCTTGCCTGGAAAACTCCATGGACAGAGGAGCCTGTCGGGCTACAGTCCATGGGGTCACAGAGTTGGACACCACTTAAGTGACTTCGCACACACACACACATTGCCTTATTACACAATGTTTTAGTCTACAGTGTTTGTTTTGGGTCCTTCCACTTTTGTAGACTTAAGCTTTAGTGAAGATTTAGTTTTAGAGTGATTTTAGTAGAAAATTCAGTCATTATTTCCTGAGTATATTTGTAGATATTCTCCTCAGGTTAGTACCGAGATGGCCTAAATGATCACATCTTTTTTCCTGCTCTGCGTTTCTGTTAGGTCTCAGAGAAGGGATCGTTAACATCAGAAGAGTTTGCTAAGCTCGTGGGAATGTCTGTCCTCCTGGCTAAAGAGAGGTAAGTGAGGTCTCTGCTGCTCACTTAGAGCTATCATTTGTGTTTCTGAATGGATGGATGGATGATGGTGGTCTTTTTCCCCCTGACTCCTAGGTTGCTTCTTGCCGAGAAGATGGGCCATCTTTGCCGAGATGATTCAGTGGAAGGCTTGCGGTTTTACCCAAATTTATTTATGACACAGAGCTAAGAGTTCTGTATCTGAAATAACTTGTTATCCATATACTTGCATCATGGAGAGGTTGAATGCCATTGAGCTAAGGGTAAACCCTGATAAACAGAATTTACTGGAACTTTGCAGTATCATACAAGACCCTTTTGATTTCTCCCTAAATATTATGATCCAGGAAGTTTCTCTAGGATACATATAGGAAAATACAGAAAGCTGAATGCCAATATGAATTCAAAATCATGCTACTGTTGTATAGAAACCCTCAGTGTTTAACTGGAAATTTGATGGATTTTAACTCGATCTTCAAATTTGACCATTTTTTAAAGAAAAGAATTTAGTTCATAGGGGAAGAAAGAGAAGTTGCATGTTTGGACAGGTTAGATCATTATTTTGGTGTGACTGAAATTTGCTGAATTGTTGTAAAAGAAGTTTTTCTTTGCATTTAGTGTGCACTTTGGGGGGTTTTCATGAAGAAGTTTAGACCTACAGTGTAGTTTAAGAACCTGACAACATCCAACTGCAGGATGTCACGTGAGGCTCTTCCTAAGGGCTTTTTAGAAGCAGCCATAGGCATGTCTTCAGCAGACCAAATAAAGCAGCTTAAAAAAAGAGAGAATTTTGCTTGACTTCCATATATATAATCTGACTAGTTTCTTTTTTTTTTTTAAGTGATGATTTCATGGCTGGCATTTAAAGAATGCAACTATGTCATTCTGTTTTAAAAACTGCTGTGGATTTTGCTAGTGAATTAAAGAGCTGTATGGACATGCCCAGAGATACGGTTACAAATTTGGGAAGTAGACGATTCAGGATTTCCCTCAGATTGTTGTGTGGGTGGAGGGGCCTGGAAGAACCTTTAACTAGCTTTACATGAACCTTGGTGCTCTTTTACCTCAAAGCCAAGGATGGACAAATAGAAAGTGGAAATGTTAATATGTCTCCTTTTCCTTCCCTTAAGGAGTTTCACTGCTGAACTTTTAAAAACTCTATCCTCCTCTAGCAATATTTTTTTCCTTTACACCACACATTATAAGTTGTGTGGAGAAACTCTCTCACTAGAAAGTATTACTGAGATGACGAAAACGGGCTAATACTGAGTCCAGATCGCTTGAGTTTTCTAGTGGACCGCCTGACTTCATTACTGCAACACGGCGTATGGTCCGTTGGCATTACCTCAAACTCAGGGACCCCACAGGGAGAGAAGGAGAGCCCCTTTCAAGGCTGAGTTGGCAGTGGAAGGTCACTGATGGGTTTTGGCCAGGCCTCTAAAAGGGGTGGTATCTGTTCTGAGAGAACCTTTGAGAGCAGGAGGCGGGAATGCTCAGGCTGAGACTCTGGGCTCCGTGAGACATCCTTACTAAGAAGTGGAGGACCCTGCCAGGCTGCTGCAGATGCCCTGTGGGCAAGGTCCGGGGACCCTCAGCTGCAGACCCAGGGCAACCCTCCATGTGCAGCCAGAGTCGATCCCCGACCCCCGCCTGATCCCTGTTGCTGCTTCACATCCTCCAGTGTCACGGGAACGTCGTGGCTGAGGCATCCTGTCTTAGTTCCAAACCCTGTCGCTGATTCCACGTGGTGATGACACGCCCCTTAACATCCCCTCTCGTTTGTTTGGGGGGAAATTCAGTGTCTGGCTGCCCAAGTCTTTGGAGCCATTATGTATGGTTGTTTACATGTCACTCCTGTCTGGGAAGCACTCTGTCTCTCTCTCACACACACATACACACACACACTCATTTCACTCCATATCGCATCTGGCCAAGGTTTTTAAAAATTACACAGATAAATAATCTGTTTCACGAGTTGGAATGAGTTGCAACTAAGATTGTTAGAGCTACTGGGTCTTCTAGCTCTAATGGTGTCGATTCATTACAGCAGACTCCCATGAGTCAGCATATTTATTTATACTACACATTAACAAAAATGGAGCAGTCTGAATTATATAAAGTGAACTAAAGTGACATGAATCTAGTTTTGCAAATGTCACATTAATTTAAAAACAGGTATGATTGATTTTATTGTTTTAAAGTGGGCATTCTTCACTGTTTCCAGACCTCTATATGTATATTTTTTGTTCTTTTTGTTTTGTTTTTGCTAAATAAGGTGTCATTTTCGTTCCTTTGTTGGTAGAGGTTATGTTTAAATACAACCAGTCAGGCCCTAAGTGCAAAAAAGTTCTGTCTTCTTGGTGCTTATCACTGTTATATTATTATTTTTGCTTTCTAACTTTGCTCTTTGGAGCACAAATCTGTAGCTTTATGATAATGGAATATTTCTAGTCACATACTGTCCAATTTTTTACATTGTACAAGTGAAGAATGTTTTCAGGGTTAAATGATTGGTATTAATGTATATAGAGTAAAATTATTGCAAAATTTAAAAATGATTTTTCTTAACTTGGTGTTCTTTTTAAATACTCTTTGAAAAATGTATGAAAATGATAAAGGTTTAGTCAGAGTAAGCCAGTATGTTAAGATTTTTTCTTTTAGATTTTATAATCGAGTTGATTATAAATATTTTTGACCTCAAGGTCTTACTATTTTAGTTGTCTTAAAAAAAAATGGGAAATGACTCATGAACTGTTCTTTTTTATTTTTTTAAATTCTTGATGTGAATTCCACTGTTGATTGACCATGTGTATTTATGTGAAGGTACTATCTCTTGTTCCCTGTTACCAGACTAAGCCAACCAGACATGGATTTATCATGTCATTATTCTCATGCTCAGATACTTAGAATGGTTCTTCCTTGCCCAACAACCTCCAAGTTTCCATCTGATACAGTAGAGTCACAACTTTTAAGATGGGTAGGTTTTAAGGACTGTGCTTAAGGATGGAATCAAGCATGCTCAAAATGATCCGTGAAAATCTCTGAAATTGCCAATAAAGTTCTCTATATAATCTTACAAGTAGACTGGCTGTAAAGTGATACATGGCTATGAATATTTTATGACTATAGCAAGTAAAATATATAATAAAAGACTACACATCAACAGTAGACTTTTGTAGTACCAATAATTAAAGTACTTAAATGTGTCTTTTTCCCCCCCTTTTTTTTCTCTATGCTGATAGGTATGGTTGAATTTATGTAAATGTATTGTGGATCCTACTCCTTATGATAGATCTTAAGTGTCAGCTCCACGGGGGCAGAGATTTTTATCTGCTTTGTTCATGGATGTGCCCTCAGAGCCTAGAGTGAGGCCTGGCATACAGTAAGCATCCAATAAAATGACTACCAAATGAGTGACCTCCAATATGTGTGCTTGTTAATAAAGGAGCTTCACTTCACCCTACTTTCATCTCTCATTGAATTCAATAAAAAGAAACATTTTTGAATACCTGTTGACTTTGTGTGAGGAACTGGGCCACTGGGGGATACAGAAGTGAATAAGATGCAGCCCCTGCTTTTAAGAGAGTGACCTCACTGGGAAATAGACATGTGAGCAGCCTTAACCGAAGATAAGAATGAAGTCTGTGCCAGGGCAGGGGCATGGGTGCCATGCTTGGAGGATAGAGGAGGGAGGCTTCTGTTCTGATGGAGGACGGTCTGAGAAGGTCTGGTGGGAGAGGAGGAGCTGATCCACTAGGCTGAAGAGAAACAAGAGATGGTCTGGGGAAGGCATTGGGTCAGGGAACAAGAGGAGGTCTGGCCCTTCCTCTTCCTGGGCCACACTGTCCTTGTTCAGACGTCCCTTTGTTATTTCCTCCCATTCACCCTATAATCAAAACCATACTTTGCTCGTTCCCACCTGCTCTAGAAAAATCTGTTTCCAGGACACAACTCTACTATTCCGAAACCCAGTTAACCATATATTGGGTTGGTCAAAAAGTTCATTTGGGTTTTTCCATAAGCTCTTATGAACTTTTTGGCCAACCCAACATTACTGTCTTTTATCTTGTTCTCTGTTATCTCGATGCCGTAAGAAAACAGAGAAATTAGATTTCTTTAAGTTATAAGGAATATCACATAACACCTCTTTGGAATTCCCAGTGACCTACATCAGTGATTGTACATGGTAGATTCCTAGTTAAGTATTCACTCACAAAAGCTGAGTGGCTTTTGAATGATAGTGTGTCTTGAGTTGAGTCTGAAACCTTAGTCTGTGTCCTTTACCCTCTTTCCAAGAGGCTTCTTATCCACACTTGTCCGGGCTCGGTCTGTCCGAGATACGCTGGTTTATTCAAATTCCATGACATGGGCCAGTTCCATGATGTGGGAAGCATTCCAGAAAAGTTAGATTAGCACACACGCAAGGTCTTATTTTCACAATGTGACAATTGGGTCAATCATTTTCTTTCTTGTGCTCTAATAATCACGAGTCAGTTAAAGCTTGTCTCTCAGAGTGTTATCTAGGGGGAAAAAAATCTCCCTATTTATATAAAGGGTGTTATTGAGATAGTGAACACATTTTACACAATTTGCAAAAGATTCCTTGACCAGTCACTTATTCAAGATATCTTTGTCAGCCAGCTTGTTTTAGTTTAATACAGCTAAGACCATACCATGGTTCTTTTGAAAGCTTTTTTCCTTTAAATTTCTGGTGCCTTCTTTTTAGAAAGGATTAAACTGTCTTAACTGTCTAGAAAACAGTTTGGCAAGAATTCAAATTAAAGCAAAAATGACCAAACATCTCAATAATGCTCTTATTTAAGAATTGACCAAGCACATTGATCCCAGGCCCTTGCACTTCGATTGAGGCAGAGTGGGTTTCTAGGAAGAGTGTGTCTGAGAGATCAACAGTGAGCAAGTTGCTTTCCATACATTTCACTCAATCAGCACAAAACTTCAGTATAACTATATTAGATGTCTTTTACAGTGGAGGAAAGGAGGTGTTAAGTATTTGCCCAAGGTTATGGAGGCAAGGCTGGACTTTATTTCTGCTGCATCTAACTCCCACTCTTAAAATGAGCTCTTGCTTTCAAAACCAAAAATGGCAGGGCTTGTGGCGTGTATTTAAAAGGAGTTCTCACTTGGTTGATGAATAGATAGATGTTGGACTAGATAATTCTGACTGTGAAATTGGATGGTGACCTTTGCCAACTAAAAATTGTCACTTGCCACCTGCCTCTGCAAGGATTTGGTCACCTGTCCCTGCAATCACTGACCCTAACACACCCTTGAAAGGAGTTTAGGGTGGAGATCAGGAATGACACTGTGCCCTGGAAGGCTACCCTGGTATGCAGCGGTAAAGAATCAGCTTTGCCAATGCAGGAAGCTAGATGCAGGAGATGGGGGTTTGATCCCTTGGTGGGGAAGATCCCCTGGAGGAGGGCATGGCAACCAACTCCAGTATTCTGGCCTGGAGAATCCCATGGACACAGGAGCCTGATGGGCTACAGTCCATGGGGTCACAAACTGTCAGACACAACTGAGCATGCACGCACG
The DNA here is from genome assembly GCF_910594005.1 of Cervus elaphus. Lineage (NCBI taxonomy): Eukaryota > Metazoa > Chordata > Mammalia > Artiodactyla > Cervidae > Cervus > Cervus elaphus. Next base: position 22,244,384 of record NC_057844.1, read on the forward strand.
CATGTGCGTTGGGAAACAATGGCAGAACAGGCCTTCAGATAGGTATTTTTCGGAAGATTTTATGAGCTCAGTTTCTTGCCTCTTATATCTAGAATAGCACTAAAATTATTAACAGAGACTTCTGTGCCTGGTGACTAGCACAAACCAGGTATGTATACAGACCTCTCACCCTACCTCTTCGGAGCATTTCCTCAGAGCTATCTGAGAGGTGAATCCTGGGCTTTAGTCCTCATTTTGCTCCAAATAAAAACAACTCACAACTCTCACATTGCATATTTTTTTCATTCCACACATTAAAGCCTTTTTTGAATCTTTGGCTGAACTGAATCAGTACAATGCTTTGCAAATTTGGTAACTCTGATAACCTCTGATAGCTCTGACAACCGAATAATTGGGCTACCTTTTAAAAGGTTAAGTATAGATTCAAGGACCTGCAAATGGTACATTTCTGAGTTAAAAATAGAGATAAAATTTACAAACAGTGAAATGCACGGATCTTAAATTGAATGTTTTGACAAATGCAGTGAATCCGTATAATTCACACCTCAACCAACAGAATGTATCTATCCCCACTCCGCACACGCCCCCCCACCTCCCCCGCCAAAGATTCCTGGACCCTCGTTCAAATCACCTGCTCCCCAGGGACCACCAAATCTGGGCTCCGATTTCCGTTACCACACATTGGTATGCTAATGATAAACTGTCTTGCACTTTACACCCTATTCAAAAACAAGCCTGACTGTTAAGGTGGAACTCTATCCTCTCCTATTGTTTTAAAAAACACAACTTGAACACTTCCGGATTCGAGTTTTTAAAACGTTATTTTTAATGTAAATAACCACTTCTAGCTCCGGAGAAAAACGTAGAGGCACCTTCGTGAGCTCTTCTCTTTTGAAGCTCTTCCTTGACGTCTGGGAAACCAAGCTTACAGCCAACTTCAATGACTGCCTCGTGGTCCCCCAGAAGATAATGACAAGTGGGCGGAGGAGGGGGGCGGGGGAGAAGAGACTGGATCGCAAATGCCCGGAGACAAGGCGGCTCGCCCTCAAACCCGGCTCCGGGGCGCGAGGTGGGGGTCCGCGCCGCCTCCCCGCAGGCCCCGGCCGGTCGCGCGTTTCCTGCCGGGTTTCCTGTCCAGCCGCGGGCCAGGCGGGCGCGGGCAGGAAAGGATGCGCGGCCCGGAGCGGGCGGGGCGGCCCTGGCGGGCTCCGGGAGGTCCCCGCCCGCCGGTTGCCGCCCTCCCCGCGCCGTCGGGGGCGGTCCCGGGCGGGGCTGCGGGAACGGCGCGGCGGCCCCGGGCGCAGTCCCGGGACGCGGGATGCTCCGCCAGCAGCCTCGCCGCCTTGAAGTCGCTCGCCCTCCGCCCGCCTCGCCGTCCCGCCCGCCCGTCCCAGAGGTAAGAGGGACCTTCCGGAGGCGACCTGGGGTGCACCCCCGCCGCGGGGTCCCCGGAGGGTCCCTGGACTCTGCCGCCCCACCCTCCCCGCCGTGTACCGTCCCCTCCACGTACCCAGAAAGTGCCGTCTCCGCCTCTCCGAGTCCCGACTTTAACCTGCACCTGGCGCAGGCGTAGCCGAGGGACCCAGGCTGACCGCACGCAGATAGATGGGCGTTGAGTCCGGAGAGTTTGGGACCCTTGAAAATCAGCGTCTGGGATATTCTGCGTTTCAGAACAGGCTTGCGTCTTTCCAGAAAGAAATCCTTTGTGGGATACAAGTAGTATGAGATAAGTGCCGTTTTAGGAGGACTTTGGGCTAAGGACACCGGCCGCCTTTGGTTTCCAAACGTGACCTTGACCTGCGGGCCTGGGGAAAGCTGGGTGGACGCGGGGACCAGGCACCGCCGACTCGGCCGAATACATAAATGCAACCTGCTTGGAATTTAGGGATTTCCTTTTAATAAATATCATTAGACGTCCACACGAGCGTGTGCATGTTTGTCAGAAGGGACAGGATCACTTTTCCTTTTATTCTTTCCTAAGTCATTGGTCTCCTGAACCTCAGCGTAATTCAGTTTCTTTTTCTGAGTTCTGAAGACGCCCTAGGGGACAGATAAGCGTTTATCTGCAGTTTTCAGCAAAAGTACTGGGATCTGAGTTCTGCGTCATGTCATTGCTGCTGCTGATGCTAAGCCGCTTCAGTCGTGATTAGCCACTGAGAATATTCACAACTTGCCCCTACCCTGTAGCTGCTATGTTTAGAATGTCTAAACATTTCTGTATGTGAATGCTCTATATAAGTTTTTTTTCTTTAAATGTGTATAAAGGATGCTCAGGTTCTTATTTTCTCAAAAAACGATTAACAAGCCAAACACTGTAAGTAGCCAGTCATGGTATTGGGAACACCTGTTGAAAGAAAATAAGCAAGGTTTAAAACAAATTAAAGAAGCTCACTGTTTTCTTAAAAAAAAAAAGTAGTGCTTTTTTTTTTTTTTTTTAAAGTAGTGCTTTTTAAACCCAGTATTCCATGACATTCTAGGGTGCTCTGTTTACATCTTCATACTAACGAAAAAATCAGCATTCATTTTCAAAAGCTTGAGAATATTTTTAAAAAAATCCGTAGTATGCAAACCATATTATGTCTTATAGACCAGCCTGGTTTCAGACAGCCTGGATTATTGCATAATTCCATTTCCATGCAACTCTAAATATAGATTATCACTATTCCATTTTACTGAACTTTTTTATAAGAAAGAAAATGTGTTACAATCAGAAAATCAGTTGTTAAGAACTTCTTTGAAAATGTTTGTCATGGCATGGTGAAGTGAAGTATTAGCTGCTCAGTTGCCGACCAATTCTTTGGGACCCAATGGACTAGCCCGCCAGGCTTCTCTGTCCATGGGATTTCCCAGGCAAGAAGACTGGAGTGGGTAGCCATTCCTTTCTCCAGGGGATCTTACCAACCCAGGAATCAAACCCAGGTCTCTTGCATTGCCAGTGGATTCCTTACCCTCTGAGCCATCAGGGAAGCCTGTTTGTCATGCGGAAACAAGCAATTTGGGAGGAGTTAGTTCCACTTCTGGGGGCCAGAGATTGCTTGTTTCTTCTTTGGTTACTGAGTATCAGTGACTTAAAGGAAGCATTTTAATTGCCCTGTGTGCCCACCCTTGCCCCAGAGAGACAAAGATGCTCATCTGCTGTCTTTGGCCAGGTTTCCCAATTCATGTAAAAGGAAAGGATTGGGTCAAATCTGTGCCTAATTCCAACAAAACTGAATTTTCTTTTTTGGTTGTTTTTGGAGAGGGCGAGAGCCCTAATTGTCTGCATGATTACACTTCATATCTCTGCTTCTCTTTGAGGAAGTCCAGCATTTCCTTTTGCTCAACCAGCTCCTACAGAGAGAAAACTAATAGAGACAGACTTATTTCCTTTCCACCAAATTTCTGATTATTCCAATCAGTCTTCTTAATTCCCTTAATTCCTGCCTTATCTGAAGGGATGTGACATACATATATTTTGAATATAATATGCTTTTTAAAAACTTACTAAAAGTAGATTAACTGTGCATAATGGGGGGAATATAGATATTAAGAAAATATCTATTTGGTAATGTTTAGTATCCAATAGTTTCCTAGACTCAAGTATGAGAAAAACTGGCTCTTAAATGCCCTGCATCTCATTCTGTTGTGTAGTAGTGTGTTTATATCAAAGTAAGTGCCACTGCTCATAAATCATTCTGGACCATGGTCCATCAAGGTCTTCCCTGCCCTCCTAGGTGGTCTGGGAAGATTGCTGCCTGAAATCAACATCTCCTGATGCATGCCAGCCAGTAGCAACAAGTATTGGAAGGCTGCCAAAGATGATAGCTGTTTTGTCTTTAGAATGCCCTAACCAAGGGAAGTCAGGGCCACATGGAGTTCACATTTAATTGCAATAATCTGAGTATCTTTTATTTTTTTTTAAGGCTTAATAATTTTGATATAGCTCCTAGGCATTAAGAAATGGAGCAATCCAGATAACATACCAATTGTGTAAGACAGACAATGTTAATATAAGCCCATTTGTGGAAGCAAAGCGGGTCTACACAACAGATGCAAAAATTTGGCAAAATGTTAGTCAGTTGGTTAGCCTGCTATGCCATGCATATAAGTATGCAAAGATATATTATCAAGGTTGGCTATGAACTTCAATAAAATTAAGCAAAGAGCAACCAAGTCTCCACTTAAGGGTCCGCTATAAAGAATAAAGACTTGGTGTTTTGCAGAGAAAGTCTTGGTGTGCGCAGACCTGAATGTTCTTAGCGGGTGAGCTATAATGAAAGGAACGTGTATAATTACCGATCATTTCCCTGGGGGCAACAGTAAAGTCCTTCCTGTTTTCTTTTCAGTATTAACTAGAAAGTCTGACTTCTTAGAATGGTTTTGTCATCTCAGGGTTACTATTTTATGAATCACATTGAATAGAGCCAATATTTCTTTGAGGTTCTCCTTGCAGGTGTTTTTGAAAGAAGACTCTACCATTCGAATGTGAAAAAGGACATGAGGAGAACAAAGACCTGGGATTTTGCTGATCAGAATGAAACAAACGTTGAAAGACTTTTCAAATCTATTGCTGGTGGTGCTCTGTGACTATGGTAAGTGTTGAGTGCACCTATGCTGTGGGTCCCAATGAAGAAACAGAAATGGGAGGTTTTTAAATGCCTGAATGTTGATGCCTCTCCATGAAGGAGGCAGGGCAGGGACTCCAGTTCAGTGCCTTTTAAACCATGGTTCTTACAACCCTAGGTTCTCTTAAGGTTCTGCATTATTAATTCAAATTTCATTTAAAATATATTTTTAAGTTTTTTTTTTAAACTCACTTTCATTTCACAAGTCGGAGACAAGCATGTTGCCCTCACTTTGATTGATTTCCTAGTGTTTCAGTATTATACACTTGTGTGTGTACTGTCTTTTAGTTTTGTTTTTGTTTATTGTTTTGTTTTGACTGTGCCTCGAAGCATGTGGGATCTTAGTTCCCCAACCAGGGATTGAACCCACACCCTCTGCAGAGGAAACTCTGAGTCTTATCTGCTTGACCGCCAGGGAAGTCCCTGGGATTCATTTCTTTTAAAGTCTTTTGTGTGCATACTCGTGCATGCTCAGTCGCATGCTCAGTTGCTTCTGTTGTGTCTCACTCTTTGCAACCCCATGGACTGTAGCCTGCCAGGCTCCTCTGTCCATAGGATTCTCCAGGCAAGAATTCTGGAGTGGGTTGCTCTTTCCTTCTCCAGGGGATCTTCGCAACTCAGGGATCGAACCTGTGTCTCCTGTTATCTCCTGCATTGCAGGCAGATTCTTTACCACTGAGCCACTGGGGAAAACATTGCTCAAGAAATGAGTGAAGTGCTGAGGTGATCAAACAAACCTTCATATGACAGTATTTCATGTGCTGATTCTAATAACCATTTTTTAACAGCCTTATACAAAAAACTATAAAAGGGTACTTTGTTTCATAAAGAGAAGGACATGAAAAAGTTCTACTTAAATAGTCTGCGAGGATGTTTGTTATTGTTGAGAACAAAATATTTTACCGGCACATAAAAAAGTTGATTGAGCAGAAAATAAAGCATAAAAGTTGAGTGCAAAGGCTGCTACTAAAAATGGAGGTATTTTCATATATGTGGGGTTTTATCCCCTTCTCCATTTGAAATTGATCAAAATATACCATTAACAGTTAGATTTCTTTTGAAATCCACATGCTTATTTTGAGACACCAGTTCCTTTAAAGGAATGGGAGAGAGGAAACGAATGAATGGAGAAAACTGAACTGTAGCAGTCAGTTTGATGGTATGACCAAATGGTAGTTTTCTAAATGAGAATATATTCTTGCCTGTAGAAACTAGAGTTCAAGTGTAAGCAGCCAAGTTCCCTCTTCAATACACACCTTCTGTCTGCCGCTGTTGAGACTCATCAGTTCTCTTTCTTGTCCATTTCCAAAGGGACGTGTGTGTCTCTCTCATTGACTAGCTGCCCAGCAAATCAGAATCTGATCTGCCTCTGTGGTAACCGTATCCCTGACAATAGGTTTTCATTAATTAACTAAGTGTGGTGTGCTTCTCAGTGTTAAAATGCATCACAGAACCATTCTGCCCCATTGGATGCAGATGAATATAAGCTTTGTTCCCAGTCCTTACTCCTTCCTTGGGCTGCAGTGAGCACTGGAGGTCAGCTCTGAACCCGCACAGAAGCTGCATCAGAAGCAACTGCCTTCCTTAACTCTGAGTCACCTCCATCCAACAGGGAGCACTCCTCAATGTGTATGTTGATGAAAAAAAACCAAAAACTATTGTGGTCTTTCAAGTGTCCAGATCGATCCAAGTTTTATACGTTTTATTTCACCTCGTCTTAAATAAGAAATGAGTGAAGTGCTGAGGTGATCAAACAAACCTTCATATGACAGTATTTCATGTGCTGATTCTAATAACCATTTTTTAATATCCTTGAATAGTCTACTTTTTCTTTCTTAAAAAACTTTTATTGGAGTATTGTTGATTTACAGTGTTGATTGGTTTCTGCTGTATAGCCAAGTGAATTTGTTTTATTTTTTATTGACGTATAGTTGATTTACAATGCTATGTCAGTCTCTGCTGTAGATTGAATGTATTTAAGGACTACCAGCCCAGCCAACACATTGAGGTCCTTTGGGCATATATGACATATATAATTACTGTTATTATATTAATATATTGTATTATCATGTATATATAAGAAGACTTACAAATTCCTACTTACACATGTTGTTTTTCAAACCAAAGGGCACTGCACTTTCTTAAATCTAGAATGCTTCCTACCCTAGCCACAGGCCAGTTGATTGTTGTATTGCCAAATTCTGTCTCTTTTGGTATGTATTTGGATAGGGTTCAAAATAGAAACAAGGATTCTTGTGTGTCTGTGTTCTTTCTGCTTTTTACTTCAGCTGCTCCAGTGGGTCTCTTTTAAAAAAAAAGATATGATTATCCTAACTAAGGGATACTTTTGGGCTAGTAGTCATCTATCTTGCCTAGGCCTGTTACTATAATGTCATTAAAATCACCAAGGACATGCTTAGCTATTCCATGAATGTTCACTCTGTCCCCTGGATTAATCCATGTAGGATAGAATGTCAACATTTCATATTCATCTTAAAATTTCTGCCTTATACAAACAAAAGGCACTTTCTTTACTGATAAAAATACTCACACACTTGTCTTGGATGTCAGAAAGCAGTAACTTAACAGGTACAGCTGATCATTGGACAACGTGAGGTTTAAGGAGTCTGATCCTCTTCACAGTTGAAAATCCTGATATAACTTATAATTGGCCCTCCATATCTGCTGTTTGCATCTGCAGATTCAGCCAACCACAGATCATCTAGTTACTATTTACTGTTGGAATAAATCTGTGCATAAGTGGACCCTTGCAGTTCAAACCCATGTTGTTCAAACATCAACTGTATATTTAGAGTCGTCCATGTTAAGTCATCTAGAGTACTTCATATTATATCATTTGAATGAGGCTTTCTTTCACTTCACCGTAAACCTGTGCGTGTGTGGGTGTGTGTGCACGCATGTGCTAAGTTGCCTCAGTCATGTCCGACTCTTTGCAACCTTATGGACTGTAGCCCGCCAGGCTCCTCTGTCCATGTGATTCTCCAGGCAAGAGTGCTGGAGTGGGTAGTCATGCCCTTCTCCAGGGGATCTTCCTGACCCAGAAATCAAACCTGCGCGCCTCCTGTGTCTCCAGCATTGCAGATGGATTCTTTACCACTGAACCACCGGGGAAGCCCTCACTGTAAACCTATTTCCTGCAAATACCTAAATACTACAATATGACTAAAGTGAGCAAAGTGAAGTGTTGGATTTTTATCATGAGAATTGTCAGTTGTTACTCTTGCCTTATTAGGTTTTCTTCGCAGATAGATTCCATTGTTGACTGTTGAGAATTCAGAGTACCCATTCATTATTTTGAACAAGAACCATGAAAGATGGAGATGAAGGACCTGAGCCATTTTAGAATGGAAGAGGTTCAGGGCCCAGCTCCCAGGGTTAGCTCTCAACATCATTGTATGTCATCCTTGGCACAGTTCAAACTTCTCTTGTGTCTAAGATGCTGTTTTTGTGGATGTCATCGGTACTGCCGCTCAGATATCCCTTTTGAAAATTCACTGTGACCATTTCCTTGCAGTTCTGGGAGAGGCTGAGTATCTCGTGCTGGGGGAGCCGGGCCATGTAGCGCTAAGCAACAGCACGGTGACCGTGGATTTCCATGGCGCCAGCGGGACGCTGAGGAATGTCTCTGTGCTGCTGGTGGAGGCCAGCTCCAACCGGACTCTTACCACCAAATACGTCCTCACCAACCAGTCCCAGGAGACCCTCGAGTTTGAATGCTTCTACTTCAAGGAGGCCGGCGACTACTGGTTCGTGATGACCCAGGAAGTGACAAACAGCAGCCCCCCGGCCCCCCCGAGGGAGAGGAGCGCCTTTCTCAGGGTGGAATGGCCCGTCTTCCGCGTTGACCTGAGCAGGACGTCCAAGGCAGCCGAAGGCACCTTCCAGGTGGGACTTTTCACCAGTCAGCCGCTGTGCCCGTTCCCCGGGGACAAGCCTGACATCTTGCTGGACGTCACTTTCACCAACAGCCTCCCGGAGGCGAGGGCAGGTCAGGCCCCGCCGCTGGAGATTAGGGCCAGCAAGCGGGTGGAGCTCGCTCAAGGCCAGTGGGTTGAGTTCGACTGCGCCCCCGTGGGGCCGGAAGCCTACGTCACGGTCACCGTGGTGCTGAAGCTGCTGGGCCGAGACTCGGTCATCACGTCCACAGGCCCCATTGACCTGGCCCAGAAATTTGGGTACAAACTGGTGATGGAGCCGGAGCTCACCTGCGAGGCTGGGGTGGAGGTCACGGTGCTGCCCCCGCCGTGCGTCTTTGTCCAGGGGGTGATCGCCGTCTTCAAGGAAGCCCCCAGACTCCCAGGGGAGAGGACCAATCGGCTGGCTGAAAACAGCCTGGCCTTGGGAGAGAGGAGAACAGTATTCAACTGCACTTTGTTTGACATGGGGAGGAATAAATACTGCTTTGACTTGGGCGTTTCAAGCCGAAGCCAGTTTTCTGCAAAGGAGAAGGAGTGCATGCTAATTCGGAGAAGTATAGGTTGGTATTACGATTTTAAAACCATTTTTTTTTAAAATGAAACTGGCATCTTCATGCAATCAAAATTATTCTTTTGAATTTAGATGAACTTGATTTTTCTATGAACTGTGCCATCATTTTTATGGTTCACTCCTCGTAATGTTCCAAATGATGTTAACATCCTTGTCTGAAAAATGAAGAATATTGGTAAGCATACCCAGCTCACTGCTAACTAACCACTGCAGGTCTCGGTTTGCCCACCAATAAAGTGGGGATGATAAGAGTATCTGCCTCAGAGAGTTGTGAGAATTAAGTGACATCAGTGTGTACATTTCTTAGCACAGTGCCTGGCATGTAGGAAGCACTGATAAACTTCAGCTATTACTACACTGTATTTTATTTTTTAGGTATGTTTGTTCTTTAACTTTTATTTTATATTGGCGTATAGCTGATTTACAATATTGTGTTCGGTACAGGTGTACAGCAAAATAAATCAGCTACATATATATATTTATCTCCATTCTTTTTCAGATTCTTTTCCCATACAGGTTATTAAAGAATACTGAGTTCCCTGTGCTGTACAGTAGGTTCTTGTTGATCATCTTTTTTATATAGAGTGTGTACATGTTAATCCCAACCTTCTAATTTATCCTCCCGCCACCCTTCCACTTTAGTAACCATATGTTTGTTTCAAAAGTTGGTAGGTCTGTTTTCTGCTTTGTAAATAAGTTTATTTGTATCATTTTTTAAGATTCCACATATAAGTGATATCGTATGATATTTGTCTTTCTCTGGATTTACTTCGCTTAGGATGATAATCTCTAGGCCTACCCGTGTTGCTGCAAAATGGCATTATTTCATTCTTTTTTGTGGCTGAGTAGTATTCCAATGTATATATATTGTTGTTGTTCAGTCACTAAGTCATGTCCAACTCTTTGTGACCCCATGGACTGCAGCACACCAGGGCTGTCTGTCTCTATCTCCCAGAGATTGCCCAAGTTCATGTCCATTGAATTGGTGATGCCATCCAACCACCTCAACCTCAGCTGCCTTCTTCTCCTTTTGCCTTCAATCATTCCCAGAGTCAGGGTCTTTTCCATGAGTTGGCTCTTTGCATCTGGTGGCCAACTCAACTTTAGCATCAGTCCTTCCAATGCGTATTCAGGGTTTATTTCCTTTAGGATTGGCTGGTTTGATATGTAGCACATCTTTTTTATCCATCTCTCTGTTGATGGACGTTTAGGTTGCTTTCATGTCTTGGCTATTGTGAATAGTGCTACATGAACGTTGAGGTGCATGTATCTTTTTGAATTACAGTTTGCTCCAGATATATGCCCTGGAGTGTGATTGCTGGGTCACATGGTAGTTCTATTTTTAGTTTTTTAAGAAATCTCCATACAGTTCTCCCTGTGGTTGTACCGATTTATGTTCCCACCAACAGTGTAGGAGGAGTCTCTTTTCCCTGCACCCTCTCTAGCATTTATTATTTGTAGATTTTTTGATGATAACCATTCTGACAGGTGTGAAGTGATACCTCATTGAAGTTTAAGTTTGCGTTTCTCTAATAATTAGTGATATTGAGCATCTTTTCATGTATTTATTGGTCATCTGTATGTCTTCGGAGAAATGTCTATTTTGATTTTCTGCTCTTTTTGATTGGGTTGTTTGTTTGATATTGAGCTACTTGAGCGATTTGTATATTTTGGAGTCAGTTGCTTCATTTGCAAATATTTTCTCCAGTTCTGTGGGTTGTTTTTCATTTTGTTTATGGTTTCCTTTGCTGTGCAAGAGTTTTTAAGCTTAATTAGGTCCCATTTGTTTATTTTTGTTTATATTTTCACTACACTAGGAGGTGGATCCAAAAAAATATTACTGAAATTTATATCAAAGAGTGTTCTGCCTGTGTTTTCCTCTAGGCATTTTATAGTAGCCTGTCTTACATTTAGCTCTTTAATCCATTTTGAGTTTGTTTTTGTGTATGGTATTAGAGAATGTTCTAGTTTCATCCTTTTGTATGTATTTAGAGATTATGTTATTACATCATATGGCAAGTCAGAATTCAAAGCTAAAACCCAAGTTGTACTGAGTAGTGTCCCGCTTCCTCTAGAGGGTGTCTTCAAGTGTGTCTCTTTGCTGTCATGCGTGCCTCGTTATAAGAATGACGCCTCTTTAGTGAGAGTTCATAGCCGGATTTCTAGAAACTTCTTCAGATTTTTAATTCTTTGCACAAAGAAGTAGGGTTATTATGGTTCCACCCAGGCCCCAGGCTCCGTTTTGCATTTCTTTCCCTTTTCCTGGGTGCAGGTCTGGTCTTGGCAAGAGGTTAATCCAGCAGAGATGTTCCTGATCACGTACACATTCCCTTATCTACTTTCCCACTAGGCCCTGTGCTCCCTGATGGCCCAGGCCTCTGGGCATCTTCGGTGCCCCACGAGTTTCTTGCTCCAGATTTGCTCACTTCTACTGAGAAATGCCTGTGACTCTGTCCCTACCACTGGCGCTTCCCTACTTGTGGTTACCTCTCTCCAGCTTACATTCCATGGCCTGTTCCTTTGACAACTCCCCTAGCAATACCCCAAACGCCCCTGCCTCGTTGTCCTGACGCCCCTGCCAGCTGCCATCTGCACCCAGGCAGAGCGGGGCCACTGGGGGTTCACGTGCCTCCACTCCTGCTGGACCCGGCGTACCACCCCTGCTGCTCACGCCCCTGCTGTCCTCTTCTGTTCTGTTGGCCCTCCCCTGCTCCCCCCTGTCCTCACCCCCACCCCTGCCTCATGCTCAGAGCTCACTCAGCCACATAGAGCAGCTAGAAGCCATCAGGGACGCGCCTTCTCACTCTCCTACCGAGATCCCCATAAGCCTGCAGGCAGCCGTCCCATCCTCTCCTTTGCTGTCCCGAGAGGAGCAGCGTCTTTCCTCCAGTACGAGGTCACCCTCCCCTCCCCTGGGGATCCCAGCCCCTCTGCTTTCTCCGGAACCTTCTGTTATTCATGATTACCCTCCTCTCCTCCATCTCTAACTGTCCCTTCTTTACTGGCTCATCCGCATCAACTTTGAGATGTCCCCAGTCGTCTCAGCTGAAAACAAAACAAACTTGCCCCTCATCTCTTCATCCTCCTCCAGAACACACCATCTTCCTCTCGTCTTCCTTGTGTGGCCCTGGGTCTTGAAAAAGTCACCTGTACTTTGGGGTTTACTTCCTCACCCCCATTCACGTTGCAACCCACTCCTGACTCACACGCCTGCCCTGAACATGCTCTCATTAAAGCAGCCAGTGAATGACTTCTTGGTCCCCAAATCTGGGATGTTTCTCATCCGTGTCTTCGTTGACCTTTATTCTGTGACATCACACTCGCCTTGTTTGCCTCCTGCCCCTCTTGCTGTTCCTTCGGGGTCACCTCTGCCGGTCTGTTCTACCACCATTGCATCCCTTAAGCCTCGGACTTCTATTCGGCCTTCTGTATCTTCTATTGGAACCTCTGCGTCTTTTCATTCTTCTCACAGTTGCTAGGTGATTGCTGTCCTGTTGCTGATGGCTCAAGGCTAGCGTCTCTCACCTACATCCAAGAGCTGAACAGTTGTCCCCCGATGTCTTCCAGGCTCCTCAAAAGCAGCATGGAATTGGACCCATCAGCTTACCCCCTAACACTGCTCCTCAGTACAAGGCTCCACCCATTTCACTGTTTGAACCCCAAACTCAGGAGCCTTCCTCTTCTTCACCTCCTATGAACAAATCACTAGGTCCTATAGGTTTTGTTTCTTCGAAAAACCCCTGAATCTCTCCATTTCCACCGACACCCCTTGCTTTAAGCCTCTCCCATCTCCCAGCTGGACTCCTTCTGGCTGTGCTGTGCGCCTCGTGGGATCTTAGTTCCCAGTGCTCAGCCGCGTGCGTGCTCAGTCACTTCCACCCTGTCCGACTCTGCGACCCCATGGGCTGTAGCCCGCCGGGCTCCTCTGTCCGTGGGATTCTCCAGGCAAGAATGCTGGAATGGGTTAGCATGCCCTCCTCCAGGGGATCTTCCCCACCCAGGGATCGAACCCACATCTCATGTCCCTGTGTTGGGAGGCGGGTTCTTTACCACTAGCGCCATCTGGGAAGCCCCCCACCTGGACTCTTTTAATAGATCCCTAGTTGTTTTTCCCCCATCCCCTTCATTCTCTCAAGGCAGCCAGAGAGGGATTGTTGAAAATTCAGGTCAACTGAGGGCTATTCCCGTGCTTGAAACTTGTCAGTTACCTCACTTGACACCTTACCCATGAGGATGAGCATCCATGTTCCCTCCGTGGCGAGCTGCCCCTCACCCCCTACAGTCACCATCCATGGGCTGGAGACTGGGTACCCCTCTGCCACCTTCACTTGGTTACATTAACCCATCCCCCAAGTCTCCTCCTGGGTACCCTTCCTCGATCCCAGTCTTGGTAAACTCCCTGGTATAAACTGGCCCAGCATCCTTAGACCCTCCTTCATGGCATTTATCCCTCTGTCACTGCTTGTTCAGTGTCTTTCTCCTCACATTTCCACACCTCCCTGAACTCCCGATTGCAGGAGCTCATTTGCCGACAAAAGCCGACTTGTGCTGCCATGAAGCTTTTTATGATGTTTATTTGGCCCACTTCATATACCTGGCACATTAACAGGTGCTCAGTACATATTTAGTAAAGGGAAAGTTGTACTCTGATGTGACAGGTCTCAGCTAGGTATCAGTGGAAAAACAGTTATGTTGATTTAATCTTTCGAGATGTGGTTGCCTTTTCAAAAGAAGTTGCTAAGATGGAAAAAAAAAATTTTAATTGACTGAATTTAATGGAAACAAGGGCTTCCCAGTGGTAAAGCACTAGTGGTAAAGAACCTGCCTGCTAATGCAGGAAACATAAGAGACTCGGGTTCAATCCCTGGGTCAGGAAGACCCCCCTGGAGAAGGAAATGGCAGCCCACTCCAGTATTCTTGCCTGGGAAATGCCATGGACAGAGGAGCCTGGTGGGCTGCAGTCCGTGGGGTTGCAAAGAGTCGGACACGACTGAGCCCATACACAATGGAAACATACCATGGGCGGGCAAAGGAGTTCAGGCCACTTGATGGAAGACCTTGGGAGCAGGAGGTCTCCGTGTTGGTTCCTTCTCCCAACTGTGGGGCTTCCTGCTGACTCCTCCACTGGTGTCTGAAGACTGAGTTCTCCCCCAGCCGCAGAGGGAAGACCCTGGGGTGGGGGGTGGGCGGAAGGGGGAGTAGAGCTCTGTGTCCAGGCTGAGGGTGCTCAGGGTTCCCTATGGGGCTGCAGCCACTAGACACAGCCGGGCTGTAGGGCTGGGAGGACCTTGCGAGGCTAAACGCTCCTGGAATCCCCAGATTCTCTCTCTCTGTGTGGCCACCCAGCAGGGCTCTGCTTGGCTGGTCGATGAAACTTATGCTAGTGATGGAAACTCGGTGCCTTTGTGTTTCTAGTATAAAAGTTAATGACTAAATCAAGTTCTCTTCATTTTCCATTTAAATTGCTGGCTCTGACCAGTAAAGACTGTCCTTGTTGCCAAATGGCATCATTCAGGGACCTCCCCCCCACCACATTGAGCCCACCATGAGCTGTGACTCTCTGATGCATAATGAATTTCCCATTAGTTCCTTTTGAAAAGGGAGAATGGGTTTGATAGTTTTGTCTGTTTTTCCAAATATGTCTTTGAACCTTAAACATGTACATACTAATTTACAGGAACAGGATAGTGTCAAAAATGATTATTTGTGATCTTCACTTATCCTACTTAGCGTGAATGTTTATGAGTTTCTCTGCAGAAATGTCATATGTGTGGTTATGAGATGCTGCGAGGAGAGTGTTAGTAATATCGGGCACAGGTGCTGTAGTAATATGCAAAAATCTAAATTGAGAAATTCTAAATCCTGGACTCATCTGCCCCAATGGTGTCAGATAAGGGATAATGGATCCTGTTTCTCAAGGCAAATATATATATAAAACATATATTTAGGGCTAAGTTGAGAATTACTGATAGAGGGTATAAATTCGTAGTCACATAGTGTTTTTGACAAGCAAAAATTGTAAATATTTAGCACATAGTTTTCTTGGGAATTTAAGTCTGTTGGCTGTGTTCTTGTTTCTCTGATTAGTTGGTCTGGTTTTTCATTCCGACTGTGACTGGACAAGAGCTTTTGTCAAGAATAGGAGTCCTGTCATCCTGTTCCTGTTGTCTTATTTGCAGGTGCTTAATTACTGTTTCATCTTTAATTCTTTGCCAGAATCTTTTTAAACCACTCATCCACTTGGTTTACCTAAAACTGGAAAATATAATTTAATATAAGCAGGCCCTTAGATGCTTTAATACTCTGCAGTTCTCTGACAAGGAAGGAACCACCTTCCACTTGGTGGAACTCCTGCTCTTCCTTTGGGATTTTTTAAGAATAGCTGACATACTGTATGTGACCATTTGGTATAATCACATTCATGTAGTGATTACTTTGCACCAAGAGCTGTTTTAGGTGCTTTATGAATATTAGCCCATTTAATCCTTATAATAACTGTATGAGTTAGGTTTATTTTATTGTCAACTGTATAGGTAAAGAAAGGGAGGCATAGAAAGGTTAGGTTAGTGGCTTAAAAACTACTGGTGAACAGACTGGCTTGAGCATTTTTTTTGGCTGTGCGGGGTCTTCGTTGCTACGTGCAGGCTTTCTCTAGTTGTGGCAAGCAGGGGCTGTTCTCTAGTTGCAGGGCACAGGCTTCAAACTGCAGTGGCTTCTCGTTGCGGAGCACAGGCTGTAGGGTGCAACCTCAGTCACTGTGTCACACAGGCTTAGTTGCCCTGTGGCATGTGGAATCTTCCTGGACCAAGGATTGAACCCATGTTCCCTGGATTAGCAGGTGGATTCTTAACCACTGGACCGCCAGGGAAGTCCAGCATTTGCTATATTACTGATATTCCATGCTGCCTACTATACAATCATCTGTCAATCTAATATTAAGTAATAGGAAACTTTTTGATTGAAAAAAAGTTCCAGTATTTTCCTCCTCACTTCATTAGTTCATCTTGTGCTGCCCACCCCTCTTGAAGACATGTAACCCACTTTGGAGCCCACTGGCCCAGGCATAAGCATGCGTGGTCTCATGTGAATGAGCCTGTGTCAGGCACAGAAAATCCGAACTGCTGATCCAAGAGTCTTTGCTCCCATGGCTTCTCTTAGCTACTCACTCAAATCTCTTAAATTTTCTTATAAGCATGTGTTGTTTAGTTACATTAGACTCATGAGCAAAATATCTTGCAAATGTGAATATTTCATACTCTTCAAATATTCTTGGAGTGGAAACAAATCTCCCTTTCCCTATTCTGAACACATTTTGCTTATTCAGATTTAATATCCTATAGAGTGGCCTGTAAAGCATTTATCCTGGCCAAACAGGTTTTCTATGTAGTATGAATGCATGTATGGACATCTAAACAGGGCAAAACAAACAGCCTGTCATTCATGAAGGAAGACTATTTAGAAAATTGGTCATCTGACTCTCCATTTCTACTACGTTTATTATAGCTATCCA
Source organism: Cervus elaphus (assembly GCF_910594005.1). NCBI lineage: Eukaryota > Metazoa > Chordata > Mammalia > Artiodactyla > Cervidae > Cervus > Cervus elaphus. The sequence goes on from NC_057844.1 coordinate 22,261,007, forward strand.
GTCAGTCCCCATTTGCTAAGTGTTCTCTCCAGTGTTTTTAACAGAAATCTTCAGGGAACAAATAGAGTTGTTTAAGGCATTTAAAATATTGCCTGATTAAATTTGTTCATTGCTTTGAGTGATTTCTCTTGTTTTCTGTTTGATTAATTTGGTTTCGAAGTAAAAGAACTAAAACTTAGTTTAAATGTTTATTTTTTTTTCAATGGCTAATGGTCCTACCAGCCATGATTTTGCTTTCAAAGGAAAAAGACACATTTCATAATGAGATTTTTGACATTAAGATTCATGCTTTTACCAGAACTTTGATTTTTTTTTTTTTCTGGCTCCTACTAATGGAATTTTTGTTTTTGGTTTGACAGATGACTATATATTTACATAATATCTGTGTAAAATAAAGGGTGGGCTTCCCTGGTAGCTTAATGGTAAAGAATCTACCTGCCAATGCAAGAGATTTGGGTTCGATTTCTGGTTTGGGAAGATACCCTGGAGAAGGGCATGGCAACCTACTCCAGTGTTTTTGCCTGGAAATCCTGTGGACAGAGGAGCCTGGCAGGCTACAGTCCATAGGGTCCCAAAAGAGTTGGATGGGACTTAGAGATTAAAAACAACAATAGCGCGTGTAAAGTAGAAGAGTTAAGAAAGAATAACAAAAGTATTCTTGGCTTTTGTAATCTACCTTTTGTGGTCTTAAATACAAGGACAAGAGAAGGATAAACTATACATTGACTTAATTTGCCATTTAGAGGTCACAGTAGTGGAATTCCCAGGAGATTTTTCAGAAATAAATCACAGTACTTTAGCTCAGAGAGACTTACTAGGAGCTTCCCAAAGCTTTACAAGCACTGGAAGCGTAGTGTCTGAACAGCTGTGAAGCTCCAGGACAAAGCTGGCTTGTTTTTCAGCCATCTGAGGAGCTGCAGTGTGATCTAGGAGACACAGAACCAATATTGTGTTCAGTTGGAACTCTGGATGGAACATAATTACCACACCTCACTTGACATTGGTCCAGGATACTGGTTTGTAATGCTCCCACTCTTGTGAAAATCCAAGACTTTTAATTGCTGTAAAGAAGTCATATTCCATGACTCACTCCAAGGATTGCACCACTTGGCTCACCTGAGAATGTATCTGCCCTGCATGTTCTCCTTATGTTTTTGTAGTGCTTTGTACACCCTTGACTGCATGATGAGTTTTGTCCATAATGAAGAAGAGAGACTTTTATGCACAGGATGTTTTGGTGCCTAGTGTGGGCATGACCTGATAGATCTTGGGATTGGATGGGTGTTGATAGAGAAGGGACGTAGGATAATTATTTATAGGGGGCTATTCAATTATTCTATCTGGCAGTGATTACATATATGCTTGGGGAAGAAGTTTGCATTTGCCAATCGATAATGACTGTGTTGGATGTTTTCTGTACGTATTTTGAAGCTCTGATGTTAATGCAAGTGTGCTCACTTACTCAGATGTCTTGACTCTTTGCAAGCGCTCTGGTGTTAGGTGCATCCCTATTTAGGGTTGTTAAGTCTCCTTGCTGAATTGACCCTTTTATCATTATGTAAACATCTCTCTTTATCCCTGGTAATACTCCTTGTTCTGCATCCTGGGCTTCCCTGGTGGCTCAGAGGGTAAAAAGTATCTGCCTGCAATGCAGAAGACCTGGGTTTGATCCCTGGGTCAGGAAGATCCCCTGGAGACGGAAATGGCAACCCACTCTGGTACTCTTGCCTGGAAAATCCCATGGATGGAGAAGCCTGGTAGGCTACAGTCCATGGGGTTGCAAAGAGTTGGACACAACTGAGCAACTTCACTTTCTTTCCAATACTCTGTTCTGCAATCTACTTTGTCTGATATTAATATAGCCACTGAGTTTTCTTTTCATTAATGTTTTGAAATATAACTTCTCCTCTCCTTTTACTTTTAACCTGTTTCTGTATTTATACTTAAAGTGTGTTTCTTTTAAACAGCATATAGTTGTGTCATGGGTTTTTTTTTTGTTGGCCACGCTGGGCAGCATGCAGGTGTCAAATCCCTGACCAGGGATTGAACTCATGCCCCCTGCAGTGAAAGCCTGGAATCTTAACCACCAGACCACCAGGAAGTCCCTGGGTTATGCTTTTTTATCCAACCCCACAATCTTTGTCTTTTAGTTGGTCTTTAGATTATTTATGTTTAACGTTACCACCACGAGGGGTCTTTGTGATGATGCCGCCCCTCGCCAGTGGTAGAAGCTCTGTATTAGTCTCGGCCCCGGTTCTCCTCTCTAAGGGTGAAGCTTTCTCTCTTTTTCCATTCCTTGGCAGCACTAGGTCTCAGCTGGTGCTCTTAGAGTGACGGGGTTTCCTGCCCTGTGCCCAGTGGTTGGGGCTCTTGTTGGCAGATGGAGAGGAGGCTCTGGATGAGGTCTGTGTCTTCCCCACAAGCTGCTCCTCCCCTCCTCGGCCTCCACCTCAGGGAGGCTCCCTCTGGTCTTGAACCTGCCCTCGGTCCTCCTTGTGAACAGCTGGTGAGCTTCGTGGCGAAGAGCCTGCCAGTGGGTATAAATCCCCCGTGGGTGTGGCTCCCAGGGCTTCTGTATTCTCCTAGCCTGCACCAGGCCTCTGACAGTGCGTTACATTTTTATTTTTTATTTAATTACTTAATTTATGGCCCTGCTGGGTCTTTGTTGCTGCGTGTGGACCTTCTCCGATGGCGGTAAGCTCTGCTTGGGCTTCTCATTGTAGTGGTTTCTCTTGTTGTGGAGCATGGGCTCTCGGGCACGGGGGCTTCAGTAGTTACAGCATGTGGATTCAGTAGTTGTGGCTCACAGGTCTAGTGTGGGATCTTCCCAGACCAGGGATCGAACCCATGTACCCTGCATTGGCAGGTGGATTCTTCACCTCTGAGCCACCTGGGAAGCCCCTTCATTACATTTTTAGATGACTTCTTTTCACCAACTTGTGTGAGGCGTGGCATCTGCCCCAGGAAATAATGTTTGCATCCTGGCTTTCCTTGGAGGAGTCTGTCTTTCCTTATAATTCAGGCCATTTGGTTGTCCTGTGACCTTTGCTGTCTGATGGGTTATAGAATGGTTGCTATTTTATAAATTATACAGGCTTCCCTGGTGGCTCAGATGGTAAAGAATCTGCCTGCAATGCAGGAGACCTGGGTTTGATCCCTGGGTCGGGAAGATCCCCTGGAGAAGGGAATGGCCACCCACTCCAGTGTTCTTGCCTGGAGAATCCCAGGGACAGAGGAGCCTGGTGGGCTACAGTCCATGGGGTCGCAAAGAGTCAAACACACCTGAGCTACCCACATTTTTACTTCCTTTGTTGTAAGGGTAGCAGCAGTATTCCAGCTTTGCCCGTCTTTGGGAATGTTCCACGTTACTGACTTTTCATGGCCTGAGATTTGAGTTTTGCCGCTTCCTTTGGGTGCGCTGACATTCTGATTCTCCAGGTGAGTTAGCATTAAAAGCCTGGCCGGTGTCCTTGCAGAAACTTGGGGGCTGTGGCAGCCGTGGAGCCAGTGTAGCGCCTCGTGCGGGGACGGTGTCAGAGAGCGTCGCCGCGTGTGCCTGACCGCCTCCCCCTCCCGACCTGGCTGCCCCGGAATGTCCTCGGAGACCTCCCCGTGTTCCCTGGAGGACTGTGCTGGTAGGTATCCATCCTCCCGCCCGAGCCTCTCCCGGAGGGACTGCTGCACTCAGGCCTGCCTGGCAGTCGCCAGTCTGAGTTCAGGAGTGGACTCAACTGCGTTGTCAGTGCTGCTGGCTGTACCGACTCTCTGCCCCTCACTGTGTCTACAGCTGGGGCTGGCTTGCCAGCAAGATGGCCGGGGACTTAACACTGTCAAAAATGCGAAGATGACAAGGACATCGGTCTAAATGAAATGTTCAGACATACAGAATCATTTTTAAAAATGCAAAAAAATGGGAGGGATGATCATTTCTTCCCAAGATTTCTTGCTGTTTCTCCCTCCTTTAACTTCTCTCCATCAAAACTTGGGGGGGGGGGGGACTGTGGGGAAACATTAAAAAATTGGTTTTTTCCTCCTCATCTCCAAGAAGTCCCAGGGAACCATATAGACCAATTGTCCAAAATGGGGCAAGACGCCCTGCCTTATCCCCTGAAGGGCCCTATATTTGTTCTGTACTCCCCTGCCCAGGAGGAGAAGGTGGGGCATTTCACGTTGACATCACCTGGAGGCTGGCCCTTCCTTCATCCTCCTGAGCACCTCGAAGGCCCACACTAGCAGGTGCTCAGTGAGGACTCGATGTGGATGGTCTGGTGGGGGGCTCAGGTTCCTCAGCTGGGTTTGCTGCAGCTTATGGAGCTGAATCCCATTCATTTCCCACAGGTTACAATAAAAAGGAATCTTTGCTCTTTGCACACACCATCCCCCATCTGAGACACAGCCAGCTCCCCATTTAGTTGACCAGCCTTTGCTCTGGTCCTGACCCTTAGGTGAGGCCCCTCTCTCCAGTCCTGACTTCTTCCATTCTCCAACTCCAGGTTGAAAACCACCCCTGGTTCCTGTCCCTTTGGGACCTGGAGGAGTTAGATGTTTTCTGTGTTTGATCTCAGAGCACCTTGTTGAGCAAACCACCAGCATCTGGCAGTACCTTGACCAGTGTCCCCACCTGTGACCTTCCAGAATCCTGCTGTCTCCTCTTTGCAGCCAGTGCTGTAGGCCTTGTTCCCTTTATTCCAGCATCCTAAGACCATTGTCTCTCCTGTGATTTTCCTATTACAGCTTCAGGCGCAGGCTGTCCTCCCAGCCCCCAGCTTTCCCCTCCTCTTTCATCAGCCCTGGGCCCCACCCCAAATCTGTTTCTCCAGCTGTGTCTCATACTGTCTTCTAAGGCTTTCTTCTCCATCTGCCCTTTTCTTTATAAGTCCCCTTACTCTCCATAGCTCCTTCCTTGTGTGTAACTTCTTGCTTTTCATTCTGGGAGGGCATGCTGTGTTAAGCTATTCCATCTAGAGTTCCATGATACTCAAATGAATTAAAAATCAACTGCCCCTGACTTTACTGCACCTTTAGCAGCGACAGCAATATCAACTATTTATTACATGTCTCACTCAAAACTCATAATAATTCTACAAGACAAGGATTCTTATGCTAGGCTCAGATCTTGAGAGCTTGATGCTGCCAGGCATTTTTTTTTAAGTGCCTTGCATGTATAAAGTCGCATGTCTCACTCAAAACTCATAATAATTCTACAAGACAAGGATTCTTATGCTAGGCTCAGATCTTGAGAGCTTGATGCTGCCAGGCATTTTTTTTTAAGTGCCTTGCATGTATAAAGTCGGTCCATCATTATCTCCATATACAGGTAAGAACTTTGTAGCAGAGAGAGGATAAGCCACCCGCCCAAGACCACAGAGCTAGAAAGCAAGGGACTAGATCTGGCCTCGCCCTAAGCTCCCTAACTTGAATACTTTGCCTCTATATATTACAGGTCAGTCTTGCTTTCTAAAAGCATCCTGGAATTAGCAATCATTTTTTGCGGCTGTGTGGTATTATTTCATGTTCTGGCATCTTAATCTCTTTAATCCTGGGTGGGAACTGGAAATTTGTGCATTATAAATTAGAAAAAAGGGTAAGTGCTACAAACACCCATGTTTCTACTATCAGTGGTCCTCAGATAAATGCTCATGTGGATAAAAATGATCATTTCTCCCGAGTGTTTCTGTCTCCGGTTTAGGCTGTTTTCTACTCCTTGGAAGTGTAAAGACCTGTTTGCAGGCTGCTTAGCATCAGGAAGCTCTCCTTCACTTCAGGGAAAGACAAGATGAGGCAGAGATGGGTGAGGTCAGCACCTCTGGGGCTTTTCTCCAGCTGTGGTTTTAAAGGATTCCAACCAGAGTCCAAGGTGACAGCTAAGAGGCCTGTCATGTACGTTTGCCACTGACGAAGCAGCCACTGCAGACGAAGACATGATCAGCCAGGAAACAAATCTTTCATCATTCAACTATTTTCACTTGTTTGAAAGCCTAGAGTTCTGTTTGGTTTTGAAAGGATGTTTTTATGCCAAGGTCTGAGTGAAGTTCTACATTAATTTGGCCCTTCTTGTTCACTGCAGCAGTGGGTGGATCCAGTAGCCATGTACCCACATTCCATCAGATGGGATGTTGAACATTTTGTTACGACCTTTAAAATAATGAATCAATTACTGAATATAACATTGACTGAGTACCAGCTCTATGCCAGTTATTGACTGGAGTTGGAACTATATAGGTAAGCCATGTCTCTCTGTCTGGAAGGGGCGTATGATATAGTAACTTAGCAGACACAGAAGCAGGCGTAACATCCAGTACAATAGAAGATACCCACAGCTTGCTGTGGATACTTGGCGACAGTCTAGGTTGGGAACACCTCTGTTCTTGGAAGAAGTGATGTGTGAGCTGAAGTTTGAAAGCTGAATAAGCGTCACCTGGTGAACTAGGTGAGAAAGGGAGTTTTAGCGAAGGGAGCGATGGATGAAAGCTCAGCAGATGATGGGCCCCTTAAGGAACCCAGAGAACTGACGACAGTCTGATGTGGCTGGAGGACAGTGTCAGGAAGGAGGGATATAAATGAGGCTGGACAGGGTCATTCCCTGGCAGTCCAGTGGTTAAGACTCAGTGCTTTCACTGTCAAGGGCCTGGGTTCAATCCCTGGTCAGGGAACTAAGATGTTACAAGCTGCGTAGCGCTGCAAAACACACACATACACACACACACACAATGAGGCTGGACAAGCCAGATCCTGAGGGCCCTTGAAAGAATGGACCTGTGCTGTCGAGGGCTCTCTCTCCTGCAGTGTGGAGTAGAAATCAGAAGGGGCAGGAATGGCTGCAGGCGGCCTGTTAAAAGAGTTTGTCATTGACCCAAGGCGGTGGGATGTGGAGGAGAGGATTCAGCAACTCTGGATGTGGCAGGCGTGGAGAGGGGAGCATCCCGGGTGAAACCTAGGATTCTGTTGCTGGCAACTGCATGGACAGGACACCATTCCCTTGAGATGAGATACATCAGAGGAGGCGCAGGCTCTGGGGGAAGGTGCTGAGTCCTCGGTGTGTGGAGGTGGACGTTTGGTGGGACATTGATGGAGAGAACAGTGCTAGTAGAACCAGAATGGGATCTGGCTCTCGCTGGCTCCAGAGTCCATGCTCTTGTCTCCAAATTAGATACCTGTTGAAACCAAGAGGAGAAACAGTCACAGGAAGGGTCAGACAGGAGCCGATGCCGCAAAGCTCAAGGACTGTCAAGATGGAGCTCCTTGGCTAGTAGATCTTAATGACTTCCAGTCGGAGGTGGCCCATTGGAAACCTGGGGGCAGGTTGCAGGAGCCAGAGAGGGTGACGTGGAAGCCGTAAGTCAGTGCACACGGACCTCTCTTTCTGTAGGTTCAGCCGGGAAGACGAGCGAGGTACGTCTGTAGCAGTAGTCAGAGTTCTCGGAAGGTCTTTGAGAAGAGCTGGAGTGTGTTTCTGTGGAGCTTCTCCTCCAGGAGAAGCTGGCGATAACTGGCGCATAGGGAGAGTCCCCCTGGAGAAGGGTGGCCTAGAGCATACTTGGTGGACTCATCCTTATGGGAAGACACTGCTCCTCCTAATTCCCTAGAGGAAGAGGTAAACAGAGGTGTGACAGCTGCTCAGTTCATGCTGGAGGGGAGGATGGCAGAAGAAGCCCGAGCTGCACTCGCTTGATAGCTTCTCATCTTCGTGCTGCAGCAGACCACCGAGGAAGAGGGTGAATGGGGCAGCTTCCAAGTAGCGGGGGCGGGGGGGGGAAGCGAGAGCTGGTTAGGCACCCGTGACAGGGTTGTGGGCGGCCAGATTTGGGTGCTGTCAGTACACAGAGGCATTGGCCTGCATGGTCCATTATTTTCTCCACCAGGGCTCAGGGCCTGGGTGTTGCAGCTGAAAATCCACAGGTCTGGATTCATCTAGGAACGGACTTTCGCTGCAGAGCAGGGGAAGGGGTATAGCTCAGTATTAGAATGCAGAGAATTGAGATTATTGGCAGGAGAAGGGTTCAAGTGAGGGATCCTCAGTGCAGGAAGAGAAGTGAGAGCGGAAAGTGACTGGAGGAAGGGGAGAAACCGGAGGGGTTGGAGAATCAGATTTTGCAGTGAGGCTGAATACCTAGTGTAGGAATCATGAATGAATGAGAAGGGAGGAGACAGCCAGAAGTGGGCTGTGAAGGTTAAGAGCACCTGCAGAGAGTGGGAAGGGACGACAGCTTGGGAGGACACGAATGGTCCCAGCTCTGGGATGGTGAGGGAGCCTGGACCTGGGTGCTGCTGACTGATGAGTGTCTGGAAGTGGGGAGATGATAAGAGCTGAGGGATGGGTAGGGGGATGTCTGGGTGGATGGACATGGGCACCAGAAGAGTAGAACTTCTACACGGAGGTGAAAGAGTTGGTTGAGATGGCAGCCAGGGATGAGGAGGCTGAGGGACACGCCCTGCCGCTGGCTCTGCTTCTAATAAAGCTCCCACCCAAGAGTGGGTGGAGGAGGCTGTGCCCTGCAGGGGGGCCCATCCTCAGGTCAGGCAAGGAGACGAACAGTGTTTTGTGGAAAGTTTCTGGATGGTGAGGTCTTTGGCTATAGGTGTCTCATAGGGTGCAGTGGAAAGGGGAGGGGAGCATTGGGGATGGGTCCAGGAGATGACTCACAGAGCTGGGAATACGACTGGGGAAGAGAGACATGGGAAAGCATTGTGGCTGTGAAGCAATTACCCTCCAATTAAAAATAAATTTAAAAAATCATCTGGTAGGCTAATCCTTACCTGTTCCCCCTTTTGGAGGGCAGAATAGAATGTGGTGATTGGAGCTCACATGATTCGTGATTAATGGCTCTGCATGATCATGACTTGCAAGACCCTGATTGCTCCTGATACGTACATTAACTAGTTAAAAAGAGGGGAGGGGACAGGTGACTGGAAGGGCTTAAATGATGGACAGTGGCCTAAAAGTTGAAAGAGAGGTCCTGCCGGGTGGAACTGGGTGGTCTCAGGTTCCTGGGTACTTTTGTGGTAGTACAGGCTGAGGTCCCAGGTGGCGTCTGAGTCTTGGTGAAACATTTTGATGACTGTGGGACACACCAGATTGAGAGAATAGGGAAGGAGGAAAATCGGCACCACATGGAAGGGAGGGAGGAGATAGAGAGCTGAGAAAGCAGAAGTGGGAAAACAGAGGCTCCAGGACCTAGGAAAGCAGTTCCTGGACACGGGAGAGAAAACTTGAGTTGTAGTATATTGCCAAAAGACCTATTTTCACCTATTAATTTCTCTTGAGATGTGCACATGTAGCTGCAACCTGCCTAAATTACTTTGCATTTCAAGTGTTACTGGAAATTTTCCAACATGCATCTCAAAGGTACATTTAACTGTAGATATCCCATGTTTACCTTGCTCTACTGCTCAGTTGTGTCTGACTCTTTGCAACCCTTTGGACTATAGCCCGCCAGGCTCCTCTGTCCAAGGAATTTTTCAGGCAAGAATGCTGGAGTGGGTTGCCATTTCCTCCTCCAGGGGATCTTCCCCACCCAGGGATTGAAGCCACATCTAAGTCTCCCTGCATTGCACACAGATTCTTTACCACTGAGCCATGGGGGAACGCCCATATTTGCCTTACCTTAAGTGAAAAACCTTGATTTTCTACCTTGAAACACTCCTTCTGAGGCTTCTATGTAGAAATTTGGGCTCAAGTGTCAGCAGACGCGGAGTGTGGCCAGGAGTCACCCTGATTGTGGCCCATCTGGTCGCCACACTTCTACGGGTCTCTCTGTTTCAGTTTGACTTAAGTTGTCTCTAGAAATATGTACGACCAGAAGTCCTAGTCCTTGTTTATTTCACTTATTTAACTGCTAGATAATTACAGCAAGCCACCCAGAGACCTTAGACCAACGCAGAGAGAAGCATATCAGAGGATGCATTTGTTCCTTTTTTTTTTTTTTTTGTAGCTTTCCAACCATCCAGCCCATCTCCTCTCCAGCCCCAGGCTCCCGTGAAGTCCAACAACGTCGTGACGGTCACCGGCATATCTCTGTGCCTGTTCATCATCGTGGCCACCGTGCTCATCACGCTGTGGCGGAAGCTGGGCCGCGCGCCCAAGTGCAGCACCCCCGCCCGCCACAACTCGCTGCACGGGCCGGGCTGCCGGAAGAACTCCGACGAGGAGAACATCTGTGAGCTGAGCGAGCCGCGCGGCAGCTTCTCGGATGCGGGTGACGGGCCGGCGGGGAGCCCCGGGGACCCAGGCATCCCACTGACCTACCGGCGGAGCGTGCCGGCGCCTCCCGACGACGAGGCCTCGGGGAGCGAGAGCTTCCAGGCCAACGCCCAGAAGATCATCCCGCCCCTGTTCAGCTACCGCCTGGCCCAGCAGCAGCTGAAGGAGATGAAGAAGAAAGGCCTGACGGAGACCACCAAGGTGTACCATGTGTCTCAGAGCCCCCTGACGGACACGGCCATCGATGCCGCCGCCGCCGCCGCAGCAGCAGCGTCCCCCGGAGGGTCTGAGAGCCCCGAGGAAGCCACGGCCGGCAAGTTCCGGATCAAATCCCCGTTCCTGGAGCAGCCCCCTGCGGTGGGCGCCGGAGACAGGCCCCCCTCCCGGCTGGACCACCCGCTCTCGGCGGCCAGCTGCGCGGTCAGCCCCAGCCAGACCCTCCTCCGCAAGTCGCAGGTGAGGAGCCACCCCCGGGGGTCCCACTTCCGCAGGACGGCGAGCTTTCACGAGGCCAGGCAGGCCCGGCCGTTCCGGGAGAGGAGCCTGTCCACGCTGACCCCTCGGCCGACTCCCGCCCACGGCCCCAGGGCCCGGACCTGGGACCAGGCCGGAGAACGAGGCCGGCCTCCGAGTCGAGGTGCTACCCTGTTCCCGGAGAAACGGGACCATGGCTCAGGGGCAGCGGGGGCCAGTGGTCCTTTAAGCCCTCTCCCCAAACCCCACTCCCTGGGGCCGCCCCCAAGGAAACCGGACCTGGGGGATCGCCAGGCCGGATTCGTGGGGGCAGGTGAGAGACCCGAGCCTCCCCGGGCTCGGAGGGGGCCGTCCCCCAGTCACAGGAGTGTCTCAAGGAAGCAGCCTTCCCCCCCGGCGCCCAAAGATGGTTACCAGAGGGTCAGCCCGCTGAGTCCTTCTCAGGGCAGAAAAGACAAGTGTCAGAGCTTCCCCGCCCACCCGGAGTTCGCCTTCTACGACAATACATCCTTCGGCCTCACCGAGGCAGAGCAACGGATGCTGGATCTGCCGGGATACTTTGGGTCAAATGAAGAGGATGAAACCACAAGTACGCTGAGTGTGGAAAAGCTGGTTATCTAGACCGGCATCACCCCTGAGACTTAACACAGCGGGGTCCTGAGCCCAGATCCAGGGATCGGCTGCTTACAATGTTCTGTGGACTCTGGCGTGGACTCTTTTCAGTACAGCAGGACAGGATGTGGGGGAGGTGGTAACTCACAAGTATGCACGTGTGTTTCAGTTCATAAGAACTTATTTATCTCAACCCTTTTCCCTTCCTTAGCCTGTTTCTGTCAGCTTATCACTACTAACTATGATAATAAAATTTAAACAAGAGCAAAATAGGGCTTGGTCTCATGTGAGTATGAAAAACGACAAGATACAGCATGTGAGTGTGAAATGCTATGAACGCTTCCTTGGCAGCTTCCAACTGGAAACACATCTGAGCGTTTCAACTGTAAGAAGTGCTGAAACAAAGTAAGCTCGCTAACACAACTGTGAATTGTAATTTATTAAGTTATAGACATTTCAGAATTTGACTCCTGCACAGGCGGTATTGAATTGGTTTCATATTTGTCTGATTGTCAATGATGGCTATTTCTAGGCTACCTAGAAATGATGATACCATAGATATTCCAGAATAGCTTTCAGGCGAGAATTGGGTGATGTCTGAGCCTCCCTGGAGGCTCAGATGGTGAAGAATCTGCCTGCAATGCAGGAGACCCAGCTTCAATCCCTGGACTGGGAAGATCCCCTGTAGTAGGAAATGGCTACCCATTCCAGTATTCTTGCCTGGAGAATCCCATGAACAGAGGAGCCTGGCGGGCTGCAGTCCATAAGGTTGCAGAGTTGGACACAACTGAGTGACTTAGCACACATGTTGTCACTCAGTCATGTCTGACTCTTTGTTACCCCATAGACTATAGCCCGCCAGGCTCCTCTGTCCATAGAACTTACCAGGCAAAAAGGCTGGAGTGCGTTGCCTTTGCCTATGCCAGGGGATCTTCCCAACCCAGGGGTCGAACCCATGTCTCTTGTGTCTCTTGCACTGGCAGACAAGTTCTTTACCACTAATGCCACCTGGAAAGATAGTCAGTTTTTATAGGGGTGGGTAATTTCTTAAGCTAAGGAGTGGCAGGAGTTTTCCAGCTATTTTGGGAAAGAGGTGGGGATTTCCAGACATTGGGCCACCACCCACTTTTTGATCTTTATGATCAGCCTTGGAATTGTCATGGTGCCTGTGAGTGTGATTTAGCATGCTGATGTGTTACAATGAGCATGTACCGAGGCTCAAAGTCGAGTGGAACTGGACTCGTCTGCCGTCTTGGACCTGTTTGGTTCTAATCTGTTTATGTCCAGTCCTCAGAGTATATCATTCTTTTAAATGTTGTGCCTTGCCCTCTTCCCTCCTGTTTGAGAAGAACCTAGAGGTTGGGCTCCATCACTGGAGGTCTGTCATCAGGTGCCATGTGGACACTGCAATCCGGTGTACTTCCTCTCAGACCTTGAACTTGATGCCTTATCTGCATACACTTGAGTAACTGCACTTTCTTCTTTGTTCATCTTGACCTTTGTTAGCTGCCACACCTACCCTGCCTTTTAAACTGTGTTTTCTTTCTTCCTTTTAGAGTTTATCAGGCTGTCAGCCTGCTGGAGAGGTCTCAGGACCATTGGAGACAGTGCAATTAGATGTGGAAAAGGAAAAATCACAAATGCAATTACTGTACCTTAAAAAGTTTATTTTGTTGCAGTACCATTTCATTTGTTCCATTTTAATGAAAAGCAAAATATATTTCCTTTTGGAAATGCTTTAATGATAGCTATCTACTTTTCAGGAACAGGCTAAGTCACTTCAGTCATGTCTGACTCTGTGGGACCCCATAGACGGCAGCCCACCAGAAATCAATTATTCAATGGTGTCTGACAACTGATGGGAAGAGGAGGAAATCAGACTTCTTAATCTCCATTTTTTTTTTTTTTGTTTGACCTACTGGAAAGCTCTGTTCTCTTTCCGAGTTCACAGGAATATGTGCCAACCTTTAACAGAGGATGTGCTTGCTTGTTCTGGACTTCACTATGGATTTCCAAAAAATTGTTTTCATCTGACTGAGATAAAAACAGCTATGGGGAAGGTGAAAATTAGAGAAAAACACTGTGAATGGAAAGATTTTCTGTTAGTTTATGTCTTTTCCCTGTATATCATGCATCTAAATTAATGTCACAGTGAATTAGTAACAATATGTAATATGTTCATCAACCACCTAGCCCAGTTTTCTGTGGGTCAGTCTCTACATTTCAGAATTAAGCTAATTTGGCCTCTGTCTTTGAGAAAGAGAGAAGTGGATGTTTCAGTACTGTCTGATGGAGAAGTGATTAACTTCCTTAGAAATAATCTCCTATTCCTCACCACAATGTCCCTAGGTCCTAGCATCAGTGGCTGCCATAGAGTAGGAGCTCTATAAAGATTTGTTGAATAAATGACCAGCTATTCAAAAGCCCTCAAACTATATTTGTGGTTGAATTGGGACAATTCTTTTGACACCTTAAATCTTAAACCATTATGAATGGGATGGGTTCCTGTGAGATATTGTGGGGTTTTTAATTTCTGGAAGCATCCCCAAATGAAGAAATCCTTAACTTTTCAGGATAATGCTTTGGCAAAGAGATGAAGGCATCTATAGAGCCTTTTGCAGTGTCTGTGCATAGCAGTTAGTAAGTATTGGGTTTATATGATAGAGTGGCTTCCACATGGACAGGGTGCCCTGTCTTCCTAGCAAGTCTTCTTTTCACCCCACTTCCTGGAGTCCGCACCATCTCATTTGGTCAACTGCTTCCCCACATGTGACTTCTAAAGTGGATTCTATTTCATAGAACCAAGAGCACTCAGTGTCCCAAGCCCTTGCCACTACTGCCCAAATGGTGACCTATGCTTCCTCCCAATTTTCTCTCCTTGAGATCTGTTCCACTTCAACCTGACCAAAAAATATCAAACTGCTGTTTTACTACTTTGATGATTTTTTTCATTTTATTCTAGATATGTAACTTGTAAAAATTGTACAATTTTTAGTCTGGGCAGTTTATGAGTCGTTTTTATACACAGATGACAGCGTATTTTAAACATATCAGGTTATGTAAGGGCTTGTTTCTCCAGGTCATACCAGCTGAGTCATGATTTGTACAAAAAGAAGTATTTGGCATAGTCAAAAGCACACAGGTTTAATTCTGGCCCTTCCCTTTCTAGCTGTGTGTTCTTAGGTAAGTCACTTAATCACATGAGCCTCTTTTTTTCCCCAGTGTAAAATGGAAATGTTCATCCCTGGTTTGAGATGGGGACTTGAGCACATGTATTTATTCCCTCATCCTCCTAGGATTCGAATATAAAACGTACAATACCAAAAGCAGTTGAGAGAACAAGAGGTGACGTGATCTCCATGGATTTCTAGAGGACAAATTACATGGAAGAACACTGACCGGAAGAAGCTCTAGCCCAGAATGTGTTTAGAGGGTCTTACAGAAGATGGGGGCCCTACCTCTGTGCCAGCCCCTCACTGAGGTTGGGAACTCAGAAGAGTCACTGGAGTGAAGAGAAGATGGAAGAATAGTGAAGATCTCTGTATGAAACGGTCATCCTCCATTCCTACTCTCGAGCGCTGGTGCCAAGAACTCCCAGCAATTGGATGTTCAACCACAGACCAAACCAAAACCGACCAACCAACCAATGACCGGAGGGGACTTTTATAAAGACAGTGAAGCCTGTTTCCAAGGAAACTTGAACAGCAGTCATTGTCATTGGTAACCTGGCACAAAGCCATCTCATTCCAGCATTTGAGAAGTCTCAGCACGACACTCAGACTATGCACCCTGATCTGAAGCCTGCCCCTCAGCACGTCCCGCACACGCACCCAGCGTCCTAGGCAGCCTTTCTCCTCTCTCCTTCATAAGGAGCCTGACAACTGGATTCATGAAACATTTGAGAACAGTGTGACAAAGAAAGGTAAAAAGAGAAAAACTGACCCCAGAAGAAACATATAATTCAGGGACTATGAGAAGAATCAAATAAAAACCTTACAAAATGAATTACTTATCACTAAAGAGATATGAAATGATATGACACCTGTTAAAAAAAAACAAGATGCTATGAAAAGGCAGGATCAGAAAATGAGAAGGAACCCTTGGAAAAGGAACTCTAGCTGAATAGCTAGATCAGTAGATGAATAAAACAAGTATAGCAAATGTTAACAGTTGTTGAAGTCTTGTGGTGGATGTATGTGTTACTGTACTATTTTTTTCCAGCTTTTCTGGATACTTGGGAATTTCACTAATAAAATTTTGAAACAGCAAAATTAGAAAAAGAAAATAGTTTCACATAAAAATTCACTGTCTTGCTTTTGACTCTTAGTAGCCGTATGACAGGACTTCCCAGGTGGCTCAGTGGTAAACAATATGCCTGCCAATGCAGGAGACACAGGTTCGATCCCCTAGGTCAGGAAAATCCCCAGGATTTTGCTGTATGATAGCAGTGATGCCAAGAGAAGAAGGTTCTTGGGGAAGGAAGGGGAACTGGGGAATGCTTGATTCTACCCAAATCCTCCATGGAGCCCTCATGATGCCTCCCCAGAAGCATAAGAACAGCATGTTTTGGAACAAACCTTCTAAACACTAGATTTTGGCTCCTAAAGCTCACCCACCAAAAGCTGTATGACCTGGGTGAAGTACTTAATTTATCCATGGACCTAGTGTTAAGCAGGTCTGAAGAGGGAAGAGGAAAGGATGGCTTCTAGACTTCTGGCCAGCGTGACATCTCAGGAAGAGGAGGTGTAAGAATCCAAAGTGGGCTGGGAATTATTTCAGGACAGAGAATTCAAAGAGGAAAGAATGACCTCTTCTGTAAAAGTAGTGTGGGGACTCCGAGTCATCTAATTTTAACAAAACAGGATTTCTGCTTGTATGCCAAGCTGATGAAGAGGAATGAAGCAATTATGTTTCTTTTTCAAATGTTTGATAGGGCGCTTATGTTGCTTTATTTGTAAAGAGAGATTCTTTTAAAGCAGTCCTATGGGGTAAAGTTCAGAAACAGCAAAAACTGCTATGAAGTGTTGTATTTTATGAGCTATATTTTTAATTGAGTATTTATATGATGGTGTGGAGGGAGGAAATGGCAACCCATTCCAGTATTCTGGCTGGGAAGATCCCATGGACGGAGGAGCCTGGAAGGCTACAGTACCTAGGATCGCAAAGAGTCGGACATGACTTAGCAACTAAACAAAATATTTGTGGGCTAAAGTTAAGTTTTCAAGTGCATGCATTTGAAATGATAAATTTATATCAGTCAATGTGTAATAATAAGACACAGCTAGATGTGCATTGGCAACAGTTGAGGGAGACAAGTGACAGGAGCTATAAGCACAGGATGGGAGCTCACCCCAGCAGCGGAGGTGGCATCCGGGATAGAGGTGGGCAGTGAGAGACCATTCTTGAAGCTGGAGTGCTGCAGAAACAGTAGGCTTGACAGGGAAGCTGGACATTGGAGCCATCTGGGACCCCCTGGAAAGGAACAAATCTAGGATGAGGGAGGTTGGACGTCCAATAATAACACTAGGAGAAAATCCCAGTCCTAACAGTTACAAGACGGCTCCCTGATTAAATTTCCAGGCTTTCATAATAGATTATCCCTGACCATCGCCATAACCCTGTAAGATATGATTGTCATGTTTGGTTTGGTTTGGTCAGAGTTTTTGAAAAGACAAATAGTACAGGAAGATTTACAACAGGAAGCAATGGTTCCTTTTAATTCCATAGCCTCAGGTCCACTTTTCAAGGGCAACCACTGCTGAAGCTCTCCAACTGTGTTAATATGATGGAGCTGCTATTTTATGACATTGCTTACTGACTCTTGTTGCTAAAGATTCATCTTAACTTCATATCACCCCTGTACACATGATTGTTATATGACTATTTTTAGCTCTTTTGTTCACTTTTGCAACTTTAATTTCCTTAAACTTTTGTTTTTAGTTCTCCTAAACATAGACAATATCTCTTGGCTTTCCATTTCATGAGAAGAGGGTATTTGAGCTCCTGACTTCTCCGAGACTCTCCACCTGTGCTTCCACCTCCAAACTTTTCATCAAGCTGTGCACTAACTCTTAGATTTCTGTGGCTGAGGATATTTGCATTCTAGTCTGTAAGCACAGTTAAGTCTTATAAAGTTTGTCCTCAGGCGAGAGTCTAGTAACCTCTACTGTCAGAGGTCTAGTCTGACAGTAACCAACAAACAGCATGCAGGCTAATTTGTTTATGATATAAATTCATAGCAGAGGCAAGAAATATGTTTCCTGCTCTGTAACATATCACAACCCTATACTTCTCAATTGCTCAAGATCACGGTTAAATTTTTTTTTCTGTTCCTAGTGTTTTCTTGTTGAAAGAGGACATCTGTACCTTCCTCCCATTCTATCTATTGCTTGGAATAATTTTTTTTTCCTTTTTGAAGTCCATTGATTGCCTCTTCTAACTTGATTCATATTTGTACTGGGACTTTTGTCTATAGTCTTTAAAAGAAATTTCTAGTTGCTTTTCTTCTTTCCAGGCATCCTCTGCCTGTAGTGCATCTGCAAGTTCTTTTGATTCTATGTCTTATGAAATCCCTTTCTTTCCGGGAGCCCTTCTCTTGCTCAAATATGAACTGGTGGCTCATCCAGTCAAACAGCAGATGATCTTGGTCACATTGTTTTGCTGATGAAGTACATGCTCAAATAACTTCTCAAGAAAAGGTTTGTGGCAAGGAAGCTTTCTGAGTATTTGCACGACTAAAAAAAATCTTCATTTTGCCTTCACAAGTAACTTGACTAGGTATGGGTTTCCCAGATTGAAAACCAGTTTTCCCCCTGATTCTGAAGCTATTACACCCAAGCTTCTAGTGTAGCTAATGAGAAATCAAATGCCACTATTAGCCTTGTTTCTTGTTGTTCAGTCGTTAAATTGTGTCCAATTCTTGCAACTCCATGAACTTGCCAGGCTCCTCTGTCCATGGGATTTCCCAGGCAAGAATACTAGAGTGGGTTGCCGTTTCAACTCCAGGGGATCTTCCTGACCCAGGGATTGAACTTGAGTCTTCTGCGTTGGCAGGCAGATTATTTACCATTGAGCCACCGGGGAAGCCCCTTCTTTCTTGTAGAAGTTGATTTTTCCCAGATCTAGAAGTTGATTTAAGAGGAAAACTCTTAAGACCTCTCCTGTATAACCTCCTTAATATCTTCCAAATGAAATATGGCTTTTTCCATTCCCCCTAATTAAAACTCAGGAGGCCCTTTTTAATGGAAAGCATACCTCTTTAGTTCTGGAAATTTTCTTTGTGTTATATCTTTGGTGTCTTTCTCCCCTCAGTCTTCTCTATTCTTCCTGGAATTGTTATTTCTCTCTTATTGGACCCCCTCTGGACTGATCTTGTGTGTGTGTCTGTTTCATACTGTAATGTTTTACATATTTTTGCTCCAATTGGGAAATTTCTTCTAATCTATTTATTAGGTTGGACCATATGAAATTGTAATAAAATAGTTACAACTATTTAGAAAATAGTTGGATATAAATAATTTCTTATAGTTCAGTTGTGTGTGTGTGTCACTGAACAATTTAAAAATACATTGCAGGGAATTCCCTGGAAGTCCAGTGGTTAGGATGCCACACTTCTACTGCAGGGGTCAGGGGACAGGGGACAGACTGATCTTGGGGAACTAAGTTCCCACAAACTCTAAGGTGTGACCAAGAAAGAAAAAGAAAAGGAAAAATAATATGTTGCAGATACACATGACCCTTTAAAATGTATCTTCTAACAATAAAGACATTCTTCTACAAAACCCATATAATTATCACACCTAAGAAAACAAGACCCTGATGCTGGGAAAGACTGAAGGCAGGAGGAGAAGGGGACCACAGAGGATGAGATGGTTGGATGGCATCACTGACTCAATGGACATGAGTTTGAGCAAACTCTGGGAGATGGTGAAGGACAGAGAAGCCTGGTGTGCTGCAGTCCGTGGGGTTGGGTTGCAAAGGGTCGGACACTGAGCAACTAGACAACAAAGAAAACCATTCCCCCAAATAATGTCCAGTCCATGTCAGATTTCCCCAGTTGTCCCCTAAATGTCTTTTTCTGACTCACAATCTAGTTGAGATTCTTGCTTTGCATTTGATTATATTTTCTTGTGTCCTAGATTGTTCCTCCACATACGTAAAAAAATGACACTGACTTTGCCAGTTGTCCTGTCAAATGTAGATTTTTCTGATTGCCTGCTGACAGTGGTAATGTGTTCCTCTTTCCCTATATTTCTTGTAACCAGGAAGTCATGTCTAAAGCCCTGCTTGGATTCATTTGAAGACTGCTAGGGAGTTTGGGTGTTCTGTGTCACATCACAGCGGGAGGCACAGATGTCCCATAATTAGCAATGCTTAAACACTTGATGAAAGTGGTGATGGCCACCTTCCCTCTCCATAAACTCATGGAGTTTTAAAAAGTCAATATTTTATAATCATTTATCCCTTTCTCTCTCTCCCTGCCAGCCATAAATATACAGCTGCCTGGGAGAATTTCCAAACCTGTGTTCCCACAGTACTTTGCTCATAAACCAGTTTTGCATTCATCTCATTGCTTTATAGTTATTCACATGCTATTGTTCCCAACAGCATGTGAGAGCTGGGAGCAGGGATCAGATACACTATTCCTCTGTGTCTCAAGCAGCACTTGAAGCACTCAAAGGGGAAGGTTCATTGTCTCTGGAGTCTTGGCTCTGCCAAGTTCCCCAACTGTGTGTGAACTTGTGTGTGGACTTCACCACTATGGACTTCAGGTTTCTTATCCATAAAGGAAGAATCATCTCTTCTTGCTAGACTGTTGATGGTATTGAGTGAGATGTTGTGAGTGAAGGACCCCAGCATGTGGTCCAGCCATCTTCCAAGCTCTTGGTGTCCTTTGGCCACCTTTTGACTTGTCCCAAGATTCAACTCGCATGTCCGCTTCTGACATCAGCTCTTGATAGACTTGACATATTTGAAAGTGTAGTTTTAGTTGCTCAGCTGTGTCTGACTCTTTGCGACCCCATGGACTATAGCCCACCAGATTCCTCTGTCTGTAGAATTCTCCGAGCAAGAATACTGGAGTGGGTAGGCATTCCCTTCTCCAGGGGATCTTCCAGACCCAGGGATCAAAACTCAGGTCTCCTGCATTGGCAGGCGGATTCTTTATCATATGAGCCACCAGGGAAGCATGAAAGAGATCATATTTCTTTATTACCTTGTCCCAACCAGGCAACTCCCATCATGATCGTCCCTGTGCTCTCTCTGTTGGAAATAGGTGTTCTTGCTTCTTAATTCAGAGCTAAAATGGAGTTAATGGAGAGAGTGAGATGGAAACACCCAATTTCACAACTCCAGGGCACAACATACCCCTTGGTTCACGGGCTACACCATGAACCAAGTCCTCAGGAGCTGTGCAACCTCGATGCCCTGCTTCCTGGTCTCCAACTACAAACTGTCTGCTTCCAAACCCTTCTCAGTCTACATTTTTGCTGTCCCTTCTACCTGTGCTAAGGATCAAATGCCTTCTCTGATCCCATTGGGCTTCTTGGAGGAGTTATCTATGCTATTTTCTTCCCTTTTATCAGCTTTTTTCTTCTCTCCCCCCACCCCCCTCTCTTCAGTTCATTGCATCTGGCTTTTACCTCCAGCAGACTGAAACTGACTCCAGTAAAAAAAATCACTCTAATTTCAAGACCTTTGCCCTTGCTCACTGGAACTTTATAATCATTATTTTACATTGCATCCCAACAAGTCTATTGTGACAACCAGTGTATAAGTTTTACCATTCTAAAATCTCTGTATTTTGTCTGCTTTTGTAGGGCATTCATAATTTCGTTTATCCATTTTGTGTCCACCAGAGTCACAGGTGGTCATGTTAGATCACAAACTCCAGAAGGGCATAAAGCCTTGCAACGCTTGAGCAGGGTGCCTGGTGCATCGTTTCTACTGGCTGGGGTGACTTAAGCAGAGGCAGAACAACTTTCAAGTGAGCTCAGAAAGGGCATGATTAGGAATTTCTCTGGTGGTAGAGTGGTTAAGACTCTGCACTGCTGATGCAGGGGGCCAGGGTTCGATCCCTGGCCAGGGAGCTAGATCCTACACGCTCCAACTAAGAGTTCATATGCTAAAGTTCATCTGCCGCAACTAAGACCTGGTGGAGCCAGATAAATAAAATAAATATTTAAAAACCAAAATGACAAGATTAGAAGCAGATTTGCTGTGATTTTACTTATAAATAACAACAACAAAAAATTTTGCTGCTGATAAGTGGAAGGTGCCTATTTATTTAAAGGAATAAGGAACTGATGACATGACTTGCTAAATCTTGCTAAATCTAAATCCTTGGAGTAAAATAGGGGCTGAAAAGTAGGAAAACCTGCCTAGATGCATATGTGGTGTGTGGTTCTGCTCAGAGTAGGTACTCTACAAATTCCTGTTGAATGAGTCCAGTTACTCTGCCGGATACGGCTTGAATGAGCTCCCAGGAGCAGCTGGCCACACAGCCTTTAATAATGTCTTCCTGCTGACAGCTGCAAGACGTGTTAGCATACTGGCTAGATGATGGAGGAGGAGAAAGGCCAAACCTGAGTAAGCATCTAGGAATTTAGTAGATTTAGCAAAGCACTGCGTATGACTACAAGACCGAACGTCAGTTAGTGCCCACTTCATTCTGTTAAGGTATACCTATTAGAAAACAAAAGCAGGGCTTCCCTGGTGGTCCAGTGGCTAAGCATTCGCCTGCCAATGCATTGGACACAGGTTCACTCCCTGGTCCGAGAACATCCCATGTGTCACAAGACAGCTAAGTCTGTGTGCCACAACTACTGAGCCCATGGACCCTAGAGCCCCATGCTCCGCAACAAGAGGAGCACCGCAATGAGAAGCCTGTGAATCGCAACTAGCGGAGCCCCTGCTCGCCACAACTAGACAAAGCCTGGGTGCAGCAGCAAAGACCCAGTACAGCCATAAATAAACAAATATCAAACTTTTTGAAAAGTTAATGTCTGCTTGCCTGAGATTTGACTTTAGCCTACAGGTGAGTTTTGGACAAAATGTTTAAATTAGAATCTTTTTTTTTTTTTTTTGATGGGGCTGATACAGTCCAGTTTTCCACAGTTCCTAACACTCCCTGTGATCTTGCTTCACTCATTTACAGACTGTACGAGACTCCTCAAGGCAGGAAACCCAACCTTACATGAAGCAGAAACCAGAGAGGGACCTCTGGGTGTCAAACTGGCCTAAAATTACAGTTTAGTCTTCAACACTTGTTTAGCCAAGATTTCAGAACTTATGGGTATTGTGTCTTTATCTGATTTCTCTTAAGAGCTTTGTTAATTGCTACAACTTATGGAAACAGTTTACAAAGAAGGGCTTGTTATGAGTAATTTCCCAGAAGACCCTACAAAGACGTGTTTCTTTTCCAATAATGAAGAAGCACTTATTGTGTGTTTTCTATTAATAGGTAGCTGCATAGGTGTGTGCTATCTTATTGAATTTGTGTGGCCGTGGAAGGCTCAGAGAACAAGAACTTGCTCAAGGGTACACAACCATCATCCAGGCCAGGAACCATCTCCTGAACCAAGTACCATGTCCTTTCCACAGGTCCCTGAGGCAACACATGATTTCCCATCATTCTGGGGGAAGCTGAAAAGTAGAAGTTGGTGATGGACAGGGAAGCCTGGCATGCTGCAGTCTGTGGGGTCACAAAGACACGACTGAGTGGCTGAACTGACTCAAGAGCAGAATAGTAATTTTATAATCTATACATGATCAGCAGTGCAAGAGCCCCAGCTCTGCTCCCAGGAGGTCACCAGCTATTTCTGTCCAACCGTGGCTGAGTCCAGATGCTCCAAACCTCTGAGCACAAACCCTGCAGTGAATGTTTTCCAACTGAAATTTCTTTGTTCAAGAACATCCAGAGCAGTATTTTGTGGAGGTTGGACTTTGGCTATTTTGAGCCGCGCTTTATTAAAACATAATTCATCTGAGGCATTTGTGCTGTGTTCTCAATCAGTCATGTGAC
Source organism: Cervus elaphus (assembly GCF_910594005.1). Taxonomy (NCBI): domain Eukaryota; kingdom Metazoa; phylum Chordata; class Mammalia; order Artiodactyla; family Cervidae; genus Cervus; species Cervus elaphus. Next base: position 22,284,316 of record NC_057844.1, read on the forward strand.
CCCTCATTCATTATATTAAACTTTGGGTTTTAGCATGACAGAAAAAATATTATTTTTTTATTTTTTAAAAGATTTTCTTATTTTTGATGTGGACCATTTTTGAAGTCTTTATTCAACTTGTTACAATATTGTTCCTGTTTCGTGTTTTATTGTTTTGGCTGAGAGGCCTATGGAATCTTAGCTCCCCGACAAGGGATGGAATCTGCACCCCCTGCATTGGAAGGCAAAGTCCCAAACACTGGACCACCAGGGAAGTCCCAGGAAAAAAAAGGTTAAATTTCTGAGTCTGAGCTATTGCAGGAAAGACTTCTTCTAAAATAGGAGAGGTAGCAGGAACTTGCTATGGGTTCCTTGCTCACCGTCATATTACCGTCATTAAAAAAAAAAATGTTATGACAAGGGTGTTTGTTTGACCTACCTTTAAAAAAGACCAATTGATTATGATGTTTAAAGAGGTGAGAGTCATGAATAATGAATGTTTGAAATTTACATGGGTCAAAAGAGAAAAGTCATTATGAGTAATTTTAACTTAATTTCCATATATTTAAAATCTGGTTGAAGACTCAAGGAAGCTTTTGAAGAAGAGAAAAGATATCCCAGGTCCCTAACACTGCTTTTCATTTTGGGGTGTTCCTTTCCAGCCTCTAATAACATCAGGAAGTGATTAGCGGATGGAATACAGGATATACTTATGGTGCTAGGGTGGCCTATCCAAAGTTCTATCACCTAGTTTAAGTTTCATGACCTATCCCATAAGAAACAACTTAAGTGGAAGAGGAGGCTTTCCCCCATTTAAAAACAATTTAAAAGCACAAAATTTACTTTCATGGAATTTGACTGTTTCTAGAGTTCAAAAGGGTGTGGTGACTATAAAAACAGCTGCCTATTAACTGTAGGCAGAAGTTATACACACTTGGCAAAGCAGAAATTCTGAGAGTATTTTTTAAAATGCTAAGCAAGTAGTCATGTACGGATGTGAGAGTTGGACCATAAAGAATATGTATACTGAGGAACTGTCGGTTTTGAATTGTGGTGCTGAAGACTCTTGAGGGTCCGTTGCACTGTAAGGAGATCAAAGCAGTCAATTCTAAAGGAAATCAACCCTGAATATTCACTGGAAGGACTGATGCTGAAGCTGAAGCTCCAATACTTTGGCCACCTGATGTGAAGAGCCAGCTCACTGGAAAAGACCCTGATGCTGGGAAAGATTGAGGGCAAGAGGAGAAGAGGGCGCCAGAGGGTGAGATGGTTGGATGACAATACTGACTCAATGGACATGAGTTTGAGCAAACTCCAGGAGATGGTGATGGACGGAGAAGTTTGGCGTGCTGCAGTTCATGGAGTGGCAAAGAGTCAGATATGACTGAGCAACTGACCACCAACAAAGCTGGAAAAAAAACCCGGCAACAGCAGTCCTAGGGAATGTTTGAGTTTGGGAGGGGCTAGAAACCCCTCCCAAGGCAGTGTCTTTGGCAGCGATGGGCCAGTGGCTGGAGATAAGAATGGAGGACAGGAAGGAGGCCCTAGGCCAAGTTGGAATAAATGGGGCCTTGAAATTAGCATGTAGAGTTATACTTCTATGAAAAAGTAGCTGCAAGGCGATATACTATATATACTTAGATTTCCAGGATGTTAAAGAAATAACCTGCCAGTGTTTGTACCAGAGATCGATACCACTGTTTTTATATCTAAATGTTAGAGCTCAGTGGGTATAACTTGGACATTTAAAGGTTAACTCCAAAGAGGCTTGTCTGCCTGGGGTTTGCTGCAGGGACCAGTGTTTGAATCTAACACAGTTGATATCTGTTGGGGGCTTGCTACTTGTGAGACATTGGTAAAGGCACTTACATGTGTTAAATAGTTTAATCTTTACATCAACCTTGTGAGGTACATGTTTTCAGACAAGGACTCTGAGACCCAGGGAGGGTCAAGAGCTTATCCAAGTTCATGCTGGGAAAATGATGGAATCAACCTGGTACTCCAGCCATTTCCCCCAGGGTTAGATCTGCCTCTCTGATGCGTGACTTTTAGAGTGGTGAATCAGGGATGCTTACCCCTAAAAGGACTCACAGCAAATTTATTCATAATAGCCCTTCTTAGGGGCTTCCCTGGTGGCACTAGTCATAAAGAACTTGCCTGACTGCAGGAGACATAAGAGACGCGGGTTTGATCCCTGGGTTGGGACGATCCCCTGGAGGAGGGCATGGCAACCCATATCAGTTCTTGCCCGGAGAATCCCATACACAGAGGAGCCTGGCAGAGTTGGACACAACTGAAGCGACTTAGCACACACGCACATTCCCCCCTAACAGATTCACTTTCAACATTAGCATGGTGCTTGACCCGGTTCATTCACTAAGATGCCTTCTTCAGCCTGACTTTGTGTGGGATACAGTGTGATTCCCACCTGCTCAACCCTTGGACTGTGTCTGCTGGCTCTCTGGGATGTTCCAGCTAGCAGGATTAGTGTGAACATTAGCTTATCCATTGGATTTGTTTTCTAGTCCTTTCTGGTCCTCTTACTATTTTTATCCCAGTCTCAATTCAGTTCAGTCGCTCAGTTGTGTCCATTTCTTCAACCCCACGGACTGCAGTTCACCAAGCCTCACTGTCCATCACCAACTGCCGGAGTTTACTCAAACTGATATCCATTGAGTTGGTGATGTCATCCAACCATCTCATCCTCTGTCGTCCCCTTCTCCTCCTGCCTTCAGTCTTTCCCAGCATCAGGGTCTTTTCCAATGAGTCAGTTCTTCACATCAGGTGGCCAAAGTATTGGAGTTTCAGTTTTAGCATGACTCCTTCCAATGAATATTCAGGACTGATTGAATGGACTTTAGGATGGACTGGTTGGATCTCCTTGCAGTCCAAGGGACTCTCAAGAGTCTTCTCAATTCAAAAGCATCAATTCTTCAGCGCTCAACTTTCTTTATAGTCCAACTCTCACATCCATACATGACTACTGGAAAAACCATAGCTTTGACTAGATGGACCTTTGTTGGCAAAGTAATTAATGTCTGCTTTTTAATATGCTGTCTAGGTTGGTCATAGCTTTTCTTCCAAGGAGCAAGCGTCTTTTAATTTCATGGCTGTAGTCACCATCTACAGTGATTTTGGAGCCCATCTAGCCATCTAGCTTTTAAAATTATATTTTCTGTTGTAGCATATTTACAGTTTTTGGTAGCAGCATTTTTAGATACTCTATACTGGAAAAAGTGACTGAATGTTTACTTCTCGATATTTCCCCTCAATTATCTGACATGCTCTTCTCTAATATTACTGTGAAACAGCTTGGATTCATCAAGATATAAATACATTACCCCAACAGCAAAAGGAATTCAGGCCAGAAAGGAATGGTGGGTGTTATTGCTTTGCAGAGGCGTGCATTAATTAGAGCAGTGCTTCTCAACATTGTCTAGGAATTATCATCATCTGGAGAATAGCTTATAATGCAAATCTCCACCCCCGGCCTCGAGGCCGAGGTTCAGTAGCCCTAGGGTGGAACTCAGAATTCACGTTTAAAATAATCACATCCAAATGCTTCTGATACAAATGGACAGTTGATACACTTTTGAAAAACATGATACTAGCAGAAGGTTGGGGAAAGCATATTAATATGGAGAGAGAAGTATAGCAATTACATCCATGCACGTTGGGAGATGCTTCTTTGGGAGGAAAAAGCAGGGACTTTGTCACCAGACTGACTAATTTGAATATTGTTCCATTACAATTATTAATAATATCCGACCTTGAGTAGGAATTGTAACCATGCTTGTACTTTGGTTTCCTTATGTTCTGTTCAGTTCAGTCACTCAGTCGTGTCCCACTCTTTGTGACCCCATGGACTGCAGCACGCCAGGCCTCCCTGTCCATCACCAACCCCCAGAGTTTACTCACACTCATGTTGATTGAGTCTGTGATGCCATCCAACCATCTCATCCCCTGTCGTCCCCTTCTCCTCCTGCCTTCTATCTTTCCCGGCATCAGGGTCTTCTCAAATGAGTCAGTTCTTCACATCAGGTGGCCAAAGTATTGGAGTTTCAGCTTCAACATCAGTCCTTCCAAAGAATATTCAGGACTGATTTCCTTAGGATGGACTGGTTGGATCTCCTTGCAGTCCAAGGGACTCTCAAGAGTCTTCACCAACACCACAGTTCAAAAGCATCAATTCTTTGGCACTCATCTTTCTTTATAATCCGGATCTCACATCCATACATGACTACTGGAAAAACCATAGCTTTGATTAGATGGACCTTTGTTGGTAAAGTAATGTCTCTGCTTTTTAAAATGCTGTCTAGGTTGGTCATAAATTTTCTTCCAAGGAGCAAGTGCCTTTTAATTTCATGGCTGCAGTCACCATCTGCAGTGATTTTGAGCCGCCAAAAATAGTCTGTCACTGTTTCCACGTTTCCCCATCTATTTGCCATGAAGTGATGAGACCGGATGCCATGATCTTAGTTTTCTGAATGCTGAGTTTTAAGCCTACTTTTTCACTCTCCTCTTTCACTTTCATCAAGAGGCTCTTTACTTCTTCTTCACTTTAGGTGAAGCTAATAATACCTTTCTCGTAAGCTTGGTAGAAGGATCGAACATGATAACAGAATAGAACATCTTGTAGACTTTTTGCTAAACATAGCTTTTCAATGCATACTGAAATCCCACCAAATGATCGTAAAGCAGTACAACAAGACATCTAAGGACAAGCAGAATGGGAAGGAGACGGCAGTAAACAAGAAATGTTATCAGAGTTTGGAGGAAGATAAATGGATGGAGGAGGGCAGATGTATATATGGTACCCACAGCCCATGCTAGTATGACCCTACTGGTTATTTATAGGCAGTGTCCATTCAGTGCTCATGCCCTCCTAGTGGTTAAGTATTTTTATGGTCACTGCTGGATAGAGGAAATTCATCGGTACAATGTTTCTCATTCTTTAGATTGTATATTTTTGGGGGAGCTTTGATAGAGGTAATGAAGGAGATTATGGGGGTGACTAAAGCTTCCTTATTCTACCCTTTGGCACTGCCGCTGGCACATCCCAATTGGATGAGTCCAATGAAATAAATATGTTTTATTATTTTTTCCAGCTTTATTGAAATATAATTGACATTTATCATTGTGTAAGTTTAAGGTGTACAAGTGTTGATTGGAAACACTTATTGCAAAGATTGCCACCATAGCATTAGTTAACACTTGCATCCTATCACATAATTACCATTTCTTTTATGTGATGTCATTTTCTTTTTTGTTTTGTGGTGAGAACATTTACGATCTACTTTTTTATCAACTACCAAGTATATACTACATTATTATTAACTGTAATCACCAAACTGTACCTTACATCCCCAGAACTGATTCATCCTGTAACTGGTAGGTTGCATTAATGCTATTTGACCAACACCTCCTTTCCCCCCACCCCTCAGCTCCTGGTGACCACCTTTCTAGTCTGTTTCTGTGAGTGTAGCTTTTTTAGATTCGACATACAAGTCATACAATATATTTGTCTTTCTTTGTCTGACCTATTTCACTGTAAAAAAAAAATGTGTTTTAGAGTGATTTCAGATGCATATGTTCACGCTATAAATGTATTTTAGGGACAGTATCACTTCTACACCACTGTGTAGTAAAGGGCTTGGATGTTTCCCTATTTCACCGAAGAGGTAGATGTGAAACCAAAAGAAGAAATAGGTCTCTGAGCCCATCCTTTTAGAAAACTTAATGAGCCTGGGCCACAATAAGGTATCATTCATTGTCATCCCACTTCTCTGTTTTAGGACTGGCTTCCTAATACTTGAAATTAAATGAGTAATCTCTTGCTCTCTCTCACTCTTTGCTCTTTTATTTACTTTTTCTCCTTAGTTTCATTTGTTTCAGCTGTTCTGGAAATACCTTTAATGTCTCACAGAAAATCAGCCCACACCAAAAAAAGATGGTGAATTTAAGATTTTAAAAATAGTGCTTGGAAATTTTCTTGAAATTTTGCTCTATTTTTTTAACATCAAAATTTACTTGGTAGGTGCCATGGGCTCAAGTTCTTTTTCCAAAATGTCTCCAATAAGCCCGTATTTCCTCATCTCTAGCCCAGCTATGGCCACGCCCATCTCTCCAAAGCTTTACTACAGAGTTTCGTCTGCTTCTTGCTTTATATACTTCCATCTCCTCCCCTGAAATATTATTTGACCTCCCGAAATCACTGGTTGCATGCACTTATCTTAAGATAAAATCTAGCTTTTTTTTTTTTTTTTTGGCCTTGCAGCTTAGTTCCCTGGGCCTTTGGCAGTGAAAATGCAGTCTTAACCACTGGACCACCAGAGAATCCCCAAATCTAGCATGCTTAATGCAACCTACTAAACCCTACATAGTCTGACCCCTACCATCCCATCAGCTTCGATTCCTACTACCATTTCCTTCAAACATTATTTGCTCCAGCCACAAAGCTTTCACTCAACTCCTCAAATACATCGTATATTTTCCTCCTCAGGGCCTTTGCAAGTGTTGTTCCTTATACTTACTATGCTCTTTTCTCCGCTGTTTTCTCTCTCCTATAACTCTAGTTACATTTCACTGGCTTTGTTATAGATTAACTAAAAATTAAAAGCCAATCAATAACATTTAAGAAGTGATTATGTATGTGAAGTCATTATAAACACAAGTAGTAAGATTGGCCTATTTAAAAAAATTCTACTCTTAGGTATTTACCTAAGATGAATAAAAACATATGTCCACAAATGACCTATATTTAAATATGTATAGGGCTCTAGTCATAATAGCACCAAGCTAGAAATAAACCAAATTCCATCAACAGAAGGACGGATGAACAGATTGAGCTGCATATGTGTAATGCCCTATTCATGTCTGCTTCTTTGCAACCCTGTGGACTGTAGCCAACCAGTCTCCTCTGTCCATGGGATTTCTCAGGCAAGAATTCTGGGGTGGGTGGCCATTTCCTCCCTCAGGGGATCTTCCCAACCTACGGACTCAACACATGTTTCCTGTATTGCAGGCAGATTTTTTACCACTGTGTCACCTGGGAAGCCCCGTAACACACTACTGCTCAGCAATGAAAAAGAGTCAGCCACCAATACATGCAACAGCTTGAACCTCCAAAACATTAAACGAAAGAAGCCAGACATAGAAGAGAGTATATTGCATGATTTCATTTATGTAAAGTTCAAGGACAGGCAAATAAATACTATAGCACCAGAATTCAGAACAACTGTTGTCTTTGGGGATGTGTGATGGCAGGGGGAAAGACATTGGCTTGAAAGGGCACCAAGGAACTTCTGCCTGTTGGAAATGGTCTGAATCTTGCTTTGAGTAATGGGGTTACACAGGTATATACCAGACTTCCCAGGTGGCACTAGTGGTAAAGAACACACCTGCCCGTGCAGGAGACATGAGAGACGTGGGTTCGACCCCTGGGTCAGGAAGATCCCCTGGAGGAGGGCATGGCAACCCACCCCAGTATTCTTGCCTGGAGAATTCCATGGACAGAGGAGCCTGGAGGACTACAGTCCATGGGGTTGCAAAGGGTCGGACATGACTGAAGTGACTTAGCATGCACGCACAGGTATATACATTTGTCAAAACATTAAACTATATACTGAAGATGTACTCATTGTGTTGTGTATGAAATACACCTTAATTAAAGAACAATGCAGTCTTATGTTTTTGTAATTTGGCTGCTCAAAGAGATTTTTCCATAATCAAGTCCAACACATCATTTTATTTCCTTTCTAGCTTCCATCACTTCTTTTGAATCTTACTCAAATCTCATGTATGTTAATAGTGTGAGAGGTTACCAGGCCTCCCTCTGGATCTATAGACTTCTTTTATTAATACATGTGGCGTTGTGATTACAGACATCTCATTCCCTCACCCATAGGGCATAAGAAGTAGCTGCAATGTACACTGGAGGGCACACTGGTAATAGTGACACCTTGACAGTGAAGGAGAGAAAACTAAAAGCATGACCTAAGAATCCAAAAGAGTGTGAGCCTGGAATGATTGAGACAAAATCAGACAATGTTATACATTTCCTTAGTCACAGGGCATCATGTTTTATAATAGGGCTCATCCAGAAATGTTAAATCATATGCAGTATATTCTAGTTAAGCCTAGTTAAATAGTGTATTCAAAGCTATGGTTTTTCCAGTAGTCATGTATGGATGTGAGAGTCGGACTATAAAGAAAACTGAGCGCCGAAGATTGATGCTTTTGAACTGTGGTGTTGGAGGAGACTCTTGAGAGTCCCTTGGACTGCAAGGAGATCCAATCAGTCCATCCTAAAGGAAATCAGTCCTGAATATTCATTGAATATTCATTGGAAGACTGATGCTGAAGCTGAAACTCCAATACTTTGGCCACCTGATGTGAAGAACTGACTCGTTGGAAAAGACCCTGATGCTGGGAAAGATTGAAGGCAGGAGGAGAAGGGGGCAACAGAGGATGAGATGGTTGGATGGCATCACCGACCCAATGGACATGAGTTTGAGTAAACTCCAGGAGTTGGTGATGGACAGGGCGGCCTGGTGTGCTACAAGCCATGGGGTCGCAAAGAGTCGAACACGACTGAGTGGCTGAACTGAACTGAACTGATCTTCTATTTTAAAAGCAAAGAAGGGTAAATACATGAACATTTCATAGAGAACAATTTAAATCATATTTTTGTTTTGGTGCATGAAGGGATTAATCTTCAAATAGCCAGATTAATCCAGTCTGATATGAAAGCCAGTCCCTGGTAGAAGAGGACTGGTGGCAAAGGAGATGGCTTTTGGTAGATGGCTATTATTACACAACCAGGCGGAGTCCCAGGCAACTGAAAGGGGTCATGTAATCCCAATAAGCTCTGATTTAACACCTTTACCACTAACATGGAGCTTTCTTACCTTATAAGGATGCTGAGTAATGCTGCAAACATGCACTTTCTGTGGGCCATCTGGTTATGAAAACCCCATAGGGTAAGACCCATGAGAAGGTCTTGCTAGTTTTTCTGAAAGTAAATAATTCTAAATGGGCTCCTGGAGAGTTTTCTGGGTAATTCATACTCTACAGAGATTTGATTGCAGAAAATTTCCAGTAAACTTAAAACTCAACTTCCTATAACACTTAGAAAGTGTACAAAAACAATCGGCTTTTGTTCGATTGAGGAAGACGCTTGATGAGTAGAACTTTGAAATTTCGAAAGAAAAATGTAGATAAGTAAGATGGAAATTTTTGACTGTCAGTGACTCAAGAAAACCTTGCTGAACTTGGAAAGTATAATAAAAGAGGGATCTTGCCTAGTTTGAGGTGTCATATCCTTGGGCTTCTCTGGTGGCTCAGTGATAAAGAATTTGCCTGGCAATGCAGGAGATATGGGTTCAATCCCTGGTTCAGGAAGATCCCTGGAGAAGAACTATTCTTGGGTGGGAATCCCATGGACTGAGGAGCCTGGCGTGTTGCAGTTCATGGGGTCACAAAGAGTCGGACACAACTGAGTGACTGAACTGAACTGAGCAACTAAACAACAACATCATGAGTTCAGATTCACGCTTAGATAGAATGCCATGTGTTCTCAGGGATGAAGGGCCCACAGGAGAATGAAAGCAGGGAGGCAGATGCTGTTGGAAGGAGAGAGCTTGGAATGTCCTAGTGGTCAAGAGAAATGCATGTGTGGGTGTGTGGGAGGGTATCAGGGGAAATGAACACTGCCAAGTTGATTTGTATTTTAACTACCAAAGCATTCCTAGGACATTCTTCCAAGATGCTGGGATTAGAGAGATGGCAAGTTTCAACAGTATGTTTGTCCATTACAAGTACAAGCACTAAGAAAAATTTTTTGGCAGATGTATCTTTAATTCTAAAAAGACAATGGTGACATTAAGGAAACTTTGAAACAGAGTGACTTCTCATAATTCCTTTACTCTTCAACAGCTAATATTCTATTTTTCTGTGTTTTCTTCTGGACTAAAACTCTCTTTCTTTAGCAGTACTTTTGGGTGAGTAAGTTTCCTCTTGGCATGATCTCTACTGAAGCAGCTTCTAAACCCTAATGAACTGGGAACAATTCTCCAGTCCTGTATCATTCTGCCTTAAATTGGACACTTGAACTGCAGAGAGGAATTACCTGCAATTATCATTTCATGACTATTTTCAAGATTCCCCACTTTCAACATCTGTTGCATGTGGTCTGCGGAAGTAAAGGAAGTCAAACGCCATGGGCAAGGAAGCGATTCTGTCATCCTTCAGAATGAGCTTCCCTGATAGCTCAGTTGGTTAAGTTCTACCTGCAGCGCAGGAGACCCCAGTTTGATTCCTGGGTTGGGAAGATCCGCTGGAGAAGGGATAGGCTACCCACTTCAGTATTCTTGGGCTTCCCTTGTGGTTCAGCTGGCAAAGAATCTGCCTGCAATGTGGGAGACCTGGGTTCAATCTCTGGGTTGGGAAGATCCCCTGGAGAAGAGAACAGCTACCCACTCCAGTATTCTGGCCTGGAGAATTCCATGGACTGTATAGTCCACGAGGTCACAAAGCGACCAATATGACTTTCATTTTCCAGAATGGGCTTAGAGCTCATCCTTCCTAACTCCCTGTTTAGTAAGAAAAATGAAGCCCAGAAAGGTCAGAACTAATAAATTCTGTAGTTGAGATTTGACCCAAGGTGTTAAAAATTTTTAATTTTAAATAATTTTAGATTTTTAGAAAAAAATTCAAATCTACCTTCCTCTGCTGCTGCTGCTAAGTCGCTTCAGTCATGTTGGACTCTGTGCGACCGCATAGTTGGCAGCCCACCAGGCTCCCCCATCCCTGGGATTCTCCAGGCAAGAACACTGGAGTGGGTTGCCATTTCCTTCTCCAATGCATGAAACTGAAAAGTGAAAGTGAAGTCACTCAGTCGTGTCCGACTCTTAGTGGCCCCATGGACTGCAGCCTACCAGGCTCCTCTGTCCATGGGATTTTCCAGGCGAGAGTACTGGAGTGGAATGCCATTGCCTTCTCTGTACCTCCCTCTAGCCCCCTCTTAATGTTAACAGACAACCATAGTTCAATAATCAAAATCAGAAAACATCATTACAGTACTATTTGAAGTACAGACCTTCAAATTTCATCATTTTTCCGTCTAGCATCTCTTTGTCATCCTGGGACCCAATTCAGAATCTCTCATTGCATTGAATTATTATACCTCCTCAGTTTCTTCCAGTTTGGGAGAACTCCTCAATCTTTGTCTTCTATGACCTTGACACTGTTGAAGAGTACTGGCCAGATATTTTGTAGAATGTCATTAATTTTGGGTTTGTCTAATGTTTCCTCACCATTAGACCAAGTTTATGTATGAGGCAAAGTGTCCTTCTCAGTGCATTATATTAGAAAATACACAATGTTGGTATGTCCTGTTACTGGTGATAATATCCTTGATCATGTGGTTAAGGTGGTATCAGTCAGCTTTCTCTACTCTTATTATTTTCCCCTTTGTAACTGATAAATATCCTAGTAGAGCTACATTGAGATGATGCTAATATCCTAATTTTCCTCAAACTTTCACCCATAGGTTTTAGTATTTATCAGTTGGAGAAGGAAATGGCAGCCCACTCCAGTATTCTTGCCTAGAGAATCCTGTGGACAGAGGAGCCTGGAGGGCTGCTGTCCATAGGGTCACACAGAGTCGGACACAACTGAAGCGACTTAGCATGCATGCATGCATTGGAGAAGGAAATGGCAATCAACTCCGGTGTTCTTGCCTGGAGAATCCCAGGGACGGAGGAGCCTGGTGGGCCGTCTATGGGGTCGCACAGAGTCAGACACGACTGAAGCGACTTAGCAGCAGCAGCAGTGGATGTTACCTGCAACAATTATTATTGTAATGTTTACCTAATAGTGATTTTGTTTTAGATAGATGGAAATAGATCTTTGTACTAATAGCCGGATGGATATTTATTTTATTCTGTGGATCACAACCCAATGTTATCATTATTTACTTTATTGCTCAAATTGTTCCAACTTTGGCCACTGGGGACTCCTTTAGGTTGGCTCATTTATCCTTTTGTCACACCTCATCATTGTGGGTTTATGTTGCTTGTGGGACTATGTTGCTGGTTTGAGTACTTCATTATTTTCTTCATTTCTTTTTTTAAAGACTATATTTTTAAAATTTTACTTTCTTTATTTGGCTGTGCCGGGTCTCAGCTGCAGCATGTGGCATCTAGTTCCCTGATCAGGGATTGAATGCAGCCCCTACATTGGGAGAACAGAGTCTTAGTCACTGGACCACCAGGGAAGTCTCAAGTACTTTATTTTCTGACACACGATTTTCCAGGCTCAATTACATTCTGCCTACCCCAGCCCTAGAATCAACTGCTTCTCTGAAGAACCCTCTGAGCCAAGACTTTTTTTCACAAGCATCTCATGCTCCTTTCACCAACTCATGTTATGTCTTAAACACATTTGACTTGACCGTTTAGTACACTTTTCTCAGAAACACACTATACGGTGGCTGGAGTTTGTGCTGGTCATTCAGCATCAGCTTGTGGTTACTCCTGATGCTCCTCTGTCCAGTTTAATTGTCCCCCGGGGATGATCCGGGCAGCAGGTCAGGCTGGGAAGACACAGAAGTGGACTGGAGGGCAGAAAAGGGGATGGTGTGGATTTCAATGAAGATACGGAGAGCGAGACTGGGAGACCCTGGACGGAACTCAAATATACACATCTGAGTTCTTTCTGCTACATGACTAGGTAAGTCCAAAAACCCACAAACATTTCAAAAGGAAGTTAGAACTTTTAAGTTTTCAGTCGAAGGCTTTTGTTTGTTTGTTTGTTTAAATTGAAGTATAGCTGATGTACTTTCCTCAGTGATTTTCAATATATTCTTGACTCAGTGGCTATAATTAACAAACTTGATCATGCCATTCTATTGGTTTGGTTTTTCTTGAGGTGGGGGGGAGGGCCACGCTGAGCGGCATGAAGGATCTTCCCTGACCAGGGATCGAACATGTGCCCCGCAGTAGACACATGGAATCCCAACCGCTGGACCACCAGCGAAGTCCTTAATTTTTCTGGCACTTGATCCACTCTGCCTGTAGGGAAGTTGCTCCTTGTGAGTTTGGCTTCTCTCCCTGCTCTCCCTTCTCTCTCTTGCCTCCAGCAGCTGTTCAGACTGATTTATGGGGTCGCGGCAAGTTGGTTTCTGGCTGTCTCACACGCTCATTGAGGATGTGTTATTATTACACTCCCTGTGTTAGGGGATGGATGAAGTTATACGTAGAGATGTTAATTGAAAACAGAGCTAGGTTCACAGTGGAAATTAAAAGGAAGACTGAAAACAGAAATGAAACTTTTAGTTTTCTAATCTTTTTCATAAACAATGCAACTTAAAAACAATTTAGAAAACTCCAAATAGATGAATATGTATCAAAATGTGAATATATGCAGTCAAGCCCTTGTTCCATTCCAAGATTCAAGAACACTCAAGGGTAACAAACCCAGTAGTTCTGGGGTTTTAGTGAGGGATTGTTTTGCTGTTATAGGAATAGTGATTCTATATCTTTTTATTTTTAACTGTCTACAAATGACATTGTACTTTTTTCTGCATACTTGCCCCTGTGTGTGAGACAGAGAAAGAAATTCAAAGAGAGAGAGGACAGGGAAAGAGATATGACACACTAGTTTCTTACAGGAAATTTAATACATGTCAGCACAGATCTGACACTGACTCATTTGGCAGAAAGAACAAATTCACACGCCAGAGTAAACAGAGAATGGGGTGAGATCTCAAGAATAGGGGAAGGGTGGGGAGGCTGTCTACAACTTAAGATATGAATAGAGGTGCTTTCTTAAAATCATTTTCAATTTCTCAGAGTCATGTTGAAGTTTTATCCTGACACCCTCAGCACTTGTCTTAAAGGATTTAGGAAGTTTCTTCCTTCCCTCTGATCCCCACAATCATTTAGCCATTATGTCCAACATAACCTATCTCCTTCTCATCATCTCCTTTCTGTCCCCATGGGTACTCAGCATTCACCAAGTTTTCTTTCCATCTTTGACTGTCTCTGAATTATTCATCCCTTAAAATTCATTCTAGGCCTGTCTTCTTCCTTTGGTCAGAGCTAGCTATTTCTTTCTTGATGCCACCACTGAATCTTGTGCTAACTGATTCTATCATTCTGTCCCAAATGTACTGTAACTGATGGTTTGTGTATTCACCTCCCCTGCTTGACTTAGGGCTGTGAGGTTCTTGAAGACTGGGATTGTGTCTACGTTCCTAATGGGGTTTATTTCTATATCCCCAGTGCCTAGCAGTGCTGGGCACACTAGGTGCTTGATAAATGCTTGGACAATGAATGAAAAAATAAACAAATGCCCAGGTGAATAAGTGAAGGAGTCCACTCAGTTCATTAATGAACTGTTACTAACTAGTAAACTCCTCATTGTCAACCCCAAGCAGATGTTTCTCCCTGGAGTGGACAATTTATGACAAACCATGTGATAGAAGATTATATCCTTTAAAATGATATCTACAAGTGATAGTTTCTCTTCTACAAATAATTGTCTTCTCAGGATATTATTTTTACTTTTTGAAGCATTTGTAATTATTATGCCTCGTGGTTCCATCTGGGCTTCCCTGGTGGCTCAGATGGTAAAAATCTGCCTGCAATGCTGGAGACCTGGGTTTGATTCCTGGGTTGGGAAGATCCCCTGAAGGAGGGCATGGCAACCCACTCCAGGATTCTTGCCTGGAAAAGCCCATGAACCAAGGAGCCTGGGTGGTTACAGTTCGTAGGGTAGCCAAGAGTCGGACAGGACTGAGCGGCTAAGCCCAGCACGGCACATAGCTCCCTCTAGTGAAACCAACTGGTAATACAGTAATTAAGATAGCTGCATAAATACCAGAAACAGTGAAAAAATGATTTATAGAAAATGACCCTTTTCTAGGTTCAAAAGCCTTCATCTGTGTCTACTTAGTACTTTCTGGAATTCACCAGTCTTTTTCTTGCCAAAATAACCTATTTCTAAATAATAGGGGCAGTGCCATGTCACTGGAAAATAATGTGAATATATGGAAAATTTTTACAATTAGCTTATATTTTACTGCCTTTAAATCAAAGAGCCACTGATATTTATTAACACAAAACACTATTTAGATATTTTATGGAATAACATTTTTGTAAACAATGCAAACAACCCCAGCAATTTAAGTTTTTAAGAGGTTTTTTTTTTTTTTTTTAATGTGGACCATTTTTAAAGTCTTTATTGAATTTGTTATAATATCGTTTCTGTTTTATGTTTTGGTTTCTTGGCCAAGAGGCCTGTGGGATCTTAGCTCCCCGACCAGGGATCAAACCCACACCCCCTGCCCTGGAAGGCAGTCTTAACCACCGGACCACCAGGGAAGTCCCCGATTTAATTAATATTTATCAAGTGGTTTTTAGTGATCAAAATGTGCTTCAGGATAAATATCATGGCATCATGATACCCATTACTGTAAAACTTAAAAATAAATATTACAGCAAAGTGGTGTACTGTTTAAATATCTGTCTACTTAGACTATAAAGCAAAGCAAGGGAGTCATGAACATAAAACACTTCAGAAGAGTGACTTACCTCGTGGTTCAGTGATTAGGACTCCACACTTCCACTGCAGGGAGCTCAGGTTTGATCCCTGGTCAGGGAACTAAGATCCTTCATGGCACACAGCGTTGCCAAAAAATTGAAAACAAACAACCAAAAAACAAACCTTCAGAAGAGTGGTCACCTCTGTGGAGAGACAAGAGGAATGGATCAGAGTAAAACCTCCAGTAGCTTCCACAGGATTAGAAATGTTTTCGTTCTGCGTGAGGCCATGGGTACATGGATTTTTATTTTATTGTTATGCTCCAAAACTTCAATGTACGTATTTTTTGATACAGTAATTCCACTTTTGAGAATTCTGACAGAAATGAAAGACCAATATACAAGGATATGCATAAAAAAGAAGAAAGAAAGAAAAATTAAACAAAAGAAATGAATAGTTACTATGTAAGCTCCATACATATTCTACTTTGGTACTCAGCTAAGTGTGATACATATTGGTTTTTCATAAATGCAAAATTTGATGATAAATATTATGAGCATTACCATATGCTATGCTTCAATAAAAACTATGTTTTAAAACAAAAAAAACTTTAAGTGATGTTTTAACAAACATTGTTTGCTATAAATAGATACATAAGCATAATTATAATAAGGTATATTATGCTAATGAAAGAACACTAAATATGACAAAGTGGAGAAAGTCTAGTAGCATAAAAAAGGAGGCAAATACAATTCTTTCATATAGGGCTTTAAGAATGTTAAGAACACAATGTTCCATAGTATTTTCTTCAGTCCAGAATTTTAGTATGTTTTGGTAGTTGTTCCATCAACAATATTTTATTTATTTTTAAATGTTTTTAAGGTTTTATATATCTTTATTTTATTTATCATTATTGATGTGTAGTTGATTTGCAATATTATATGAGTTTCAAGTGTAGAACATAGTGGTTCAATTTTAAAGTTACATACTCAAAAAAATAAATAAAGTTACATACTCCATTTATAGTTATTACAAAATATTGGCTATATTCCCTGTGAAAAGTGAAGTGAAAGTGTTAGTCACTCGGTTGTGTCTGACTCTTTGCGACCCCATGGACTGTAGCCCGCCAGGCTCCTCTGTCCATGGGATTCTCCAGGCAAGAACTGGAGTGGATTGCCATTCCCTTCTCCAGGGGATCTTCCCGACCCAGGGATCAAACCCAGGTCTCCTGCATTGCAGGCAGATTCTTTACCATCTAAGCCACCAGGGAAGCCCAAAAAAGTGACCTAAACACTTCACTAAAGAAGATATACAGTGGCAAATTTTCTTAATAAACTCTTTTCTCTACTCCTAAAGATCTCTTCAGGAGGAAAAGAACCTCATCTTAGCAGAGGATGGTTTCGATCCATCGACCTCTGGGTTATGGGCCCAGCACGCTTCCGCTGCGCCACTCTGCTGGTGTGCTATACCAGATATCCTTGTAACATATTCATTCTGTACATAGTAATTTGTAGCTCTTAATTTTCTAACCCCATTAAACCCCACACTCCCCTCCCCCTGCCCAGCACTTCTCTCTGAATCCTGCTAGTAATCACTATGTGATTTTCCCTAGTGGTTCAGATGGTAAAGAATCTGCCTGCAATGCAGGAGACCCGGGTTTGATCCCAGGGTAGGAAGATCCCCTGGAGAAGGGAATGGCTACCCACTCCAGCATTCTTGCCTGGAGAATCCCATGGACAGAGGAGCCTGGCGGGCTACAGTCCATGGGGGTCGCAAGGAGTCAAACACGACTAAGCGACTAACACTTTCATTTCTTTAAGTCACTACACCGTTCTCTGTATCTGTGAGTCTGTTTCTTTTGTGTTATAGTCACTAGTTTGTTTTATGTTTTGGAGTCTGCATATAAGTAATGTCATACAGTATTTGTCTTGCTCTGACTCGTGTCACTAAGCATATCCTCCAAGTCCATCTATGTTGTTGCGAATGGCAAAATTCCATTTTTTTTCTTTTATGGCTGAGTAGTATTCAATATTTTATATATATATATACACACACACATCACATCTTCTTTATCCATTCATCTGTCAGTGGACACTTAGGTTGCTTCCATGACTATTGTAAATAATGCTGCTGTGAACATTGGGATGAATTTTTTGTTAATTAGTGTTTTTTTCTTCTTTGAATATATACTCAGGAGTGGAATTTCTGGATCATATCATTTCATATCATTTCTATTCATATCATATCATTTGATATTTATATCATCTATTCATATTATATCATTTCTATTCATATCATATCATTTCTATTTTTGAAGGTGGAGTAAACTCAAATCCCAGCATGAGAGTAAAGCTAGTTACAAAACATTGGGGAAGGTTATAAAAAATTATTAATGCTTTTAAACCCACTGTCAGCAGAGAAAGACTGATTTGTTTGTTGGTTCACTTTGCCACCATATCCTGGTGGCACCTGGCTGGTGCTGGGTAAGTAAGACGTCAGATTCCCAAGGTGGCCAAACAGGAGAAAAAGATGGCCCAGGCCAAGAGGCGTATGCAGTACAACCGGAGCTTTGTCAATATTGTGCCCACCTTTGGCAAGAAGAAAGGCCCCGATGTCAACTCCCAAATCCTTTGTAATCCTGGATTTCTCTAATAAAGCCACTTAACCAATCAAAAAACAACAAAACACACCTTTAGAAAAGTGTGCACAGGGGAAAAGCCACGCACTCTGAGAACCAGAAAGAAGGTGTCTGCAAGTCAAGGAGAGAGGTGTCGGGAGAAGCCACCCTTGCTGACACCTTGACCTTGGACTTCCAGTCTCCAGAAAATATACTGAAGAAATTAATATATATAGCCAATTTGGGTGCCTGGATCTATGTGTAGGTGTTGGATTCAGCTGCCCACTTTGTCAGGTTCAAATCCTGTTACTTGGTTAACCAGTAGAACTCTATATTCCCAGGAAAATGTCAAAGTCCTCTCTTGACATTTCATTTCACTTCTTTTTTTTTGCTAAGTATTATGTTTAGCCTATTGTTTCCCTCAGTTCCTATCTGCCACTTCAGGCAACCACAATATTAAACAACAGAACCCTAGATTTGGGGTTTTAGAACACTTCCAGGACATTCCTGGTTTCTGTGTTGATTTACCACTTAAGTAAGTATAAGTGAGCTTCCCTGATAGCTCAATTGGTAAAGAATTCGCCTGCAATGCAGGAGACCCTTCAATTCCTGGGTTGGCAAGAGCTGCTGGAGAAGGGATAGGCTACCCGCTCCAGTATTCTTGGGCTTTCCTTGTGGCTCAGCTGGTAAAGAATCCACCCACGATGTGGGAGACCTGGGTTGGGAAGATCCCCTGGAGAAGGGGAAGGCTACCCACTCCAGTATTCCGGCCTAGAGAATTCTGACACAACTGAGCGACTTTCAAGTATAAGTAAGTGTGAATATGTCTGTGTGATTATTTAGTACTTCCCTTACTTTCTTGTGAATTTAGTAATGTATTTAAAAGTACTTTTGGAAGTAGTTTCAGTGAAAATGGCAAAGTAGGAAATATAGCCAATATTTTAGAGTAAGTATAAATGGAGTATAACCTTTAAAAATTGAATCACCATGTTGTACACACAAAACTCAAAATGTTGTAAATCAACTATATGTCAGTAAAAATAAAGATATATAAAAACCTTAAAAAAACAGTTATGTAAGCCAGAAAGATAAAGAACATTACAGCATACTAACACATATATATGGAATTTAGAAAGATGGTAATGATAACCCTATATGCAAAACAGAAAAAGAGACACAGAAATACAGAACAGACTTTTGAACTCTGTGGGAGAATGTGAGGGTGGGATGTTTCAAAAGAACAGCATGTATACTATCTATGGTGAAACAGATCACCAGCCCAGGTGGGATGCATGAGACAAGTGCTCGGGCCTGGTGCACTGGGAAGACCCAGAGGAGTCGGGTGAAGAGGGAGGTGGGAGGGGGGATCGGGATGGGGAATACGTGTAAATCTATGGCTGATTCATATCAATGTATGACAAAACCCACTGAAATGTTGTGAAGTAATTAGCCTCCAACTAATAAAAAAATTAAAAAAAATAAAAAAATAAAAAAAAAAAATAAAAAAATAAAAAAAAATGCAAATCTTATAAGTCAAAAAAAAAAAAAAAAACAGTTATGTAAAGAATTTGCTTCCAGTGGAAATGGAGATAGTGATATATGAGGGTTAAGAACAATATGTTGTCTAGGTAAAACAATGTTATTTCTTGTTCAGAAGTCCTAGACAAACTTCCACCCTCATCCTTAGGTTTCCTCATAAGTGAAATAAGAATATTACAGGGATTAGTAAAAGAGATAAAGAGACCCTGGAATCTGTAATCTTTTATTATGGGTTTTGTGCCTTGAAGGGCTTCTTTACTCAGGCTATTGATTAATTCTGGGGAGTGGTTTTGAGGGATCTCTTTGAATCTTGATGGGAGGTGCACTGTGAATTTTGCCAATATCAGTGGAGATTTTTTCTGTAAGGAGGGTGATAGCTGATTCAATAGGGAGAAATAATCAGTGTTCCCAGGATCAGCTCTAGACAGAGCAAATAAAAGATGTCACAGCATCATTTAACTCATCTGATTGGCTGCTTTGATAAGTACTGTCAAATTATAGAATTATCTCCCTACCCCCTCCTTTTGAGAGAAGGAAATTCTGGCATGATACTTCTTTTTTTTTTTTAAATCAACTTTGGCTCCTTTTTATTCAGGAAGCATACGTTAATTCATTTTATACATTTTTTTTTTTTTTTTTTACATTCCAGAAATAAGCGAAAATAGCAGTTTTTAATATGTTACAAAGTTGGCTTTGGGGGCTAAATAAGCTTTTTGAGAGAGGACCAGCCAACTGACCTTTTCATCAAAGCACCAATGTATCTTCAGTCTTTTACCACGCTCTACCACAGCTGTGGCCACCTTGGATGTGTTGTACATCCAAGCCAAGAGAAAGCTGTAACGGAGAGTTGCTGCAAGTCTCTCTGCAAGGCACCGAGAACAGACAGTTCCAGCTTCCTTTCTTCAGACCGAATCAAAATTTTGGGAACTTTTCAATTGCTCTCTCAAGTGGTGCTCTCTCAGCGTGAAGACTGCTGCTGCTGCTGCTAAGTCGCTTCAGTCGTGTCCGACTCTGTGCGACCCCATAGACGGCAGCCCACCAGGCTCTGCTGTCCCTGGGATTCTCCAGGCAAGAACACTGGAGTGGGTTGCCATTTCCTTCTCCAATGCATGAAAGTGAAAAGTAAAAGTGAAGTTGCTCAGTCGTGTCCGACTCTTCGCGACCCCATGGACTGCAGCCCACCAGGCTCCTCCATCCATGGGATTTTCCAGGCAAGAGTACTGGAGTGGGTTGCCATTGCCTTCTCCATGGCATGATACTTTTTTAAGGAGTCTCAGGCTTATACATGGATAGCAGTGGAAGAACTAAGGAGAAAAGGGTGTGTGTCTCTCAAAGGTCCTAGACAGAAGCAAGTAGGTTCAGAGACAGAAGCATCCCGAGGTTCACTGGAGGTCCCCACTGTTTGAACTGTTCTACTACTTCAGGACAGGGGCTGCTTTATAGTAGTGGGCTTGTACACCACGAGCTTGACTCGGATGTCAGTTAGGACTGGAGGAGATTCAGCCCCAATCTAGAGAAATATGTCTCTAAACCACTTGGAGGGAGGATTGGGAAGAGCCTCAGGGTCCCATTCTTGAGAACTGAGAGCTAGCTGGAAAGGTCCCTTAGAGGGTTACAGGTGCCTGAAGAGTTTGTCTCTTTCCCAAAGTCCTGACTCTCTGCAACACTAGCAGAAACTAGGAGGGTCTTGCTTTTCATTTGCTGGAGTTGAAGATTCAGGCTTCTGGTGGTCTTCCACTTAGGTGACTCCTGTAGTGCTCAAGAGAGCTGGTTTGCCAGGTTAATTAAATTTGGAGTGGACGTAGTTCCTTATTTCTCTTGGTCCTTTTTACCAGCAGGGAAACATCCTGGTTTAGCCTGTAAATAAACAGAGTTGAAATCTACCTGGTTGGAATTAGCATCTGAAGGAAGGTCAGAATTTTCATTTAAAACAATCTGAAATCAACTGTAATATTCATGAACAGGCTCATCAGATTTTTGTCTGCAAGCCTGAAATTTGTTCAACAGGCTTTGGAAAAACCCCAGGAATTGCCCTAGGAAGTCATGTAGTGATTGTTGAGCCTGATCATATGAGTTAGCAGGCTAGTTTTGAAACAGAAGGTAGTCATCAGATCTGTTACACCTGAAACCTGCTTCCACTGATTAAGTTCTTTTTAATTGTTTTTACAAAAATGTGCAGATCCTCCAAGAGTCAAGTAGCCTAAACAATAAGAGGTTTGCCTGAGTTGTTTTCCAGGAACTTGGAATCAGTTGAGCCCAATTTGAGCTGTAACTAGTTAAAACCACTGACTCTTCAACTGGGCATGCTCTGTGACCTTTTGACTTCAGAGTGCTGAAAACTCCATCCGCAGAGCATGTCCTGAGCATGCGTATTGTGAAGAAGCCTGTAGCTTAGTTGTATTTAGGCCAGAGTGAAGATCACCTCACATTTTCTTGTCTACAATTAGCTCCAATTAGCCTCAGTTTTATCCCAAAGCATACCACCAGCCCCTCGCTTTTGAGGAGGTGGATTTGAGGCTTCCGTCTTCTTGCTTGGCCACCTTGTAAGTAAACGCTTTCTCTGCTGCAAACTTCGGTGTCTCAGCATTTGGCTTGCTGCATGCTGGGCAAACAAACTTGGTTCAGTAACACTTTCCCAGTTGTATTTCTAGGTACCTTTCAGGATTTTCCCAGTTAGCTGTTTTATCTCAATGCTGGGCCTATCCTTGGCCGAGAAGCATATAAA
This sequence comes from Cervus elaphus, assembly GCF_910594005.1. Classification (NCBI taxonomy): domain Eukaryota; kingdom Metazoa; phylum Chordata; class Mammalia; order Artiodactyla; family Cervidae; genus Cervus; species Cervus elaphus. The sequence goes on from NC_057844.1 coordinate 22,306,722, forward strand.
CTAGCTGGTGAAAGTCAGAGATACCAGGTTGCTAAATTTGAGTAACATAAGATTCCTCTGCAAGCCTGTGAGTTTCTTTGGGTTACTGTGGGGGGGAAAAATCTATGACTATAGCTCAAAGTTCAGCTTTAGTTCAGAAAGTAGAAGAAATTAAGGGTTTGGTCTCTGGATCCTCAGGAGGCCTAATTTGAAAGGGATGGGTTCTGAAAAATTCAGAGGAAAAGGGAGGGGGGTAGATTAAGAGAAAAAGCGAAGTTAAGCAAGAGTTAGTGTGGGGAAGTGAGGGTAGAGAGGAGTAGGCAACACAGAAGGGAGAAGACAGCCCCAGAGGTCTAAGCACAAGGAGCCGAGAGAGAGAGACAAGATGGCTCCTGGAGCCATTTTTTCTTTCTGGAATGGTAGCCACTGAGAGACTTACCGGTTCTGGGCACCTGAGGGGATCTCTGATTACTAGCAGACCAAGCTGACGTCACTGGTCATACTGTACGAACAATAGAGAGTTCAGAAAAATCATTCAACAACAAACAGCAATAAACCCTAGAGAAAAGGGAAAATCTGATTTTTAGTTATTACATTTATTTTAAAAGTCAAGTTTTCAACAACAACAGAATTAAAACATAAACAAGGGCTGTTATCTTCAGAAGAGTTTCTTAGTCTTTCTCTTATGTGAGACAGAAAAGCTGGAGGGACTGGGGTTGAGTTACTGTCTTTCCTCAAGGTCAGATGAGGGTCTGGTCAAGTTTTCTTTAGGGCAGGTCTTTCTCACAAAAAGTAGGTTGCTCTGGCATATTTCAAAATGGTCTGGCCTTTAAGTCTTCAATCTGACACTGAAGTTAGTGACCATGTTTTATTAATTTTTGTAACTTGCAAAGTGCTTTATAGCCACACTGCTAAATTAATATGACTTTAATCTCTTTTCTGTCTCTTCAACTGACCACTTACAGCTTCATAACATGGACTAACGCAGACTGTCAAACTGATCTTTATTCTTTTGGGGGTAATTTTTATATTGTAATTTCCATACAAAAATGCTAATGTTTCACTAATGTTTAAAAAAAAATTTTTTTTCCCAGAAATTCGCTGGCAATCCACCAGTTAGGACTTGGTACTTTCTCTTCCGTGGCCTGAGTTCAATCCCTGGTCAGGGAACTAAGATCCCACAAGTTGTGTGGCCAAAAAAGAAAAGAAAACCTGAAATGTAGAAGGTTTTTTTCCATATTTGTTTTCATTTGTTTGGTATTTGTTTACACTTTTCAGATTTACTCTACCAGGAAAATGGGTATAGTTTTAATTTACGACTAATATTTGACTGCTTCTTTTCAATCTTATGAATTGATAGTTTGAGTAAAAAGAATTTTTGTGCTCCTCATTCCTGTATCAACCTATTCCTATATCAATATATTTTACTTAAAGTTAATATTAGCCAGAAAATATTCAGCTCTCTGGTCATTCTCTCCAACCTATGGGGAAGCCAAAACCTCAATATAATCTTCAGAACCAGAATGTGGAAGAAAGAGCCCCTTCATTAGATGCAAAAGGAAAAGTAACAGGAGATAAGATGTGCTCTGAGATGATTATCCTGGGATCTTTGATCTTGGTACCCCTACACCCGTCTTTAAGGAAAAGTCTTTTTAAGTCCCTGACACCTGGAACCAAGTTCATTGTATTCCTCACTCGACTACATCTCAGGACCACTGGAATCTGTTGTCTAGGGTTGCCATGGACACAGGGTTCTTATTCTAGTACTGCCTTGTTAGCAGCAGCAGGTAAAGACCTAGGGTGGGGGCCTCTGGCCAAGGACGTCCCATCACACCCTCTGCCCTTTATGTAGCTAATGTTGCCCCTTCACCCGCACAGAGTAAGAGGAGTAGAACATTTTACAGGGACAGATGGAGGGTGGGGGGGCGGGGGGAGGAAGGACCTGGAGAAGGGTCAGGATGGGGGTCTTTGGGCCCCCTGACAGGAAGGCTTGCCTTGTGCTTAGCTGTGGGGAACACTAATTAACATTCCCCTCTCCTCCCAGGGCATTTGCGGAGCCCCCTATCTCACCTTCAGGGGTCATGGGCGTGGAGGGAGTGGGGGCACTAGTCTTCTGGAGGAGCAACTAACAGTAACTTTGTGGCTGGCCAGGAATTGGGCTGAGATTGGGCTTACCACACTTGATCTGGGGACATTAAAAAATAGGAAAGAATGGAAAAAAGGATGGGGGCAGGGGAGGCATTATCCTGAAAGGCAGCAGGAGAGAAAATTGCTTCCAGGATCTTGAGTAAAGTTCGCTCCTGCTTAGGAAAAGTACCCAAGTCACAAAATGCGCCCCACCGCCTCGCAGCCCCAGCTCCGTCCAAGACACAGCGCCTCCGCTAAAGCTGCCTCGCCTGAAGGTAGGCAGATGCCACACCAGCAGGGATGGGGGTGGCCCCCCAGAACCAGGCTGGCTCTCCTACAGCCATCTGGGCTCTCGGGGCCACAGCGTCCAAACTTTGGGCTTCATACTCCCACTGCACATGAGCTAGTGTCCCTCAAAGATTTGGAATTCACAGATGGCTGGACCCCAAACCACAAAATCAACATTGATGCACAAATTGGTCTATTGTGGGGGAAAATTTTTGTTTTATTTGTTTATTTTTCTCTCCTTGCCCAGAATTGAGGGGCTTGTGGCTCGTTGAGGGTGGACATAATATTACTACTTGTTAACTTAACGATGTATTAATACTTGGCAGTGCTTTTATTCTGTGACTTACAGTTTTTGTGCGTGAAATCTGCCCTGTGAAATGCTGAGGGTCGCATTTTTTTGCTTTCTCCTTCCTGTGATTTATTCTACAGAGAATATTCTAGGATGGAAATATAAGTCACTCTGATGTAAAATTGGTTTGAAATGGTTTTGTTTCACTTTCTGGGTCCTGGGTAGCAAGTGGGTAATTTTCTTTAAAGAGCCCTGTGCTTGAGCTCCAATCCTTTGGCCACCTGATGCGAAGAACTGACTCATTGGAAAAGACCCTGATGCTGGGAACGATTGAAGGCAGGAGGAGAAGGGGACGACAGAGGACGAGATGGTTGGATGGCATCACTGACTGAATGGACATGAGTTTGAGAAAACTCTGGGAGTTTGTGATAGACAGGGGAAGCCTGACATGCTGCAGTCCATGGGGTCGCAAAGAGTCAAACATGACCGAGCAACTGAACTGAACGGTGCTTGAGCTAAACTTAAATTTTATTGAACACTCAGAAAATGTTTCCCTCTATTTCTTGGACTAAAATTCTAAGGGCAAATGCACAATGCATGTTTCACAGGATATATAAAATTGCACAGTATTGCAGATTTTGTATTTGTGGATTCAAGACTTCAGAAATGCTGATCCTTACCTAGTAAGTCCTATGTGTGACTCTTCCCAACTGGGGGGATATCATATGTGTTTTAAACATATCAAATATATAATGCATGTGTGCTTTTGCTTTTCTTAGATTAACTGTAGATTAAATTCAACCTTGAAACAGACCATGCAGAGATTAAAGAAGAGTTCTTTATATGCCTGGCTCATGCATCCAAAAAATAAGTAAGTGATAAGATTCAAATTTGCTGAATTTTAAGCATAATTCTCAGCCCTTAATAGAATAGGGAATATACCTGTACCTTCTTTTATAATAAATGTAAACTGTATGCAAATGAATTGGCAAATTCAAAATTTAAAGACCTTGTTGTATGCCTGTAATTTCCTTAAAAATACCACAGCTTAAGCAGTGTACCAGTAATAATACACACGTGACAGTCATAGTCCCTGTAAACTTCTCCTCTAGGGGAGACTGGTTGCCTTAATGGAGGAGGTTCTGTCTAGGGTGGTGAACATTTCCAGGGATGGCCACAACAAGGGCTTCAGTTGTTCCATCTCCATTATAACCTGAAACATTGCTAATTCCTGTGAATGCATTTTTATTAGTGAGATTTTCAAATCATCTTAATGGATGTCAAAAATCACAAATTTTTGAGATCCGTGAATTTTAACTATCGGTAAAAAATAGTAACTATCTCAAGAGATGTATTGAGGACCAGTTGTCAGTAGTATTTGGGAAGTATCAGCATAATGCCTGGCACTTTTTAGTCAATACCATTTAAATGTTTGTAAAGTGAACATTGGGATTACAATTCAGCAGTTACAAGTAGACTGCATCCATGTTATGTCATGGGTGAGCCTCCAACATTTTGTGAAGTGAAATGAAGTCAGATACAAGAGACCGTATATTGTGTGATTCCACTTATATGAAATGTTAGGAAAAACAAATCTATGGAGACAAAGTAGATTCACAGTTGGCTAGGGGTGGGAACAGGATTAATTTATAAATGAACATAAGGGATCTCATTGTGGGGATGAAAATGTTCTATAATTGATTAAACCCCTGGATTGTACATTTGGGGAAAAAAATGTAACGTGAAAGATAATTTCTTGGCATAATTTGGGGAAATTTATCTTTATTTTTTCTCAGCCTTTTCTGTTCCATGTTTTCTCATTCTCAGATGTCTGTATTCCAGATGTTAGATATGGAGGATAAGAACATATCCATTGACATTCTGTTTATTCTTTTCTACTATTTTATGGGAGTTCTTCAATCTCACTTTCCAACTTTATTTTGCTTTTCACATGTACCCAAAATACTTTATATCCCATGAATGGATTCTGTATATCCAACAATGCTACTTTTACACTTAACATTTCCTCTTTGGTTTTTTCTTTCTTTTATTTAATAATTTTATTTATTTTTGACTGCACTGGGTCTTTGCTGCTACTCAGGCTTTCTCTAGTTACGGTGAGCTGGGGCTGCTCTCTAGTTGCAGTGCATGGGCTTCCCATCGCAGTGGCTCCTCTTGTGGCAGAGCACAGGCTCTGAGGCACAGGCTCAATAGTTGTGGCACATGGGCTTAGTTGCTCCGTGGCGTGTGGAATCTTCCTAGAGTTTGCTCAAATTCATGTCCATTGAGTCAAGGATACTATCTAAGCATCTCATCCTCTGCTGTTCCCTTCTCCTTTTGCCTTCAATCTTTCCCAGCATCAGGGTCTTTTCCAATGAGTCAGCTCTTTGTACCATGTAGCCCAAGTATTGGAGCTTCAGCTTCAGCCTCAGTCCTTACAATGTATAGTCAGGCTTGATTTCCTTTAGGATTGACTGGTTAGATCTCCTTGCTGTCCAAGGAATTCTCAAGAGTCTTCTCCAGCACCACAGTTTGAAAGCATCAATTCATACCGTCACCTTTAAGCTCTGGGCAAGGAAACTTCGAAGAAGGCAGTCACCCTGGGTTGTCATTTGGAGCTTTGGAGATGGGAGGAAGGTGGAGGGGAGGATGAAGTATTGCTCTTCAGCCCCTCCCTGTTTTCATCAGCTAACCTAATGTTACCCTCTTTTGATTTTTCTTTTAAACACTTTTGCCTATTTATTTATGGCTGCGCTGGGTCTCGTTGTTGCACTCTGGCTTTCTCTAGTTGAAGTGGGGGGGGGGGTGGTGTGGGGGTGTGGGGGCTGTTTTTCCCTGGTTGTGTGCAGGTTTCTCACCGCAGTGGCTTCTTAAGCTGCGGAGTTCAGGATCAGTAGCTGTGGGGCACAGGCTTAGTTGCTCCGAGGCATGTAGGATCTTCCCAGACCAGGGATCAAACCTGTGTCCCCTGCATTGGCAGGTGGATTCTTAACCACTGGACCACCAGGAAAGCCCTGCTACCCTCGTTTTGTATTAACAACATCTGGGTAATTGCTACTGGTTTCTGAGAAGGCATTTATTGTCTCCAAGCAACTCAAGGGAAACGCATGAACTGAACTTAAAATTTCCCCTCCACTGGGCTACTCCAGACTGCCCCTGTCTGTCCACCAGCTAAGGCACTCCTTAGCCTTCCAGAGTTTGTGTTATTTCTTGGAATCCATACTTTCCTTTGACTTTGGTATCAGTAGTTTTGGGCTATTTCTCATCTTGGGTAGAAACCCACCATTTCCCAGGGAATTATGGCAGTGTTATTACTTTAGAATCTTGAGGTGTTTTTGAAATTTAAAATATATACTGAGTTTTTGGACATGACATTTGAAGAAGGTAGGCTGCCTAAAAACCAATATTTGTGAAATGGTGATTATTCAGTATGATTTTCTGAAGTTGATGGATGCAAAGTGCATTATCATGTGTCTTATTTTACACATGAGGAAATTGAGTCAGAGAGAAATTAAATTAATAAAGCCAGTGATTTGGTGGTGGGGAGTCTTGATTTTGGATAATATAACTAGGTATCTTTTTGGAATAATTCAGAGAAGAATAAAAAGGAATCATTATAAATATGCTCTACTTCCAGTTCAGAAAAAAAAAATTAAAGTCTTATATAGGCCATCCTTGACCTACTTACCTGTTTCTTCTCTACCAAATGGTGAGGAGTATTTGTCATTCTGGCATTTTCTTTTCTTTTTTCCTGTATCCCTTTATTAGTTATCAACTGGACCCATCTCCCCATTCCTACACTCTCAGCTCTTTCTGGTTTCCCAGAGTGATTCCCAAGTGTGTGAATGGTTTGCGAAATGGGTAAGAAAGGTTTAATAATTAATGCTACACCTCCCTTCTTTCCTTCTCTTTCTAGTATATTCACAAACACACATAGCCCAGATGTGGTCTCAAGAAGTCCAGTGCTGTACCCTGAAACTGTTTCTTCAATTTTTACCATATTCATGATTTTACATTTCATGTCCTGAAATTCTATTGGAAAGAAGAAACTAATTGCCTTCCATACTGTCTGACTTTATATTTTTGTATGTTTTTTCCCTCTTTGGCAGAGTTATGGATGCCTCTTTAGGCTCCTCTGACAACGTTGACAAGAGGTGCGTGATGTGTGTGATGAAAAGGTATTGGGAGTGTTGATGGCCAAGGAAGGTTTCTTTTCATAAAAGACTGGATGTTCTTATAAGTAACTTTATTTAGGGGTCTAGATGGGAAAAAAGAGATCATAAGTGGGAGAATCCTTATTCATAGTCTGTTTGTGACCCTGATTAACTGGTTGCCAAAACTCTTGGGAAACTAAAAGAATGTGTGTGAGAGACTGCTACAGAGCACCAGAAGAGGAGGAAGAAGGAGGCAGAAAGGAGCAAACCCTAATAGATCTTGGCTCTAGCCCCCACCCTCCAGGGCTCTGCTCCCATCTAAAGCTGGTGTCCCAACTCTACACCCACTGTCATGTTGGAGAGTCCCTGCCCCAGGATTGTAGCTCTGTAAACCAAACTGAGGGAAGGACTACAGGATACGAAAAAAGTAAGGATGCAGGGGTTGGACTTGATAATCAGGAACTTAGAAGGGGCTGGAAGATAGTAGACCTGCACACTGAAGTTGAATTTTAAGTAAACGCAACCTTGATGCAGTTAGACATAGAGTTAGGTTTAGAGGTAAAGAATTGTACTTTGCCAGGCTGCTTAGACAGCCCTAAGGTCTCATTACAACTATAATAAAGCCCTGTTTGTAGTGAAAATTGAAATACTGATTGCCAAATAACTAACTTTCAAACAGATCTTTAGAGTTAAAAACCAGTTTACAAATTGAAGACTATTTGTAACTAGTTAACTCTATGAAGTCATTTCGAGTTTGATGGTATGCTTTTAATTCCTTAGAGATAACTCAGTTGAACTGACATCAGGAACCTATGAGGATGCCATCTATGAAAGGTGAGGTATTTATTAAGGGGTGAGGGGTCCAGGAGGATGGGGTGGAGACATTTAGTCTTGGGATTATCCATGGCAATGAAGAATTTTCTGGACAATGATCTAGAATTCTTTCTATAAAGATAGGAATTTCAGTAAGTTATGTTACTATGTATTTTAGATTCAAGAAATCTTTATTCAGATAAATTCATTACATCACTATTCCATATAGACTATCATTAATGAGATGTTTCTCTATCTATTGGTATTTAAAGTAAAATAGAGCAATTCTTCTTGATGGTGGTAATGAAGATGTTAACTTCCATGAAAGTGTTAGTCACTTGTGTCCAACCCTTTGTGACCCCGTGGACTTGCCAGTCTCCTCTGTCCATGGAATTCTCTGGGCAAGAATACTGGTGTGGGTCGCCAACTCAATGATCGAACCTTGGTCTCCTACACTGTGGGCAGAATCTTTACCATCTGAGCTACTAGGGAAGCCCCTAACTTTGGTAATTCATAGGAATAAGTCAGTGTGAAGTTTTGAAGGGAGGGAACTGTTGGTGGATATCATCACTGGGGAGATAGGGTTTATGCTGAGGCAAGAAGAAAAGGGATAACTATGGAGAATAAAGATAGTGGCTGAACAGCACCTTCAATCAACTGCATCCAACTGACATTTATAGACTAGTGCATTTAACAAGAGCAGAGAATGTGGGGTTGGCCCTGAAGTTCATTCAGATTTTTCCATAACAGCCTATGGAAAAGCCTGAACAAATTTTTTTGCCAGCTCAATATATTCTTCTTAAGCTCACATGAAACGTTCACCAATATAGATCACATTCTGGGACATGAAGCCCACTTAGCAAATTTAAAAGAAGAGGAATCACACAAAATTTGCTGTCAGACCACAGTGAAGTTAGAAGTCCGTAACAGAAAGATAGTTTGCAAGTTCCCAAATTCTTGGAGGTTAAACTGCATACTTCTCAATAACACATGGGTCACAGAAGAAGTCTCATGAGAAATTTTAGAATATTTTGAACTAAATGAAAGTATGAGCTATCAAAATTTGTGAAATGCAGCAAAACCAATAATTAGGGGGAAATTTATAGCCTCAATTCATATATTAAAAAAGGAGAAAGATCTAAAATCAATAAGCTTCCAGAATAGGAAACAAAAAAGACCTATATAAACCTAAAAAAAGCAGAAGGAGATAATAAAAGAGCAGAAATCAATGAAACTGGAATCAAAAAAGCAATAGAGAATATCAACAAAGCCAAAAGCTGGTTCTTTGAAAAGCGATAAAGTTTGTATCTCTTTGGCCAGACTAACAGAAACAAGAGACAGAAGATACAAATTGCTGTTGTCAGAAATGAAATGAAGATCATCATGACTGATCACAGGACATTGAAAGGATAATAAAGGAATATTATGAACAACTCCAAGCCCACGAAGTTGATGACTTACATGAAATGGAGTAATGCTTTAAAAGATGCTACCAAAGCTCATAAAAAGATCATCTGAATAGGCCTGAATCTGTTAAAGAAATTGAATCAGTGACTAAACCTTCCATAACAGACCCTAGGCCTAGGTGGCTTCACTGGTCAATTCCACCAAACATTCAAGGAAGAAATGATGTCAGTTTTCTAAACTGTTCCAGAAAGTAGAAGCACAGAGAGAAAATTTAACTCATTGTCTAAAGTCAGCATTACCAAAACCAGATAAGAACATTACCAAAAAAAAAAAAAAAAGCTTAGGACATAAGAGGCAAAAATCCTAAATGAAATGTTACCAAGTTGAATCCTACAATGTAAATAAAAAAATTTTATACCCAGACCAAGTGGGACTTGGATGGACAAGGCTGGTTCAACATTTGAAAGTCAGTCAATGTAATCCATCACATCAACAGGCTAAAAAGAAAAAATGATTGATGCAGAAAAAGCATTTGACAAAATCTAACACTCATGATTAAAAAAAAAAAACAAAAAACAAACAACCTCTCAGCAAACTAGGAATAGAGAGGAATGTTCTCAGCTTGATAAAAAACAAAGAAATAGCCATAAAACCCCTACAGGTAGCATCATATGTGATGGTGAGAAACTTGAAACTTTTCTGCAGAGACAGGTACAAGGTAAGGACGCTCCATGCCCCATCACTCCTTTTCAACATCATACTCAAAATTCCAAGGAGGATTATAGTAATGAGCAATGAGAAGGAAATCAAAGGATGCATGAAGGAATGGAAACAAATGTCTTTGTTCACAGATGACATGATTGTCTATGAAGAAAAATCCAAAAGAATCGATTAAAAAAAGAAACTTCCGGGCCTAATAAGCTTATGTCCTGTAATCTTGTCTAACTGCTTTAATATATTGATACAAAAACTGATTACTTTCCCATATACCAGTAACAAACAAGTGGAATTTGAAATTAAAAGTAGAGAACCATTTAAATTAGGATCCCCCAAATAGATTTATACCTAAATATATATTTACCCAGGAAAATGTACAAGATGTATATGAAGAGAACTAAGTTCTTATGAATGAAATTAAAGAACTAAATAAATGGCAGAGACTTTATCGTCAATAAAGGAAGTCTCAATATTGTAAAGATGTTGATTCTTCCAAATTGTAGATTCAATGCAATCTGAATCAAAATCCCAGAAAGTTACTTTTGGGGTATTGGCAAACTGATTCTAAAGTTTATATGGGAAGGAAAAAGACCTAGAATAGCCTCCACACATTGAAGAGTAAAGTCAGAGGACAGACAATACCAGCTTAATTCTTAATATTAAACTATGATAATCCAGAGAGTATGATGATGGTTAAAGGAAGTCTAGAGTTACATGTGGTGTGTGAACCATGTATCTTTTTTTTTTAGTTTTTTAAAATTTATCTTTTAACTGAAGGATAATTGCTTTACAGTATTGTGCTGGTTTCTGTCATACATCAGCATGAATCAGTGATAGGTGTGTATGTTTCCCCTCCCTCTTGAACCACCCCACCCCACCCCACCCTCTAGGCTGTCACAGAGCTCCGGGTTTGAGCCCCCTGAGCCATATAGCAAGCTCCCGCTGGCTGTCTGCTTTACATGTGGTCATGCATGTGTTTCCATGCCACTCTCTGCTTGTTCCACCCTCTCCTTCCTTTGTGTCCGCAAGTCTGCTCTCTATGTCAGCATCTCCACTGCTGCCCTGAAAATACTGTGAGCCATGTATCTTTTTAATCCTTTAGCACTGCCCTGAATGAATGGACATTGGAAACCTAGGAGGCTGCCACCAATGAAACATGAAATATTAATGAATTTTAAAGATAAATACATTTTGTATGCACATGTATACACATATGTATATACTCATACCAATACAAACACAAATATATATATATAAACACAAATATGAAAGAAAAAGAGGTGAAATTTTCAAATTCATTCTTAGGAGTATCTATGACATGGTGTTTTTGACATTGTTATTAAATCTTCTCACTGTAACACCTATTGGTAACTTTCTATCTTTCTTGAATCTAGTCGAATAAAAGAGGAGCAGGTCATAAGATGAATCCTTCCTCCTAGTAACTACCAGCCAATTCTTGAGTCATTAACTTTTTTGACAGGTCGAATATATTTATTACAAATGTATATAGAATCATGTCTAGGAAAAATGAGATATCAGATTCCAAATAACTGATTTACATGTGAATTTTCTAAATTTATTCTAAGAGTTACCCAGTTTATAAGTTCAAGGGCAATTATAGTCAACCTGAACTAAATGTAGTTGTAGTCTAGAAGTCTTGTGGCATCTTATTTTGTCTGTTTTTAATCCTTTAGTATTGCCCCGAGTGTATGGACAACAGCATCCTCTGAAGTACTCTCCAATGCAAAGTGAGCCATGATGAATAAATATGTATGTAATATGCACACACACATACATTCATAATACACATATACAGAGAGGATGAGATTTGGATGTTCACCTTTAGGAACATCCATGGGAATACAGAGTTCCCTTGATACTGTTTCTGAAGTTCTCTCATGGTAAGATTCTATATCTAACATTCTTTGTCTTTAAAGAAAATCTTTTTTTAAATTTTAATTGGAGAATAATTACTTTACAATATTGTGTTGGTTTCTGCCATACGTCAACATGAATCAGCCATATGTATACATATGTCCCCTTGCTCTTAATAAACCTCCCTCCCACCTGTCTTTTGAAGTAGGAAAAAGATGGACAGGTCACAAAGGGGGTCTTTTTAAAATTTTTATTTTTATTTTTGGCTGCACGGGGCCTTTGTTGCTGGGCAAGGGTTTTTCTCTAGTTGTGGTGAGCAGGGCCACTCTTCATTTCAGCGCACAGGCTTCTCGCTGCAGTGGCTTCTGGAACGTGGGTGTAGTTGCCCAGCAGTGTGTGGGATTGTCCCAGATCAGGGATTGAACCCGCCTGCATTGACAGGCATATTCTTAACCACTGGACCACCAGGGAAGTCCCAGAGGGGGTCTTTTAAATTCTAATGTTTGTCACCTTTGATTACCATGAGTGACACTCTGAGACTGGGTAAGGGAGAAGAGAAACCTTGTCAAGTAAGGAGGAAATCGTTGTGGACAGGGAGCAGAGGAATCTCTAGCAAAAGAATGGAGCTAGTAGAACACAGATTGTCCATGACCCTCCAGAGCTTTTCACCATGTGAAGCTGGCACCCCGAACCCAAACTCACATCACATGGAAGGGACCCCTGGTTTAGGCCTGCAGTTAATCTACAGTGTCTGAGGGCCAGGAAAGACAACCATGATAGGTGGGAGTTAGAGGGTGATGAAGGGACTTGAGAAACAGGAAATTATGTGGAGGACAAGGGATATGTACTTGCAAATTGAAGTTGAACTTGAAATAAGTGCCACCCCAAAAGGTTGCTGTACGTTGGGTTAGATTCAGTAGTAAAGAAATGCACTTATTCTTGAGTCATTAACTGTTTTGATAGGTCAAAAGTATTTATTACCAACTATATAGAATCATTTCTGGGGAAAATGAGATATCAGATTCCAAAGAACTGATTTATATGCATATTTCCTATGAGCCAGCCAGTTTATAAGTTCAAGAGTAAGTGGCAGATTTGAGCTAAAAAAGCAAAAGTCTGGAAGTCATATGGTATCTTACTATCTCTGTTTTTCATCCTTTAGCACTGCCCTGAGTGAAATGACAGAAGCGTCATCTGCAAGATTCCAAATGGCAAAGTGAGATACGATAAATACGTATATAATATGTACACACATATGTACATACATGCATAATATATCTTAATTATAATATATCTCTCTTAACCCAGAGAGGTTAAGATTTGCGATGCTCACCCTTAGAAGCACCCATGGGGGTATTAGAGTTCCCTTGATACTGTTTCTAATATGCTCTCATGATGAGATTCTATGTGGAATATTCTTTGTCTTTTATAAAAAAAATTATTTATTTTTTGACTGTGCTGGGTCTTCATTGCTGCTTGTGGGCTTTCTCTAATTGCTGCCAGCAGGAGCTACTCCTTATTGTGGCGTGCAGGCTTCTCATTGCAGTGGCTTCTTTTATTGCGGAGCACAGACTCTAGGGCATGCGGACTTCAGTAGTTGCAGCACTTGGGCTCAGTAGTTGTGACTCATGGGCTTGGCTGCTCCAAGACATGTGCGATCTTCCTGGACCAGGGGTAGAACCCGTGTCCCCTGCATTGGCAGGCAGACTCTTATCCACTGCACCACCGGGGAAGTCCCTATTCTTTGTCTTTTGAAATGAAGTAGAAAAAGAGACACAAGACATAGAGGGAGTATTCTTACTCCCGGTCTTAACATCTCAGTTACTAGCAGCCAAAGTCTTGGGAAACTATCAGATTGCCCATGTCTGAAACTCTGAGGGAGCAGGTTAGGGGAAGAGAAAAACCTGTCTGGAGCAAGGAGAATAATAGCAAATTGTAAATAGTAAGTAAAAGAGTAATAGTGTGGACAGGGAGCAGAAGTGGCCTCAACAGGAAAGAATGGAGCTAATAGACCCAGATCTGTCCCTTACCATCCAGATTCAGCCACCATGTGAGGCTGATAATGCAAATCCAAGCCCATGATCGCTTTAGATGGAGACTCTGACTCAGACCTGTGGTTACTTGACCGTATCTCGGGGCAGGAAAAACCAGCATGTTTCCTACAGAACACAGACATGGTCAGGAAGTTAGGTTGGTCAAGAAAGATGGGCACCTACAAAATGAATTTGAGATAAATTCCACCCCCAAAGGCTGTTATACATTGGGTCAGGTTCAATAGTAAAGAACTGAACTTAAATCTTGAGTCGTTACCTTTTTAAGAGGTTTAAGATATTCGTTGTTGTTTAGTTGCTGAATCCAACTCTTTTGCAGCCCCATGGACTTAACCTGCCAGACTCCTCTGTCCATAGAATTTCCTAGGCAAGAATACTGGAGTGGGTTGCCAATTCCTTCTCTAGGAGATCTTCCCGACCCAGGGATTGAACCCTTGTCTCCTGCATTTCAGACTGAGCCATCAGGGAAGCCCTATTAAATATATATGGCTTTTCATAAAGCCTCATTTCTGTGGAAAATGACATACCAGTTCTCAAATAATAGATTTACACACTGGTTTTTAAAGGGTCATATAGTTTATAAGTTAAAGCATAATTTAATTTGAACCAAAAAGTTTAATCTGGAAAATTATTTGGTATCTGACGATGTGCCTTTTTAATCCTTCAGCACTACCCTGACTGAATTGACAGCAGGAAAACCTACCACTGATGGACCTACCACTGAAATGTGAGATAGAAACAAAGACAGGTTTAAACAAAAGTGTTTAAAAAAACACATAAATGCAAAAAAAAAAAACCAAAAAAAAAAAACAACCACATAAATGCAGAGAGCGAGCACCCGGGAGAGAGAGAAACACAGGAAAGGGGAGAGAGGTTGCTATTTGAGAGGTTCATTTTTAGGAGTATTCATAATATAACAGCCTCTTTGACATTATTTCTAAAGCTTTTTTGCTGTAGCCTGTGTAAGTATCCTTCTTATCTTTTTAAAAATCTTGCTGGATAAAAGAGAAACAGGTCATAAAACACAGATGCTTCTTAATCATCTGTTTCTCTCTTGTTTTGTTGCTAAGTTGTATTTCTTTTGCGACACCATGGACTGGAGCCCGCCAGGATCCTCTGTCCATGGGATTTTCCGGGCAAGAATACTGGAGTGGGTAGCCTTTCCCTTCTCCAAGGATTGGAGATTGAAGCCAGGGATTGAAGCCGTATCTCCTGCTTTGCAGGGCGGATTCTTTACCACTGAGCCACCAGGGAAGCCCCTTCTCTCTCTCAGGAGCAGTCAAACCCCCTAGGAAGCTATCCAAATGCCTGTGTGTGAAGCTCTACTAAAGTGGGCCAAGAAAGGAGAGAAACTTATTTTGAAGCAAGGAGAAGGTTGTACTCCTCAAGGGGCTCAGGTGTCAAGAAATGCCCATAAACTTGATCCATTCCCTGCCCCACAGGACTAAGATTTTCATTATAATCATATAAAGCCTGGTTTACAGGTTTCAAGTGACTGATTAGAATGTTATTTTGGGGACAACTAGGTTTTAAATTGTAGAGTATATTTGTGTGTGTGCGCTCAGCTGTGTGTGACTCTTTGCAACCCCACAGACTGTAGTCCGTCATGCTACACTGTTCCTGGGGTTCTCCAGACAAGAATACTAGAGGGGGTTGCCATTTCCTTCTCCAGGGGATCTTTCTGACCCAGGGATCGAACCCATGTCTTCTGTATTGGCAGGTGGATTCTTTACCACCGGGCCACCTGGGAAGCCCAAATTGTAGATTAATTGTAGGTAATCTGCAGATCCCTGGGTTGGAAAGATACGTTGGAGAAAGAAATGGCAACCCACTCCAGTATTCTTATCTGGAGAATGCCATGGATGGAGGAGCCTGGTGGTCTATAGTCCATGGGATTGGTGCAGAGTCAGACAAAACTGAATGACTAAGTCTACTATTCTTTCTGTAGTTAATTTGCATTTAAAAATAAGTCTAGGGAGACATGTTAAGTCTTACTGTGTGCATTTGTAATCCTTTAGCTGTGACCAGAGCAAGGTGAAAAAAGTAACTCATGCTGAACCCTTCAATGAAAGGTGAGATACATACAGATAAGAGTAAGGGGGAGGATATTGAGATTTGTGAAATTTATTCTGAGAAGCGGCTACTGGCAATACAGAGTTAACAGGATCCTTTAGCTAAGATTTTTGTTTGTTTTTCCAGCCTCAACATGCTACTTTCTTTTTTGGATCTATTTGGGGGAAAATAAACAGGTCATAAAAGGAGTCTGCTTACTAGCAGTAAGACTAGCAGTCTAGCAGTCTGTTTTGTTACCCTTAGTTAGGAGCAGCCACAACGCGAGGAAAGTATCAGATTGCCCATGCATGGGCTGGGAGAGGACAGGAGAAGGTCTTGGTGGACAGAGAGCAGAGGGGAGCCCATAGCAGGAAAAAATGTATCTCATAGGTCCTGAATATGTCACTCACCTTCCAGAGCTCTGCCTCTATGTGAGGCTGGTAACCCAAACTCACCCTTACACTGGAGGGAGGCCCTGCCTTGACTGTATCTCAAGGGCTGGAAAGACATCTATGATTCATGAGGGGTTACTGGATGGTGTAGGGACTTGAGAAGGCAGAAAATTATAGAACCAGTGAGATGAGTACCTACAAACCGAAGGTGAATTTTGAAGCAAATTTATCACAAAGTGGTGTTACACTTGGGGATTGGGTTCAGGAGTAAAGTACATACTTTTGATGTATTAAGGTTTCCCACATGACTAGGATTTTTCATTACTGATATTTCATTTCTACAGAAAAATTAAATACCAGGTTTTAAATAATTGATTAAAATGCTATTTTTCAGATAGCTAGACTATCAATTGCAGAGTAATTATAGCTAATTTGTATTTAAAAATCTACAAAACATATGGAGTCTTACTTTGTACATTTTAATCCTTTAGCTCTGACTTGTGTAACCTGAGAAACATTGATGAAAGGTAAGATACAACTGGGGGAAATGGGAAGGAGGACATTGGAATTCATGAAATCCAATTAGTCAGAGTCCCCATCTCAGGCAGTCTCCTAATTCCAGGAGAAAACAAGACATCCATAATATGTGAAAAGTAGGTGGTGCAGGGACCCAGGTTCCAAATAACTAATTAACATATACATATTAGAGTTTAACCAGTTTTTAACCAGAGTTTAACCAGTTCTAGAGCGAGTGTATCCAATTTCAGCCAAAAAAGTTAAATCATTTGATGCTAGGTTCATTTTTAACCTTTTATATTGACCCGAATAAATTGACATCAAAGGTCTTTGACTACTTTGATATAGCTTCTCTTTCAATGACAGTGCCATCCAAGGCTGTTCAGATCATTTACTTGGGTCAGTGCTATCTAGAGAGTATTAATCTCTTAGTCTATATAGAAAAAGTGAGAAAGGCAGAGATTTATACAGACTTACAGTGACAGAGGGAGAAATACAGATTTGCAAACTTCAGTCTTGGAAGGATTCATAGGAATATAGAATTTTCTAGACAATAATTCTACATTTCTTTCTGTAAGATTGGGTCTTCCAGTGAGCTAAGTCATGTTGACTACCTTTTAGATTTAAGAAATTCTTTTTGTTCAAGTAAATTTTTCATATCACTGTTCCATGCAGCAGGTCTCTAATGATGTATTTTTGCCTTTGTTGGTGGTTGAAGTATAATAGAACAGCTGTCCAAGATTAGTGATGTTGATGAAGATATTGACTTTCTCAATCCCCAATAGTAAGTCCGTTTGAAGTTTGGAGGGAGGGAGCTGTTGATGAATTTCTTACCTTTTGGAAGATGGGGCTCATGCTAAGGTGAAGAGGAAAACTGTGGAAAGATAGCAAAATGTTTGGGAGGGAGGGTATAGAGTATTTGAATTTGCATATAAGTACCATGCTTGAAAAAGTATTTCTACATATTTATAAGTGGGATATTCTTCTAGTTTTAAAATGTAAACATATTCTTAGTAGATACGAACTATCCTACAAAATTTCTTAATCCAGGATTGCAGAATGCTACTTACCCTTCAGTTGTGTTCCTTTCTCATTTTTGCTGGGTATGTCCTAATTCCTAGTTTTATTGATTTTGTCTATGAGCAAATGGGACTGACAGCAAAAGCAAATGTGTTTTGCTGATTAAAGACCTCTTAATGTCCACTGGGATTTTATGAATTTCGACTTGTTTCTGAGTAATCTCATGAGAGTACTTCCTGTTGCACTCATCTGAAGGCATTTTTTCATCTGTACTCAACTGCAAGGACACATTTTTAAAATCTCATGTGTCTGACTGGACCTTCCCCCCAAGCTACTATGTATAAAATAAGCAGCAAGGATATATTGTATAGCACAAGGAAATATAGCTATTATTTTGCAGTGGCTTTAAATAGAATACAATCTATAAAATTATTAATCACTATACTATACACCTGAAAGTAATATAATGTTGTAAATCAATTATACTTCAGTTAAAAAATCCTATATGTCTGGACAGAATTATTCATTGATATTTTTCTTCTCTCTTGGCCAGTTATTTAACCACTCACCAACTTGAATTTATGGTGGGAAGTGAGTAGCACTAAAGAAGAAATTAACTGGTTACTGGTGCAATCTGTTGGTGTCTAGACGAAGATAAAATGAAAAATAAAGGGGTGACTCATGAGTACAAATAGTCCTTCAACTTACCCATGAATTTCCTTTTTCTGTGTCTTTTTGTCATGGGCCATCAATGAAGAGTTCACTCTGCTACTTAATTAAATGATGTGTCTGCATATTAACTCTATTTTCCTCAATGAGGCTGCCTAGGACTGGGGCAAAAGTTGAGAAGATTGAGCAAGACAAGCATTCCCTTCTTCTTACAAACAAAGTGTTAGTTTGGTTTTTAAATGACAAATGCTTCTTTATAGATTTGTGTGGAATAGTCCCTGTGTGAGAGATACTGGTGTTTCAGACTAGGGGGATGATACTAGATTTTGGAGTAAGATTTGGAATTGGTGCTTGGCTGTGGTATCTAAGTGAGCTTCCCTGGTGGCACAGCTGGTAAAGAATCCACCTGTAACGCAGGAGACCCAGGTTCAATATCTGGGTTGGGAAGATCTCCTGGAGAAGGGACAGGCAACCCACTCCAGTATTCTTGCTTGGAGAATCCCATGGACAGAGGAACCTGGTGGGCTACAGTCCATGGGGTTGCGAAGAGTCAGACATGACTGAGCAACTAATACACATACACTTTGGCATTTCATATACGCTGGACACTTGGTGAAATACTAAGCCACTTTAAATTTTAGATCATTTATCTGTAAACTGGTAATAATGCTATCTACAATATCTACTGGGTGTTATACAATAAAGCTAAAAATAAAAGTAGGATAAAATGTAAATGCTTTTAAAACTCTGAAGCACCATAAATAAATTTTATACTAAAAACTAAAAATAAAGCAACAAAGGTCAATTTTTAGGAAAATCAGAAAATACAGACAAGCAATAAATCCTCCCATTAATAGGCATTCTTATTTTTCAATAGATGCTCTTCAAGATTCTTTAGGCTTACGAATTATTTATTTATGGATATATGTTGTTTAAAAATAACCTTGTTACTTAGTGATATATCATAAGTATATTTCCGTGCATTTGCATTTACACCATTATATGTTTATTGATTTCTAAACTTGCAACCTTCCTACTGACAGCTGTATAATAATTCACGGTAAATGTTTAAATTGTCGTTTATTTAAATTGTCAGATATTTCTGGACGCTTAAGCTGTTTAGGACATTTACTATTACAAAAAATGAAGACTAATTTTGAGAGCAAATCTCTGTATATTTTATTTCTTTAAAGTAAAAATTCTCCTCAGTGGAAATTCTGTGTCAGGGACATGTTTGAGGCTACTGATTTCAGTGTGCCTTTCCACATAAGATGCAGTGAACTCTTTTTCTCCCTTCCCACACTAGCTCAATGATCTCTTCAATGTCAGTGAATGTTTGTTCTAATGCTCATTTGACTTTGTTTTTGTTTATACTTATTTTCATAGAAATTTTATTTCATTGTCTTCAATCTACCTTTGCCCATTTAAAGTTGGGGTGTTTATCACTGTCATTGGATAGAAAAGTTAAATATATCACTTTTATATCCCAAAAAGTGCAAGTAGCTTTTCCCATTTTGCTTAGATTTTCACTCCATAGAAGTTTATAATCCTCACACAGTCAAATATATCTATGCCTTTCTTTATTATTTATGCTTTAAGTGTCAGAAAGTCTTTCTCTACGTACGATTCTAATATATTCTCCAAAAATCATCTGTTTTGAATTTATTTTCTACATTAAAGTAAAACATCTGCCCAGAATTTCTTTTCTATTAAGGTATAAAATGTAGGAATCTGCTTTTCTCCCAGGTGAGTACTTCGTTATCTCAGCATCAAAGCTGTCCCTTCCACCATTGTCCTTGCCCTAATTTAATGATCCTTATTGCACTTATCACCTTATAAAAATAAAAGTAGAATAATATGTAAGTGATTTTAAAACTCTAAAGCACCATAAATACATTTTACACTAAAAACCAAAAATCAAACAGCAAAAGTTAATTATTAGGAAAATCAGAAAATATAGACAAGCAATAAATAGGCATTCTTAATTTTTAATAGATGCCCTTCAAGTTTCTTCAGACTTATAAATTTTTTGTTTATGGATATGGTATCATGCTTACATTGTTTTAGAAATATTCTTATTAGTGACATATCATGACTGAATTTATTATATTATGGTCAGCACGAGACAGAATGCAAACATCCTGATGGAAGAAAATCTTGTCCATTTTAACTGCTGTATCTCTAGTGCTTCCAACGGTGCCATGGCGCATAGTAGGCACTCACTGAGTTTGGTTGAATGAATGAACCCATTATAGAAAAAAATTTATATCTTGTTCAATGACTTTCAAATCCATCTCTATTATATTCTTTACATTGAGTCTTTCCAGAATCTGTTTTATTTGCGTTTTCCAGCCTTTTGAGTTTAGCACACTTTACACATTATGATGTAATTTACAGTGAACCAAAACATTTTTTAAAAACCTAAGTTCCATCTTTTCCTCCTCCCCCTTTCTGATTTTGTTGTCTCAGATGACATCAACCTTTGCTCCCCAAGCCTGGGTAGGGAAGATGAGTGCTGATGGAGAAGGGAGAAATTAGTGGGAGTGGGGAGATCTTACCACTCAGCTTAGCCTCAGAGCATCCATCTGTGGCCCATTTTGCCAGTGCCCCAGTTCTGCTCGGCCTCCGACCCCTCCCTCCTCTGGTCTTGGGATCAAATCCCATTGGGGGTGGAATTGGGCTCTCATGTGGGAGGCTTTAGCAGGGCAAGAAATTGTTCCCCGTTGGCTACCTTATCTGCTGCCATATGGTTGGGCTTCCCTTGTGGCTCAGCTGGTAAAGAATCTACCTGCAATGCAGGGGACCTGGGTTCGATCCCTGGGTTGGGAAGATTCCCTGGAGAAGGGAAAGGCTACCCACTCCTGTATTCTGGCCTAGAGAATTCCATGGACAGTCACTTGCCACCCCCAATCTGAGTCTCATTAGTGTTTAACTGTCGTATTCATGGGTGGCTTGTGTCAAGAAATAAATATTACAAGAGGAGAGCTTCCCCGAAGTCCCTTATTCTATTGCTATAGAACAGGTCTGGCCATGGTTTGATGACTTGCACAGGATCCCACAGCTTACTCATGGGAGACTGAGCTTAAACCATTCCCTTCTGTTTCCATGCTATGTTGCTTTAGTTGATGATCCCAAGCTTAATCTTACCATAAAGTTGGGGTTAGGGCTTTATGGTCAAGAGAAGTGTTGCTAAACATTCAAAGTTCAGTGTTTTATTCACATATATTCTATATAGGAAAGTAAAAGAAAAAATCAGGAAACATTTTTATGCGTACTTGTGCTCACTTTTTAAGTCATGTCTGATTCTTTGCAACCCCATGGACTGTAGCCCCAACAGACTCCTCTGTCCATGGGATTTCCCAGGCAAGAATACTAGAGTGAGTTGCCATTTCCTTCTCCAGAGGATCTTCCTGAC
Organism: Cervus elaphus; assembly: GCF_910594005.1. NCBI lineage: Eukaryota > Metazoa > Chordata > Mammalia > Artiodactyla > Cervidae > Cervus > Cervus elaphus. Next base: position 22,328,486 of record NC_057844.1, read on the forward strand.
CCAGGGATTGAACCTGAGTCTCCTGCACTGGCAAGCAGGTTCTCTGCCACTGAGCCACCAGGGAAGGCCATAGTTACTAATAAGCATTTTGTTGGGCAATTTCTAGGTGCTTTAAAAATTATATTTGTCAATATAAAAGCCTTTGTTGGTTAAATTCATACTACATGTTAGGAGAAATCTGATACACTTGAAAAATAATTTCCTGAAAAGTAATTTCAGATAATCTCTGAAATCTTATTTTTACTTCCATTTGCAGCAGCAAGATAAAGAGAATTGTGTACTTAATTATATCATCCTTCACTTTCAGGTATGTGAGACTCTAGAGATGGAGGTAATTAAGGATGTATTATATTTAATATCGATATTTTTTATGGCAAAAGATCTGGGAGGGGGAAAGGCACTTCCACTGTCAACATGTTGCTAAATAACCTTTGCACCCCATTTAATGCAATCTAATTTATCTTGGAATTTTAAGTAAAGTTGAATGTTAAGAATTGCGAAGAAATGGCATTTACCCAAGTCTAATAGTAATGTGTTAATATGTCTTTTTCTACCTGTAAAAGTAAAAATAATGAAACATGCATTTCAAAATTCTATAGTTATAAGGAAAGTGTTTTAGTAAATATTCATCTAGAATTACTCCTTAATTCTAGATTCATTTTATTTAGATGGTTCATTTCTACATGATAGCAAGATTTCATACTGTGTTACAGATTCACACAATATACTTACTTCCTTTTAGAGTAATAACATTTTAATTTGCATTACAATTGTGGAAAAGTGCTTTGAAGATTATCTTCACAGGTTATATAAATAGTATAATCAATTTATGGACAATGCGTTTAGCATATATAAGAGAAAGGCTTAGGAGGTACTTTATAATTCAATCATGTATGTATTTATGGAATTGAATTCCTTCTTACATGCCCAGAACCATCCACTAACACGTAAGTGACAGGCTCCTCTATATAATTCTCCAAGCAAGAATACTGGAGTGGGTAGCCATTCCCTTCTCCATGGGGTCTTCCCAACTCAGGGACTGAACTTGAGTCTCCTGTATTGCAGGCAGATTCCTTTACCACTGAGCCACCAAGGAAGCCCATATTTGTTGGTAATCTCACTGATGATAAGTCTTACTGATCAAAGTGTTGTTTTTTTTTAAGGGCTTATGTTAGTCATGCTTTCACTTGACTTTTTATTATTAAATTCTATAAAAATATAAAGATTAATGAGGTTTAATTTATTATGAGAAATTGGTAGGAGGCTTCTGAAAGTCTCAAATTTGAAGAGTTTACAAGTGGAGACATGTAATTTTAATGCAGTTTACCTGTTTTGTCTTGGAGTGTCAGTCTGATGTGTCTATTATAAAAGGGCACTATACCATGAAGTGGTTTGGTGGGAAATTTATTTCCCTAATGGCTGCTTCTATTGAGTGAAAACAGAGTCATTTATTTATTTTTTGAAAATAGAAATAATGTTTTTATTTTTTTTAAACTTTTTATTTTGTACTGGAATGTAGCTGATTAGGGCTTCCAAGGTGGCACAGGTAAGAACACACCTGCCAAGGCAGGAGATGTGGGCTTCCCTGGTAGCTCAGACGGTGAAGCGGCTGCCTACAACGCAGGAGACCCGGGTTCGATCCCTGGGTTGGGAAGATCCCCTGGAGAAGGAAATGGCAACCCACTCCAGTATTCTTGCCTGGAAAATCCCATGGACAGAGGAGCCTGTTAGGCTACAGTCCATGGGGTCGCAAAGAGTCGGACACGACTGGGCCACTTCACTTCACTTCACCAAGGCAGGAGATGTAAGAGACGAAGTTTCCATCCCTGAGTCAGAAAGATCCCTCTGGAGGAGGGCATGGTAACCCACTCCAGTATTCTTGCCTGGAGAATCCCATGGACCGAGGAGCCTGGCGGGCTCCAGTCTGCAGCAAAGCACAGAGTTGGATACCCTGAAGTGACTTAGCACACACACATAGCCAATTAACAATGTTGCATTTTGTATTGGGGTATAACCAATTAACAATGTTGTCATAGTTTCAGGTAAACAGTGAAGGGACTCAGTCATACACATACATGTATCCATTTCCCCCCAAACTTCCCTCCCATCCAAGCTGTCACATAACATTGAGCAGAGTTCCCTGTGCTACACAGTAGGTCCTTGTTGGTTATGCATTTTAAACATAGCAGTGTGTATGTTTGTGTATGTATCCATCCCAAACTCCCTAACTCTCCCTTTCCCCCATCCTACCGGCTCAGTTCAGTTCAGTTGCTCAGTCATGTCTGACTCTGTGACCCCATGGACTATAGCACGCCAGACTTCCCTGTCCATCACCAACTCCCGGAACTTGCTCAAAATCATGTTCATCCAGTCAGTGATGCCATCCAACCATCTCATCCTCTGTCATCCCCTTCTCCTCCTGCCTTCACTCTTTCCCAGCATCAGGGTCTTCTCCAATGAATTGGTTCTTTGCATCAGGTGGCCGAAGTATTAGAATTTCAACTTCAGCATCAGCCCTTCCAATGAATATTCAGGACTGATTTCATTTAGGATGGACTAGTTGGATTTCCTTGCAGTCCAAGGGACTCTCAAGAGTCTTCTCCAATACCACAGTTCAAAAGCATCAAAAGCATCCTTCCCCCTGGGCAACCATAAGTTCATTCAGAATAATTTGAGACTCAAAAGCAGAGCATTTCTCCCTACTACCGAATAGTTTTATTTGGAATAATGACATTTTGATATCAGATCATTGGGCTGAAATTAGTCTGTCTGTGTAAAAACCACTTTATCCTTATTCAGTCTATTTATTTGTTATAGAATATTTGCAATCCTGCTGATCTTTGTGGACATGGCCCTCATCATCAAAGACATAATTTTCTTTAGTGGCACGATATATATTTCTTTGGAATCTCGTTTAATTTCTCTTGCTATTGCTTTATTTTTTTTCATGGATATTTCTCTTCGAGTGTTTGTAGAAGGGTAAGTTTTATTAGTTTTTTAAAAAACACATAGAACTATTTTGTACTATAAGAGGCATCCCCAAGTAATTAGCAGGTCAATGCAACCAAATATGCCCCTCTTTGTCAAAATAAATCTCTTTGGAGCATGGAGAAACAAGAGAAATGATAGTCCAAATCCCAATTTCTACTAGATTTTGCTTTAATATTATGGTTGCAACTGGCAGTCTAATCTCCAAACCATGTATTCTAGATGGTTCCTTTAACAGATAAAGCTAAAGGGTTTGAAGAATGGGGCCAAGCAGCTAGTATGTCTACATGCACATTATTAAGAGGAATATATATGTGAAGCATAAATATTGGTAGTTTCATGAAGAGTCGAGTGTAAATAAAATCTGTTGTTAGTCATGTCTGACTCTTTGGTACTCCATGGACTTCACTATGCCAGGCTTCCTTGTCCTTCACTGTCTCCTGGAATTTGCTCAGATTCATGGCCATTGAGTCAGTGATGCTATCTAACTCTCTCATCCCCTGCCACCCCCTTCTCCTTTTAGCCTTCAATCTTTCCCAGCATCAGCTGACAGTGTATTAAATACTAGGTAATAAATTACGAACAAGTACCTACCTCAGCTGAAATAGAAACTTGTGGTAAGGTTCCCAAAGAGCTGAGGGACGCACATCCCAGTGGCGGGGCTCAGGAGAGAGGCAGCAACTAGCTTTCTTGGCCGCTGGCTTCCTGAGAAGCCTGAGAAGCCTCAGAGCTGCACTGCTGTGAAGTCAGGGACTCAGTTCCTCAGCCTCACTTCACCAGAACATTTGGAACACACTTATCTCCTCTCCAGCTGAACCCTCTGCCCTCAAATCTCTGGGCTTAGGACAGTTGCCCACTTCCAGGTTATCCCCAGCCTAAAAGAGGCTACCCCAGCATTGCAAGAGGCTTTCTCTGGAGCCTCATTGCCCATGGCTGAAGGAGCCAGTGTTGGGGAGGAGGTGCAGACACTAGAAGTTCCCCTCTGCACAGAGGAGGCCACACCAGCCCCCTGGGATTCCACTGTGGGGATGAAGCCGGGGATGAGTTTGCTGGCCAAAGCAGTGGACGTGTCTCCCTCGCACAGTCTCCTCTTGTGCCCTCCTCACAGTCTGTTTTTCTAGGGCTGTGACATGTTTAGCTTTCATTGCCTGATAGCTCAACCCACCATCTCATCTTTCTCTCCCACCTGTTGTGAAGATAGTGCTTGCCTTTTGTTCAGTGGTTTGATTATATCTTGTTCACTGGTTTGGCTATACCTCTTACTGTACTTACGTTGCAATATGGATGCTTTTGTCATATGTAAATCTAAAATAATGAATATGAATATTTTTTCTCTTAGTCTGGTAAATGTACTTTCAATCATTCATTAAAGCAGAATTAAGAGGGGGGGATGAGTCAAATAAATTTATCCTCTTAAAATATCCTGATTTCTTTGGGGAAGCATCAGCTTGCATTTTTTGTTTGTGTGTTTTTTTTATTATAGGATACAACTGTATTTTTCTGATATATTTAACTCCTTAGATGCTGCCATTATTATTGTGACTCTACTGGTTGATATCACTTACCTTTTTTATGATTTTACACTTACTAAAATTTTTCCCAGGTAAGAAACATATCCTTTGTCTCTCAAAGTTTTTCTTTGTTAAAAAAAACTAGTATCTGTGACTCTCATTTTACGAAATCTTTTTTAAACTCTAAATGTGCTGATTCTGTTTTGAATATGCTGGAAAATGAAATGTTTGGATAAGTTTCCACATACTTGTAAATAAAAGGATGGTGGTGTTTAGGGTCCAGCAAAGGGTGGTACCTTCCACTGAATGAAGAAGATGGTGCCTCCAAAAAAAGAAACTGGGGACTTGCCTCTTGTCCTAACTTGAACTTACCACTCGCTAAGTTTCCACTTGTGCGTCAACCACAGATTTCTCACATGTGAAATTCCTGGGTTTTTCCTATAACCCAGAGAGGACTGGTTTGAGTTGATGCAAAATTTGAGTGACTTCTATGATGATTCTCTAAAAAGGAACAAATGGAACAGAAAACCAGGTGACTTGGGTAGCAACACAGAAGTAGAATTTTTGCAGTATAGTTGACATGATGTAAGCTGAGGCGAAGTTAGAACTGTTAGGGATCAAACGAAAATGTGTGAGAGACCAATGGCTTTTTTCTTTTTCCTCCTCTTCTTTCTACTGTGGCAGTGAGAAAAAGAAGAAAAGTGTCCTGGGATGTGGCTGTTGGGTGACTCACTAGGCTTATTCCTGAGTCAAATAGTGTACTGCTTTTTTTGCACTCTGGCATCTAAGGACTTTTATTCAGGTCCCAACAAAATTTAATATGATAAGCTTTTGGAGATTTTTTTTAAATAGCCAAAGTCAGTGTGGTCCTTAGATAGGCAATGTCAGGATCAGTGAAGAGCTTCTCAGAAATACAAAAACAATACCACCTCAGGGCCTACTCTCGACCTACTGAATCAGTGTGCATGCTCATGTTAGAGAAGCACTAGCCCAAACCATCACTTCTCTGCCATCATGTTTCCTCCTGATGGTAGGAGACACACTTGGAAAGTAACTCAATCTGCTGCTTGTGTGATGTATGTTCACAGCTCTAGTGAGCCCCTGGGAGTGACAGAGATGAACAGGAATTCTCTTTTGATGGGAAAATTCTTGTCCTAAATCCACTGAAGTTAAATCTATGCATTCTGAGAGTCTATCATGGTTTTTCTTTAAACCAGAGTTTCCTCAACCCAGCACTATTATTTTGATTTTTGAATCAAAAAAAAATTTTTTTTTAAATTTTTGACCATGTAGGTTAGTTCTCTAACCAGGAGTTGAACCCAAGCTCCCCTGCGGTGAAAGCACAGAGTTTTAACCATTGAACTGCCAGGGAAGTCCCAGTACTGGGAGCTGTCCTGTGCATTGATACTGACCAGCATCCTTGGCCTCTACCCACTAGATACAAGTAGCAATACCCGCCCCCTCCCTGCCAGCCCACAGGCTGTTGTGACAACTAGAAATGTCTCTGAACATTGCCGAATATGCCTTGGGTGGGCAGGAGGGAAGCTGGGGTGGGGTGGAGGGTGTAGGCAAAATTGCCCTTGGTTAAGAGCTGCGGCTCTAGACTTAGTCTGTATTGACAAAATCCTCTGTTTCTAAAGCAAAACTGAATCTTTCAAATTTATTGTTAGGTTGAGAATTATTTTACAACCTGTAAGACTTGTCATTCTGATAAGAGTTTTTCATCTGGCTCATCAAAAAAGACATCTTGAAATGTTGACCAGAAGGATGGTAAGTGGGCGAAATATGCTTACTTTTCAGGAAAAAATGTTTGCATTTTGGGAAATACTGTTTAGGGTTGTAGATATCTATATATTGTTCTTTGTTTCTTTTTTTTAGTGTTGGTTTATGTATTACAAGTGAATGACTGTTATAAACTCTTAGGTTTCAGGAAATAAACGGCGGTACAAGAAGGATGGATTTGACTTAGACCTCACTTATGTTACTGGTTTGTGAAGTTTATCTGTTGATTGCTTATATTAACACCATATTTTTCATGTGTGTGAGTAATTATATGTTTAGTTTTGCCCTAAGTCATGTTCTTGCAATGCATTCTTTGTTTGTGAAGACTTACGCCGCTATGGTAATGACATATTTGGAGTGTAACCCTGACAATGGAAAAATCTTAATTTTCATCTCAAATCAGGGCTACTTGGGTTTTCAGCTGAAGTCATTTGTCTGGTTTAGAATTTATTAAGTTTTAGTAGTTATCCTTGGTCTCAAGGTTTTCAGAGAAACCTCTTCTCTTGCTGGAACCCTAGTGATGAGGTCATTGCGTTTAGGTCTCAGGTTTCTGAATCAAAGGAACACTGGAAAACATCCCAGGAGGTCCTAACGTTGTTGGAGCCCAGATCTCTCATTTTCCTTTGGTGTTTAAGAAACCAATTCCGACCACAGGGGGTGCTCCAGACTAAAGTTATTGCTTAATTCTTGAACCATTTGAATAGACAAATCTGTTGCTTAAGTCTTGAACCATTTGAGTCTTGGGAACATTAAGTGTAATGATCAAAATAGTGAATACTTTCATATGTTATGCTGATTATCCTGAGGGTTAGTTAGCTTTTTCTCTGGTCATTCTCATCCTGAAAATTCTTTTCTATGGAAAAGGAGTCTGATTATATGTAAATTGAGTTCTCATATATTGTTTCACATCTATAACATTTGTAATAGTGACTGTTTTGACTTCCAGAGCGTATTATTGCCATGTCATTCCCATCTTCTGGAAAGCAGTCTTTCTACAGGAATCCCATTAAGGTAAAGGTTTTTAATCTAACAGAAGCTCACATTTCTCAGCAAACATAGATTCTGGAGTTATAAGATAACCTTGGCCCAGAGACAGCAGTACTCTCCTAAAAATGTACTCTTAAAAAATAAAAATAAATAAATGAATAAATAAAAATAAAAATGTACTCTTGCAGATAAAAAAAAAAAATTCTCATGGGTTGTTATCTGTTAGCTTTTGCTGTGTTATGAATTGCCCCAAAACTTCAGTGTCTTCCGACAGCAAACATTGACATAGCTCATGATAACGTGGTTTGTAAATTTGAGTTAGGCTTAACTGGCTGGCTCTGCCAATCAGGAATTGGCTTCACTAATCTTGGCAGAGCTAACTTATGCATCTGTGGGCAACCCCTGGGCATCTGAGGATTGGCTAGTCTAAGATGGCATGCCTGGAAGCTCCATGGGATTCTCATTCTCCAACAGGCTAGCTCAGGCTTGTTTACATAAAGGAGTGGCAAGGACCTCGTTATTATCCAGCCAAAGAATGCCGAACCTCCAAAGGCCCAGGCTCCAAACTAGTGTAAAGTGGCTTCTACCTCACTCTATTAGATAAGCCAACTACAAACCCAGTTCAGATTCAGACAGACAACAGATACCATCTCTGTTGTGTCTGTGGGGAATTGTGGCCATTTTTCATGGTCTGTCATAGGGGAAAAGATGGAGAATTCTTTAATTAAAAATGTCTGTTCTTAGGTTAAGATCCTAAATTACAGTGGATACATACTGCTTCAGGTTCTATAGGTTAAATAAATTAAGTTCGAACATCAAATGATGTTTACTATGAAATTCTAGTTAAAAGTAGTTGTTTAAGAAGTTTTCGTATGTGTGTGGACGTGTATGCGTGCACGCTCAGCTGCTTCAGTCATGTCCAACTCTGCAACCACATGGAGTGTAGCCCGCTGGGCTCCTCTGTCCTTGGGATTCTCCAGACAAGAATACTAGAGTGGGTTGCCATGCCCTCCTCCAGGAGATCTTCTTGACCCAGGGACTGAACCTGCGTCTCCTGTATTGCAGGCAGATTCTTTACCCTCTGAGCCACCTGGGAAACCCTGTGGATGTGTATACATTAGTGTATATCCATTTGTTATATCTCAACAAAATGTAATTATGTAGGTATATGTGTGTATGTCTATATATCAGTGTACCTATATACACATGGGTATGTTATACTTTGAGGCAAACAAATATTGTAAATTGCACTAACCTGAAATGTGTATCTTGATTAAAATTATATATAGGTATATATGCATGTAACCAACACCCCTATCAAAATGTGGAACACTTCTTGCTCTTTTTTAGTCAATACCCTGACATACTGGAGGTAATTACTGTTCTTACTTCTGTCACAACAGATTAGTTTTACTTTTTCTTAAATTTCACATAAATGGAATCATATACTGTAGCTTTTTACGCTTACAATAAATTCTGTGAGATTTGTCCAGTATTATTGTGTATACCATAATATAATAGTTGTACATATAATTATATAAAGTACAGTTCTTTCTAAATAGCATAACATTAATATTTATTGCTTCTGGAATATTGATTGGAAACCCAAACATTCAGTTTACTTACAGAAATTATACAATTATACATTGCTTCACAAAAGCAGCCAACACATCACATTCTAAAAATTCAGAAAATTAAAAATTCTAAATACCAAGAGGTGCATCTGAAGAAACAGATACAAATTTGGCAGCCAGTAATTTTAACACAGAAGTTGTACACATCTCATGACTTTAAGTCTGTGAATATGATATTCAGACAGTTAGCTCGAGTCCATCATTAAAGTAATTTATTAATTTTTCCTGTATAACTTGTGTTTCATACATCAATATTTGCATACTCTGGAATATGTTAGAAAGAAATGTATAATATTCACAAATGTGCAGAAAAGCAAGCAAAAACTGTAAACCTGCCCAGTTCGTCTGAGAAAATCTCATGTCAGCTTCATAAGCATATTCCTTCTACAAAACAGTAAGCTAAGTAACTATATCTAAGGTAAAGCACATTTTCTTACAAATAATGAAGTCTTTTTCTCACCACAGAAGTGTGCAAAAAGAATTTTAGTTAGAATAGATCTCTCAGACTGTGTTTAACTTCATAAATTCAACAGGCTTAAGGTTTCCAAGCATTAACAAGGATCAGATTTTAAATTAGTTAGAGGAGAAAGAATCTGTCTTGAAAAATGTGACTCCTTTGTTACCAACTAGAAAAATTATCCAATTCATATCTTGTCAGTTCAGTTCAGTCACTCAGCCATGTCTGACTCTTTGCAACCCCATGGACAGCAGCGTGCTAGGCCTCCCTGTCCATCACCAACTCCTGGAGCTTGCTCAAACTCATGTCCATCAAGTTGGAGAAGCCATCCAACCATCTAGTTCTCTGTCATCCCCTTCTCCTCCTGCCTTCAATCTTTGCCAGCATCAGGGTCTTTTCCAATGAGTCAGCTCTTCGCTTCAGGTGGCCAAAGTACTGGAGTTTCAGCTTCAGCATGGTATCTTACAGAAACAGAAAATACAGCATTTCTTCCTCAGAATAATGTGTGTAAATTATATATAACATATATTATATATACTATATATCATAAATTAGATAATATACAGTTGTATATTTAATTATATATTGATATATTAAAATAATATTTCTCTCAAAATAGTATCTTTTTAAATAAAATATACATTATAGTATATATTCAGTTCAGTAGCTCAGTCATATCCGACTCTTTGCAACCCCATGAATCGCAGCACACCAAGCCTCCCTGTCCGTCACCAACTCCCAGAGTTTACTCAAACTCATGTCCATTGAGTTGGTGAAGACATCCAAGCATCTCATCCTCTGTCATCCCCTTCTCCTCCCGCCTTCAATCTTTCTCAGAATCAGGGTCTTTTCCAATGAGTGAGTTCTTTGTATCAGGTGGCCGAAGTATTGGAGTTTCAGCTTCAGCATCAGTCCTTCCAATGAACACTCAGTACTGATCTCCTTTAGGATGGACTGGTTGGATCTCCTAAATATATGTTAATATGATATATAAAATTAATATATTAAATATATATCATGTTATATAGTATATAATTATATATCATATATAAATATATATCCATTTTATGTAGCATTAATATTCCATTTATAAACATTTACTACATATGTAGTATACATTTCAACTGTTATAGAAACAAAAATATAACAGTTCCCCCTTTATAATAATATATATATATTTACATGTAATTTATTACATATACTATATAATATAAAATTATAAAACCTATGTAATAGTTTTTATATTATGTGATATAATTATGTCATTTAATCATACAGTGTACAAATATACATATATTCTGAATATATTAATATATGTAATACTATCAGTATATAGACATTTATAATTTATAATTATATAATAAATATGAAATTATATAAAAATAATTCTACATATTTCTTTGTAATGTTCTGTTATATAATATGCATGATCTTACATATATATATATATATATAACATATAATATGTTACACACAAATATGGGCTTCCCTGGTGGCTCAAATGGTAAAGAATCTGCCTGCAGTGCAGGAGATCTGGGTTTGATCCCCGGGTTAGGAAGATTCCCTGGAGAAGGGCATGACAATCCATTCCAGTCTTCTTGCCTGGAGAATTCCATGGACAGAGGAGTCTGGCAGGCTGTAGTCCATGGTGTCCCAAAGAGTTGGACATGACTGAACAGCTAACACTTATACTTTTTCACACATAAATATACATATATTATTCTAAGGGAGAAAATTTTTTATTTTTGTGTTTCTGTAAGAGATGAACATATAGGTAATTTATATTTATAAATAAAAATTGTATATAACTACCATGAAGCACTTTAACTCATATGGTAAATGTGACTATGGTAACTATGGTTACCATATGGTTACCATACGGTAACTATGACTTAAATATAAAAACTGCCAGAGCTGTCAGAAGAAGACTGGAAGCTTTTTTGTATATGTATTATCCGAACATAATACTCTCCAAAAGAATTAAGGATTGTAATTATTACTTTCTGGTTTAAACACTTTAATTCTAAACTTAAAAAAATCTAAACACGAGTCTCTGATTTAACCAGATCCTCTCCCACCTTCCAAAAAGTATTTAGTAAGCAAGACCCAGTAGAGCTGATATTCATAACTTTCTACATGAATAATTCTTTCAGAATTTATCCCATGAAGTACTTTATGACCTCCTTTTCTTGTAAAATGAAAAACTCCATTTGTTTACATAAAAATTTCAAAGAGTGTAAAACTAGAACTGAGTGTGAACTACTGCAAGTCTCTAAAGAGTCTTGTTCTGTCGGTTCGTCAGTGACTTCTGTGATTTCACAATCGTTTCTTGTGGATGATTCTGAGCGAACCTCTCCAGTTCTGCTGGTGTTGGACCCTCCTAGTTCTTCTATTTCATGACAGTTGGAATCCTACTTGCAGGGCCTCTATTTTCACCATCCTGAGACAGAGGAGTTTCTTCTATTGATTATTTTCCACAGAAGTCTCTTCATTTATAGTTAAGGCATCATCAGATTCTTTTTCTCGATTTTTTTCCTCTGGAATCATTTCTGTTGATGTTGTTAAAGACTCTCTTTCTCTTCATCCTCTTTGTCTTTATTCTTAGATAAAGCTGGTTCTTCTGTTTCTTCTGCCATAACATGTCCCTAGAAGTTGCTTGGCCATCTCTAACATCATCTTCTTTGTCATACTTGAGTTTTTTTTTAACCTCATGCCCCTCAGTTTCCAGACCATCTTCATTTGGAAGTTTATTTTCTATATGGCTTACCGAGGAATCCTTTGATCCAGATGTCAGTCACTGTGATTTTTGTCTTAATCGTGCTATAAGTTGGTCAAAACTTTTGCTGACTGTGCTCTCAGGCAAACGCTTACTACTTCCTCCCTCCCTCTGTTCCACTCTTATTCTTTCTCCTTCTCTCTCTCTCTCTTTCTTGTAAGTTTCAGGAGTACAACATTATAATTCAACATCTGTATACACTACAAAGTGATCACTGCCACAAGTCTAGTTGCTATCTATCGCCGTAAGAGTTGACCCTCGTTACTTATTTCAGGCACACCCCAAACCCCTTCCCCTCTGGTAACCAGGAATCTGTTCTCTGTATCTTTGCTTGGTTTCGTTCTCTTTTGTTTGTTCATTTTATTTTTTTAGGTTTCACACATGAATGAAATCATATGCTGTTTGTCTTTCTCTGCCTGACAGTTTCACTTAGCATAATGCTTGCAGGGTCCATCCATGTTGCTGCAATTGATGGACTTTGTTTATGATTGAATAGGTGTGTGTGTGTGTGTACACGTGTGCTTGTGTGTATCACATCTTTATTCATCCATCGATGGACATTTTTGTTGTTTCTGTATCTTGGCTATTGTTAATAATGCTGCAGTGAATGGTGCAGGGAATGGTGTATCTTTTGGAATTAGTGTTTTTTGTGTTCTTTGGGTATATACCCATAAATGGAATAGCTGGGATTATATGGTAGTTCTAGTCTTAATTCTGGGGAGAATCTCTATGCTTTTTTCCATAGAAGTTGCCTCAATTTACAGTCCTACCAATAGTGTTGAAGGATTCCCTTTTCTCTACATCCTCTCTTAACATTTTTTATTTCTTATTTTTGATAATATAATAGCTATTCTAACAGGTGTTAGGTTATATCTTGATGTGCATTTCCCTATGGATTAGTGATGCTGAACATTTTTTCATGTGCCTGATGGTCATCTGTATATCTTCTTTGGAAAACTGTCTGTTCAGATCCTCTACCCATTTTTTTTATTGTTTTCTTTGTTTATTTTTAAATTGTATAGTTCTTAAGTTTTGTATATTAACCCTTTACTGGATATATGAATTGCAGATATCTTCACCTATTCAGTTAGATTGTCTTTTTGTTTTGATAATAGTCTGTATCACTGTACAGGGGGTTTTAGTTTGATGTAGCCTCATTTGTTTCTATTGGCTCATTTCCCTTCCCTTGCCACAAAAACATTGCTAAGACCAATGTCAGTGAAGTTACCAGCCATGTTTTCTTCTAGGAATTTTATGTTTTGACATCTTACATTCAAGTCTAATCCTTTTTGAGTTATTTTTGTGTGTAATGTGAGATAATGGCTGCGTTTAGCTGTCTAGTTTTCTCAGCACTGTATGTTAAAGAGACCATCCTTTATATTGTTTGCTCCTTTATCATAAGTTAATTATCCATATGGGGCTTCCCAGGTGGTGCTAGTGGTAAAGAACCCACCTTCCAATGCACGAGACTTAAGAGATGATGCAGGTTTGATCCCTGGTTCGGGAAGATCCCCTAGAGAAGATCCTCTACCCATTTTTAATTATTTTTCTTTGTCTGTTTGTTTTTAAGTTGCATAGCTATCCATATATGTGTGGATTTATTTCTGGGCCCTCAATTCTGTTCCATTGATCTATGTGTCTGTTTTCATGCCAGTACCATGCTGTTCTGATGACTACAACTTTGTATTAATAGTCTAAAATCGGGGAGCATGATAAAATCAGGGAGCAATAAAGCGCTAGCTTTGTTCTTCTTCCTGAAGATTGGCTTTTTAGGATCTTTTGTGGTTCCGTACAAAGTTTAGAACAAATTACAATTCCTTAAAGCTCATTTACCATCTAATTTCCTTATCTGGTAGCTTTAAACAATGTGTATTTATAGTAAAGGCTAATTTGAGTATAAAAGTACAACTTTGTGAGCTATTTGAAAACTCACAAAGGGTTTAGATATAACTTGGAATGCATTTTATTCATTGAATCTCCCCTAAAAGGTGCTAAATGAGGGAAAAGTAAATAAAAGGTAATAATCATTCTAGGTTAGTAGTAGGGAAAGGTTTATGTTGGCGCACCATGGACATATTTAAGATGTGTATCCATCTTTTTTAGGAAGTTGTGCGGTTCCTGGATACCAAGCACCCAAACCACTATCAAGTCTACAATCTCTGCAGTATGTACATGACTCCATGTTTTGCTCCTATGATAGAAAACAGGTCACTGTGTGCAAGAAGATGATTTAGTTTTTACATTTCATTTGATCATAAGTATTTTGTGGTAGCAAGTGAATTTTAAAAAATCTCCATCTTATGCTGGCCCTATTTGGTAGGAAAAGAAAGCTCAACAGCACAACGTACCCTGTGAAGGAGGCAGGAGATTGGAGGCAGAGACATTTTAGAAAGAGTCAGCTCTTGTGGTGGTAGGTTTAGGAAAGTTTTTCCGTTTTTCCTGCCAGCTTGTGTTTTGAAGACAATTCAACAAATGCATGCTCTAACCCACTAGGGATGAGGTGTGAGGAGACCACAGCCCTGCATGGAAAAAATAAATCCAAATCCTTGTAGAAAACAGATGATATCCAAGATGCCCCTCTTCCTATATATAGTAAATAGATATTTTTCAGTAGGCAAGTGTTTATTCTGGTGGCCACATTTGCTTCTGCTCTGTGTAACCCTATGATAAAGTAATGAGTAGCCTGCTAGAAAATTATAAGTAAGCAGGACCTATTGTAGAGAACATGGAACTCTGCTCAACGTTATTTGGCAGCCTGGATGGAGGGGAGTTTGGGGGAGAATGGATACATGTATATGTATGGCTGAGTCCCTTCGCTGCTCACTTGAAACTATCAGAGAATTGTTAATTGGCTATACCGCAAAACAAAAAAAAAAAAACGTGTTTTTAAAAAAGAAAATTAAAAGTAAGGCAAGCCAAAAGTAAAACAAACCAAATAATTTGGTCTTGTGTTACTCAAGATGGAGAAAGCACTACTGTACTTATGTTTCTGAGACCCTTTTAGAGTAGCAGGAGCCAGTCAGAAAGCTCCTTTTAAACGTAGATAAGCAGTCTCTAAAAAGTATAACTTATTCACACCTTGATCATTTGCTATGTTAATTAGAGTTAGTGATATGACCTATGCATCATGTATTTCAGGTGAAAGAGCTTATGATCCTAAGTACTTCCATCATAGGGTCCATCGATACTTGATTGATGATCACAATGTCCCCTCTCTGAGGTATGTTTGATGCCAAATTGGCTAACAGAAGAGGGTCAAATACATAGGGCTTGGTTTTCTTTGGAAGTATTTTAATTCAACCAAAACTATTTCATTTGAAATCAGTGAGATGGTGGCGTTCTCCATGGAAGTGAAAGAGTGGATGGCTCAAGACAAAGACAATATCATAGTGGTTCACTGTAAGGGGGGCAAAGGTAAGAAATTCTTCTTTTTATTTCTCTTTTTTTAAAGAAATCTGAAAAATTTAATGAGGTTCATCAACAAGGTATGTTCTGCTATGAACCAGCAATAATCGCTGTTGACATTTTTAAAAATTAGCTTCAAGACTGAAGGAAGAATGTATAATTCTGGCTGATTTGAGTTGTTGTACTACAGAAACCAACTGTAAAGCAACTTTCCTCCAATTAAAAAATAAATTAGATTAAAAAATAAAAAGACTGCAGGAAGAGAAGGAAAGAGGAAGGAGAGGAAAGGAGGGAAGAGAGAGGAAAGAAGTCAGCTTACACAAATTCATCCAAAGACTTACAAAAAGAGTAAGTGCAACTTAACTTTAGTTTATGAAGCCAAAGTTTGAAAACTAAAGCTACTCTTACCCATGACATGGATAAAAAAATTTTTAAGAAAATATTAAGAAACCAGCAATTTATTAAAAAATACTACAGCACAGCAAAATTGTGTCTATTCTAGGAATTCAAGGTTAGTTTACTATCAATCCATGTAATCAATCAGATTAATAAAGCTAAAAAATCATATTATTTTAAATATACAGAAAAAGTTTCTGATAAAATTCAACATTCATTCATTATAAAAATTCTTAGAAAATTAAAGGAATGTCTTAATGTGATAACAAACACACACTCACTAAAGTAATTGGTGAGCTATTGAAAGCTTTTCCTTTGAGAGTAGGAGAACAAGGGTACCTGTGGTCATCACTTCTAATTCAATACCATTCCAAAGGTTCTAGCCAGTGCTAAGGAAAAAAAGGATTGAAAAGGAAAAAATATAGTTCCTTATTTTCATACAATATAATCTTGTGCAATAAAATCCAAAAGAATTTACAGGTAAGTTAATAGAATTAATGAAAGATTTTAGTGAAGCTTCATCACACAAGTTTTTATATGTATTCATTATTATTTAGTTCAGAATATTTTCTAATTTCCATTGTGTTTGTTTCTTAGCCTCATGGGTTATATAGAAATATACTATATTTTCAAACATGAGGATTTTGTAATTATCTGCTAGTTACTGATTTCTGGTTGCATTGCATTGTGGTCAGAGAACATATGTATTTTTTTAGTTCTTTGAAATTCGTTTCAGTTCAGTTTGTTCAGTCGCTCAGTTGTGTCTGACTCTTTGCGACCCCATGAACCACAGCATGCCAGGCCTCCCTGTCCATCACCAACTCCCGGAGTCTACCCAAACCCATGTCCATTGAGTTGGTGATACCATCCAACCATCTCATCCTCTGTCGTCCCCTTCTCCTCCTGCCCTCAATCTTTCCCAGCATCAGGGTCTTTTCCAATGAGTCAGCTCTTCGCATCAGGTGGCCAAAGTATTGGAGTTTCAGCTTCATCAGTCCTTCCAATGAACAAGTCCAAGGGACTCTCAAGAGTCTTCTCCAACACCACAGTTCAAAAACATCTATTCTTTGGTGCTCAGCTTTCTTTATAGTCCAACTCTCATATCCATACATGACCACTGGAAAAACCATAGCCTTGACTAGACAGACCTTTGTTGACAAAGTAATGTCTCTGCTTTTTAATGTGCTGTCTAGGTTGGTCATAACTTTCCTTCCAAGGAGTAAGCGTCTTTTAATTTCATGGTTGTAATCACCATCTGCAATGATTTTGGAGCCCAGAAAAATAAAGTCAGCCACTGTTTCCACTGTTTCCCCATCTATTTGTTACGAAGTGATGGGACCAGATGCCATGATCTTAGTTTTCTGAATGTTGAGATTTAAGCCAACTTTTCCACTCTTCTCTTTCACTTTCATCAAGAGGCTCTTTAGTTCTTCTTCACTTTCTGCCACAAGGGTGGTGTGCCATCTGCATATCTGAGGTTATTGATATTTCTCCTGGCAATCTTGATTCCAGCTTGTGCTTCCTCCAGCCCAGAGTTTCTCATGATGTACTCTGCATAGAAGTTAAATAAGCAGGGTGACAATATACAGCCTTGACGTACCCCTTTTCCAATTTGCAACCAGTCTGTTGTTCCATGTCCAGTTCTAACTGTTGCTTCCTGACCTGCATACAGGTTTCTCAAGAGACAGGTCAGGTGGTCTGGTATTCCCATCTCTTTCAGAATTTTCCACAGTTTATTGTGACCCACACAGTCAAAGGCTTTGGCATAGTCAATAAAGCAGAAATAGATGTTTTTTTGGAACTCTCTTGCTTTTTTGATGATCCAACAGATGTTGGCAATTTGATCTCTGGTTCCTCTGCCTTTTCTAAAACCTGCTTTATGGCCCAGAATTTGGTCAATTTTATCAAATGTTTTCTCTGCACTTGAAAAATAAGTGTATTATGCATTGTTTTGAACAGGGTTTTATATGTGCCCATTAGGTTGTTTGTTCATTGTTTTATTCACATATTCTATATCTTTACTGCTATTTTGATTGAATTTTTTGCTTCTTTCCACCCCCACCATTTGCTTGGAAGTCATATACTCTTTTTATATTCCTTAGTAATTACTCTAAAGATTTCAGCCTACATCCTTTATTTAGCCATGAGTTTGTTGGGGTTTTTGTTTGCTTGTTTGTTCTTTTAGTGTTGACCTTGTATCTTCCTGAACTCTTGTCATCAGTTTTAGGAGTTAGCCTATAGAGTTACTTGGATTTTCCTAGTCTTCAAATAGTTTATTTCTTCTTTTTTTATCCTTTAACATTTTGTTTCTTTTTCTTACCTTACAACACTGGCTAAGCCATGTAGTACAGTGTTAACTAGAAACAGCCCAATAGTGGACATTTTGTTTAGTTCCTGGCTTTAGAAGGAATGTTATCATCATTTCATCATTAATATGGTAAACCTGGTACATATTTTGGTAGATTCTTTTCATCATACTTAAAAAGTTAAAACTTTTGTCCAATAGCAAAAGTTTAGTGAGTGAATATACACCTATGTTTTAAGTTAAAATACTAAAAACAAATGTAAAGCATTTTAATGATTCCTTGCATACCTGAGTTGACTGGATGAGAAAGTGGCTACTCTATCTATGGCAGAGTGTGTGTGCTTATCCACAGCCACCAGGACATGGATCTACAAAAGTTGGTTTTTTTTTTTTCTTTTTTCAAATGGGAATATATAAGGGCTGTGGAGATTCATAGATGTCCAACAAATTTGAAATGTTAACCTAGAGAGAGCCAGGTTGTTAATGGTCAGTAGCCTTCTTTAGCAAGAAGCTTTTTTTTTTATCAGAGGACAAGGTGGTACAAAGTTTTCTTTGAAAGTTATTGGCTTAGAGTAGTGTTTTTCAAACTATGGATTGAAAAATAAATTTAAACATTCATTTGTTTGAAGGATAGAATAGACAATAAAGTGCATCTCAAGGTAAAAGGGTAAGTTTGGAATTACATAGAATAAGTTCAGCATACGCTAGCTAAGACAAAAATCACAGGTCATTGTAGAAATAATAGAAGCAATGTACTTTTTAACTCACACTTTGTGCGCCTGGACAAAAATATAAATTAGAAAAAAATCATGAGACTTTGAGCTTGAAATGACATGAAATCAAGTTTTCTTTAAAATGCTCCGGGGGTGAAAGCATATATGTGGAATCTAGAAATGGTAAAGATGAAGTTATTTGCAAAGCAAAAATAGACGCACGGACCTAGAGAAGAAATGTGTGGATACAACTTGGGTAAGGGTGGGTAGAATTGGGAAGAACTGGGAGATTGGGACTGACATATACATGCTGTTGATGCTATGTGTAAAATAGACAGCTGATGGGCACATACTGTCTGGCACGAGCAACTCTCCTTAATGCTCTGAGATGACCTAAATGCGAGGGAAATCTGAAGTGGGGGGATATATGTGTACGTTTAGCCGATTCACTCTGCTGGGCAGTAGAAGCTAATGCTACACTGTAAAGCAGCTATACGCCAATAAAAATTAATTAATAATAAAATAAGATGCTACAGGAAGGGCATAGAAAGAAGGAGGGGGAGAAGCATGAAGGAAGAAAAGAAACAAGTAAAACAATTAATAGTTATGGAATCTGGGGCACAGGTGTATGCGGGCTCATTATGCTGTTCTTCCTATTTTAATGTATGTTTTACAACACAATAACTCTAACTGAAATAGAAGGAATGGGTATTGCAAATGCTAGGCGGTGGTTTGGGTTCTGTCCATCTTTTATCTTTTATAGCTTCTTTTATTTACATTAGTAGAGAAACAGGGTGTATAATTAGCTCTTAATCGGTGAGCATCACTTTAGAGTCCTAGAGCAGAGCCTGTTACTGCAGGCTCCAGGGGTCGTGATTCAAGAACAACATACACGTACACATGTGTGCACACAGTTAACACAGAACTCTAGGCAGACCCTCAGAACAAGCAGCGTACCAGCTTTGGCTCTCTCTGAATTGAAATATTTTTAACCTGTACTTTTGGTGTGAAAGAATATCAATCCACAATGAGCTCTTTAAATACTTTGGAGAGTAGTTTTATATCAAGTGCCCTCAGGAACAATGGTTCATGGACTAACTTCTTTTCTAGGAAGAACTGGAACTATGGTCTGTGCCTACCTTCTTGCCAGTGAGATATTTGCCACCGCGGAGGTATGAAAGATGCTCCTATAAACTCTGTCTTAGGCTGATTGAGTTTGCTAGCTTTGAAGCTCACGGGTAGGATGTTAAGTCATGGTGTGAGTGTGTTGTTCAGTTGCTAAGTTGTATCTGACTTTTTGCAACCCCATGAACTGCATCACGCCAGTCTTCACTGTCCCTCACTATCTCCCGGAGTTTGCTCAAACTCATGTCCATTGAGTCATTGTACTTCATGGAAGTGTTATTGGAGAGGTGGTTTTAGAACACGTGGCTTGGATACTTTCTTGTTTAATTGGCACTGGTTGGTAACTGACTTCAGTCCCTCTTCCTCTGGGCTGGGATGAGGGTGAAGTTGCTGAAACGCTCGCCTTGGGCACAAAATTTAAGGGAATGCCTAAAATCTCAGTAATTAAGATCAATAATCTTCTAATGCAATATTTTTTAAAAAATCAAAATTAATGCACCCACATTCACCATGAGTACAATGTCAATATTTTGATTAAAGACAGGACCCAGTAGAAGAAGGGTTAATGTGGAGTAAGGTTGAGTTATGCAAGTACAAAAAACCTCAGCAATCCAGAAACTTGACTTGCCACCTCCAGACCCAGCTCTGCTCTGATAGAATCCCACCAGCTCCTGGCTTTCTGCTTTCCTCACGAGAATAAGAAGATGGGTTAGGGAAATTTTCTAAAGGACCTTGAACATCCTTGGAAGTGCTCAGTAGGTAAAAGTCATCATTTTCCAATCCAGAACGAAAGCTCCGCTGGACATTACTATCTTTGCACAATCAATAAGCGGTGGGGTCTGCGCCCTCTGGGAATTTCTGAGAAGACAGGATGGGCTGCTGCTGTGTCTTAAAGCAGGGTTCTCATTCTGTTTTTTCTGCACTGATCTTACACAGAAGGGCATGTTCCCAGCATCTGTGGGCCTCTTTTGGTCTGCTGCCCAGATAAGAGAAGCTGAGGGTTATGTGCTGGGTCCAGGGCTCTGATTCCATCCTCCTCTTTGCTTCTAATCTGAGACGCACAGGTTAGGACAATGGATGCTCTAGGACAGTGTTTTTCATACTTGGATCAGAGTTTATCAGTGAGTTGTGAAATCAACTCATTGGGTTGTGACTTGCAACCAAATCTACCTATAAGATGGGATAGATTAGAAAAGGTGAGTATTGTTTTGTGAAACTGTTGTTTCAGTTGTGTGTTCATGAGAGAGAGAGTGTGTGTATCTCCCAGGCTTATGGATGTGGATTGTAGCTTTAAAAGTGAAAAGTCTGAGGACTTTCCTAATGGTCCAGTGGTTAAGATGCCACACTTCCAACACAGAGGCACAGCTTCAATCCCTGGTCAGGGAACTAAGATCCCACATGGTGTGCAGCCAAAAAAAGAAAAAGAAAAAATTTGAAAGCCATTGGTCTGAAGCCCTGGATAGAGCCAGAGGCCAGTGCTCAGGCTGGTGCTGTCTTTGACTGACCAGTTACATACATCTCCGTGGCAGGTCACTTGATTTTCTTTTGGTCCTAATCTTCTCATTGTAAAATAGTAAGATAGGAAGAAGGACCAGATTATCTCTGAAGTTTTCCAGCTCTAAAATTCCCTGTCTTCATGAATCTTTGAATGAAAGTAGGCCTTGATATGTCTTTCTTAGTTCTGTTGTTTTGGGTAGCCTCTGCTCAGAGATCGCTGACCTTAGGAAATCACATGTCCTTAGAAACTTTCTAATGCCTTCTACAGGAAAGGAAAGTGTAGATGACCCATGACTGGACTGTCCCTTCTTTTATAGGACAGCCTGTATTATTTTGGAGAACGGCGAACAGATAAATCCACAAGCAGTAAATTTCAGGGAATAGAGACTCCTTCTCAGGTAAGTGTTCTTCCTTTAAAAGGGGTCACTCTGGGTAATTAGGTTGAGACTGACACCTATCTCCCTGGTTTTCTTTACTTTTTTTTAAAATAATTTTTGGCTGTGCTGGGTCGTTGCTGCATGCAGGCTTTCTCTAGCTGCATTGCATGGGCTTCTTATTGTGATGGCTTCTTTTATTGCAAAGCACAGGCTCTAGGCCCTTGGGCTTCAGTAGTTGCGGCTGTCAGGCTCCACACACACAGATTCCCTGTGTGTGTGGCGGTAGTTCTCAGACACCATCCCCTCCTCGTCCTGCTTTGTGGGTCATTCCATGCACTACACACATTTCATCCATCCCTGACTTAACAGCTTGACTGGCCCTTTCCAATGGAGAGCATGGTGGTTAATTTTACTAACATTTCCCAATGAGTGGGGAAGAGCCTGTGAACTTTTCAGTGCAGCTGATTCCATACTAGAACTCTTTGACTTCTAGAAGAAAAGTTCAAGCGGAGCCCTTGTGAGCGACTTGCCATAGGAGAAGGACTAGGCTAAGAGAATCCACAGGGCTTTGCTGCAAAAATGGGATTGGGGAAATGGACAGTGGGGAACTGCTTGCTGACTGGGACTGGAGAAGAATGTTTATGTGCTGCTGGCCTGGGAGGGTCTCCCCGAGTTTTTACATCTTCCCTTCTCTTATCTGAAGAGCTGCTCCTTCTCCCTGCAAAGCACAAACCTTCCTTTAACTCAGCCACCACAAAGCTCCTATCCTCTGCTGGTCTCTTACATTTGTGGTTAACTGCATCTTGCTGTGATGCTGTTGTAGCTCTTTTGTTGGTTCTGGTTAGTGGCTCTTGGTCCCCGCTGCCTCTCAGAACACCGGGCCCATTTCTTGTTCCTGCCCTGTTGCTTTTAGTTCAGTATTTTTCCCCCTAAGGTCGATATACAGCCAGGAGACAACAATGCCTTATCTAAAGGCCCCCAGTCAATGTTTCCATCATCCATTACTTTCCTTAAAAAAATCGGGGATACTGACCTTAGAATTTTCACCTCCATTGAAATTGAGACCTCTGTTGTTTTACAGAATAGATTCGTTGAATATTTTGCAATGGTGAAAAATATCTACAATTTGACTCTTCCTCCAATAAAAAAACTCAGGATCAAAAAAATTGTGATTTATTCAATTCATGGTAAGTGCTGTATGTATAATTGGAGAAATGGGCAGGAGGGCCAGGGTTC
The DNA here is from genome assembly GCF_910594005.1 of Cervus elaphus. Classification (NCBI taxonomy): domain Eukaryota; kingdom Metazoa; phylum Chordata; class Mammalia; order Artiodactyla; family Cervidae; genus Cervus; species Cervus elaphus. Next base: position 22,351,675 of record NC_057844.1, read on the forward strand.
TTACTCGTTGGGAGGGTTTTCTCACAGTTATTTACACAAACAGTCCCAGCTGATAGCTGTTAGTGGAGCATCACGTACAAGTTCCTCCCCCTGGAATTGCCCATTAGCCCTGTACTGCTGTGGCCACATTGTCAGTTGCTGAGTCGTGTCCGACTCTTTTGTGGCCCCATGGGCTGTAGCCTGCCAGGCTCCTCTGTCCATGGGATTTCCCAGGCAAGAATACTGGAGTGGGTTGCCATTTCCTTCTCCAGGGCATTTTCCCAACCCAGGGATCGAACTCATGTCTTCTGCATTGGCAAAAGGGTTTTTTACCCTTGAGCCACCTGGGAAGCCCTGTGGCCACGTTACCACCACTCAGATGTCCTCTCCTTTCCTTTCCCAGTTTGAGGGGCTCCATCCACCCCCTTCCCTTTCTCCTATTCTCATTGCAGCTCTGGGCTCAGCCCGGGGTGTCCTTTTCAGAGTAGGACCTCTGAGATTAAATGGAGTACAGGCCCGTGAGGCTGGAGATCACTTCTTTCTCACACCTCATCTCTGGCTCAGGGTTTGTCTTGGCAGAGACATCCCTGGATCGTTCTCTCCTTCTCCATTCAGAGATCCTCCTTTTTTTTCCTCATCACCTGGTTTTCTTTGATTTTCTGCTCACCATCAAAAGTTTCTCCCTTTACCCACCCTCCTCTCCTATAGCCCTCTCTCCCGAGAAACTCCATCAGGATGTCTTAAATACCTGAACAGCAGATGCATTTTACTGTCACGATTCTTTTTTTTACAAATCACTCCCAAGAACTACTTTGGGTGAGGCCCCCGGCTTGTGTTTCTCTGGAGCCCGTGAGTGGTAAGCAGAGGAGAGGAATGTACATGAATGGAGAGCTGACAGCAGTGTTGGAAAGTTTCCTGGGGGGACAGCACTTGGGTCTTCCTTCCCCGAACCTACAGGAACACAGAAAAGGGCTGGGACACACCTGGTCTCTGGGGGCCTGTCTCTCTGTACCCTAGCTTTTACCAGTTCTCACTGGGAATAAAACTCCTTATACATTCCAAAAGAGCTGACCGTACCTGCTTCAAGAATGTAAGGAGAAACACAGGGACCAGCCATCACCCTTGGAGACAGGGAAATTGGTCGGCTCATCCATCTCTGGGACTTGAAGGAGCGGGAGAGGAATAGAGGTCAAGCCCCATGTTCTATTTCTCTCTTACCTGCCTGGCTTCCCTGCACAGCTCAGTCTCAGGGAGGCAGGAGATGAGGACCCCTCAGTGGAAGGGATGGGGCTCCCCCACTGCCAGAGGTGTGACAGGAGGGGATGTTTCTGGCTCTGATCCCCGAAAGCATCACCAGCTTGAGGAGCACCCGGTGGTGCTAGACTCTCCTGGGTGGTGTGGGGCCCGGGTGCTAGTCTCCACTCAGTGTTCTCAGTCCTCTGAGGAGTCGCACAAAATACTCTCTGTTGTTGCTGTTCAGTCTCTAGGTCATGTCCAGCTCTTTGCGGCCCCATAGACTGCAGCACGTTGGGCTCCCTGTCCTTCACCATCTCCCAGAGTTCACTCAAATTCATGCCCATTGAGTTGACGATGCGATCCAACCATCTCATCCTCTGCCACCCTCTTCTCCTTTTACCTGCAATTTCCCCCAGTATCAGGGCTTCCTTGGTCGCTCAGATGGTAAAGTATCTGCCTGCAGTGACAGGAGACCCAGGTTCGATACCTGGGTTGGGAAGATCCTCTGGAAGAGGAAATGGCAACCCACTCCAGTATTCTTGCCTGGAGAAGCCCATGGACAGAGGAGCCTGGTGGGCTACAGTCCATGGGGTCGCAAAGAGTCGGACACGACTGAGCAACTGACACGTCACTAAAATACTCTCTAGGCATTTTTTTTAATGCTTCATCCAATTCTTCAGAAATAGGAGACTCCTTCAAAATATATGTAAAACTTGCGCAGTTAAAAAAAATTACAATTTTTTAAATAGAAAAAGCCTTTTTTCAGATTATTTCTATATTTCTCCCTCCCTGCCCACACACCCCCACGTCACCACCACCACCTCCTAGCGGTGGTGAGGAGTTGTGAGGGCCAACCACAAGCAGATCACGTGGGTTTCTGGCTTCTGGAAACAAACTTCAACCCAGCAGCATGGGTTCTGTGGGCAATTCTGGTCTAGATTTGCAAGCAAGCATTACACAGGCGGACCCTGGAAACCCAGCCTGTTCCAGCACAAGCCTGCCTGTGTGTATAAAGGAGTAACTGTTTGTGAGGAGGCTCTGTAGGCTACAGAGTTCTCTACAGGTCCATTCCGACCGTCTCATGTGTGTGTGATGAATGAGGGACAGGGTTGGTTGGAGTGGAGCCTCACTTGGAATGCCAGCTGCCCTCAGATCTCCCTGGGGTGAAGCCAGGCTCACGGGTGGGAGGGGACAGGGGTGGGTCACTCCTCATTGTTCTCTGCAGAAAGAGCCAGACTGCTCTCCTCTGCAGTGTGAGAGGCAACACAGGGGGCTGATGGAGCAATTGCTTTCTCTTGGAATTTTAAACTCAGCCGTAAAACCAAGTTGGCGGCGTGAGAGTCTGGTTTGTACCTGTATGTCTCGTCTCCCTCAGGGCCCTCTTGGTTCATGATGAGAATCCAGGAAGACCTCATTTTGTTGTGTTTTCCTTTATCACACTTCACAGGTGTTGCTTTTTTTTTTTTTAAACAAATTAAAGGTTTGTGACAGTTCTGCGTTGTCAGATGATGGTTACCATTTTTAGCAATTTGGCAATCAAGTCTTTTTTTAATGAACGTATGTAGTGTTTTTTTAGACATAGATAGACTACAGTACAGTGTACATATACATTTTTATATGCACTGGAAAACCGAAAAAAAAATTCACGTGACTTGCTTTATTGTAATATTCACTTTGTTGTAATGGTCTGGAAACAAACCCACAGTACCCCTGAGGTATGCCTGTAACAGTATCTATACACACCTCTGTGAGTATGAAGCTATTCCAAACAGGCAAATAGGCATTTAGTCTGATGGAGTTTTGATGGATTGCTCAAACATGAACCATGAGAAGAGGAGTCATTTCTCAAAATGCTAAGCTTGAAAATGGCTTTAATAAGTTCTAGCATTTCGGAGGTTGTCTCAGTCTGATATCCTAAGACTGTGGATGGCTCTTAATATTTTGAGTTTTACTTAACCTCTGTGGAGATACTGTTAAAACTGTCAAGTGTAGATCTGGAACTAATGCAAATTTATAAGCACTGAAGGGCAAAAACTGGTGGAGAGACTTATGGGTTTAGTTTCCTCGTCTCAGGGCTTCCTAGGTGGCTCAGTGGTAAAGAATCCACATGCAATGCGAGAGACCTGGGTTCGATCCCTGGGTTGGGAAGATTCCCTGGAGAAGGGAAAGGCTACCCACTCCAGTATTCTGGCCTAGAGAATTTCATGGACTGTATGGTCCATGGGGTCGCAAAGAGTCGGACAAGACTGAGCAACTTTCACTTCACTTCTCAGGCTGACATAAAGTAGTGGATTTTAAAAGTCTACTTTGAGACCCCTCATAGAGGCTTCCAGACAGAAGCTTGTGCCCTTTGCAGCTGTTCTTGTGGTGTGGGACTTGGCTGGCAGTGCCGACTTAAGAAGGCATGCCTGGCATGCTAAAATTCTTGTTGCACCCACGTAAATAAGCAGGCCAAACCCAGGGACACCAGCCTTCATTTGGAATAAGAATTCTCTCCTTTGAGGGAGATCAAGATGGCGGAGTAGGAGGGTGCTGAGTTTGCCTGCCCCCCAGCCCCCCCCAGGAACACGTCAAAAATACAACTCCTTGTGGAGTGATCCGGGGTAGGTAAACTCTTCTACAGCCAAGTCTGTAAAGAAAACAATTCTAGAGTCTGGCAGGAAGGAAGGAGAAGCAATCTGATTGAGACCTGCACCCTTGGTGGGAGACCCAGAAGAAGAGGGGGCTGGTGTCATGGGCTTGGGGGTTCTCTCGGAGGAGTGAGGGACTTGAGCTGCACCCCAGCTCTGTGGTCTGACACCAGAAATATAGGTCCCCTTGGCTGGTTGGGGTGTTGTTTTTTTTTAAATATTTTATTTTTATTAGTGGTTTTATTGATTTGCAATTTACCATTCTATGCAAAATTCAGTATTAACTTAGTTATCTTTAGTCATTACCTGGGGATCAGTTTTTAAAAAAAACTATTAAATTCTATTAAAGCAATGCTAATGATATTCTGTCAGCTTCAAATTGACTGACTCACCACATCATTACACAGTCATCCTACATCTGCAGTCTGTTTGTGGAATGGTATAGCTTGAAAATAAATCACTGTGGTCTCTGGAATTGAAAATGTTAGTAGAAAGGTAACTCACATACCAGAACACAAATGGTGCTGGAATGCGTAGATGCATCTAATTCTACATTAGCTAAGTGTCAGTCACACTTTTGTATCCTCTTAGCAGGTCTGAACGGAGAAGGCAATGGCACCCCACTCCAGTACTCTTGCCTGGAAAATCCCATGGACGGAGGAGCCTGGTAGGCTGCAGTCCATAGGGTCGCTAGGAGTCGAACACGACTGAGCGACTTCACTTTCACTTTTCACTTTCATGCATTAGAGAAGGAAATGGCAACCCACTCCAGTGTTCTTGCCTGGAGAATCCCAGTGACGGTGGAGCCTGGTGGGCTGCTGTCTATGGGGTCGCACAGAGTCAGACACGACTGAAGCGACTTAGCAGCAGCAGCAGCAGGTCTGAAAGCCAGTGGGGCTGAGGGGAGGCTGTGAAACACCGAGACCCCCGTTCTTAAAGAGCAAAGTGGTGGCTAGTATGCCATCCCAACCGAGGCAGCAGCCTGAAAACTGTGACCGGGGGAGAAGGCAACCTTGGCCGGTACTCTGTTGCTGCCCACATTTAGGAGGAGCAAAGCTACTCCAGGACAGTGACTGACATTGCTGGTGAGAGAGAAGCCAGCCCAGAAGTGAGGCACCAACCTCTCTAGCCCAACCCAGCCTTTCACCAGGGAAAAAAGGTGAAACCAGCATAGAATTGTGGCCCCAAGCCCTTGGGGCACTAGTGGTAAAGAACTAGCAGTAAAGAACTCCTCCAATGTAGGAGGCATATGAGACCTGGCTTCGATCCCTGGGTTGGGAAGATCCCCTGGAGAATGGAAGCAACCCACTCCAGTATTCTGGCCTGGAGAATCCCATGGACAGAGGAGCCTGGCCGACTACAGTCCATGGAGTCACAAGGAGTCAGACATGACTGAAGCGATTTAGTATGAATGCACACAAGCCCTTGAGCCCCTGATGTGTCCCGAACCAAGGCGAAGACTGCCATCTCACTCATTCACACACACAGGGTCGCGCCTGGCTCTGGCGGTAGCCCCTCCATCTCCAGCCCCATCTCCCACCAAGGTGGTGACAGCCAGAGCATCTCAGGGGGAGATGGGACCCATGCTCGCTTCAGGTCCAGCTGTCCCACCAAAGCCACTGGGCACACCTAGACTGGGTAGGGATGCTTCCACACAAGGACACGCCTTCAAGACCAGGATAGGTAACTGATTCACCTGATTTCATAGAGACAGAGCAAGTTAAACACAATGAGGAGGTAGAGGAGTATCAAATGAAAGAACAAGGGGAAAAAAATCCTGTAAAAACTCTAAAGAATAATCTTCCTTTGAGATTATGATCAAAACAGAGAGAGAGTGGGGAGACTGTCAGGAAAAAGTGACAGACGGTATCTTCTCCAGGGCTTTTAAGCTATTTTAAGCTACTTTACAACTCTAAGTACATCATGAGAAACGCTGGGCTGGAGGAAGCACAAGCTGGAATCAATATTGCCAGGAGAAATATCAATAACCTCAGATATGCAGATGGCACACCACCCTTGTGGCAGAAAGTGAAGAACTAAAGAGCCTCTTGATGAAAGTGAAAGAGGAGAGAGAAAAAGTTTGCTTAAATCTCAACATTCAGAAAACTAAGATCATGGCATCTGGTCCCATCACTTCATGGCAAATAAATGGGGAAACAGTGGCTGACTTTATTTTTCTGGCCTCCAAAATCACTGCAGATGGTGACTGAAGCCATGAAATTAAAAGACGCTTACTCCTTTGAAGGAAAGTTATGACCAACCTAGACAGCACATTAAAAAGCAGAGACATTACTTTGTCAACAAAGGTCCGTCTAGTCAAGGCTATAGTTTTTCCAGTGGTCATGAATGGATGTGAGAGTTGGACTATAAAGAAAGCTGAGTGCCAAAGAATTGATGCTTTTGAAGTGTGGTGTTGGAAAAGACTCTTGAGAGTCCCTTGGACTGCAAGGAGATCCAACCAGTCCATCGTAAAGGAGATCAGTCCTGGGTGTTCATTGGAAGGACTGATGTTGAAGCTGAAACTCCAATACTTTGGCCACCTGATGCGAAGCGCTGACTCATTGGAAAAGACCCTGATGCTGGGAAAGGTTGAGGGCAGGAGGAGAAGGGGGACGGCAGAGGATGAGATGGTTGGATGGCATCACCGACTCAATGGACATGGGTTTGGGTGGACTCCGGGAGTTGGTGATGGACAGGGAGGCCTGGCGTGCTGTGGTTCACGGGGTCGCAGAGTCGGACATGACTGAGCAACTGAACTGAACTGAAGTCATAGAAAACTGATGATAATGCAAATTATTTGGGGCATAGAAATGCAAATTAGATGTGTCTAGTAGAATGCAATTGCTTGTTGACCTGTTTTGTATCTATTTGTAAATTAATTTCATCATTCCTTATCTGCCCATGAATGCAGTACTTTGAACCAGCTACAACATTTGACTTTTTTTTTTTAATAAGTTAAATAAGATTTTTGACGTGTTAAAAAAGTGCAAGTACAGGACAGTGCTATGGTATGCAACAATTTCTGTACAACTATATATATATATATTTATGTTTGTATGTATGATGCTTAGTTGCTCAGTCATGTCCAACTCATTGTGATACTCTGGACTGTAGCCCACCAGGCTCCTCTAAGGGATTTTTCAGGCAAGAATCCTTGAGTGGGTTGTCCTTTTCCTCCTCTCGGGGATCTTCCCAACACAGGGATCAAATCCACATCTCCTGCATCTCCTGCATTGGATTCTTTAACGCGTTGAGCCATCAGGGAAGCCCTGTTTGTATGTATATACACATATAAAACATATAAAACTTGGAGAAAATATATTTGATTATACATACATAAAAATAGAAACTAAAAAAAAAAGAAACTAAATAATAGGGGTTATCTATTGGGGCTGGCAAAATAAACAGGTGGGGGATAGGTGAAATGGAGACTTTTCATCTTCTTTATATTTTATTTTTAAATCATGTGATATACTTACAGTATTTTAAAACTTTTTAATGTGTGGGAATTCAAGCTCATAAAACAATGCCCTTGTCGCTTGATAAATATCTTAACGTTTAGCTCTGCATTTCCTGAATTCTAATTAATATTAGTCGAAACAAGTTCTGCAACTGGATATGACAGAGAGAATTGAGGCAAAGCCATGACTCCTAATGACAAATGAATAATTCAGTGTTAGTGAGAACAAAATTAAATGAACATAAAACAATATGTAATCAAAAATGATAAATGACTTTGTTAGAATATTTGTTTTAGTTCTATACCTTTGGTTCTGTGCATATTTAAGTGAAATATGCAGGGTTGAAACAAAAGCAAGAAAAATTAATTGGAGGCTTGAGAAACAAACTCTGAGGAAATACTAAAATAAGTGGGTCAATTAAATTGGAAAAAAAATAGTGGGGCAAAAAACCATTTGTCTGTAAATATATACTGAACACAGCAGGAATGTTTGGATATAGCTATCCTGTGTTTTGCATAAACTGGAGTTAAATTAAGGCAAGAGGAATTTTAGTTTATTATTAAGAAACATGATGATTGGAAGTCTGAAGAAAGCTACACATCAATAAGAAAGGTTTCAAGTCCCCTTCCCTAATTTTTTTTTTTTTTTTTTGCTAGATAGGTGAGCAGTAAGATTCTAAGTCTTAGAAGCTGAACTGTGTCCTTTTTGTTTTTTGGGTTTTTTTCCCTTTAGCCTTTTAAGCTCTGCCTTAGGGGACAGAATTGCATTGAAGCTTTGTCTTTCAGAGACAAAATCCAGGCAAGATCCAAATGATTCAATATTAATGCATTGTTAGCTGGATTCATTTTTTTCTCTTTCTAATCCATATTGTTGATTTTTAGACATTCTGATCTTTGCTCTAACCGGTCTAAATTTTTAATTTCATTCAGGTGTTGGAAAAGGCAATGGACATGATCTAAAAGTACAAATAATAATGCAACGAAAGACTGTCTTTTTCTGTTCTACTTCCAAAAACTGTAGGGTAAGAGAAAGCACGTGAACTGAAAAGTCTGGTGTTTGTTTTAAATCTCAAATCAGCACATTGACCTCCCCAAACCATTTATCACCACAGGGAAAGGCCATGTTGCTTTCTGGCTACCATTCTACTTGCTGTCCTTGGGTTTGGATGTGAGTCAAGAGTTAAACTGATTGTTCAAAATTGTTTTCAGGGTGTTTTCCAGAATATACTTTTGGTTCAGAGTGGTGCTTTGCCCTTCACTTTTCCACAGATGCTAAGCATGTTCTCAGAAACCTATCAGAGTTTTAAATTCATGCCTCTTGTCACTTTTAGCCATGTCCTGTTCTTCTTGGTAGTTGTATTATATGGCACTGATTCTGAAATTTCAACGCCCATGAAAATCACCTGCTTCCATATCTTGGCAATTGTCAATAAGGCTGCTATGAACATTGGGGTGCATGTATCTTTTTTAATTAATGGTTTTTCCCCAGGTATATACCAAGAAGTGGATTGCTGCATCATAGTTTTATATTTTTGGTTTTTTGAGAACCTTCCATACTGTTTGCACAGTGGCTGCATCAATTTACTTTTCCACCAACAGTGTTTGAAGTTTCACTTTTCTCCACGTCCTCACCAACATTTGTTATTTGTCTTCTTTTTTTTAAAATTTTTTTTGTTATTTGTCTTCTTGATGATAGACATTCTGATGGGTTTGAGATGATAGCTCATTGTGGTTTTAGTTTGCATTTATCTGGTGGTTAACAATGTTGAGCATCTTTTCATGTGCCTGTTGGCCATCTAGATGTCTGCTGGAAAAATGTCTATTCAGGTCTTCTGCTCACTTTTTAATTAGGTTGCTTGTTTTGTTTTTGTTTAATGTTGCAGGAACTGTTTATATATTTTGGATATTAACCCTTTATCAGTCAAATCCTTTGCAAATATTTTCTCCGTTTTGGCTGTCTCCATATTGTCGATAGTGTGCTTTGCTGTGCAAGAGCATGTATGTTTAATTAGGTCCCATTCATTTCTTTTTGCTTGTTTCCTTTCATTTAAGAGGCAGATCCAAGGAATCCAAAGAATTATTGCCACAATTTACATCAAAGAGTATTCAGCCTGTGTTTTCCTCTAGGAGTTTTATAGTATCAGGTCTTACATTTAGATTTTAATCCATTTTGAGTTTATTTTTGTACAGGGTGTTAGAAAATGTTCTTTTACATATAGCTGCTCTACTGTCTTTGTTTTAAAGTCTATTTTGTCTGATGTAAGTATTGCTACTTTCAGTGATTATATTTAGCTCTGATCGGCTCTTTTTGATATCTCTCTGTTGAAGTTCTTCCTGTGTTCATTCTTCTTCCAAGTCTGAGTTTCTTTATGGGCATGGCTTTGATACTTTATCAGGTTGATTGCTCATGTCCATTTTGTTGGTTCTTTTTCTGAGGTCTTGTCTTTTTCTCTCATTTGGGACATATTCCCATCTCCTCATTTTCCCTGACTCTGGGTTTGTTTCTCTGTATTAGTTGGATCACCGACATCTGGTTTTGAAGAAGTGGCCTTAGGTAGAAGGTTTCCTAGGGGACCCAGAAGAGCAATCCCGGCTCGTCACCGGAGCGAGGGATGTTTTTCGTGTGGGCTGCATGTGCCCACCTGTCGCGTGGCACCACTGTTGCTGCAGACTCACGAGCGGATGGCACTGGTCCCCACGCCAGCTGCCTCTGAGGCCTGCCCACGCCTGCTGCAGGCTCACTGGTGGGCAGGGCGGGCTTCAGTGCGGCTGGCTTGGCGCCCTGCCACAACAGTTGCAGATGTAGTTGTGATGAGCTTGGTCCCCTAGGGTGGGAGATGCTTTGGAGGACTGCCAGCTGGGGTGAGCACATGGGGCGGGGCAGGTCTGCAAGAGAACACCGGGGCGGGGCGCGTGCTGCCAGCCAGGTAGATGGCAGACGTTTGAAATGGCACCCACCATGCTGGGCCAGCTAGGCGGAGGGGGAATATTTTACACGATGCCTGGCAGCACTTTGTTCTCCAGAGGAAGCTTCTGCGCCTGTGGCACTCACCCTGAAGTTCATACATGTACTCACATACGGCCAGGGCACCTTTTGAGGAACAGCCTCTGCAATGGGGCTCTTAGTGAGGGAGTTTGTGCACGGGCCGTTTAACACATTACCGACTGGGGGATTTCTGCAGATAACTAATGCCTGTGGCAGGTGACCTGTCATGTAAGTGAATACTGAAACGTCTCTGATCAATAACATCTAGGTAGCAGAAGATGTATTAATACGTCTCTGGTCAGAAGAGCAGGAGTTTCATTTCCCACCGCCCTCCTGCTCTCCTGGATATAAGCCCTGCTGGTTTTTGGAACCTGATGTTCTGGGGGCTCGTCTTCCCCAGAGCTGGGGTGCCTGATGAAAGGGGCTCGAACCCCTCCTCTCCACCGGGAGAACTTCCGCGTTGGTGAGCCCCCTCCGGCGTGTGGGTAGTAGTCACGCTGGGCGTACGGGTCTGCTAAGACCACCCATCTCTGCCCTCCTGTCTCAGTGTGGTTTTCTCTTCATATCTGGAGTCGTAGCAGAGCTGTCCTGCTATCTTCAGGTCATTCACAGAGTCGTCCCATAGATAGTTGTAGTTTTGCTGTGTCCGTGGGGGCCGGTGAGCTGGGCACCCTCCTACTCCACCATCATGATCCTGCCTCTGTGCCCCTCTTCACTAACACACATCCTTCCGTGCCCAGCTCGGCGTCTGCCTCCTCAGGGAAGCGCTCTCATCCTTCACCTCCGTTAACCTCCCTGCAGCCCACAGCGGCACCCTCAGTCTTTATCATCCAGCTTGACACGTGATTACCTGCCATTCTGCTATTGTCCCTTGCATGCTTAACTCCCTGAAGCATCATCAGAGTCTGCACCTCCTCTTGTACTTTTTTTCACAGGACCGAGCACAGACCTTTCCCACTGTGGGTTCCATCCTCACCCAAGGGTGTATCAGGAACAAAGAAATAGTATCGCATCAAAGTCGTTCATTCCAGAAACTTGGCCTATCCTTGGTTGTTCCATCCAGCTGTCTGCTACAGACAAGGCCAATAATCCCATCAGCAAATACATTTTTTATAAAATGTGATCCATTAGGCATTGCTCTTTGAATGTGCCCACTAGCTTTAAAATTGAACTTCTAATGTCTTCTCAACATACGAAAATCAGATGATAGACATTCAACAGTAATGTTAACTTGGTTGAAGTCTAATGGAAAACTTTTCAACAGTGCTGCACCATAACCTTCAACCACACTGGCCTATTAAAAATGTAAACAGTAGTATTGCAACTTTAAAGATTCATATTTATACATGTAGTCACTGAACTATGAGACCAAGAGAACTTGATTAAATATTAGAAGCTGCAATAAGTGAACATGAACTTCACTGTTGTCTCATTATCAGGTTGATAATTCTGAATTCTATGTGTTCATCCAGATATTTCATGATGCTGAAACAGACAGAGTAATAATCTTGCTCTCTAACTGCCCACCTCTGTGTGATGAGGTAAAAGTGAAATTTTTCTCTTCTTCGGTGAGTAATCAAGAAACAACCTATGCTATTCATCTCATCTAGTCTTGTGAATGATTCTGACTTGGGATTTCCTTGACTATAGTTCCTAATAAGCGAGATGACAGGCGATGTCAACCCCAAGTCAGGGAGGGGAAGAAAACAAGTCAGATTACTATAAAGAATTTTTTAAAATAAGAAAACATGTAAGGAAACCTTTTTTGCTTGCTTGTTTTCTAAATTCTATACAATTTGCATGTGTTCATTTTTGAGCAAGAGAGAAATACAAAAACAAGGATGTTAAAAACAAAACAATGTATGTCTTACTACATAGCAGTGATCATATTTTTGCTTTATATCTTTAAAACACATTTCTCCCCATAACTTACAAAATACTTTAAGGGAGGAAGGTTTTGCTTTCCTCATAATTGATGTATAATCCATTTAAAATAGTATATTTAATCCAATATTTATGAAATATAATGTCTGCCACTGTCATTACATTATCATGAGGGCATAACTATGTTGACCAGTTAGCAAATGTCTGATTATTCTGTATATAGTAAACTTCTAGGCCTCAATTGCTAGTTCACTTTCCTATAACATCATCAACCAGAACTGCCGACAGACAACTGTGTTGCTCAATTTAAAGCTTATTTCCTTCATGCCCCGCTTGCTCCCTGTTGGGGGAGAACTTACTAAGTTTGAAGTGGTAAATGTGTTGAAGCAAGTGACCTGGAAAGTTCCCCTCGAGTAATGGAGCCAGTCTGAGTTCTCTTAATCAGTGGTCTCTAAGCAGAAGCGCTAGTGTGGGAATGTTGGTTTTGTCTGGCCTTTGTGATTTTCAGGCCCATGAATTGAAAGTCCTTTTGGAAATTTTAGCTATTTCTATCACCATTATTGACAGTGGTTAACTATCTAATGTAGCTGGTTCTTTGTAAAAATGGGTGATACACGGGGGCAGAAATCAGCATAATCCTTAGTAGATTCTGTTTAGCACTATCCAAACCAGATTAAAATACCAGTGTCTAAATTTATAAATATCTATCATAGAATACATTTCCTTGAAAATTTTGCCAGAAACAGCAAGAGAAAGGAATGGTAATCTCTTAAAGTCTTCTCCTTGGTGTCTTGAGTATAATGTTGACTAGAAGTGCTGCATTTTAATAACTACAACTATTTGATGAACACACAAATGAGTAAAGGAAGGAATTTTAATCCCTTTGGAATGACTGTTTTTCACAGTTACATGGATACCAAGAACTAACAGTTGTTTTAAACCATGTCTTTTTAGGCTCTTCCTAAATACTACGACAACTGTGCATTCTTCTTCTGGTTCCATATGTCTTTTATACAAAATAACAGGTATGGCCATGGTATAATCCAGTAGAAACAGCTTAGTCTCCAATGACTACATAAGGGGTAACGACAAGCCTTTATTTTAAAGTTACTTTGCTTGGCTGTGTTGGGTCTTAATTGTGGCACACAAGCTTAGTTGCCACCTATGGGACTGCTCCGTAGCATGTGGGATCTTTGTTCCCCGACCAGAGATCGAACCTGCATTTTAAGGCAGATTCTTAACCACCAGGCCACCAGGGAAGTCCCTGACGAGTCTTTTGCTAATTACTCAAACCCAATTTATAGATACCAAAAGTTCTTTTGAGTCCCTGTTTTTACTGCCTTATTTACTGTGATCTGGTTCTTTAAAAAATATGGCTATTCTTGAGATCCACTGTTGCATTATCCTCAAGATCCATGCCGTAGGACTGTGTTATAAAATATCCTATAACCAGATCTTGACTGGTAACAAGTCCTTCCCATGAAAGTTCAATATGAATCTGTTTAGCACCTCAAATATGGCAGGTCCTCAGTACATGCTGATTTACTGATGACCAGCCAGCATCACATTCTACACCACAGTAAGGCATCACCCAGGGAGGCTTCGGCTAGTTTGAAAGCTGGCTGACATACTTCTATTTTACATTTCTATATTTAGGGCTGAAGTTATAAGCCACAGTAAGTACTGATGAAGACAGCTTAAAAAAATTACGAATAGTCTCCCATAAAAAATGTTCTAATAACTAAATTGGATAATCTATTGATTTGAAGATTATGGCAAAGAACCTCTATCATATCTGAACCTCATTCCTACATCTAGAAGTTCCCCACTTCTCATGTCCTATGGTGCTGAAAGTTTGAGATTGGCCTCACCATCCCATCCCATCCAAGGAAAAACAATATTCAAAAAATTGTACAGGAATTTTGAAGAAGTGGTTGTGATTATATAGGCCTGAGTTGACAGTTCTCCTGACATACAACTCTAGCCCTTACTTCAAATGTGGATGCCCTCCCATCCCACCTCAAGTTCCAGGAAGGCAACAATACACCTACAATTCACACACACACTTAGTGGATTTCGATAGAATGAACTTTAGATATGACGGAACTTTACCAGATTTTTTTCCCCTTGGATGTGCTTGTGATCAGTTGTGTCCAACTTTTTGCAACCCCATGGACTGTATAACCCATCAGGCTCCTCTCTCCATGGAATTCTCTAGGTATGAATACTGGAGTGGGTTGCCATTCCCTTCTCCAGGGAATCTTCCCAACCCAGGGATCGAAGTGTCTTTTAAATTATGAAGTGGGCATTTTGGATGAATTAAGTCTCGTAAGACAAACAGCTTCACCCAGTAGTATGAAATTTAAATGTTAAATTTTCTGGCTGGCCAAGTCTCCTGCACTGGCCGGCAGATTCTTTACTACTGAGCCACCAGGGAAGCACTCCCCCGCCACCCCCTGCCCCAATGTTTACAGATGGAAAACTCTGACTCATGAGCAAAATCCCTCAAAATTGACATCTGGGTGGAACTTCATTTGGTGCTACTTCTCCAGAGCAGTTCTTGCTGAAGGACAGTTTTTTCCTTTAAAACACCATGGTTGTATTAGAGAGGCAACAAGTTTTTCCATCACTTTTCTCCTCGCTTTTATAGAGTTCCTCAGGATTTAACACTTAGATTTCCATACTACTGGGTGAAGCTGTTTGTATTACCAGACTTAATTCATCCAAAATGCCCACTTCATAATTTAAAAGACACTGTTTATACTGGGTTTTAATACACATCCAGTCTGATTTGTCACAGAGCAATTCATTAAATACAGATGTTAATTCCAAAGGCTATATTAAAAGAATGAGTGACACATTGTTACTCGACGTTATTATATTTTTGTCTCTTAATAGAGAGTTGAGCTTAGAAAGCCAACTAGATGCAAAGGAGCTGAGACTGATGGTGGCCAGCAAGCGGGGCTTTAAATCAAGGGTGCCCTACAGCATGGCTTTTCTGTTAGCCCGAAAATAAAATGTAAAAAAAAAAATTTTTGTTTTCTATTCTAGGCTTTATCTATCAAGAAGTGAATTGGATAATCCCCATAAAATAAAAGCATGGAAAACTTACAGTCCAGAGTTTGCAGTCGAGGTATATTTTGATGACATTTAAGTTGTTCCTGGTATCTGATTAAGTATAGTTCCCCTTCTAGGCTAGAATCATGTTCTTCCCAATCCTTGCTACATATTTATAGCTTTTAAACCTATGTTCTTGCTGATATGCTTATATTTATATACATGTACATATGTTCTTGAGAAATCTATTAAATATATACAAAGGAGAATGTCAATGGCAGTTATTTTTTTTTGGAAGGACTATACATCACACAGAGTTTTCATCTGAATTAAGTTTGAAACAGGACACGGAACATTAGTTATCACTTTTAAGAACTTACAAATAAAACTTTCCCACCAAAATAAGATTTAGAGACTACAGTTTCCCCTAATACTGTGGGTTTGTTTCATTTACTTATATATTCCTGGACAAGAATTTATTCCCTGCTTTGTTTTACATCTGTAACTTCAGATGTTAGAAGGTAATTTCTTTGACTTACAAACTATTAACAACGATCAGAATGGCAGCAAAACTATTTTAAAACCCAGAGAAATGTTCACACCAGCAGCCTCCCACCCCCAACACGGGTGTTTTTTTTTTTTTAACTCCAAGCACTGCACAGAACTTGGCAAGCTTCCTTTAATTATACACAGGGCATCGAGGGAGGGTAAAAGAATCTTCGGTAACCTCTGCTTTTGTCCGTCATTACTGAAGTCAAAGGGAACATTTGCCTAGAGCAATCTAGATTTTAAAATCCACCACTCGTGCCCCCAACCAGCTTCACCCAAGTTTGGAGAACTTTGAAGTAAGGTCAAGTTTTCATTATAGACACTGGTTAGCCCTGTGTCCACAGGGAATCACTATTTTCTCTTTGGTTCAGTTCAGTTCAGATGCTCAGTTGTGTCTGACTCTTTGCGACCCCATGGACTGCAGCATGCCAGGCCTCCCTGTCCATCACCAACTCCCAGAGTTTACTCAAATTCATGTCCATTGAGTCAGTGATGCCATCCAACCATCTCATCCTCTGCCATCCCCTTCTCCTCCTGCCCTCAATCTTTCCCAGCATCAGGGTCTTTTTAAATGAGTCAGCTCTTCGCATCAGGTGGCAAAAGTATTAGAATTTCAGCTTCAACATCAGTCCCTCCAATGTACCAGGTGCTATTTTATTCTAAGTACCTTCACTGCCATAATTGTTCTTGAAAACAGTTCAATGCTGGCTTTATTATCTGAGCAATTTTCCTTTTATTGGCAAGGCTCTCAACAATCTAGCCCTGGTTGAATTTATCAGGAGATGAAAGGTAGCACTCGAGCACCTGCGCCTCTGCTAAAACAAAGAATACCCATTCCTTAAAAACCTGACACTGCTAAAAGTGTGAAGTGTTTGTTAGTCATGTCCGACTTTTTGTGACCTCATGTATGCAAAAAGTCAACCCCTTTTTGCGACCCCTGCCAGGTTCCTCTGTCCATGGGGATTCTTAGGCAGGAACACTGGAGTGGGTTGCCATGCTTTCCTCCAGGGGATCCTCCCGACCCAGGGTTGGAACCCAGGTCTCCCACGTTGCAGGCAGATTCTTTACCATCTCAGCCACAAATAAGGTTTCGGGGGCTGGGGCAGTCCACTCCGATGAAGCAGTGTTGGAACAGCACTCTGACCACTCAGGCTGGCAGCCCCAGTCAGTATTTGAGGGAGACCAGACCATCAGTTTACAGAGGAGGGCTGGTGGGTGCCAACCGAGCAGAGATGGGAGGAGACCTCTGAGCTGCCACGTGGTGGCGTGGAAGGCCCTGTAGGTGCTTCTTTTCCCCTCAAAACAGCCCACAGAGGGTCCCAGCTGCCAGTGTAGCTGCCCAGCTGGAAAAACGATCATGCTCCCCTCTCCCTGCCCCCCCAACACCCCGCCTCCTTGGAGGAACTGATCTTGGACAAAAAGGCTTTCAAATTCCTCCCACATTATGTCTCCATTATTCCCTGTAGTTTGGGTTACAGAAACGTGTAAGGACAGGTTATTTCCTTTGAAATTCCTGCAGCCATCATCTGCGGAGGAAGATCAGCTGGCAGGCTTAGGTGGATGAGGAAAAAAGTGAGGAGAGTAAGATCCTAGCTTTAATACTGGCAAAAGTTGGGGAACCCCAATTTTTCAGAATTTTTATTTTTGAAATAGAAGAGATTTCAGTTGGGGGTTTTTCTTCCCTAACTCTCCAAAGTGCATCAAAATGTCTGGCAACTATGAGCGGTCACCTGATACTGCTTTTTCTCATGAAGAGAACTTGCTCAGGGCCACCTGCAGGCCTGCTTTCCTAGAACCCAGTGCGAATAGTTTGTTAAACAACTTGAGAAACTTACAGAATATCAGAACGATATTGATTTTCTTGAATAGAATTTACTGACCTGGAGGGACTTCCCTGGCAGTCCAGTGGTTTAGACTCTGTGCTTCCAATGCAAGGGATGCAAGTTCAATCCCTGGTCAGGGAACTAAAAGCCCATGAGCTGTGCGGTGTGGCCGAGAAGAATTTACTGACCTGGAATAGAACTATCCAAACTTGTATCAAGAAATTTATTTTAAAAAATAGCATGGCATCCTGGCAAATCAATCACATCACATCCACAGCCTGGTGGAGGGAAAGTAATTTTTGTGGGCCAAGTTTCATCATCACTGCAGTATATAGATAACATGGATTTTTATCAGTAGTTTTTCATCAAGAATTTTGTTGACAAAGAACAATGCTAATTGCAATAAAACCACCACCTTGAAATATCACCATACATGACTCAAGCATTCCTGACAGTTGGTTCTTTGCATGTATGTACATAAATCATATAGTCACCTATTAGGCAAATAATTTAATGACAGAACACAAGAATTTCTTTAAACATAGTATTTCAAGCTACTATATTTTTGTCTGGAGTACACACCTGAAATGGTACAAATTGTACCTAAATACTGAACCATGAGTTAAGCGAATAGGATGAAACAAAACAAAAACACAATTCTGACTTAAGTTCCCATTCCTTACTCCCATTCACTCTTAACTTGCCTCAGATGGTTTCTGTTGAAGAAATTAAGTTACATCTTTGCAGGACAACACAGGAGGAGTAGTGCCAGTGGGCTCTGGAGGAAGCCTCTTCCTGGGGGAGCCAGTCCCGTTTGTTATTTTGGCTTCAGTCCAGGCCTGTCTAGATGAAGCACTACTCAGTAGCTACTGACCATTTAAATATGGAGAAAAGGTAGGTAGAAAAATGCTTTTCAAGAAAAGACAAATGGAAGACCAGGCATAACACAAACCCATCGTGCACAACGCTGAGCATCCCGCCTTCCTGACCTCCTAGTTTCTGGCAGGTGGCTAGAGTCACTATCAAGGCTTCAGGGAGAACAAAAAGCTTGCAGAAACTAGAGGTTTCCCACAGGGACAGACATATGGCTGAGGAGCTGAGGACTGTTACTAACAACACATCAGTTGCTCAGGCCGATTAAGACCTCTTTATCAGAGCCAGGGACGGGGGAGCCTGGTGGGCTGCCGTCTATGGGGTCGCACAGAGTTGGACACGACTGACGCAACTTAGCAGCAGCAGCAGCAGCATCAGAGCCCTGGGTGGTCCTGGGACCGGGACGGGGCAGCTCCCTCACACCAGACGACAGAGAACAGCTGCCCCTCCCAAGCCTGTAGAAACCCAATGAACTAGGGTTTGTGAGTAGTGCAGACAAACGGCATAGTTTAATAAAATGACTTGTTCCATTGATCAAGTCACACCCCAGAGACCACGTCGCTGAAATTCATGACGGCCAGAGGCCCACGTCAAAAGGCTCTCATGCTGGAAAAGCCCGACCAGAAATGAGGGATCGTGAGACAAAAATTCAGCCCAGCTCACCTGACACCCCTCACGGAGAGGGCAAGTCCTAAGGACGTCTGAAAGGAGAACGCTTCGCCCAGGAGCATCCTATCGTTAGATGCAGAGCCAGGGTCTCTCTCGGCTTCCGGAGTCTGCTGCCTGGAAGGGCTTCTGATTGGCGGAGGCAAAGGAGGGCGTGGCCCAAAGCGGGGAGAGAGTCCAATAGACTCCCTGGAACCCCACCCAGGCCAGGATCCAGGGGCAGAAAGCAGCTCAGGGACGCTGTCAGGCACCAGCTTCCCCTCAGCCCCTTCCTCTAGCTCAAGCCCAGCAGAGGGGAGTCTCTTGGGCGAGGAGGGAGGAGAAGCCGGCCCAGGGCTGCTTCCCAAAGGCTCCGGGCCACACCCAGCCCTATGGGGGCGCGGAATGTGGTCCTACCTTGAAGATGATTGGCACTGTTCCCACAGAGGAGCATCCTAGGAGAATCCAGCATGCTTCCTCTGAAAAGTCAGTTGAGAACGTGAAAGTATGGGGGTACATTCTCCTTTTTAAAATCTAGAAGGACATCTTAAGTTTTCAAGCACCACAGGAAAACGTTTTAAAACCTGTACCCACTTAGTATAGTGTACGTGCTAAGCATATATATATATATTTTTTTTTAAAAGAGACATCTTTTTAAAGACATCTACATCTAGATGTAGACATCTACATCTAGAATGGATTACTCATTTATAACCATCCTCATGAAACATGGTTACCTCAGGATTTTTTTGTCCTAATGCACTCTGAGATGAAACATGGAACTACACTGCTTCACTCACAACATATAACCATCTAAACTTCATGGACACATACAGGTTTATGCAAAAGCCCTTGATATAGCTCTACTCAGCCCTCCAGATTAGGTAAACCTCAGACCAGCAGCCCACCTACCCTGCATGTCCCACCATGGACAAGAGCAGCAACTTTTCTATTTCAATACAATTATGGGCAGAAATTATATGCTATAAAATAGAGGCTCTTCTATAAAGTTTAAGGTAGAAGAATGGAAGACAAAAAATAAAAATAATTTGCATGAAATCAAAATAACTCCACGTTGGTCTTGTACTCTTTGAAACCCTGAGATGAACTGCAGTCCTCAAATGCCTGCACTTGGATCGAGGTTTGCTGCAACGCTTCAGTATGCTTCGAACTGGTTCATCATCAACTTCCTGCTGTATTCATAGGCCAAGAAGAGGGCCCCGTTGGCAGGGAATGCGCGAATCAATGTAGGTTTCAGTCCAGAATATAAGGCCAGTACTCCTAGAACACAAAGGGGTGATCAAAGACAGATTTCCCTCCCCCCTTCTTGCAGATATCCCACGAACGCGCACAGCATGGATACGTTTACACTTACAAGTCCAGAAAATAGAGCTAAAACCCAACAGTTACGGAGGGAGCAGGTTTCCCTGAGCTAATGGAACTAAACAGTCTAGTGGAAACAAGGGCAAGGGCAGGACTCTCAGTAAAGTTGGCGAACATTCACCAATCCTGTGCCTGTTAACTCCTGGTAGATGGATGTGGCAGAGCGGGGCCACATGGGCTGACAGAAGGCAACCAGAGTCACAGATGGCAGCGGCTTTGCAGCTTCACGTGGGGGCGAAGACCATGAGGCAGTGGGCCAGGAGAAAGAACGTGGATGAGGTCAGAAATCTGACTAGTATCAGGTTTCTAGTATCAGTACTGCCCAAGGCGGTTCTGAAGATCCAGTCAGATAAGGGAGGTTTAAGTACTTTGTAAAACTATGAAAGTGAAATTGCAAATTGAAAAGGGGTTACTGGGGACTTCCCTGGTGGTCTAGTGGCTAAGACTCCTTGCTCCCATTGCAGGGGGCCCAGGTCAGAGAACTAGATCCCACATGCATGTCACATGAAGAATCCCACATGCTGCAACTGAGACCCGGTGAAGCCAAATAAAAAAACAAAAGGGGTTACTATTAGTAATAGACGTTTTGTGCTCTATTTGGGGTTAAATCAGTTTCTGCATATTTACTGTGCTCGCTCTCAAGAGACGTGTATGTGCCAAGTTTTAAGATGCATAGTGAATGCTAGAAGGACAGGTCTTTACTCACTAGTAGCATAAAATCAACTTTACACAACCACTACTTGAAAAAGTCATATATATATCTCCTGTATAACCAAAACCTGATAGCAAATAACCTTCAGAAACTGCTTAGTGCCTTTCTCATTCCAGAAGTCTTAGCATTAAGGATGTACACTGTTTGAAATGTCTAAGCGATTCCATTAGAGCTCAGCTCCTGATAATATTGCTTAAAACAAGTGGTGCTAACTTCGAAACATCCGTCTTCCTAGACAAAAGTATATACTTTAAAAATTCTCTCCAGGCTATTTAGAAAAAAAAAAAAATCCTGGCCCAGAGGTTAGGGGTCAGGAGCTTTAAACATTCTTGAGAATAATGAAAGAACCTAAAGAAAGGGGTTTGAAAACAAATCCACAAGTGTGGGTTATATACACAGTTAGAAAAGGTTATGAGGTGGGGGAAATAAAGCCATTATCCATGTGATCAACCTCAACAAGACTAGCGGCGAAATGACTGCTCTCTACACACCACCTCTGGTTCGGCCAATGGCAGACTCACCTTCATTTTTCACGATGCTTATGAAGGTTCCGATAAATCCCGCCTGTTTGCCAGACATGGAAAGAACTTGAATCCTGGATTTGATACAATCCACTGGGTAAACAGCAAGCCACAGGCAGATTCCACCAAATCCACCACTTAACATCAAAGGGACAGGGCCTGGAGGAGAAAATGAGCAAATGGTATTTTGTCTTGAGCACAGGTGATGTGACATTTCCAGAGGTCAGTGCGTCAGTGGCCACAGGTGGGTGCAATTACCGACAGGGAAGCTGAGGAGCGCAGTTCTCCGGGGCAACAATCCAAGAGCACAGGTTCCTTGTGATAGCCTAGGGGCATCCCTCATGATGCCAGGGCCAGGGGCAGCTCCAGTGAGTGTCAGATTTAGGCTGGTGACTGTGGCCCTCCTGCCGTGTCCTCCAGAGGCCTGCTCCCCACCCCCCGCCAGAACCAGCAGGCCCCAGCAGCATGGCAACAGCCTGCCACGAGGAGTAAGAACAGAGGCCACGGAAATACAGGCTGCATCTTTTTTCAACTTTCTCTTAAGTATTTTAATATATTAATACCCTACAGCCCCGACTCTTCCTTTACAGGGAAAAACTAAAGTTATCTTATTAAACATGACAGTTAAGCCTGGGAGCACGATGATCCTCAGAACAGGTCCAAACACTGAAAGGAGGTGTTTAAGAAAAAAAAGTAATCCCCCACAAGCCAAGCATTGGGTCAAGCCACTAATGAGGATAAATGAGAAGGAAGGACCCTTCCCATTGCTCTCAAAATACTGTCTATCAAGGGGACTTCCCTGGTGGTCCGGTGGTTAAGACTTCACCTTCCATTGCAGAGGGGCGTGGCTTTGATCCCTGGTCAGAGAGATAAGATGCCACATGCTGCATAGCCAAAAAAACCAAAATACAAAACAAGCAATGTTGTAACAAATTCAATAAAGACTTTAAAAATAAATGGTCCACATCCAAAAAAACCTTTGGGAAAAAAAAAAACACACAATCAAGATTTATTACTAAGTTTAAACTTATTCAGAGATGCTTTATAGGTGATTTCCTCCAGGAAAAATGATGTCTGCAATCGTCCTTAAAATGGACCCGGAGAGAATGCACAAAGGGTATTCCAGTAAAATAAGTTTGGAAAGTCTTGCTCCAGCCCCTACCCTGAGGAAATTACCTAGGTGGGAGGAAGGTGCTAGCTACCACTTGCCACTACGGCTACTCCCTGGCATCCAGAGGCGCCTAGGGCCAGGCAAACCCGCCGTGCACAGATTCCATAGCAACCACCACCACCCAGAAGCCAACACTTCAAACCCACCTGTGGTCCTAGCCAACAGGCTTACCTAATTCGTCTTTCGATCTCCCCGAGGCAAAAAATGACCGGCTCAGTTCATAGCCACCGAAAAAGAAGAAGTAGCCTGGTACTTCTCGAAGTAAAGTACTTGAGAGTCCATGGTAGAAGCCCAAGGGGCCGTCCTTCCTAAAGACAGTCTTCACGACAGACCAGACTGTGCTGGGTGGAGACAGGGTGACAGACAGTTAGGACAACGTTCACACCCATTCCGTAGACCTGACGGAGCTCTGACCACCAAGCAGCTCATTTTATAAACAGAGCAACCAGAATTCCAGCCCTAAAAGGCTTCTGTGGGAAGGAAATCTCCCAAACAGATACAATTATTTTATAACAAGTTTATTTTATCACTTGAGCTAGTCCATGTAAAGATATTTTATTAAAATGAATGCATACATTTCTAGAAATCATTATCAAAGATCTAAAAGAGCCAATTACACCCATTTTTTTCAATAGTAAGTGAAACTACAATGAGAATTGTCCAAACTCAGCGAGAATAAAATGGCATTGTTCATGCCCAGTCCCCTTACCGCCCTCAATTTCTATCTCCTCAGCCTTTTTTTGAGCTGGTACATTTTGAGCGAACTGGTTGTTCAGGTGTTTGGGGTTTTGTTTTGCTTCCATCCAGGGAAGTGAGCAAGGAGCCGTACATGTTACTTAAAGGCAAGAACAAAAAAATTCCAAGAGCCGAACTATGTCAGGCTAGACTCACCCAGTATTTAGTTCTTACAGGGGCAGGTGTGTAAGAATTTTTTACTTGAAGCAGATCAGAGCCTGAGGCAGCCGGAACACAGCACTCTGTGCAGGCTCTTCTTCCTGATGGTGTCAGGGGTGGGGAGTGGGAGGCCCGTTCCTGATAGCACCAGAAACCAAGCCTGTTTGGCAGGCCCCTTGCTCCTCACTGTGTTCTCAATAGGTGACCTGGCTTGGACCAGAGAGGGGTCAGGCCCCAGGTAACAAAGGCCACCTGCTTTTATTGATGATCTGCCTTCCCAGGCATCATCCACTAGACAGTCCCTGCCTGCAGTGCCCTCTCCTTCTATATTGAAGAAGTAAAGTAATCCAGGGTTTCCCTCATGGCCCAGCAGGGAAAGAACCCGCCTGCCAATGCAGAAAACTCAGGAGACGCGGATTCGATACCTGGGTAGGGAAGATCCCCTGGAGAAGGGCATGGCAGCCCATTCCCATGTTCTTGTCTGGAGAATCCCATGGACAGAGGAGCCTGGCAGGCTATAGTCCGTAGGGTCGCAAATGGTTGGACACAATTGAGCGACTGATGCATGCACGCACAAAGTAATTCAACTCAACACAGCCTGGTTCCAATCCGGGTCTCAACCCTCAGCTACCATATTCCCAGCTTGGGCACTGCTGTACCTAAAACATGTTTCCTTTTGTACAGGGTGTCCATCTACCAGAGTCCTTTGGATCTAACAATTACTTTCTTTAAAAATACTTTAAACCACTTTCAAGAGACAACTTTCTGGGTGCTGTTAATGCACTGTTCATCTGGGCACCAGCTGACGAAAAGGTTCATTTGTGACTATTTGTGGAACCATACACTTAAGATTTCCTATGATTTCTGGGTGTGTTTCTGTTACCGTGTGTACACTGTATTTCAACGAAAAAAAGCACTAAAGACTTTTGAACTTCTAGGATATGAATAATAGATTCAAATAGGTTGTAATGAATCTCTTGGCTGCAGGAAATAGGGTGCTATTATGAACCCCGTTTTCATTGGAAGGAAACTGATGACTCGGAAAATGGTCAGTTTATCCACCAGTTCCTCCCAGCAGTTTATTTATTGGCTTTTGAGTTAACCTGAGCAATACCCATGACCAAACCTTTACTTAGTTAAGATAAATAAGCAAATTTGGGATGAATAAGGATAATAAATTGCTTTTTAATTCAAATAATAAATAATGTATATGATTCATACTTTCACGGGATAACTCAATCACTGAAGACTTGCTAAGCTTACAAGGGTTTGATGAATGTTTTCAGAATTTGGGCCCTTTGTAGGTATACTTAAAGGACTTCTTGTTGTTTAGTCACTAGGTCATGTCTGACTCTGTGACCCCATGGATTGTAGCCTGCCAGGCTCCTCTGTCCGTGGGATTCTCAAGGCAAGAATACTGGAGTGGGAAGACATTCCCTTCTCCAGGGGCACTTGAAGGATTAGGGAAGGGGGAAAAGAAGTCACCAGGATCTGGTGTGCTTAGCATGAGCACTGATGTGAAACTGGGTAGTGAGCAAATATTCACCCCAGAATCCAAAGTGGCACCTAGGAAAGCGCAGCCTCAGCCCCAAAGCCGCTGCTGTGTGTTTCCAGGTATATATGGAAGTCACACCTTAGGCTCTCCACAGGCCAAATGAGGTAGAAGCCCTGCTTCCCCACTTTTAGGATATGAAATATTTGCCTACAGGGACTTCCCTGATAGTTCAGTGGTTAAGACTCCACACTTCCAATGCAGGGGGTGCAGGTTCAATCCCTGATCGCAGCACCAAGATCCCACATACCTCATGGCACAGTCTTCCCCCCACAAAAATTTTTTTTTAAAAATTAGGAAAAATAATAAATCATTGTTAAAATCTTTTGCCTACATTCTGGGGTGGGTGGTGGGTCCAACCATCCCAGACTGTCCATTCAGAAAATTATTCTCTGATTGGTGGGCGTGGGGGGGAAGTGTTTGGAGTAGATAAACTGTTTTGCTTCTTAATTATAGCATGACATAAAATTTAAAAATATTCATTACACCAAGGCAACCTGACGTTTGTACCCAGGCAGCGCTTACTTCTGGCTTTTGGCTATCTTGCCCGACGTCTCCATCTCGTACATGGTCTGCAGCCGGCACTTCACCAGCTCCGTGGGGCAGAGGACCAGGGCAGCAAAGGCAGAGGCGAAGGAGCCGGCAGCTGCGTTCTGCAGATCACTGGGAGGATGCAAGCACAGGCGGCCCGTTACTCACTCACTCGGCACTGGGCAGGCTCCAACACGGATGGTAAAGCAGAGTGAGCTCAGGCAGAAAGGAACGCTCCTTCAACGCCCACCAGGCTTCCTCTGAGGAGCCCACCACCCCATGGGGGCGACAGCAGCATCCTGACTTCCGGGGAAAATGATGCTTAAGAGGTGATACCCATGTGCTCAGTCACACAGGTGCTAAGTGGCAATGCTAGGCTTCAAACCCAGGTCTCTCTGATGGCAAACCCATGCTTCTTCTATTAGTCAGAGAGCTATGGCCTGGACCCCACCCCCAGATTCCAGTGCTGAAGCATTCACCCTCCATGTGACACTATCTGAAGGAAAGTCTTTGGGGGGTAATTAGTTTGAGAGGGGTCTTGATGTGATTAGTGGAAGAGACTGGAGAGCTGGCTTCTGTTCTCTCCACCATGTGAGAGGACAGGCAGGCGTCCCTCTGCAAACCAGGAGATGGCCCTCGCTGGACACCAAATCAGCCAGCACCTACCTCATTCCTAGACTTCCCAGCCTCCAGAACCGTGAGAAACAAATGTTTGTTTTTAAACCACCCAGTCCAGGGTATTTTGTTCTAGCAGTCAGAACTAAGACAAAAAGTGACACAGAGAAACCAAATTTGGAAGAAAAAATTCCCTAAGGTCCCACCACCCCAAACATATACTCCATTAATACTTCAGTGTGTTTGCTGCTGAGCTTTAAATAAAACTAGTTTTCGAGGCCATCCCTATGTGCCCTGCATCCAGCCCAGAGCAACCACAAGTGTAATGTAACTACTACAGATGAAACTAAGATCATGGCATCCGGTCCCATCACTTCATGGCAAATAGATGGGGAAACAGTGGAAACAATGGCTGAGTTTATTTTTTGGGGCTCCAAAATCACTGCAGATGGTGACTGCAGCCATGAAATTAAAAGACGCTTACTCCTTGGAAGGAAAGTTATGACCAACCTAGACAGCTTATTAAAAAGCAGAGACGTTACTTTGCCAACAAAGGTCTGCCTAGTCAAGGCTATGGTTTCTCCAGTGGTCATGTATGGATGTGAGAGTTGGACTATAAAGAAAGCTGAGCACCGAAGAATTCATGCTTTTGAACTGTGGTGTTGGAGAAGACTCTTGAGAGTCCCTTGAAGGGACTAGATCTGATAGACAGAGTGCCTGATGAACTATGGACGGAGGTTCATGACATTGTACAGGAGACAGGGATCAAGACCATCCCCAAGAAAAAGAAATGCAAAGAAGCAAAATGGCTGTCTGAGGAGGCCTTACAAACAGCTGTTGAAAGGAGAGAAGCGAAAAGCAAAGAAGAAAAGGAAAGATATACCCATTTGAATGCAGAGTTCCAAAGAATAGCAAAGAGAGATAAGAAAGCTTTCCTCAGTGATCAATGCAAAATAGAGGAAAACAATAGAATGGGAAAGACTGGAGATCTCTTCAAGAAAATTAGAGACACCAAGGGAACACGTCATACAAAGATGGGCTCAATAAAGGACAGAAATGGTAGGGACCTAACAGAAGCAGAAGATATTAAGAAGAGACGGCAAGAATACACAGAAGAACTGTACAAAAAAGATCTTCATGACCCAGATAATCAAGATGGTGTGATCACATACCTGGAGCCAGACATCCTGGAATGTGAAGTCAAGTGGGCCTTAGAAATCACTACGAACAAAGCTGGTGGAGGTGATGGAATTCCAGTTGAGCTATTTCATTTTTTTTTTCCATTTATTTTTATTAGTTGGAGGCTAATTAGTTTACAATATTGTAGTGGTTTTTGCCATACATTGACATGAATCAGCCATTGATTTACATGTATTCTAGTTCAGCTATTTCAAATCCTAAAAGATGATGCTGGGAAACTGCTGCACTCAATATGTCAGCAAATTTGGAAAACTCAGCAGTGGCCACAGGACTGGAAAAGGCATGTTTTCACTCCAATCTCTAAGAAAGGCAATCCTAAACAATGCTCAAACTACCACACAATTGAACTCATCTCACATGCTAGTGAAGTAATGCTCAAAATTCTCCAAGCCAGGCTTCAGCAATACGTGAACCATGAACTTCCAGATGTTCAAGCTGGTTTTAGAAAAGGCAGAGGAACCAGAGATCAAATTGCCAACATCTGCTGGATCATCGAAAAAGCAAGAGAATTCCAGAAAAACATCTATTTCTGCTTTATTGACTATGCCAAAGCCTTTGACTGTGTGGGTCACAATAAACTGTGGAAAATTCTGAAAGAGATGGAAATACCAGACCACCTGACCTGCCTCTTGAGAGACCTGTATGCAGGTCAGGAAGCAACACTTAGAACTGGACATGGAACAACAGACTGGTTCCAAATAGGAAAAGGGGTACGTCAAGTCTGTATATTGTCACCCTGCTTATTTAACTTAAATGCAGAGTACATCAAGAGAAATGCTGGGCTAGATGAAGCACAAGCTGGAATCAAGACTGCCAGGAGAAATATCAATAACCTCAGATATGCAGATGACACCACCCTTATGGCAGAAAGTGAAGAAGAACTAAAGAGCCTCTTGATGAAAGTGAAAGAGAAGAGTGGAAAAGTTGGCTTAAATCTCAACATTCAGAAAACTAAGATCATGGCATCTGGTCCCATCACTTCATGGGAAATAGATGGGGAAACAGTGGAAACAGTGGTTGACTCTTTTTTTGGGCTCCAAAATCACTGCAGATGGTGATTGCAGCAATGAAATTAAAAGACGCTTACTCCTTGGAAGGAAAGTTATGACCAACCTAGACAGCACATTAAAAGGCAGAGACATTGCTTTGTCAACAAAGGTCTGTCTAGTCAAGGCTATGGTTTTTTCAGTAGTCATGTATGGATGTGAGAGTTGGACTATAAAGAAAGCTGAGTGCAGAAGAATTGATGCTTTTGAACTGTGGTGTTGGAGAAGACTCTTGAGAGTCCCTTGGACTGCAAGGAGATCCAACCAGTTTATCCTAAAGGAAATCAGTCTTGAATTTTCATTGAAAGGACTGATGCTGAAGCTGAAACTCCAATACTTTGGCCGTCTGATGTGAAGAAAGAAAAAAAGGGAAGTCACTCAGCTGTGTCCAACTCTTTGTGACCCCATGGACTGTAGCCTACCAGGTTCCTCCATCCATGGGGTTTTCCAGACAAGAATACTGGAGTGGGTTGTCATTTCCTTCTCCAGGAGATCTTCCTGACCCAGGAATTGAACCCAGGTCTCCAACATTGTAGGCAGACACTTTACCGTCTGAGCCACCAGGGCATGCGAAGAGCTGACTCATTTGAAAAGACTCTGATGCTGGGAAAGATTGAAGGCGGGAGGAGAAGGGGATGACAGAGGATGAGATGATTGGATGGCATCACTGACTCAATGGACATGAGTTTGAGCAAGCTCCAGAAGTTGGTGATGGGCAGGGAGGCCTGGCATGCTGCAGTCCATGGGCTCGCAGAGTCAGACATGACTAAGCAACTGAACTGAACTGAACAGATGAAAACCCAGGATAAATTCTGAACCAAAAAGTTGCTTATCGCAAAAAAACTTTCCAGCTCAGCTGATGACCTCCTGGAGCTCAGCCACAGAGGGGCACGGGTGTGGTATAGTGGTGCCACAGGAGGGGGCCAGCCAGTGTGAGTCAGCAAGCTTGATGCTTGTAGTGCAGATGGCAAAGCTGGAAATCTAGATGGAGGAATGAATGCACACAAATACAGAAAGAGAAGACTTCACTTCATCCCACATGGGCTTAGCACCACCAGCCTGAGGCACCAGCAGGGCTATGAAGCTGGAACTTACTAAGAGTTCAAGAAAATGGGGAAAAGTACGCGAAAAATTGCCAGGAAGACTCCTGAGAGTTCATGGATGTCAGCAAAGGAGATGGTCTCCCAGCCGTGGCACAGTGTTCCATCATGAGCACACCAGTGGTACGTGTGGGGACAACCTTTTGTTGGGCTGAAGAACTGAGCTGCTCACAGCAACACCTGGCCATGACACTGACCTGTTAAATCCCAGCAAAAGGCTGTCACTGACAACTAGAACAACTCACAGACCTCCAAAAGACCCCAAAGGCAACTCCCAGGGCAGCCTGCCAGGTAGAAAGGTCCCCTCATGATTTATCTCCCATCTGGAAGTAAATGCCTAACAGACCTACCACATTCAATTGTCCTAAAGTTACAGTAAACCAACCCACTTACATCAATGGACAGCCATCAGGACAGGAAATCAGTAAGGAAACACAGGTCTTAAATGACACATAAGACCAAATAGACTTAACTCATATTTATAGAACATTCCCTCAGAGAGCAGTATACCTTCTTCTCAAGAGCACATGGAACATTCTCCAGAATAGGTCACATGCTGGGCCAAAAATCAACCCTTGGTAAACTTAATAAAATTGAAGTCATATCAAACATCTTTTCCAGCCACAATGCTATGAGGTTAGAAATTAATCACAAGAAAACTGTAAAAACAAAAAACAAACCAAATACATGGAGACTAAACAATATATTACTAAGCAACCAACAGACCACTAAAGAAATCAAGGAGGCAATAAAAAATTACCTACATGAACAGAAACTATACTTCAATTTTGAAAGTTAAAAACAAAATTTCCTAGAGACAAATGACAATGAAAACAAAACAATCCAAAACCTATGGGACTCAGCAAAAGCAGTTCTATGAGGGAATTTTATAGCAATACAATCTTACATCAGGAAACAAGAAAAATCTAAAAAAAAAAAAACAACACCTTAATCTTACATCTAAAGCAACTAGAAAAAGAACAGATAAAACTCAACATTAGTAAAAGGAAAAAAATCAAAGACCAGAGCAGAAATAAATAAGAGATGAAGAAAATAGAAAAGATCAATGAAACTAAAAGCTTAGCCAGACTCATCAAGAAAAAATGGGAGAGGGCTCAAATCAATAAAGTCAGAAATGAAAAAGGAGAGGTTACAACCAACACCACAGAAATACAAAGGATTGTAAGAGACTACTGTGCTTAGTCACTCAGTCATGTCCGACTCTTTGTGACCCCATGATCTGTAACCCACCAGGCTCCTCTGTCCATGGGGAATCTCCAGGCAAGAATACTGGAGTGGGTTGCCATGTCCTCCTCCAGGGGATCTTCCCATCTCAGGGATCGAACCCAGGTTTCCCACATTGCAGGTGGATTCTTTTTTTTTTTTTTTTTTGCAGGTGGATTCTTTTTACCGTCTGAGCTACCAGGGAAGCCCATGAGAGACAGATACTACTACAAGCAACCATATACCAACAAAATGGACAACCTAGAAGAAATGGACAAATTCTTAGAAAGGTACAACCTTCCAAGACTGAACCAGGAAGAAATAGAAAATAAGAACAGACCAGTCACAAGTACTGAAATTGAAAATGATTAAACGACTTTTAACATGGGGCTTCCCTGGTGGTCCAGGGGTTAAGAACCCTCCTTGCAATGCAGGGGACATGAGTTTGATCCCTGGTCAGGGAACTAAGATCCCACATGCTGCAGGGCAACTGAGCCCTGGAGCAGCAACTACAGGGTCCTGTGCTTTGGAGCCTGCGTGTCACAACTAGAATCTGTGAGTGGCGATGAAGATCCCACATGCTGCAACTAAGTGAAAGTGAGAAAGTGAAAGTGAAGTCACTCAGTCGTGTCCGACTCTTAGTGACCCCATGGACTGCAGCCTACCAGGCTCCTCCGTCCATGGGATTTTCCAGGTGAGAGTACTGGAATGGTTTGCCATTGCCTTCTCCGACTACAAAGCTACACTCATCAAAACAATATGGTACTGGCAAAAACAAAACAAAACAACACAATGTGAATCAACGTAACAGGACAGAAAGTCCAGAGATAAACCTACACACCTGTGGTTATTAATCTATGACGAAGGAGACAAAAACATACAATAGAGAAAAGACAGTCTCTTCAATAAGTGGTGCTGGGAAAAATAGACAGCTATAGGTAAAAGAATGAAATTAGAACATTCTCTAACATCATACACAAAAATAAACTCAAAATGGGTTAAAAATCTAAATGCAAGACCAGACACTATAAAACTCAGAGGAAAACATAGGTAGAACACTGACAAACTGCAGCAATATCTTTTTGAATCTGCCTTCCAGAGTGATGAAAATAAAAACAAACAAACGGGACCTAATTAAACTTAAAAGCATTTGCACAGCACAGGAGACCATAAGAAAACAAAAAGACAACTCACAGAATGGGAGAAAATACTTGCAAACAAAGGAACCAACAAGAGATTTATCTCCAAAAATATACAAACAGCTTGTGCAACTCTAACCAAAAAAAGAACCCAATCAAAAAATGGGCAGAAGATCCAGACATTTCTCCAAGGAAGATACACAGATGGTCAAAAAGCACATGAAAGATGTTTCACATCACTGATTATTAGAGAAATGCAAATCAAAACTACAATGAGGTATCACCTCACACTGGTCAGAAGAGCCATCATCAAAAAGCCTACAGACAAATGCTGGAGAGGGTATGGAGGAAAGGAAACCCTCTTATACTGTTGGTGGGAATGTAAATTTGTACAAGCACTGTGGAGAACAGTGTGAAGGTTCCTAAAAAACTAAAATTAGAAATAAAAATAGAAAATGATCCAGCAATCCCACTTCTAGGCATATATCCAGACAAAACCATACTTTGAAAAGATATATGTACCCCAATGTTCACTGAGGCACTGTTTACAACAGTCAAGACATGGAAGCAACCTAATTGTCCATTGACAGAGGAATGGATAATGAAGATGTGGTACATATATACAATGGAATATTATTCAGCCATAAAAAAGCAATGAAATAATGCCTTTTGCAGCAACATCAATGGACCAGGAGATTGTCATACTAAGTGAATAAATCAGACAAAGACAAATGTCATACGATATCATTTATATGTGGAATCTTAAAAAAAATTAAACAAATGAACTTATTTACAAAAACAAACTCACAGACTTCAAAAACAAACTTAAGGTTACCAAAGGGGAAACATGGGAATAAGTTAGGAGTTTGGGATTAACATATACACACTACTATATATAAAATAATCAAGTCAGTTCAGTCGCTCAGTCATGTCCGACTCTTTGCGACCCCATGGACTGCAGCACGCCAGGCTTCCCTGTCCATCACCAACTTCTGGAGCTTGCTCAAACTCATGTCCATCGAGTCAGTGATGCCATCCAATCATCTCATCCTCTGTCATCCCCGTCTCCTCCTGCCTTCAATCTTTCCCAGCATCAGAGTCTTTTCCAGTGAGTCAGTTCTTTACATCAGGTGGCCAAAGTACTGGAGTTTCAACTTCAGGATCAGTCCTTCCAATGAATATTCAGGACTGATTTCCTTTAGGATGGACCGGTTTGATCTCCTAGCAGTCAACCAAGAAGGGCCTGCTATATAGCACAGGGAACGCTACTCAATATTCTATGTTAATCTACATGGGAAAACAATCTTAAAAAGAATGGAGATAGTTAGCGATATATATGTATCTATATATCTAATTATCACTTAACTGTACACCTGAAACTAATAATATTGTAAATCAAATATACACCAATATAAAATAAAAATTAAATTTTAAAAATAGTGTTTTGGAAACCATTAAAAAAGTTACAGTAAACTAATGGTTACAGAAACTGGAGTCAAACCTTACTACAGCCAAAGCTTACTTTACTGTGCTTCACTTTACTGCACTTTGAAGATACTGCATTTTTTAAAATCGAAGGTTTGTGGCAACCCCGAGTTGTCACATGATGGCTAGTGTTTTTTAGCAATGAAGTATTTTTAAATTGGGCTTCCTAGGTTCCACCTGCATTCAGGAGACCTAGGTTCGAGCCCTGGGTTGGGAAGAATCCCTGGAGAAGGAAATGGCAATCCACTCCAGTATTCTTTCTTGGGAAATCCTATGGACAGAGGAGCCCGGCGGGCTACAGTCTGTCTATAGGGTCACAAGACTCAGACATGACTTAGTGACTAAACCACCATTTTAAAATTAAGGTAGGTACATTGGTTTTTGAGGCAAATACTATTGTACACTTAATAGATTGCCTTTCCCTCCTCCAGGGGATCTTCCCAGTCCAGGAATCAAACCCAGGTCTTCCGCATTGCAGGTCGATTCTTTACCAGCTGAGCCACAAGGGAAGCCCACAATACGGTGTAAACATAGCTTTATATGCACTGGGAAACCAAAAAATCTGCAAGATGATCTGGAACCAAATCCAGAATAGTTGACATGTGCCTGCATAAAGCCAAGGTCCGTCTGCCCTCTTCAATTTGATTTCCTACCTCTGGTGGCCTGGCATTGGTGCCTTAGGTGAATGTGAAGTGGGTGCCCAGGGCCAAGCCAGCCTGTTGCACACCCAGGCCTCAGAAGAGCTGGCTTGGAGCAGGCTTTCTTTCAGAAGGAAGACACTGCCTGCAGTGTGGCCTTCCTTTTAGAGAATGACATGTCAGAGCATTACCAGAAGAGCCAGCTCCACAACTGCACTGGCACACAGCTTTCTAGGAGTGGGGACTGCCAGACACTGTCCCCTCCAGCCTTCCCACTTCCCTCCTGCTTGGCTTGTTTGTCAAAACCAAAGCTTAAATGGTTTGTCTCTTGGCTAGCCTGCAAATCTGCACTTGGCCTCCCTCTGGGGCTCTCTGTCAACCTGCTGACAGGCCGTAGTCAATTAGGGTCATTGACCAAGCTTGCTGGAACAAAGGTGGCACTGATAAATGCAGACGGCTATTCAATCTAAGAGGCAGTAACGCCTGAACGAACCCCAAGCATGCTGATACAGGGCAGCACAAAGCCAAGTCTGATCTGCGCTGGACTTTGGCTTTCTAATAAATACTTTTTGCATGAGGTGAGGGACACGGGCCTCAGGCTATGCCTGTAGTATAAACGTTTAGACCTGGAGCTCGGGCGGCAGTCAGGGTGGATGGGATTTGTAAGAATCAACTGTTTTTGTCACCCACTCGACAAATATGTACCTGTATATTCCTGTTGTATCAGACTCCTTCCAGCCAAGGATGGAAAGAGAACACCACCCAGGGGCATGTTCAAACCGAGAACAGA
Source organism: Cervus elaphus (assembly GCF_910594005.1). Taxonomy (NCBI): domain Eukaryota; kingdom Metazoa; phylum Chordata; class Mammalia; order Artiodactyla; family Cervidae; genus Cervus; species Cervus elaphus. Next base: position 22,386,798 of record NC_057844.1, read on the forward strand.
CAAATATTTACAGCAGCCCTGCAGAAATTCACCAGGTGCCCACAAGCAGGTATTTGCTTTTGCTGCACCTGCAGAATTATTAATCTTGTCTCTGGACCTGATCTCCTACAAAGTACTCTAGAGCCTGTCAGTGGTCTGATGGGAAGAGTGCTGGTTGCAGGGCGCAGAAGACACGGCTGGGGTCCCGGCTGCATCACGTGTCAGCCCGTGTCAATGTCCCTGCCAGTGTCCCTGCCTATGAAACGGAGACCACTGCCTGCCTGGATGCTCTCACAGGACCACGGGTGAGGGCTAGGGAAGCATGGCATGCATGTCAGAGCTTCGCAAGCTCTCAGGCAGCATGTGCTCAATGGTAATGAGCAACACTGCTCTGCAGGATGAAAAAGGCAGCAGGTCCCTGTCCCCCAAGTTCCAAAACAAAAAAAAAAAGGCAAGGAGGGCTTCCCTGGCTGGTTCGTTGGCGGAGAATTTGCCTGCCAAGGTAGGAGATGTGGGTTTGATCCCTGGTCTGGGAGGATCCCACCTGCCAAAGAGTAACTAAGCACAACTAGGGAGCCGGAGCTCTAGAGCCCTGGAGCTGCAACTACTGACGTCCACGTGCCCTGGAGCCTGTGCTCCGCAACAAGGGAAGCCGCCGCACAGAGTAGCCCCTGCTCCCAACTAGAGAAAAGCCGGTACAGCAAAGACAACCCAGCGTAGACAGAAATAAATAAAATTATTTCTTTTTCCTGTTTTAAAAAAAGGCAAAGGTGCTGGTTAAGCCAAGCGAAACAGGAAGATTTCTTCACTGCAGGACCTGCTCCGAATCTCCTGCGGTTACTCAGTCCTTCTCCAAGAATGCTACGCTATGTCGTTTCAGTCGTGTCTGACTCTTTGCAACCCCGTGAACTTGTAGCCCTCCAGGCTACTCTATCTATGGGATTCTCCAGGCAAGAATACTGGAGTGGGTTGCGATGCCCTCCTGCAGGGGGTCTTCCCGACCCAGGGATCGAACCCACATCTCATTTTGTCTCCTGAATTGGCAGGCAGGTTCTTTACCACTAGCAGTACCAAGGATGCTAAAGGAGACTAAAGTTACAGGTTTTTTCAGCTAAAAAGTCTCTCCCTCGAGTGGGAAGAGCTCCAGTCACAGCTGTGTCCTTCCTGTCTGTCTCTACATGGGACACCACATTCTCCTTTTTTGGCTTCTGCTTATTTTTTTACTTCGTCTTTTTTCCTGACCCCTCCTTGCTGGATGATCCTAGGATCCATGCTCAGTGCTACTAACATGTCTCCCTGGGTGATTTCATCCAGTCCCGAGCCTTAAAAAAAAAACAACAAGTTCCATCCATCAAGATAAAATGGCTGCCTATAAACAGGCACCTCTCCAGGGAACTGCAGAGAAGACTTTTGTACAAAGGGAACCTACTGTAGCCACATGGGACCTTTGGTTTCAACAGGATCTCAAATTCCCACCAAAAAACCCAGCCAAGACTGTCCTCTGCAACCATGAAGCTAAGAATGCTTTTAAATGATACAAAATAAATCAGGGCTTCCCTGGTGGTCCAGTGGTTAAGAGTCTGCCTTGCAATGCAAGGGACACCAGTTAGATTACTGGTGTGGGAAGATCCCACATGCCACAGGGCAAGTCCATGCTCCACAATGACCAAGCCTGCGCTCTTTAGCCTGGGAGCTGCAATTACTGAAGCCCCCGTGCCGGACAGCCTGTGCTCTGCAAGAAGAGCAGCCTCCTCAATGAGAAGCCCGTGCATTTCAACAAAGAGTAGCCCTTACTTGCCCCAACTAGAGAAAGCCTGTGAGCAGCAACAAGGACCCAACGCAGCCAAAAAGAAATATTTAGAAAACAATAATAAAATAAATCAATGTTCAAAACAGCAAACGGTTAATGTCCCAGTGCTTTCCAAATTCCTTTAATCTCTGTATAATAAATACCCAAGAGACGACCAAGCACACGCCAGTCTGATGTTTGGGGAACACGTGGCCAAGGAAACAGACCCTTACCTGCATCTTCTCAGACGCTCTGACCCTTCTTAAGATTCCAACTTCCTCCTCAAACCTCTTTGACTGCATTTTGCTGATGACGTGGAACCCAAAACTCAGATCACAAGTCGGATCTCTGGTTTAAGTTCTACACTTCTGTCTCGAGAAGTGGCACCCACAAGCAGCATTTGAAAAGCGTGTTCCCCAAATAGCACATGATGCCACTTACAGGTGGAATCTAATTTTTAAAAACGGCACAAGTGAACTTATTTACAAAGCAGAAACAGACTCACAGATTGTAGAATCAAACTTCTAATTACTAACGGGGAAATGGAGGCAGGAGGGATAAATTAGGAGATTGGGATGAACATACACACACTACTGTGTATAAAATAGATAACCAACAAGGTCCTACTGTATAGCACAGGGAACTCTACTCAATATTTTGTAATAACCTATGTAGGAAAACAGTCTGAAAAAGAATGGATATATGTATAACTGATTCACTTTGCTATGCACCTGAAGCTAACAACATTGTCAATGAACTATGCTCCAATTGAAAGGAAAAAACTGGACTTCCCTAGTGATACAGTGGATAGGAATATGCCTGCCAAGGCAGGGGACACGGGTTCAATCCCTGGTCCAGGAAGATTTCACATGCCATGGAGCAACCAAGCCCATGTGCTGCAACCACTGAGTCCACGTAATTACTGATGCCCGTGTGCCGAGAGCCTGTGTTCCACAATAAGAGAAGCCACTGCAATGAGAAGCCTGCGTACCCCAATGAAGAGTAGCCCCCTCACTCTCTGCAACAAGAGAAAGCCCCAGCATAGCAATGAAGACCTAGCTGAACCAAAAAAAAAACAAACTAATAAGAAAAGAAAAGAAAAATAATCCTTAAAAAAGAAAAGCATCTTCCTGAAGAATGGGAGGAAGGTGAGGGTGGCTGGTTCTCCGTGGTGGATTGTGGGCAACTCTTTTACATAACACATATGTATGTGCTTGCCCAGTTTCCTATGACAGTGATGGATCACTTCAGAATCAAGAAAGTGGTTACTGGTAAAACAAAAAAAAATGGAAATGTTCTTCCCAATAAGGTCTCTTAAAGCTCTTGGCCAAATAAGTGCTGGTTTTCAAACAAAGAGGGTCAGTGCCCTCAACTCACCTCAGCTTCGCCTGCCGGTCCAGCCCAGCCACTTTCCGCACCACCTGCTGGCAGAAGCCGTAGCACATGAAGAGGACGGAGTTCTCGGCGATGTTGGCAATGAGCGCGGGGCTGGTGCCCTTGTAGAAGCCCCAGAAGCCCGTTTGGGAGTAGGTCTTGAGGCAGCAGTCGGCGAGGCCCCGGTATAGGTCGGGGAACGTCTGCATCTTCACCTTCATGGTGTCGAAGGGCTGCCCAGTCAGGACACATGCTGTGCCCCCTGTAACCAGGACAGAGTCCTTGTCCGGCCCGAGTCCATGTCCGTGCGGCAGGGTACAGCCCCGGGGACGCTCGGAGATGAGGGACAGGCAGACCACCCCCAGGCTAACCTCTGCGTCATCTTATTTGACCTCTTCTCCCCCTAAGACCTTCTAGCCCAGTTCAGTAAAACTTCTAGGGGGTTCCCTGTGTGCTGGGTCCCCTGCCCAGCCCTGAAGGAGCTCACACTCAGCAGGGGAGAAGGACGTGTTCAACAATCAGAGCCACTGATTGATATGAAGGTGGGACGTGTGTTCAGGAGCATCGCTCAGAGGCACCTGGGGTTGAAGCCTGACTCTGCTGTGAGATCCAGGACAAGCGATGTGACTTCTGAGCCTCAGTTCCCTACCGGCATAGCATGAGGATTAGGATAAGGGTCTAACACTGTGGTTGCTACACCAGCGGTTAATTTATAGGGGTTAACTGTGTGTGCGTCCACATAGAAGGAAGGGGAGAGGAACGGCCTGGAAAGAGTTCATGACTCCTCTGTCTGTTGCCCCGTGGTCCTGATGACTATCAGAAAAATAACAGGAGACTAGGCCACAGAGAGAGAAAACAAAGAGCCTAATTAGTCCCCAGAGAGCTAAATGTTCGACCCTATGGGAAAACCTCTTATCTGGACTCTGCCAATTAATGATTTGTATTCAGACAGGAACTGGATTGAAACTTACTTTGCTTAGCATACATATTTATATGCTTTTATTGCAGAAGGAGCATGCATGCATGCACGGGAGAAGGAAATGGCAACCCACTCCAGTATTCTTGCCTGGAGAATCCCAAGGACAGAGGAGCCTGATGGGCTGCTGTCTATGGGGTCGCACAGAGTTGGACACGACTGAAGCGACTTAGCAGCAGCAGCATACGGTTAAGAGTATTAAATACAGCAAAATCTAAATTGCATTCAATTATAACTCTGACGTGAGGAAGAGAATGATCTATAAACCCTGTAACTCTTTGGAAAAGACCCTGATGCTGGGAAAAGCGTGAGGGCAAGAGGAGAATGGGGTGACAAAGGATGAAATGGTTGGATGGCACCACTGACTCAACAGACATGAGTTTGAGAAAATTCCAGGAGATAGTGAAGGATAGGGAAGCCTGGCGTGCTGCAGTCCATGGGGTCACAAATAGTCAGACACAGCTTAGCAACCGAACAACAACATAAACCCTGTGCTATCCCCAGACCCTGGACTGGGTGAGCATTTGGGGAACTGTCCCTGGTGAACGCTTCTACCTCCCCTTGGGCCAGGAGGTCCCCTACTTGTGCCAGGACACACAACCATTGGATGAGGTTATTAAAGCCTCTGCAAAGTTAAAGAGAAGGCAAGCAACCTAAATGTCCACAGACAGATGAATGGATAAAGAAGATGTGATACATATATACAATGGAATATTACTTAGCCATAAAAAGGAATGAAACTGAGTCATTTGCAGTGACGTGGATGAACCTAGAGAATGAAGCCAGAAAAACAAATAATGTGTATTAATGTATATATATATGGACTCTAGAAAAATGGTACTGATGAACCTATTTGTAGGGCAGGAATAGAGACACAGATATAGAGAACAGACTTGTGGACACAGGGAAGGTGAGGCAAATTGAGAGTGTAGCACTGATGTACATACACAACCATGTGTAAAAGAGACAGCTAGTGGGAAGCTGCTGATAGCTGGGAGCTCAGCTCGGTGCTCTGAGGTGACCTAGAGGGGTGGGACGGAGACTCAAGAGGGAGGGGATGTGTGTATACATGTGGCTGACTCATGTCGTTGTACAGCAGAAACTAACGACACTGTGAAGCAGTTATCCTCCAATTTAAAGACAAAACCAACCGGAGACGGCTGACATAAAGCATTTCGGAAACGTAATTTCACAGCTTTGACATAATAAGTTACATAATAAGTTCCAACTATGCTGTGGAAAATAGAGATGGAGGGAGGGCTATTAGGAATAACTCCCAATTACTGGTAGATGAACATTTCCCAAGAGTCTGAAAACTGAACTGTTAAGCAAGCACAGGTAGGGTCTCCATGATCCTATCACCATTGCTCCTCCCTTCTAGGAGAGCAATGACACGTTTCTGCTTTTGTCCTGCCGCACCATCATCTCACACCATCACCAGTCCTGAATTAGTGGAATATAATTTAATAAGACGTTACCATAATTAGAGTCATTCTCTCCCAGGTACTGATGGGCTAGAATGAAATAAGATCCTGCTGCTGCTAAGTCGCTTCAGTCATGTCTGACTCTGTGCGACCCCATAGACGGCAGCCCACCAGGCTCCGCCGTCCCTGGGATTCTCCAGGCAAGAACACTGGAGTGGGTTGCCATTTCCTTCTCCAATGCATGAAAGTGAAAAGTGAAAGTGAAGTCGCTCAGTCGTGTCTGACTCTTAGTGACCCCACGGACTGCAGCAAACCAGGCTCCTCCAGGCAAGAACACTGGAGTGGGTTGCCATTTCCTTCTCCAATGCATGAAAGTGAAAAGTGAAAGTGAAGTCGCTCAGTCGTGTCTGACTCTTAGTGACCCCACGGACTGCAGCATACCAGGCTCCTCCGTCCATGGGATTTTCCAGGCAAGAAGAGTACTGGAGTGGGGTGCCACTGCTTCTCTATGTCAAAAATAATCATTTCAAAAGAAGAGGTGAATGTCAGAATTTTTAAAGCAGGTTCATAATCCTGACAGCCTAGATGGGGCTACATGGAATAAAGCATTTAATTCAGAGCATTAAAATTCTATCCTAACCAGGAGTTTCCTATATTTTCACCCAACCATCCTGAACTGCGCAGACATCTGGGTTGCCATAGTACCCATTTGCTGCTTATCCATAAGTTTCCAACAGGGACAAAGTAGGAGGCTAATGTACTTTCCAATGCTACCTACAGTTCTCTCCCTTCTTCCATGGATGCAAGCTAACTTCCTATGTAACTTGTGGCTGTTTAGTCTCTCAGTCATGTCCACTTCTTTTGCGACCTGGTGGACTGTAGCCTGCCAGGCTCCTCTATCTGTGGGATTTTCCCAGCAAGAATACTGGAGTGGGTTGCCATTTCCTTCTCCAGGGGATCTTCCTGACCCAGGGATCAAACTCTCATCTCTGCCTCTTCTGCACTGCAGGCGGATTCTGTACCACTGAGCCTCCAGGGAAGCTCAGACAAATGACACAGTCATGGCACTCATCACGCCCTGCTCAAGGAGGTGATAACTATTCCGAACACCAGCACTAACCCAAGACCAAGACGGTCCTCATACCCATCGAGTCTACAAAGTTATGAATAATTTACAGGAATTCTCTCTTTCCCTACTTGCCTAGAGCTCAGACCTCTGATCATCTTGCTCTCCATAAGAAACAGGAGGGGGTTCCTCCAATAAAAAAAAAATTAATAATTTTTAAAAGTTCATTAAAAAAAATAAAAAAGAAACAAAAGGGGGACTTCCCTGGCGGTCCAGTGGTTGACATTCCAAGGCACAATTTGATCCCTAGTCGGGCAACTAAGCCCACAGGTCACAACTAGAGAAGCCCGTGTGCTTCAATGAAGACTCAGCACAGTCCCCAAAAAAGAAAACAAAGGGGCCCATTCTCTGCACTTTTGTGTCGGTGTCACTGCGGCACTTTCCTCTGCAGGAGATGTGTTGCCACCTACATCTTCTCAAGGTTGCGGCTGTGGATTTCAGTCCTCCACACAGTGGAGCCAGCAGGTGACAGACTGGAGGAAATCCACCAGGGCTGGGACGGTGATGGGGGTGATGGACAGCACTCATGGAGGGCCACGGTGGACATGGAGAACAGACCCTCACCCGGAAGGACCTGGCCACCTGCCCACCCACGCAGAAAGGACAGCCTCCAACCCACTGGAGGCGATCAGTCAGTGTGCCCCTGAGTGGTGCAGATGGGCATGTCATTTTCAAAATATTCCAACCAAAAAGCGCTTTTGGTTTGTGGTTAATTTTGGCATTTGAAAGGATAAACCTCAGTGATCTAAAAATGCCACATTTTGGGGACTTCCCTGGCAGTTCAGTTGTTAGGACTTCCTAACTCAAGACAGTGAAGAATCTGCCTGCAATGCAGGAGACTGGGGTTCGATCGCTAGGTCAGGAAGATCCCCTGGAGGAGGGAATGGCTACCCACTCCAGTATTCTTGCCTGGAGAATCCCATGGACAGAGGACCCTGGCGGGCTACAGCCCATGGGGTCGCAAAGAGTCGGGCACTCAAGACTGTATGACTAACACCATTTACAACAGGTGGTGTGGCTTCCATCCCTGGTTGGGGAACTAGGATCCCACATGCCAAAAAATAAAAATAAAATGCCACTTTCCCGACTACTTAAGCAAGGCACATTGCAACAGAGCAGTCTGGGGAAAGAATGCATCATTTTATGTTGATAGTTGTGAAGCTACTAAACCTTCACGTGCCACTAAGGTTTCCCTTTAAGGGGATTTAACTTTTGAGATCCAATTACCTAACCAACTGCCTTCAAATCCTCCCCAACCAGCTGCCCGGGCCTCTCGATCCTTTCCTGGCATCGCTCCTACAGCAGCTTCAGACACGGAAGCTGCGCTTTAGGGTAGACGAGCTGGCCTGAAACCCTGCTTGATGGAGGAGGTTTGTCTAGAAGACACACACGCCAGAGAACACCGGGACGCTACACCCACATCACCTCCAACCACGGCTGCCTCTGCTCTGCCACACGTCACTTCCATGGTGGTCCATATCTACAGAGCACTAGGGGTCCTCTGCTCCTGGCAACGGCCACAGAGAAATCCCAAAGCCCACCAGTTTCCCCAGAGAGCTGGGGCGGTGAAGCCTCCAAAGGAATCCCCACCTCTGGGGGACGCTATTGGCCATCATGTAGCAGCGGAACAAAGATGACAGAACGGGACAAGGAACCAGGCAGCCAAGGTCCTCGCCCTGTCTTTATTTACACCATCTATTAACAGCTGTGCAGCCTTGAACAAATCCACTATCCCTCCCTGGGCCCCTTTTCTACACATACAAGAGCATTAGAGTCAAGGGTCTCTAAAGGCCCTTCTAGCTCCATCACTCAAAGGCTGAAACCTCTCAAAAATGGGACGGCTGCTTCCCATTCACACAGGGGGAGTTCTCAGGTCACCACGAGGGACCTCCTCTGCCTGCTGTCTCACAGCCTTAGCACCCAGGAAGCCTGCTGACCTCAGATGTCAAGACAACCAGGGTGGTATTACATCAGTGAGGGGCGACCCTGGGTTTGCAGTGCAGGAAGGAACACCTACCCACAGTTAGCAGAAAAAATAAATGCTAGTATGTATAAGGGCCTGATACATGTTAACACCACTGTAAAAAAGTATGTGTACTGGCAAATGCCTTACTCAGCCAGGTTCCTGACAATATTGTTGCAATTTACATCTTTAAATATTACTATACGGGCCTGATACATGTTAAAAAAAAAAAAGCATGTGTACTGGCAAATGCCTTACACAGCCAGACTCTGGACAATACTGTTGCAATGTACATCTTTACAGATTACTATTATGGATGCAGATACAGTTATGAATGCAGTACTCAAATGCCTGTCCTGTCCTTTCCAGGAAAAGCAAAAATGCTTTAATTCTATTACAACAGATCTTTCATCTTTGACAGACTGACTGAAAAAGACACAGAATCCCAAAAACTGAGCTTCCCCCATGGGGTGAAACGCACTCCTACTGCAGAGACACGAACTGAGCACAGAGACTCACAGGAGGGCATGAGGTGGGCAGAGGCAGGCAGCTGGGCCCACGGTTGCCAAAGTTAGCGTCCTCTGCCAGTGAATGACACGGGGCAGGGGTTAAAGGGACAGAGAGGGGACAGTGCGCAGGGCCGGGGGGCTCAATCCCACGGCACTCAGCATGCGAGAGGGCACGGGATGGAACCCAGACAGCCCTTAGTCTCCCATCCCCCTCCAGCACCGCACCCCGCTCCTCCTCGTGGTCTCTGACCTGGGAGCGCCCCTGCCCGCACCTCTTATCAGCCTGCAGTGTACCGTCTCCAGACTTCCTCGTGAGCCTACTTTGGCCCATCTCTGGTTCATGGAAAAATACTGTGAGCTTCCCTGAACCCCTGATTTCTTTTTCACGACTAAGGCAACAGGATGAGAGCAGGCGGCCTTCTAACTGCCCTTCATCTGCTGACCTGGGAGGCCCCCCCAGACAAGAGGACGAGGGGTAACCCACTCCCCTGGCCTCTCTGCCCCAGGAAGCAGTGACAAGATTCAGTGAGGGAGGCGAGGAGCAGTCAGGGTTTCCACTGGGAAAGTAAGTGGTGGGCATTCCAGCGCTTCTCCGGCCATAAAATCATCCAGGAATCCAAAGAACCAAGTCATCACTCAGGCACTTGGAATTCTGTCATCTGCCTCTCACTGAGTAAAGACGGCCTTTCTGAAGAGTGGCCTGCGTGGCAGGCGCGGCCCAGAGCTTGCTGGTGCCTGGGAGGGGAGTTGTCGGGGCGCGGGGGCGGGGGCCAGAGTCTACCCTGGCACTCACCACATCCACCACTCCCCGGCCAGGCCTCTCCTTCCCTTTCAGGCCTTTAAGACACAGTCAAAAGCCAGTCTTATTCACCAAAGACATTTCTAAGGGTTTCCTTGCCCTCCTGAGCAGCAGTAAAGACAGTCTCCGGGGTTTCCCTGGAGAAATGGTGCAGCGTTACTTCTGCATACAAGGGCTCTGGAGACTGCCAGGCCAGGAGTAGAATCCTGTGGATCCCAGCCACGCGGCAATGGACATGTGGCTTCAGCTCTGAGCTGTGATCTCACAGGCTTCCAGCTGTGAACCAGGGACATTCCCACCCTTTACCCTGACTCCTAGTTGGTTTACCTTTTGTCTTTTTATTTTTGTCAATTAAAAAACTTTTTTAATTGGAGGATAAATGCTTCACAGTATTCTGTTGGTTTCTGCTATACATCAATATGAATCAGCCATAGGCATACATGTCCCCGCCCTCTTGAAACTCTCTCCACCCCATCCCACTCCTCCAAGTTGTCACAGAGGACCGGGTTGAGCTCCCTGCATCATACAGCCAATTCCCACCGGCTATTTTACATATGATGATGGATATGTTTCCAGGCTGTTCTCTCAAAGTGTCCCACCGTCTCCTTCCCCCATTGTGTCCACAAGCCTGTTCTCTGTCTGCTTCTCCACGGCTGCCCTGCAAAAAGTTGTTCATCAGTACCATCTTTCTAGATCCCATATATATATATATGCGTTAATATATGATATTTTTCTCTTTCTGAATTACTTCACTGTGTATAATAGGCTCTAGTTCATCTACCTTGTTAGGACTCACTCAAATGTGTTCTTTTTTACAGCTGAGTATCATTCCATGGTATATATGTAACGCCTACCTTCTGTTGTAACTGCCACACACTATTACACTCCCATTAAGCAGTTTCATTACAAGGTCCTGGAGTGACAGAGGCAATGTGCTCACTGGATCTCATTCGCAGAAGGTACCTGAGGATCAGAGAATGGGGTTTTCTCTGGCCTTACCTGCGGCCCCAGCCGTGAGGTCGATGGCAGCTTGGATGGCAGGGTTGGATTTCATATTCTCCCGCTCCTCTGCTGGGCTCTGTGGAGGGTGACTCTCTGGAGCTTATGACAGGCACCTCATATCCCTGGGAGGAAGCCAGAGCTCACCATCAGTTGGGCCTCTGCAGCCGCCCTTTCTCTAGGCCTGCTGCCCAGCTACTGCACTTGAACCTCACGGAACTGGGAAACTGGCTCTGCGTGGCTCCAGAGGAGGGGGCTAAGGGGGTCAGAGCAGCTCAGTCATCAGCCTCCCCTTCTCCCCACCCACCACCTCCCCATAAAAAGCACAGAGATTGAAAACCTTGCCTGAGTATCAGTGCTCCAACAACAGATGAGGGCACTTCAACCAACTTTTCTGAAACTCTCAGAAACAAAGGCCAAACAAGCAAGCCAAGCAGACATCACAAGCCCCATCAAACCAGTTTTTCAGAGGCCTGGGTTGCTCTCTCAATCCACTGTTCCAAATTCAGATAGCAGCCTGAGAACCTGAGAGAATGCCACAAAACAGGAGGTCTGAAAAGTAATGAGTTAGGAGCTCTGCCAAGTGACACCTGCCTGGGTCTGAATGCCTGCTCTGCCACCAGTAGGGGGGCCCCTTGGACCCCTAAAGCTGGAGGCCCCTGTCTATACAAGGTCTCGGTCTATATTATCATAATCTGAGAGAAATCAGAAATAGCTACATCGGACAAATACAATGATAGACTGAATACGCACCAGGAGTTCTTAGAACTACAAAACATTAGCACCAAATATTCTTGTCATCAGACTTCCCTCCAGAGCTTCTCAACATAAATGTGCACACAGATCACCTGGGGACTTGATTAAAAGGCTCATTCTGATGTGATTGGTTTCAAGTGGGACCAGAAATACTGCCTGCCTGGACTGCTCCTAGGTGAAGTTTATAATGCCTGGTATTACCCATATTAATAGCAACACCTGGTCCATTGCCCCCCAAATTTGCTAGATAAGAATCACCTGGGACACTTGTTAAATATTCAAATAACCAGGCCAATCTCCTGGTGATCTTGATTCAGTAGGTTTGAGCTGGAGTCTAGAAGCTTGGGGAAAACCAGACCTACTTTTCTACCTTTAGACAAAAAAAAAAAAAAAAATCAACCACTGCCATGGCAAGGACTTAAATAAATATTGACTAGAAAAGAGGAGGTGGTTCTTTAACAGAATATTCTTACGTGTGAATAACAAGGAACACTTTTTAACCATCACACCTAAGACATCACACCCGGTCAGGCCACCTCTCAGAGGGGGTGGGTGGGCTGGATGCTCCGTGAATACCAACATCACCCTAATCACCAGCAGAAGATAATTTTAGCCTCCAAGAAGTTTTTCAGCCACTTAAAGTATGTTGTCAATGACCAGACACCAAGAATCTCGCTTTAAAAAAAGTTTTAAAACTAGCAACAACAAAAGTACAGCACTTTATAAAGCAATTAACTCACATGTAAAAACCACCAACTTTATGTTACCTATAGGCCTGGAAGGGCAGTGCCAATTACTAATGCTGATAAGACGGGGACCATCCAGTATCGAGAGAAGGCTATCAGGGTCCTAATCCAATCTCCTCCTTTTCCAAACGGAAAAACTGAGGCCAGAGGACGGCAACAGCTCATCCAAGGCCACACAAGTCTGCGCAAACAGCATTCAACACAAGTCTTGCCTTTTGGGTCTGTGCTTATCGACCAACACTTAATTCCAGACGATTCCCACCTGGTCAAAAGGAGAAACCGAAGCACTCAACCCTGCATTTTAGAGGGAAAAGGAGCCACAGATGGGGCGCATCCAAAGGGGTTCATTTGCCGGGGGGGGGGCGGGGGCAGGAGGGTACATTTCTCCCTTAGAAAGGGGCATAGCAGATGGTACTATGTCATCAACGCGAATTTAACCCTTTTAGGCAAGTCAGACTTAAACACATCAACTTCTGCACATAACTACTTATAGAATTATTAGGACTGTTAACAGTGATGGGAACTGAGATTAACTCAGAAGATGTGAGCAACTGTTTCAAACTATGCGTGACTTTGGCTTGAGGAAGACATATGGTTTGAGGGCGGCAGGACTGATCAACCTGAGAGACTAATTCATGAGCCTTCGGTACCAACAGAAACAGAAAAACTGAACCTTGCGCCGTCCTTTTATCCTTCTTTCAAACTACACCGGAGTCCCATGTATATTTCCCATTCCTCGGGGAAATTTGTTTCTCGTGCGAGAGAATCCGAGGACCCCCGCCTTCCCCCACCAGATCACAGCTTAGGGAAGATTCCAGCTTCAGGCCGAAGCTGGGGTGACGGGAGGCCGCCCGCCATCAGAGCGCCCAGAGAGGGGCGCCCCACGGGCTCAAGGATGCAAACCAGTCTCGCCGCTTAGCAGCCGAGAGACCGGAGCTCCGGCTTCAGGGGCTCGGGATCCCAGTCCGCCCAAAGGGGTAGCTTAGGGAGACGACTTCCAACTTCTTCCCGACTCTAAACGCCCGCTGACTCTGCCCAGCAACCAGCCCGAGCCTCCCATTCATACGCGCCTCCGCCCTGCCCGGCGCCGCGCGGAGCCAGGAGGCTGGGTGACACGGCTAGGGGGCAAAGGAGGACAAGCTTTCCCGGGCGGTGACCGCGGCGCGCAGGAGGCCGCGGGGCCCGAGGGTCTACGGGGAAGTCCAGGGCGGAGCGCGGGAAAGGGGCGCCCGCGGGATCCCCAGGCACGTGGGCGGCGCGTGTGGGCCCGGGGACTCCGGATCCCCGCCGCCCGGGAAGGTCACGCCGCCCGGGCGCCGAGGCCCGCCCGCTCCCCACTCCCTCCCGGCCGGTTCCCCGCAGCCGCGAGCGCCTGACCGGGCTGCGCTCACCACCGCGTCCTGCTCGCGCTCCGCCGCCCGCTCTCGGCTCTGGATCGGCGGCGGGGGTGGCCGCTTAACACCCACGTCGGCCGCAGCCCAGCCCTCCAGCCCCGCCTCCCGCGCCCGACTGCCGCCGGCGGGCGGCCCCCAGGGCTCCGGAGCGCCCCTGCGGCCGGGGCGGGCGGCGCGGGCCCGGGGCTGCAGCGCCTCCCGCCCGCCGGCCAGGGAAGCGGAAGTCGGCGCGGCGCGGCCGCGCGCTCGGGCTCCGGGACCGCCGGGGGCCGCGAGCGGGCGGAGCCGGCCGGGCGGCGGGGCGGGAGGGCCGGTCGGGAGCCAGGGCCTCCACGTCGCTTTGCTGCCGGCTCGGTTCCCGGAGGCCCGCGGTGAGCTCGTATCTAGCTCGATCTCAGGGCGGGGCCTGGGGGTACCTGGAGTTAGACCAGTGACTGAAGTCTGAAGGATGTTGACTTGGCTGGGACTCGGGGCTCAGACCTTCATTTTGTTATAATTGAGCCCCAAAGTGCTGAAATGGTAGTGATGAAAAATACATTCGCTTATTGCCGGTAAAAACAAAACCCCAAACATTTCCCATTCCGCCTTCCACGAGGAAACCTACACCGATGACATTTGGGGAAAGCACACCCACCAATGAAAACTGTTAACTCTTGTCTTTTTAACGAATAGTTTCCAATGGGTATCTCAGACAGTAAAGAATCCGCCTGCAATGAAGGGGACCTGGGTTCCATCCTTAGGTTGGGAAGATCCCCTGGAGGAGGGCCTGGAGAATTCCATGGACAGAGGAGCCTGGCCGGGTACAGTCCATGGGGTCGAAAAGAGTCGGACACGACTGAGCGACTAAGCGCATGACTAAGCACAATGAATTATAGACTATTTCTGCACTTCTCTGGCATTTTATTAAAAAGCACAGTTCAAGGTTTCTGTTGTGCAAGGGGAGTAAAGGAATTTTCTCTAGTGTCCCAGGCAAAGACTCACTCATTTGGGAGGGTGTTGATTTGTGACTCACAGCTGTTCCATTAACAGTCATGGTCTTGGTGCTTTGGTTCAGACGTCATTAATTCATTTTCCTTTTCTACACCTTGTTTTCTTCTTTAAACTGTGCTATCATTTTTCTTTTACATTTCTGCCCTGTTTGAATGTGGTGTTGGACTACTGACAATGTAACTTAAGTGATTTTTGGTGACTGAGTCCTAAATGTTAAGTCGCTTCAGTCGTGTCTCTTTGTGACCCCATGGACTGTAGCCCGCCAGGCTCCTCTGTCCATGGGATTCTCTAGGCAAGAATACTGGAGTGGGTTGCCATTTCCTTCTCCAGGGGATCTTCCCAACCCAGGGATCCAACCCATGTCTCTTATGGGTTCTCTTATGTCTCTTATGCTGCATTGGCAGGCAGGTTCTTTACCACTAGCGCCACCTGGGAAGCCTGATTTTTTTTTTTTTTTTTTTTTGGAGAGGGCCAGTGACAAATATTTGAGGTGACTTGTGTTAGGGCTTCCCAGGTGACTCAGTGGGTAAAGAATCCACTTGCAACTCAGGAGATGGGTTCGATCCCTGGCTCCAGATCCATGGGTTCACAAAGAGTTGGATACAACTGAGTGACTGAATACCTGTTAATGCATAAACATGAATGCCCAGCTGAATAGACCTGAGCGGGGGATGGTGAGGAAGTGCTGTGAGGGTGTCAGACCTCCTGATACATGCATGGGAGTCCTTCTCAATGCAGCACAAAACCGTCATCTTCTCACAGAATCAGCACTTTAGAACTCAAGCTTCCAGAGCATAATTTAATTACAGAAACAAGCCAGGGCATTTTGATCGACTTGGCCAGTGACATGCAGCATAACCAGTGAGAAGAAACTTCAGTATAATGTCCTAAAGGACTGGCACTTTCTGTGGCACCTGGCCTGGTGGCTTTTGCAAACCAGAAACATGAGGCCCAAAGGAGCTAACTAGAGGTAGGCTTAGACCTCCTGTTACAGATTAGAAAGAGCCCCGGACTTGGAGCAAGGACACTTGTGTTAAAATCTCCATGACCTTTAGTGAGTCATTTAACCTTTCTAAACCTCAGCTATCACATGACAGCATCGTGGCCTCCTTTGAATCCCGCTGCTGTGGGAGCCTGCAGTAGCAGTCCAGCATGGGGGGTGGGGGGTGGGGGGTGGGCAGTGGTGCTTCTACTCCAGATCAGGGTCTCCTGACATTTTGTCCTGTCTTGCTTTAGCACCTTAACTCTCATCATTCTCCCCAAGGCTTTTACATTTCTTCTCTCTCTCACGTCTCCTTTACAACCCTCAGCCTCAATTCTATAAACTTAAGAAGCAATCAGGAAACTTCGGTGCAAGCTTTTAACCTCTTATCTACAAAGTTGCGTTTTTGCACAAACTCTCACCTGTTTTCTTCTCCACTTGCTGTCTTGCTTACTACCGCATGGCCAGGAAAATGATGCAGGTGAAGAAACTGAGGCCTAGAGGGGTCAAGTGACTTAACTGATGTTGTGCAGTTACTAAGAGGAGAGCTGGGGCTCAGAGTTCATATTGTTAACTGCTACACTCTACAGTAATATCTCCCAGAAGGCCTCCTCTGAAAAGCAAGAGGGTTGCAGAAACCCTTTCTCCTGGAAAGAGCTCCATAATATCTCCCTTCATAAAATTTTATTAAAAATCACCTCTTACAGTGGTGGCCCTATATGCTATCTTTGCTTTAGGAATAGAGACATATGTAGATGTAAAAAGGTTTAACGTCTCACAGGAGCTCAGAGAACAGATTGAAAAATCACCTGACTGCCATTAAATCATAAAAGTGTTCCTCCTAAGGGTTATTCCCCAGGGACCTGTTGGCCTCTTGAGAGTTTTGGAGTCATGCATCACTGCTCTCTGTAGAGGTTAGTCAACCCCATGGTATTTCAAATCCAGGTTCAAAACAGCAAAGAAGTCAATGCACTGACCTCTTTGCTCCAGGAATCTGTGTGCAGCACTTGGGATTGCATAATCCAGGATATCAGTGCAGCTGGCTCTGGGGTGAGAGGGCAGGTATGACGCAGGTCAGAGGTGAGGCGACAGACAGAGTGGCTACATGGAAAAGGGAGCTTCTGCTGTTTCAACAGAATTTCACAATGTGCTGGTTAATGATACTAAAAGAAGAAATAATTTCACCACTTGAAGTCTTTGGGCCCTGACACCATGTGCGTGTGTTTTAACAAAGTGTTAATTGAAGCTGCAAATAATTCAGAACTATAAATTATCTCTCATTCAAGGGTACCTTTTGTTAATGAGAAAGAAGAAAATGCTTTGATCACACAATTTTAACTCCCATTGAATATTTTTGGCTGCTGATGTAACTTTTATTGAAAACCGTCAAATTTTTTTTGAATCAAATAGAATTTGTATTTGAAATAAATATGTTTGGATTTCTATAAGTGTGGTAGAGGAGGGTAATTTGTGTCCTGTGAAAGCATTGTTAGGGCAATGTTTTAAAGGGGGACAATTTTTTAATTTATCTTTTCCTTGGCAGTTTTTTAATGGTAAAAGCAAAAATAAGAAAATCAGCTAAGATACATGTTTTAAGAGCCTTACGTTTGAATTGGTAAAATATATGTTAAAAGTGAAAGATAATTTATTATAGCAAAGAATGAGGAGAAATGCCCCTAAATGGTTAAACTTTAATGGGTTATCAATAAGAGGAAATACTATGCCATAATTTAAAAAATCATATTCTCATATATGTTTTAGTACATATTTGGCTACAAGTAATAGAATGTCCAGCTGTCAGTACATTTACTTTGAATATAAAAATATTTCTAGAGATAGGAAGTTCTAGGGTTGGTTAATTTAACAGCTCGAAAGCATCTGGGTCCACTTCTATATTTGTCTTTTCTTTTCCTCATGATCGCAAAATGGCTGCCACAGCCCTGCCTATCACATTTTCACACACAACATCCAAAGGCAGGAAGCATTCTCCCATACCAACTTTTTATCAGAGAAAAAAATTTTTTTCCTGGAAGCCCTCTGTCAAACTTCTCCTTATATTTCATTGGTCTGGAACTGGGTCTTATGCTACCCCAAACATAAACATTGGGAAGAGAATGAAGTTACCATGACTGATATAAAACAGGTTTCAGTAAACTTCTTCTGAAAAGGACCAGCTAATAAATATTGGGTCAGTCAAGAGAGTTTGTTTGGGTTTTCCAAATATTTAAAAAAGAAAGAAAGAGACAATGGCAAGCTTCAAAGAGCCCTCAGTCCAAGCAGAAGAAAAACCAAATAATTATAATTCAGGGAAGATGTGAGGCAAAGGGGTGTGAGTGGTGTGGCATCTTAGAGAAGGGCATGAATAGAAGATGAAAAAGAGAATCTCAGGGGAGGCCTCTAGGAGACCCCCCTATCGGGCTATGTTTTGAAAGGCAAAGTGGTCTTTTTTAAGAAGATGAAAGTCTGCTGATGTAGCACTCAGGGCTCTTACAGTCAGCAGAAGCTAACTGTAGCTGACAGAGCAAAATAGCAGCCAGTTAAAAAGATTCTGGGTGACTCTCCTGACTGCTGAATGGGGACATGATACTCCCTGAAGCCTTGAAACAAGTCCTCAAACCCACTGCAGAGCCGGTCAGCCGTGGAAACCATGCTGCAGTTCCTAAGAGCTCTAGATGTTATAGTTGGTTCCACTGTCCCATCTGATGGTATAGTTTGTCCCCGTGATCCATCTACGTCAAGGCCTCAGCCTTCTTTTTACTGCTTTTCCAAAGCGAGCATCTTCTTTCCCAGCTTTGCCTGATAAGCCACTGCCACACCCTGTCCGCGGCCTCCCCTTTCTCATTTCCAAGTGGGTTTCTCCTTTGGGTGCAGCTGATGATTGGAGCCTGGGTCACGTGTCTGGACCCCGATCTGTAAAAGGGGGCTGGGAACGTGGGGGTTTTCTGGCTTCTGTCTTAGAGAGGAAAGACCCACTTATTAGAAAATGCTTTGAATGTAGGCAGGGTTTTCAAACGATTTCAAGTAGCCAGAAAACATGACACATGCCGGATCTAGATGGGCTGAGCATTCTGGGGGTGAGTTGGGGGGGCATGGTATGGAGGAAGGCCACGTCTGAAGGTACAGAGCTTTGAAGCAGAACAACACGTCTGGGGAACCGGAGCAGTTTGGCTCTGCCAGAGTATAAAGCACGGAATGCTGGGAGGTGGGGCCGGGATGTGGCAAGAGCCACCTGCTAAATTCTCAGGTTTCTACTCAGTGATCTGCAACTGAAGCCCGGAAGTTGTGACTTGGGCCTTGCCTGGCCCAGGGCCTGGCCCATGGTGGGTTTTAGTCACTGCTTGTTGAATCTTTGTAATAAATCTGTTGGATTGCATCATTGTTGCAGAATTTGCCAGTAAGAGATTTGTTGGTGTACACAGTTTTCTCTCTCTCTCTCTGGGGTGTGCGTGTGTGTGCGTGCGTGCGTGTGTGTGTGTGTGTGTGTGCGCGCGTGTGCGCGCACGCTCACGTTTGTGTACACATGTGTCTTTTCCCACAACTGGGCCTATCTCCAATGGATACTTTTCTAACGATTACTTTGCCATTTTTTTTTAAAGATATTCTGATGCAGGCCATTTTTTAAAGTCTTTATTGAATTTGTTCCAATATTGCTTCTGTTTTATATTTTGGTTTTTTGACCATGAGGCATTCCCCTGACTAGGGATCAAACCTGAACTCCCTGCTTTGGAAAGTGAAGTCTTAACCACTGGACCACTAGGGTAGTCCTGGCTAATTTGCTTTAAATGCCAGAAGTATTCAATTATTAACTCATAGGGCCACATGCATACTCTTTGATGATGCTTTCAGTTAGATCTAAGATCAAAACCATTTTTTAAAATGGTCATAAAATATGGCTTGAGAGATAGAATGAACAATAATTTGTCTCATAGTAAATGGAAAACATTACCAAACTTGCAAATCTTTTATACTTAGCAAATTAATTATCCAAAGTAAGCATTGCAAACATTTTATATATTTTTTAAATAAAATAACTGTAAAGGTGATTTCTTTTTATGTTTATTTTTTCTATTTCAATCATTAAGAGCTGTAAAATATACTTATCATTGGTTCTATTACCTTTAAAATACAAACCTATCAGCAGTATCAGATGAACACATTTTCTCCTGCAGGTTCCTCCTGTCATTTTTCATCTTCACATCTACAGTCATCAGGTACATACTTTCAATTTTTCAGTCAACAAACATTAAATACAACTTGAACTGCCAAAGAAGTGCTGCCATCAGCTCAGGGACTTAATATATATGTTCATTATCAGATCTGGAAGAACAGTTCCTAGTTTAGTCGCCATGAACCAGAACAGGCTAAGTGACAGAAATGATGACAGATGGTTGCCTTAGCAACAGTCATGCTAGATTGTCTCCAGCCCACAGCTCTTAAATCTTTCTTTTTCTCTCATGTATTTTGGTCACTGTGGTCAATGGGAGATTTGAAGTTTGTCTCTATTCTCCTGTTGAGAATCCCCTTCTAGGAACCAAACAAGACAACCAAAGAAAGAAGGCTTTATATTGTATACCTGGGAGGTTGTGTATATAAAGCATTTAATATGGGGTTAAAATTACATGTGTGATTTAACACCAAAAAGTATAATAGGGCACTTAGTAGGATTTATCTTGTCCAATGGGATGCTAAGATTTAGTACTTTGGGGAAGGGCATTCTAGAGAGAGTTACCAAAGTGGTTAATAACACCTCCTTGTAGGGTTAACCAAGAGGTTGCAGAATTTGCTGCTTCCTCATCCATCACTTGGCTTCACCATCCCAGCCTCCTTTTCCACCACTGACAGAGGAATTGATTAAGTGAGTGATGCATGCTTAGTCGCTAGGTCAGGTCCGATTCTTTGCAACCCCATGGACTGTAGCCTGCCAGGTTTCTCTGTCCATGATATCTTCCAGGCAAGAATACTGGAGTGGGTTGCCATTTCCTAGTCCTGGGGATCTTCCCAACCCCAGGGATTGAACCCACGTCTCCTGTGTCTCCTGCATTGCAGGTGGATTCTTTACCCGCTGAGCCATCAGGGAAGCCCCTAAGTAGGTGAAGGGAGAAGTATTTCACGGCCATGAAATATTTCAGAGGCCAACTGGGGGAGAGGAGGAAGGGAGAGGGCAGGGCTTGTGTCCAGAGGCCTAGTCCTCCTCTTCACAAAATCATTTTGGTCACCAAGACATTGAAGGGAATCCACTTAGCTCTCCCCTCAGTTGGCTACTGGTTGAGCTGCCAAGCTTGCACCCTCTGCGGGGCACTTACTATCCCAGCAGAGCTGAGCACAATCTGCTCAGCGATGATCTTAGAAGAGCTTGGGGGTGTGTCTTGGGACAGCTGGAGTTCAAGGGTCTCATGAACATGAGGACTGGTGCCTATTTCTCAGAGATTCTGAACGTGGGGAGACTTGGCCTGCTGGTTTGAAGGGACAGTGGCCTGGTGAAGGGCAACAGGTTTCCCAGTGGTTCTCATGACTCCACATGAAGGAGAATGTGTGACAGAAAGGAGAGGAGCCCTGAGTTTGCCTGGGGAGACAGAGGAGACGACACCCCACCAGAAGAGGGTGCTTGGGGGCAGAGGGAAGAAAGATGCAGAGGAAAGAAACTTGGCTGCCCTTCTCTGAGGAGGTACTCCACCAAGGAGGGGGCTGGAGTGACCCTGCACACCATCCCCGAGGAACCCCCACACCACTATCTCCGAGGCGCTCTCACTTCAGCAAAGACCACCAGCATCAGACAAACTTAGAGCAAGACCAGTTCAAAAGGCAAACCTAACACTTTGAAACTAAATGTTAGGGGTTGGTGCACAGAGAGAGAGAAACAAGCAGAGTAAGCAGGAAGATTGGAAACCAGACTTTACACTACGACTTTCATAAAGTCATTTTGATGTTCTTGAGTATATAATGTGTTATATGTGTGTATGTGTATGCTCAGTTGTGTCTGACTCTCTGCGACCCCATGGACTATAGTCCTCCAGGCTCCTCTGTCCACAGGCTTTCCCAAGCAAGAACACTGGAGTGGGTTGCCATTTCCTACTCCAATAATGTATTACATTTGTACATAAAACATAGTAAGTCCCCTACATACAAACCTTCAAATTGTGAGCTTTCAAAGTTGTGAATGTGCCCCTGTATGCCAGCTATTGTATTGTACTATTGTATTTTCAAGGTGTTGTACTGTAAGATTGAAAATACTTTCTTTATTTTGTTTGTTTTTTAGAATATTGTTTGTGTGAAAAGTATTCTAACCCTATTACGCTTCATATATAGCTCATTTTGTTAGTTGAGTAAATAGGCTAACATTGTTGGACTTAACGAACACATTGGACTTATGAGTACATTCTCAGGATGGAACTCATTTGTAGGTAGGGATTTACTGTGTGGTAAACACAGAGGTTATAACATTAACTGTGTTCAGGTGTTATAACACTAAAGGAATAAAGTAATAGGTAATCTGCTTCATATATTGAACATACGTCTAAATAGCTAAATTTAAATAAAATCACAAATGCATCAGAATTAACAGCAACAAAGGCAAGCCTGCTATTTCTGTCCCCTTCCTGCCCCATCTTTGAGGAGGTTGAGAGAGAGGGGAGGAGAGAAATTGAAGTTGCAATTGGATTGGACTGAATTATCATAATTGAAGGATCTACAAGTTCTGAGGTTAATTTGACCATCCTATTTTATTTTATTTTTTTTTATATGAAAACAGGTATTTATTATAGAACAATGCCTAAAAATTAATTAAAGGCTTAAACAACAACAAAAAACATAATTCCACACATTGACATTGACTTTGTAGCATGAAAATTCTTAGCCTGAACAGGCAAGTTTGCTCTTGATGAATTAACATATAATAAATTCTCATGACATGATTCCAAAATACATGTATGAACTGACTTGACATGTTTATAAACATAACGGCAATTTAAACACTGGTATTAGTTTTCATGAGTTCAATTCAAGGTTAGTAACTGGAGAGTTATATTAGAAAAAAAAATCTGAGATAAAATACTCTTTAGGAAGCTACCACATACCTATGTACATTTGAAGACCAAGGGTTAAAAGTCCACTCCTGATGAACACCGCTAAGCAAAGGATGTATAACATCCATCACACGTCTGTTCCAAAAACAGCATGTTTCCAAAAGTATACGTTTCTTTACACACAAACATTACGGCCCTAATGACTACAGAGGAGCCGACAGAGCGCGTTCCAAAACATGCCCTCATCCCTGAGCCATATCCTAAGGCCTCCACTTTAATCTTGGGGCTTTAAGAACATCTTCTTTGCTTTAATTGGTTTTATGTCTCCATTTTCATCTTCTTCGTAAATGGCACGGTCTCTTTTCTTGGCAAACTTTTTCCCAATTGTCCCCACCAAGGTCTCATATCTTCTAGCCATTTCTTCATCTGAGACATCAAGCTCCACTGTTTGCTCTTCAACTTCTTCTGCTTTGTTCTTAGCATTCATCTGAAGCATTAATTTCTCAACCTCAGGATTAAATCCTCTGAATGACATTCTTCCGTAGAGAAGATCTTCACACAACAAGAAACTCTGCTCTTCTATAATGAAACTCTCTTTCTCTTTCAGCTCAGGCAAATCCAAGTACCAGTGCTCTTCACTAATGATTTTCTTTTCTTCCTCTTCTAGTTGTTTCTTGGTTTCCGAGTCCAGTCCCCTTTGCATGAACTTCATGCGCAGCAAGTTCTTGGACAACTTAGTTTTGCGCTCGGCCGCCATACTGACTCCCACCGGGCTCCGCGGTCTGCAACTGGTGACCATCCTATTTTAAAACACAAGCCAGGCCCTTCTTCTTTTGCTGCACGTATTCATCTTCTGTAGCACATCATCTTCATTTCCTGTCACACGCCAGGTACTATATATTTTACTTATTTATTATGTTTTATTTACTGTCTTCCTCTCTCACCTCTACCTTCATTTCCAAATGTAAACTCCACAAGAGTAAGGATCTTTGTTTCTAACCGCTGTTTCCCTAGCATCTAGAATTACACTATCCACTTTATAGCCCTACCTTACTTGTGACTACTTGCTGCTGCTGCTGCTAAGTCGCTTCAGTCGTGTCCGACTCTTCACGACCCCATGGACTGCAGCCTACCAGGCTCCTCTGTCCATGGGATTTTCCAGGCAAGAGTACTGGAGTGGGTTGCCATTGCCTTCTCCCCCTTAACTTTAACTTAATTACAAAAAAATCTAAAACTCAGTGCTTCAGTTGTACTAGCCACAAGGAGGTGCTCAAGAGTCGCCTATGGCTAGTGGCTACCATGTTCGCTTTCTTGCTTGCCTCATTTTTATAGTAAACGAATTAACTTGATCTCAATGACAGGAATTTAAAATGTTAATTCTGTGTACCCTAATAAAAAATAGGAACATTTGCTTATTCAGCCAACAAATACTGATTGACCATCAATGGTGTACTAGGTAAACCGGTGAAGAAGGCTGACCAAGGTCTCTGCTGTCATATCCTAGCCAGGAAGGCTGACATAAATATGTAAACAGGTGTGGCGAGAGATCTGCAAGCTCCAAGGGGCCAGGAGCAGGTCTGTTCCTTCCCTGAGGTAGCTCACATGCATGAGATAGCGCCCCCTGAAGGTGCTCAGTGAATGCGTTGCTGCTGCTCAGTCGCTTCAGTTGTGTCTCTGTGCGACCCCATAGACGGCAGCCCACCAGGCTCCTCTTCCACAGGATTCTCTTGGCAAGAATACTGGAGTGGGTTGCCATTTCCTTCTCCAAGTGAATGTGTTGAGTAAATGATAAGTCATTTCAGGCAGTGGTGGAGTGGGCAGGTGGGCTTCACGAGATGTGAAAGTGACTGAAGAAGTGACTGTTGAGCTAAGTTAGGAAGATGTGAAGGAGCCAATCATATAACAAACTTTGCGAAGGATGTTCCAGGGACAAGAATGTGCTGTGCTTAGTCGCTCAATCGTGTCCGGCTCTTTGCAACCCCATGGACTTTGTAACCCGCCAGACTCCTCTGTCCATGGGGATTCTCCAGGCAAGAATACTGGAGTGGGTGGCCATGCCCTCCTCCAGGGGATTGTCAAAGCTAACGGTCAGCAGGGCTGTACAGAGAACAGGAAGAAAACTTAGGTTACTGGGGTGCAGTGGGCAAGGGGTGCAGAGAGGTAGGGAAGGCCGTCAGAGCAGTAGGCAAGGGCTGGTCATTTACCACACTGATGCCTGTTTCTTAGCCCTGCACAGACCCCACCCGGTAAGATTTTCTCTTCCTTCTATCAGTGTCTGTGGAATAGATTCTTTCTTATATTGGCTCTTGTGTAATAGGGACATCTTTCGGTTGGTACTTTATCTGGGTAGTGTTACTGGGCAGTGTTGGGTTAATTTTGTGAGGTTTGATACAGTGATAAAGTGAAATCTTGCCCTCTGGGGGCAAAATTTCTAAGTGCAAGGGGGAGACTTCAAGGTTTTAAATTGGTGAAAAAAAATGACCTAAATTAAGTTACTAAGGATCATGTTGGTGGTTGGGTAAAGAAAACATTGTGGGAGAGTGAGAATGAGGGGACGGAGACAGGGTAGATAACTGCTGAAGCAGTCAAGGCCCAAGACAATGAGAGCCTGGACTCGGGGTCTGGGTGGCGGGACGAGAGATGGCAGAACCCCCAGCAGTCTTTTGGTAGGAGTACGTGCATGTGTGTGAGCACTCTCTCTCACACACACTCCATACACACCACACACACACCATACTACACACAGCACAGACACACCACACCACACCTACCACACACACACACCACACACCACATCACACACACCACACCATACCACACACACCATGCATACCACACACACGCCACACATACCATACCACACACCACACCCACCACACACACCATACCACACACAGCACAGACACACCACACCACACCTACCACACACACACACACACACCATACCACACATACCACATCACACACCTTCTTCACACACACACACACGCATCCTCCACACCAGAGACCACACACACACACACAGACATCACACTACACACTGCCTCACACACACACACACACAGCACACATATCCCCACATCAGAGACCACACACACCCACTACACCTCACACCCTCTTCATACACACACACACACACACAAACCCCTCACATCAGAGACCACACACACCCACTACACCCACACCTCATATCTTCCTCATGAACACACACACACCCAGCACCACACCACACACCCTCTTCACACACACATACCTCACATATCCCCCACACCAGAGACCACACACACCCACTACACCCACCACACCTCACACCCTCCTCATACATATACACACACACCCCCCCCACACCAGAGGCCACACACACACACACATACACATATCACACTACATACTGCCTCATACACACACACACGCGTGCGCCCGCGCGCGAGCACATGCTGCGTTCATATTTTATGTGACCTGAGATTATTCTTGCCTCCAGAGGGCACTTGAACATTACAAATGCCTCCAAGGGTCAGCGCAAACTAACTCAGACAGAGAAGCTGTTTCCCTGAGGTTTTAATTTGAGGGACCAGGAAAGCAGAGAAAACAACCTTAACTGAAGCTGCAGCCTTTGCTTACTGGAACTTAAATCCTCTTCTTTTAAAAATTAAACTTCCAAAAGCTCATATAATAAGCCAGCAATTTGGGCTTTGAGGCATGACTGTAAGTTAGTGAAATGATACAGCTGTCCTCCCGCTGGACGAACAGGAGAGAGGGAGTCTGACCAGTGGCGGAGGGAGGGGACAGCTTCCCTGCAGAGGAGCCTGACCAACAGGCCAGGCCTAGGCCAGGGTGCCGGGAGCCAACACACGAGACTCTACCCATAACAAGGCCATGAGGGAGAAAACCTGATGGGCAAGACAAATCAGGTTTTCAGGGGTTTCGAAAAAGTCACCTCACGAGACCCTACCCCTAACAAGGCCGTAAGGGAGAAAACCTGACGGGCAAGGCGGATCAGGTTTTCAGGGGTTTTCGAAAAGGCCAGCTCACGAGATCCCACCCATGACAAGGTCACGAGGAGAAAGCCTGACAGGCAAGGCAGATCAGGTTTTCAGGGATTTCGAAAAGCTGCCCCCGGCTCTCACCTTAAAGATGATATCTGTCTTTCTGACGCCTGCCTCAATGGACTACTCCCTAATTTCTCTGACACAGGCAGGAAGGCCTTCCCTGATCTCTTCCCAAATAAGAATCAATTTAGAACTTTAATCAATAAGTTTCCCAGGTGGTGTTATTTTATGAGATTATTCAGGGTGAAAGGAGTGTTTTAATTTAAACTCCTTTGCTGGTAGTTTGTTAGCCAAATGCATTTATGCGCTTGGTACTAATATGCATGATTGCTTATAATATCCTAATCATAAAATAGCATAAAGAACCTGATTATATAAAAGCCCTAATAGACATAGAGCCTTTTTAAGGGGTAAAGGAGTCCTATTAGAAAACATAAGAAAAATTATTCTATAGGTGGTTATTGGGTTGTGATTTGCTTGCTGTGTTAATGCTTGCTGTATTTTTGCCTTTAATGTGCTAAGGTTGTGTTATAAAAACCATTGTTAATATAGTTAAAGATCTAGAGAAATAAGAACTTAGCCCTAGTGTGGTAACAATGAGATGGTTGTTAATTGTCAGTCAGGAGTGCTAGGCAGAAGCTGCCTCACCAAAGTCGCAGAGTTAGTATGGGGTAAACTTCTTAGATAAACGCAACGGACAACTTTTGCAGAAAGATTAATTTTTGTAAGAATATAATTACTCTGTACTATTTCCCTATGACACTGTTACCTTTCAGTTAAGGTCACCATGAAAATGGAAAATAGGTTTACAATCACCTGACCTGCATAAAATGTTAATAGCCCCAAGGCCAGAAGATCATGTGTTAAGAATTACTATAGAATTAGAAAGCAAAAAAATCCTGCTTTTCCTAAAAATCAAAATGATGTAATACTAATCCTGTGTAATCGTTAATAAGCATCTTGCACCTTAAAAACGTTCTGTGAAAGGGTATAAAACTGGTTGTCAAAAAGTAAAACACAGACTTGGCCCTATCAAGGCTGGTCTCATGTGTCTTCTCTCTCTCTCGCCGACACCGTTCATCCTGAGGGTACCCCCTGGATCCTGCCGAGGCTGGACCCCGGCACTCGGCAAGGCCCGAAGCGAGGCGGCGGCTCCGAGAAGCCTGATGGCAGCAGAGAGACTGGCACCTGGAGAGAGGAGTATGGGAAGGCGTGGGGTAGGGAGCCAGGGAAATTTCAGATGCTGCAGAACATGGCCTGGGGAACAGTTCTGCCTGGAAACATCTCTGTCACCTCCAGAAATCACTTGCTAAGTGCTGTCAACATAATTCTCTGTCTTCTGCTGGGCAACACCCACTAGAATTACACAATGCTGGTCTTTGATAAACTGGAAGTCCGAAGAACCTTTACATATAAATATACTGAGAATGGGAGAAGGGAATGGCAACCCACTCCAGTTTTCTTGCCTGGAAAATCCCATGGACAGAAGAGCCTGCTGGGCTATAGTCCATGGTGTCACAAAGAGTCAGAAACAACTGAGAGCAACTAACACACACACATGTGCTGAGAATGAGTCATTTTACAGAGAGGGCAAAGGCAAGCATCTAGACGGTCTGATTTGAAGGGCTCAAAACCACTTCCTCTTCCGTCTCATCCTGTGTACATGGTGCGGCTGCAGGCCTCACAGTCCCCTCCCCCTCTCCCGTCCTTGGTTTTGGGCGCTGAAGACTGTGAACAGACTCGTGTCTTCTGGGGGGCTCCTCCACCAGGGTGCCCACAGGAGCTGGTGCATGTGTCACTTTGCACTATTGCCCTGGGTGTCTTGTCCTATTACTTCTAACCTACTTGGGGGCCCGCCCAGATCATTAGCCTCTCGAAGCAGGAATGAATTCTTACTCATTTTTGTATTCCAAGGGGACTAAAACCTTGTTTTTAGATAATAAGTGTTCCATGTTTATATTGATCCCATACATCCGTATTTATTTTATATAAATTCACATATATAGTCATCTATTTTAGGCTGTGTTTGATACTCTAATTTGCCCTGGTCTATAAACTTGACTGGGCTTCCCTGGTGGCTCAGATGGTAAAGAATCTGCCTGCAATGCAGGAGACATGGGTTCAATCCCTGGGTTGGGAAGATCCCCTGGAGGAGGGCATGGCAATCCACTCCAGCATTCTTGCCTGGAGAATCCCCATGGACAGAAGAGGCCAGTGGGCTGCAGTCCATGGGGTCGCAAGGAGCTGGACATGACTGAGTGACTAACCACACAGCACAGCAGATTAGCGGGAAATATATGTACATACAGGGAGAAAGAGAAAAATTTCCCACTGTGGAAGGTGTGGAGACCAAACTGCTCTTCCTCTAAGTCTGAAGGAAGAAGACAAATATTACATCTCTGCCATGCACACAGCCATGCCCCACCCAGACCAAGAAAGAAACCTCAGAACAAGCTTTGCCTTGGGTGAGTAATCCTGTCTCACTCTCCTCTTCCTTCTGTACCTTTAGCTTGTACATTGCCTGATTTAACACTTTTGCTAGAGGACTCGCAGTTAGCTGCGAGTTAGCAGTTAGCTAAAACCGATAGATAAGTGAGTTTATTCTTCAGGCTTATTCACAAAGAGCAAACTTCAGTGCAGCTGTGCCTCTGGAGACTTGGCTTAGTTGGATTTCCAAATATTGACTGTTCCTGTTCCATGTTCCATGGTGTCATGATCTGCTGTGACACATAATTATCCAATTATGCGTTGGATCATCCTGACGTCATTCCTGACATCTGAGAGACATCGAGAGCAGACATGTGTTCTTCAAGGGGAAGGAGGGGGTAGGGGAGGGATGGACTGGGAGTTCGGGATTAGCAGATGCAAACTATTATATATAGGATGGATAAACAACAAGATCTTACTGTACAGCACTGTATTCAAATCCTGTGATAAACCATAATGGGAAAGAATACGAAAAAGAATATATATATGCGTGTGTGTGTATAGATATAACTGAATCACTTTACAGCAAAAATTAACACAACATTGTAAATCAACCACAGTTCATTTTTTTTAAATACATTTTTTAAAAAAGAAAATTAAGTGAGATAACAGATATAAATTGTTCAGTGCTCAATATGGCAGTTAATGTTATTATCAGTAATTACTACACTGGAGGTATATATGGCACCTTTGGATTTTGTGGGAAAAGTTACTTTTCTGTACTCTTTTGCAAAGAAGCATTGAAAGTTGATTTAGAGTTGATTTTAGGAAAAAGGGTTATTTTGCACATCAAATTAAGTACACTGATTCTATGAAGTGGAAATACGAAATCATCAATCCTGGGTATTCAACAAAGTTGACCGATACATAAAATAAACAACAAAATCCTACTTTATTTATTTATTTGTTTTTGACCATAACACTCGCTCATAGGATGTTAGTTCCCTGACCAGGGATTGAATCCAGGTCCCCAGCATTGAGAGAGCCGAGTCCTAACCACTGGACTGTCAGGGAATTCCCAACAAAGTCCTAATTCGTAGTCCAAGAAACTAGATTCAATATTTTATGATAAACCATAATGGAAAAAAATTATGTCCACTGACCATGAAAATAAAATAGAAAATTGTATAGCTAAAATAAATATATTGGTATCAATGAAAACTAGTCTATAATAGACAACGAGGCAACATATTTATTGGCAAATGAAGTCACATATACAGGCGATGCTAGTGCCTGAAAGCAATTCATAATCTAGATTATATCTGGTTGCCTATGAAATATATTCAGACAGAGCAAGTCTGATGTAAAGTGGAGTAAAACAAGCAGCAAACTTTTCAATGAATCTGTCAGCAAGTAGCCACAGTACCTGTAAAATAGCTGTGCTGTGACATTTGTATTCCACCCTCCTGGAACTGGGGAGAAGTGGCTTTTCTATCTGTCCTATTGTGGTCCACTAGCAGGAACAGGTCGGCAGCAAATGTTAGGTTAGCATAATATCTCTAAATTTTCCTGAACCTTTCAAGGTGTATTACTCATTTAGATCTTTCCCAGATCTATCATTTACTCAGATCTAAGGTGTGTCATAAAATTAGCATAATAATTTTTGTTTAAAACTTATTTTTTGACTGTGCTGCACAGCTTGAGGGATCTTAGTTCCCTAACCAGGTGTTAAACTCCAGCCCCATGCAGTGGAAGCATGGAGTCCTAATGACCACTAGAGAAACTCCTATGCTCAGTGGTTGCAGTCAAATCCAGCTTTTTGCGACCCTGTGGACGGTGGCCCGCCAGTCTCCTCTGTCCATGGGATTTTCCAGGCAAGAATATTGGAGTGGGTAGCCATGCCCTTCTCCAGGGCATCTTCCTGACCCAGGTATCAATCCATGTCTCCTGTGTCTCCTGCATTGCAGGCAGATTCTTTACCATTGAGCCACCAGGGAAGTCCCTAACATGGCAATTAAATAATGTAGGAAATGAATCTGGGGTAGATTAGGTATTATGGGAAGGAAGTTCATGAACATGAACTGAAATGGCAAGTACCATTAAGCTAAGCTACTTTTAAAATATTTTTTGTTGCTCTTTGGTAATACTGTATAATTTATCCTGTTTCACTATTTCTATGTAATTTTTAATACTATGCGTAACAGTTTTTCAGCTTAGTGAATCACCAGTTATCGAATCCCACTTTGAGCTCATTAGCTAACACATTTCAAATGATTGTTTATGCAGGGAGTGCCTTGGAATTAGGGTAGTATACATAATTTGGGTGGAGTGTGTGTGCGTGGGCGTTTTACGTGGAAATATATATAACTCATACTGGACTCTAAGCAGCTATCAACACAGGCTACAAATACTGGGTGCTGGCAGCCAGCCCCGCCCTTCCCCTCTGTAACCGGTGACACTGGAGGGCAGTTCTAATTCTCAAAGTTGGTCCTTCCTGCCTGCCCATCCTGCTACAGAGAGCCAAGAATGCCTATCTGTGTGTCAGGATATGACCCCTGCTAAACTCTTAGGCTGGCCTCTCCCAAGGATGTGCCATAATCAGAACATTTGAAAAACTCTTCTCAACATCAAATGCTAAGTATTCATATGGCTTCACACGACAATGGAATGCAATATCAATCTTCCTTTTACTTAGACTTCCACCTTTGAATTATAGATTCCAGAGGTCTGCAGCACCATGAATTGACTGATTTAAAAAAATTTTTTTTCATTTTCTTTAGCACCTGCATGTAAAAATATATTATAGTTCTTTTTAAAAAACAACAATATATTCTCTCTAAAATATCTGATAAGGGTTGACTGATAAAAGTTTACTCTTAGGTCCAGAAGTAGGAGTGCCACATTTGACATCATAAGACATCCTTCTAAAGGACATCGTTTAATAGCCTTCTAGATAATTTAACATTCTCACCCAAAATTGTTTTCTGCAGGAGTTTTGGAGGTGGCAATGCAAAATTTTTGCACCCAGAAGGGTACAAAATTCTATATGGATTGAAATATGAAGTCTTTAAAAGACCATCAGGATGGTTGGAAATGGGGGGAAAAAAACCCAGCAGAACATACTGGTAAGGTGAATGGACTTAATTAAAAGTGTGC
This sequence comes from Cervus elaphus, assembly GCF_910594005.1. NCBI lineage: Eukaryota > Metazoa > Chordata > Mammalia > Artiodactyla > Cervidae > Cervus > Cervus elaphus. The sequence goes on from NC_057844.1 coordinate 22,419,258, forward strand.
TTGGATGTGGTAGCAAGTCTTCAAAGATGGTCCTGCCTCCTGGAATAAGCAATGCATCCTGGAATTTGAAGGGAAATGTAATTCCCTCCAGTGGTTCAGTGGTAAAATATTCACCTGTCAGTGCAGGAGACACAGGTTCGATCCCTAGGTCTGGATGATCCCCTGGAGGAGGACATGGCAACCCACTCCAGTATTCTTGCCTGTATAATCCCATGGAGAAAGGAGCCTGGCAGGCTACAGTCTGAAGGGTCGCAAAGAGACGGACATGAGTGAAGCAATTTAGCACGCACATGCATAGTTCTCTCCCTTAGAACATGGGCTGGCCCTGCAACTCATATTTTTTTCCCAATAGAATATCATAAAAGTGATGCTAGGTGACTTCCAATGCTAGGTCATAAAAAGCTGTGCAACTTTAGCCCACATCTGTGGAATCCTCATTGCAAGGCAAGCCAGCTACCATGTAAGAAATTCAAATGCCCTAAGGTGCCATGCTGTGAGGAAGCCCAAGCTAGCCAAGTAGAGAGGTAGAGGGAAGGAAAAGGATCTGTTTTCCATCTACCCATCATAGCTTCATTGGCTGGGCCTCTGTAAATAAGACTGGCAAAACATGGGTTAAAAAGAGAAAAACAGAAATTTGTTAACACACGCATCATGCATACATATGGGAGCACTCAGAGTAACTCAAAAGAGTGGTTATAATTCTGGGTTACAGAGCATCATAACAAAAAGCAGTACATTTTTAGAGATGGGACAAAACCATAGCAAATGATTTGAGTTTCTAGGGCAGCATATTGTAAGAAGGTAAATAAACATGGGAACTAATGAAAGATAGAGGTTAGTGAGTAAAGTTGATGATGTGGATTCCTTTTGAGCCATCTCTGGGCCAACAAGGGTCTAGAGTTGTCTTCAGTGACTAGTTTTTGTCCTTCCTGGTAGAGGAGGGAGGGGACATCTTTGCAAATTTATATCCTGCTTTTGAGCAAACAGGGAGGGCAGAGAGGTTGGTGTGTGTGTGTGTGTGTGTGTGTGTGTGTGTGTGTGTGTGTGGTGTGTATTTGCTGCTTCTTAAATGCTTACAGCTCAAATTAATCTTTACACCAAAGGGGCATATTTTGGGCTGGCATATTCTGCTGTATCTCAGAGGCCATGTGGACAGAGAGTGGGGTGGGGGAGAATTGCCCAGTCAGCCTGTATCTTTCAGTTATTCCATCTAAGCCATCAAATATATGAATGAAAAACTGTTTTGGACATCCAGTTCAGACTAACTGCTATCTGACTGCAACCACATGAGAGACCTCAAGCAGGAACCACCCAACTCAGCCCAGTCAACCACAGAACCATGAAAGGTAATAAATTGCTGTTTTAAGCCATTAAGTTAAATTTTGGGGTGGTGTGTTATGTAGCAGTCAGTAACTGGAAAATAGAATGATTTTTTTTTTTTCATTTTCGTGGCAGGCTTGTCGAGTCAATTAGTGTAGAATTTCATGAGACATTTAGGATAAAGTCACTGATGTATATCTGGACCTCTTTCAGTTGATTTACCGCCTCTTGGCAAAGGCATTTGGCTCTAGAAAGTGCATTTCAAGGGGGCAGGGAAGAAAATGACCAGTGAATTGACACCAGAGAAAAGGAGGAAGAAAACATTCTTTTAGGCCATGCTTTTGTTGCTGTCATAAATGATTGCTCTGGACAGTTGCACAAGTTATGGTTTTTCAAAGGACAGGTCTATTTTATTTTTCTTAGAATGTACTGAAGTTCTCTTACAGTTTAATTTGTGGCCAGTTAGAACTACTGTATTAATTATCTTTATTGTGGTAATCATTTCATAATGTATGTGAGTCAAATCACTACACTGCACACCTTAAACTTAATGCTGTCAATTACATCTCAACACAACTGGAAGAAAAACAAACAACCTCGCAGCCAAACAATAGAGTGTATTTCTTGTAGGCAGAAGAAAAAAAAAAGGAAAGCATCCCTGAGTGTACTGTATTTAGCATTGTCATAAGGGTTCTGCCAGGGTTAGTGGATCTTAGTAAGATCAGCTCAACGTTTACAGCATCACAAAAAAAATCCCCTAGCAATCTTGATTCTTTTTTGAAGTGGCAGGGAAAATGATGTTAATATTCAACGGAGGGCTTCCCAGGTGGCGCTAGTGGTAAAGAACCGCCTTGCCAATGCAGGAGACATAGGAGACGTGGGCGCGGGGTTCAATCCCTGGATTGGGAAGATCCCCTGGAGGAGGGTATGGCTACCTACTACAGTATTCTTGCCTGGGGAATCCCATGAACAGAGGAGCCTGTAGGACTCATAGGGTCTCAAAGAGTCGAACACTACTGAAGCGACTTGGCGCACACACACACGCTATTCAACCGACAGTATGGGATTCTATGCTAGAGGCCGGCATTTTTTTTTTTTTTTTTCCCCACGGCTCATGGCCTTCCAGATTGTGGAACCCCTCATCTCGTATGGGCCACTGTTCACTGCCTTCATAAGGGGCAGAAAAAGCCACGTCTCTCTCTTGCATCTTTTTTTTTCAATCTCTCAGGCCATTTTGGATATATGAAACATATATGGCTTATGTTTTGACTCTTCGTCAAAAACAGAGACTGAAAAGAAATACTAATTTATTGAATCGCATGCCGATGGTAATTTTGCTTTTTAACCTCCTTGGCGGCCATGGGTCATTTTGAGAATACAATGATGAACGCTGCGACCGTTCATCACCGAGAGTCGAGCTCTTCTCCCCCGCACTCTGGGGTCAGTTCTGCGCTTCATCAGCAGCATCTGCACAGTCGATCGCTTCCTCCACTCTCAGCTCTCACATCAGGGTCCCCCCACCCTCTGCGCCGCACCCTCGCTGACCTCGGTTGACTCCACCTCTGGGACCAGAATCTCTGGGGGTGGAGTCGCCTGGAGGCAGCGCCTATGCTTCAGGCGAATCCGGAACATAATTACCCGCCCCTTGTTGTCGGCCGGAACGCTAAGGGAGCGGAGCGCGCCGGGCCGGGGAACGGAAGCGGGAGCCGGGGGGGCGTGTTTTGTAGAGAACGCATCATCCGCCCGTGTTCCCAGTGTTGTTTGTTTCTCGGAGATGTTCCCGAGGGTCTCGGCGGTCGTTCCTTTTCGCCCCCTTTCCCGGCTACCTCTGTGCTCTGCAGGCCCGGAGGCAGCGGCGGCCACCGTTGTGCCCCTCGCTTCTCCGCACGGAACTGTCAGGTACGGCGTTTCCGCGCTGGTGGGCCCGCAGGTCTTCACGTAGCCCTGTCCAGGCTGCGGCACTTTCAAGTTTAATCTTTGTCCGGCGTCCTGGGGTCCGTGTTTTGACCCGCAAGAGCTTAGAAGCCGCCGCTTTAACTCTGAGCAAGGGAAAATCCCAGAAAGATAAGATGACTTGCCCAAGGTCATAGGGTGCGTGGGGAAGAGCTCCGGTCACAGGCCTGGGCCGCTGTCCCGGGCTCTACCACCTACCGCCCCTCATCTCTCTTGCCGCTTCTCCCCTCGTTTTATCCAGGTTCCAGAAAGCGAAATTGTTTTGTTTTATGTACTCTTTTTTTTTTTTAAACCTCCCAAGACTGTGGTGGTCTTATTCCTACCTTCATTATTGAAAGCGCTGATCTTTATGCCAGCACTGGGATTAAACCCCGAATACACAGTCGTGCCATCGCAGAGCTTAGAGTTCCACCAAGTAGGCAGTTCAAATATAGTGGAGTAATCGCTGAGATAATGTGAGTAGCGCAGAATACGGCAGAATTCGTTGAACAGGTGATAGCTGGATCAGCAGAGACGCCTGACCGTTGTAGGAAAGGTTTAGGGTGTCCTTTCTGGAAAGAAGTCTGGTAAAATCTGAAGGGGGCCCAAGTGTTTGAGTTAGCCAGGAAAGAAAAAGATTTGCAGCATGCTTGATGTTTATTCTCTGAGAACTCCCATGATTGTGAAATCTTAATTCTGCTGCATGTATATTTCACGCAGATCGATGTAGGACTCGTTTAGTTAAGTACAACCCACAGCAGGATCACCGGGGGTGGGAAGAAGTAGCTGGATAGAGAAGAACTGGATCGATGAAATTACTGGGATGTGATATATGATGAGATAAGGATAGGGTGGTAGAGACAGCAAAGATTTCAGCCAGTTGCCTTGGAGGATGAGAGTATCATTAATGTTTACAGAAAAATGAGGAGCAGCTTTGAGAAAGCTTTGAAAATACGTTGTAATTTTTAGAAAACAAAAATACAAATTTATGGTAAGATCTCAGTGGAAACAAGCCCAGGTGGAAGGTTAGGTCAGTTCAGTTCAGTCGCTCAGTCCTGTCCAACTCTATGACCCCATGGACTGCAGCAAGCCAGGCTTCCCTGTCCATCACCAACTCCCAGAATTTGCTCACCTTTGTGTCCATCGAGTTGGTGATGCCATCCAACCATCTCATCTTCTGTCTCCTCCTGCCTTCAATCTTTCCCAGCATCAGGGTCTTTTCCAGTGAGTCAGTTCTTTTCTTCACGTGGCCAAAGAATTGGAGTTTCAGCTTCAGCATCAGTCCTTCCAATGAACACCCAGGACTTATCTCCTTCAGGATGGACTGGTTGGATCTCCTTGCAGTCCAAGGGACTCTCAAGAGTCTTCTCCAACACCACAGTTCAAAAGCATCAATTTTTTGATGCTCAGCTTTCCTTACAGTCCAACTCTCACATCCATACATGACTATGAGAAAGTTAGGTCGGGCTAGAGTTTTATTATTTTAGTGTTATACAGTTACTATTACAATACTACTTGTTATTTGTTATACATACCATGTGTTATACATACATGATTTTCCTGGAATAATATAGATTACTTTCAGTAGTGCTAGAGCAGTGTTGGAAGAAAACATTGAAGCACAGGTTATATGTGAGATCATTCTTCTGATTGCCACCTTTCTGTTATGATACCTTTAGTATTAATTTGACTTTTGCATGTGAAATCGTAATTAGAGAGCGTTTTCCTGAATTCATTGGTACCACATGTTGAGTATTATATTGAGGCTCCTGTGTACTGATTATAAGGATACTGATTATGCGGTTGGTTTTCATTCTGATTTTTAAGTTGTTCGATGTGTTAGCCTCTGACACTTTTATGAGCAGATCAAAGAGTTTGTTTCAGCATTTTTGGAAAAAGCCATTTTCTCTTTCATTAAAGGGTTTCATAAAGGTTTCATTAAAGGGTTTCATAAAGGGCTTCCTCGATGGCTCAGCGGTAAGAAATTCGCCTGCAGTGCAGAAGACGCAAGAGACTCGAGTTTGATCCCTGTGTTGGGAAGATCCCATGGAGGAGGGTATGGCAACCCACTTCAGTATTCTTCCCTGGAGAAACCCATGGACAGAGGAGCCTGGCGGGCTTCTGTCCATTGGGTCACAAAGAGTTGGACACGACTGGAGTGACTGAGCAGGCACACAGTCTGGCATTATCATTTACTAGCTGTGAGAACTTGAGATACTGTTTAACCCATTGTCTTATGCTGTTTCTTGAGATCAGTGGCACCAAGTCTTGATTAAATGCAGATCCTTGGGCCTGATTCCAGACTTACCAACTAAGAATGTCAGGAATCCATGTTTTAAATAAGTTCCCTTTTTGATTCATATAACCTCTAGAGGTTAAGAACCACTAATTTAACCTGTTTGAGCAGTTTCTTCTGTAATGTGGAAAAATATAATAATACAACCTGTCCTGTAAGACTGTAAGGATTAAATGATATAGTAACGTGACTACTCAGATGTGGTCCTCTGACGGGCAGCATCAGCATTACTTGGGAACCTGTTAGAAATGCAGACTGCAAGTCCCTCCCCAAATCTACTGAATCAGAATCATTGGTAGAACCAAAGAATCTGTGTTTCAGTAAATCTTCTAGGTAGTTATTAAAGTCTGTGAAAGTGTTCTAGCCTGTTAGCTTCATGAAAGTAGGGACCTTGAGATTCTTATTTACTCATGTATCATCAGTGCCTAGTATAGTGCCCAGCACAGAGTAGATATTCACTATATTTAATCAATTACTTTCATAGGTTACACCCTGTTAACCGAGACTAGCACACTGACTAGTTTTTAAAGTGCTTCAATATTAACTATATCAAAAGGTTCGTAATGCCACAAAATATAAAATTAGACATTTGGGTTCCTTAGACACTTGGGAAATCTTTTTCTGCATGAGTTTGAAATAGATGGGATCATTTGTGTTATTCTTTTTCATAAATGAGTCTATAAAGAAGAAAGCAGAATGGCAACTCTAGCCACTAAATATTCTTTTTTTTGCTGTTCCATTTTAGCTTAGTTTACAAAGAGTGACTGGTTAAATGACATTGGTAGTTCAGGTGAGAAAGTCGAAAAGATTAGAATCACAGCCAGGAATTTTTTTTTTAAGAAAGTTTTTTTTAAAAACCTTTGTTTTTGACAGAAGTTTCTTTATTTCATATTGTTTAACTGAAATATTCTTATGTCATGTTAAGAGCAAGAACTTGGCAGTCTGTTCCTTTGGGGTTTAAGAATAATACATTGAAATGTATTAACCCTATAGTGTTTTGCAAGGTTTTTAATGTTATGGAACACACAGACAATGATACTTGTATGATCACCAAACCTGGAGGTGAGTGGGAGGAGGCAGCAGACAGGCGCTCCAGGAGCTGCCGGCCCCGCACAGCCTCCTCAGGGCCCAGTGGCCAGTCTCTCAGCATGCCTGTACCTTACCTGTGCGCACCAGTGTGGCTTAGGCCTCACCTTGGGAAGGTGCAGCTCTGGTTTCCAGTTTCCTTATCTGCAAAATGGGGATAATTCCTATCTTATGGAGTTGATGTGGGTGTGAGAAAATATACATGAAATGTTGCACAAAACTAGACAAACAGTATGTGTTTAAGAAATGTTAAGTGCTGTTCTTACGGTTGCTAACAAGAAGAATAAGCAAAAGGGAAGGGTTTGAACCTTTGAATTGAATCCATTGAAGCAATGTTTTGAGCCCTGGCCTTGTTATTTTGCACTATATTTCCACTTTTTTTTCCTTCACAGGACAAAAAGTAATATCCAAAGATATTTTGGCACTAACAGCGTGATCTACAGCAAGAAAGGTGATAAGTCTGTTCCAAACTGTGAAATTTCCAAGGAAACGGAGAACCAACAGAGTATAAAGGAGAATAAGAAAAAAGACTTGGTAAATATTATTAAGGGCATGAAAGTTGAATTAAGCACAGTAAATGTACAAACAACAAAGCCACCCAACAGAGGACAGCTTAAAAGTTTGGAAGCTGCAATTGGCAGACTTCAAAAATCTCCAAAAGATGCCCCCCAAAAGAGGTAAATTGAATTGCAATTTGAATTTTTTTTTTAAAGTAATTTTGGAAACTGCAATAAACTTTTTTATTTCAGAAAAAAAATTTTTTTTAAATTAGAGTACATTGAAGGTATGGAATTAATGAAGACTATTAGTTTATAAACACAGAGACTAGTAATTACATGAGAAATACTTTTATTATTCTACATTTAAGTAAGTGGATATATGTATAGAGTCTAGAGAGAGGAAAAGAATAGTGATCTAATTGAGAATTCCACATTCTTTTACATATTTATCAGTTGTTAACCGCATTTAGTTGCTTTAAGCTGTTTATTAACAAATTATTTACATCCTGATTTGAAGGTAGCTTTGTATCTCTGAAAGACTTCTTTATTTGAAATTTCATTAAAAACTTCCACCTAGGGTAAAATTTTGGCATGTTAATTAAGCTGTTTTATATGACTTCCTTGGACCAGTAATTCCAGGGCGCTCAGCATGTGTGGTTTCTTAAAAGTATTATAATTCCTGTGCTTGTCAGAAGAGTACAACATTTTACTGAATGTAAGTACAATCATGATATTTTAGCATTTTGTTGTAGTTTCTATGTCAAGATTTTGTTTTAGTTATATATAAGTATATAAATAATCATTGTACCAATGACATCATCAATAATAAGAAATGTGGCTTTAAGATCCCTATCTCTCACTTAGCAGAATAAACAGATAATACAGATTTCTATACTCAGGGTGACAACATTTTTTAGTCAATTTTTATTATAGTTGCTTTTCAATGTTGTGTTGGTTTCTGCTGCACAGGAAAATAGATCAGCAATGCATACAGCTGTATCCCCGCTCTTCTGGACTTCCTTCCCATTCAGGTCTCCGTGACTCAACATTTTAATGGAATTATTTGATTTCTGTATTGTATCAAAACTGCCACTGGAAGGCATAACTAGGTAGAGAGTAAGCTAATTCAAACAGGAAATGCCTGTAATAAGTATTTTCTCCTTTTTAGAAACAATGTAAAACAAATTATGTATACATATAATTAGATAATATTCAAATACATTTTTAAAATATTTATGAAGAATGAGGTTTTTTTCCCCAGTTTCCAGCCCTGTTTATGATCCCTTTTCCTTTTTTATTGTAATTTAATTAACTGTTAATGAAGTGGTTCAGATGTGTTGATTGCTTTGCAGAGATTCAGTAGGTGAAAAGTGAAAGTGAAGGTCTCTCAGTTGTGTCCTACTCTTGGTGACCCCATGGACCATACAGTCCCTGGAATTCTCCAGGCCAGAGTACTGGAGTGGGTAGCCTCTCCCTTCTCCAGGGGATCTTCCCAACCCAGGGATCAAACCCAGGTCTCCCGCATTGCAGGCTAATTCTTTACCAGCTGAGCCACAAGGGAAGCCCAGGAATACTGGAGTGGGTAGCCTATCCCTTCTCCAGTGGATCTTCCCTACCCAGGAATTGAACCGGGGTCTCCTGCATTGCAGACGGATTCTTTACCAACTGAGCTATGAGGCAAGAGATTCAGTAAAGCTAACTTTAAAAATTGCTTTTCAATTAGATATGAATGAGACAAGCATAAAAGCCTAGGAGAATTCTGTGCTCAGACTGCTTTGTGTTTTAAGGGATTCCAGATGCACAGATCCCCTTGGCTGTCCTGGTGGCTCAGAATCCGCCTGCCAGTGCAGGAGACCCAGGTTCGATCCCTGGGTTAGGAAGGATCCCCTGGAGGAGGAAGTGGCAATCCACTCCAGTTACCTTGCCTGGAAAATCCCTTGGATAGCGGAGCCTGGCGGGCTACAGTCCATGGGGTTGCAAAGAGTCGGACACGACTGAGCCGGTAACATAGACAGATGCACAGAACTAGGTTAATCGTTGTCTTTGATTCATAATGCACTGTCATTGCTTCATGCATGGCCTGCTTTTAGTTTTTTTATTTGTATTATGTACTGAGACCTGTGCACATTTATATAGATACCATGGATGTGTAACTATTGCCCCCAAAGTTAGCAGCATAAAACAGCCATTTTTTAATGCTCGTGAATTCTGTGGGTCAGCAGTGTGGATGGAGCACAATGAAGAAGGTTAATCTCCACCCCACCATGTCTGAGGCCTCAGCTGGAAGACTTGGAAGTTCAGGAGCTGGAACCAGCTGTGGGTTTGCTCACTCTGGTCTGGCAGTTGATACGGCTGTTAGCTGATACCTTAGCCAGAACTCTTACAGAAACACCTGTGTGTGGCCTGGACTTCCTCACTGCATGGTGGCTGGATCCCATCTTCACCTTCTCCATCAGTAACCTCTGTCCTGAGGCAGCCGCTGTTCTGATTTTCTTTTCCACTTTAACTTGGGGAGTGTCGGGAGAGAAAACAAGCCTTTAGGAACCGTGCAGTTTTTATGACCTAGCCTTCACACTGTCATTCTCATTCCTGTTCCATACTGATTTTTGAAGGGTTCGTGCTTTTTATCACAGCAGCTGCTGGGGAACCATCTTCACAAAGATACGGTGACATAGAAAGGAGTGTGGTAGTCTAGTGTTAAAACTGTGAACTGCCTTGACTTAGTAGTTCACAGTCGCTGACAGACATGGTTAATATTTCCCTGTGGTACTCTGGGGTGCCTTAGGGCACAGTTTGGGAACCAAGGTCCAGGTCTATATTGAGCTCCCTGGGAGAGGCCCTGGAACCACATCTTTAAGTTTCTTAGAATTCCTGTTGTCTGAAAGGCATTCTAAGGCACCATCTTAAATCTTTCTAAGATCTTAGGTTTTTACAGTCATGCCCACAGTTTTGAATCCAAATGTATCATGAAACCTAATAAGACCGCTGGTGGGCACAGTGGTAACCAAAATTATTAGCTGCTACTTTAGCTAATACCCTCTTAACCAACCAACTGCTCTGATTTCAGCTACCTATTCTTTAAGATCCCCTTTCTTCCAGTTTCTGGTAACGTTGATTTACGTACAACTCTCACTCACAGCTTCCTGAGGGTTCTTAGGCTCTAATGGTCTCTTTGAGGCCAAGCTTCAGGGATTTGGGAACCTCAGTTTTCATGTTACACATCATTTCCTGAGATAGAAAGCCAAGTAAAGTAAAACAGTAATTTGGATCCCACTCATTGAGATGGCAGTAATTTTCAGTGAGTTAAAAAATGTAAGTAACTTCTTTTTTGTAGCTGGCATATTTTTCTCTTAACTTACCCTAATTTATTGAAGAATAGCCTTTTTTTTTTTTTTTTTGTAGCTTATGGAAAATGTAAAGTAAAATCCTATGATGAAGTTTTGATAATTACCATATCTTGCCATTCTTGTGTCATCTATGCCTTCTCACTTTCCACCTCCCACTTGATGATTTATGGTTCCCCCCCACCCCCCCGGGTTAAATTCACATACATTAAAGTACACAGATGTCAGCGGCAGGATACTGACAAACTGCCACGTGGAGCCCACCCACTTCCCAGGATGCAACATGTTCCCCATCTTCACCTTCCCCGTCAGTCACCTTCTGTCCCGAGGCCGCCGCTGTTCTGATTTTTTTTTTTTTCCACCTTAATTTGACCTCTTAGTAAAAATAGAATCATGAAAGATACACTTTTCTTTAATCCAGCTTCTTCCACTCATTTTCATACATGTGATGTGAGCTAAGTACTGTGCGTTGCATGGATATATATCACAGTTTATTTGCTCTCGTGATAGTGCTTTGGGTTGTTTACAGTTTGGGGAGATTTTGATTAAAGCTTATATAAACCCGTTTCATGACTTTTATATTTGCTTGCAGTCTGTATTGTTTTTTGAAATAAAATGGCATCTAATTTAAAAATCCACAAATTTATCCTTTTTGAGGCTGATCCCTCACCCCTCCACCTTCATATATTGTTCTGAGTTAGTATTGTGCTTCATTAAGGATCCATTAACTTGAACTTTCAGCATTGTAACACTATAAAACTGATACCTCATATTTAAGAATTCTTTTTTTTTCTAAGTTTATTGAAGTACAGTTGATTTACAATATTGTGTTAAGAATCCTTGATTTTGTTAGAAATTGATTGGTGCTTTTAGAATGACAAGAAGTTTTTTACCCAGGAAATCAAATTTGACTTTCCACTGAAGTCACGCCTCTGTCTCTCATTTGTTTTCCGTGTTTTCTTTCTGAAGCAAGTCCCTGAGCCCGGAGTTGGTGGCGGCTGCGGCTGCAGTTGCTGACTCTCTCCCTTTTGACAAGCAGACGACCAAGTCGGAGCTGCTCAGGCAGCTCCGGCAGCACGAGGAAGACTGGAAGGCTCAGAAGGATGGAGAGAAACCCAAAATTAGGTTAGTGAGTCAGATAGCTGTGCCAGTGGCGCTGATGCCTCCAGGAGGCTGGCTTCACTGAGTACATGCTGAGCAGTATACATAATACATCCATTCGTATATAAAGTATGCCTTGTAAATATTAGCAGTTTGATTTCTGTTATAGCTCACATGTTAATAAGGAAGATCACAGTTTTAGAAGACCAGTGGAATGGTTAAAACTTCTTTTGAGAAGTTACATAATTCTTGTCCCTGAAAAAGAAGTAATAACATTCAGTAATGTTATTAAAAATAATAAAGAACAGAATAAGAATTTCTCTGATTTTTTTTTTTAGTTAAATAATATGCTGGTTTTATGTACGATATGATTACTCATTTGTATTTGAACAAATGTAAGGCAGCAAATGAAAATGGCTACATTTCAACTTTAATGCAACTTTTTAATCTAGGTGATAGGGATACAGATACTGATTGTATTTCCACTTCTCTGGATGTGTGACAGTTTCTCATGAGTGACACCTTTAATCATGCTTTGAATGAACATTTCTGAATAGCACTTTTAAAAGAGCAGCAGTGATCTTAAGTAGTCTGTGGTATTGATGCACAACACACAGTCTTATTTAGACATAACTTTTTTGTTCATTATTAGTACATAGAAGTGAAATAAGAATTATATGAATCTCATGTTTCAGAAAGTTCATTACTCTTCCATAGCTAAAATTTCTAACACACTTGACATTTCTCTTTTCTCAGTTTCAGTAACATCATATCAGATATGAAAGTTGCCAGATCCTCCACAGCGAGAGCTAGCACACGACCAGTGCACCAGATTCAGTTTGACGAAGGGGCTGATGATTTTGTTGACCGAGAGAAGACGGCTGATCTGAGAAAAAGGTACTCAGGCTCTGCAGTCTGTTTGATTTGATTTGTTGAACTGTCGATTTACTCTCTTGCCCTGTATATTCTTGCTATTGGGTATCTGAGCATCACGGATACATTTATATCTGTTGCGGTAGTCTCTGCTTACTATCTCCTAGAAAGGAAAAAGTTTACTGGGCTTAGCAGTCTTCCATTTTTTGTCTCGTAAATCAAAATGGGCCCTGCCTCACATTTACCCTGATTAACGGTCTCCTGATTTAGAATAAGTGGAGCTGACCAGACTTCTGAACAAATGAATGTTTTGTGAGAAGCATTATTTTTCATTCTGATGTAGCCTTTACCTTTCTCTATAATCATCTTTCTTCATACCTTAGAGAAATGACCCACCATCAAAAAAAGGAAGAAGATCCATTATAATATTTTTAAGTGGTAGCTTATTTGTGGCAATCTCAATTTGGTAATTTGTAGTTCCTAAAGATGCTAAGCCGTGTCTTACATAGTTCTTTTATAGTAGAAAGCTGTCTGTGTTTACGTAAAGTTTGTGCTTTTTCTCCTTCAAGCATATGAAGTGATACTTGGGGAGAGAAAGCCAAATATTTAGCATGGTCTGACAAACACTAACTGAACTTTATAGCAGGATGTCCTTACAATTGGAGTGTTTTCTGTGTGTTGCTTATTCCATGGATTTTGTTCTACGTATAATCTCAGGAACCTGAGTTAGCTCCTTCTGGGTATTAAGTTATTAATTTATACAAGAGGATTGGAAAAGATGGTCAGCAGTTAATAAAGGAAGTTCAGAGGTTATAGTGACTTTGGAAGATTATTTGAATTAAAGTAATTTGTATATCCATGACATTGAATGAAGTAGAATGTGTCACTTGGAATTTAACTTAAGATTCCCCCAGTACTGACCTGTATGGGAATGAAATCTAAAAAAGAGTGGCTGTACTTATGTGTGTAACTGACTCACCTTGCTGTACAGCAGAAACTAACAACGTCGTATATCAACTATAAAAACTAAAGAAAAAATTCCACAAAACACCCTAGAAAACTTCACAAACAAAGAGCTTCTCCCAAAATATTTAACTGTAGTCATCTCTAAATCAGTCTTCAAGTCAGTCGTCTTTGAAATGATTCCATGCAACTACATCAGAACGCTGTATCATAGGTTGGTTTTTAATGATTTGAGCTGTCGTCAGAAATTAGAAGGCGACAAGGCAGAAACTAAAAAAGTAGGGAAGGGCTTTATGTGCTTATAATGCCTGCATTAAAAAGCTGCTTACAAGACTCTAGAATAAGGGGAAGCAATGATGAGAAAGCAGATTGTTCACCTGCTCTGACTTGGAGCAACCTGAGACAAGCCAGGCCTCAACTGATTCCTTCTATTAGAGATGGAGAAGTGTGAATCACAGGTGCTGGCTTTGGAGCCACACTGGCCTGCACCGTGCATGACTAATTTGGGGACTGGATATCTTTCATAGTCCTGTCGGTCTGTTTGCCTGTCTGTGAAATGCTGAATATGAAGCCCTAGGGCATGTTTCAAATGGTTAAGAATCTGCCTGCAAGATGGGAGACCCAGGTTCGATCCCTGGGTCAGGAAGATCTCCTGGAGAAGGGAATGGCTCCCCACCCAAGTATTCTTGGCTGGAGAATCCCATGGACAGGGGAGCCTGGCGGGCTCCAGTCCATGGGGTCCCAAAGAGTTGGACATGACTGAGCAGCTAACACTTTTCACTTATCTAATTTTAATATGATATTTTAATTTCTTTCAGTTTAATTTAGTAGAAAAAAGTAATTTGATCCAGGGAAGAATTCAAAGTTATTTTAAAAACTAACTTTCTTGTTTATAACCTAGTGTTTAATCTGCCAGTAAATTTTTTCAAATAAGAATGTGAATTGATGCATAAAGCAGTTGATTAAAACGTACAAAGAAAAGTTATCTGTTAACTCTGTGACATTAATTTTGAGTTAATTAAATAGTTTTGTAAAGAAAGTTAATCATAATTTTAAAATTACAGAACGATCACTTTGCGAGTGGGGATGTTTTGATTTTTCTATGCAGTCTTTTATAATTATAATTTGTAATTAAGAAGCATGCAGTGTTTTCTACCCGTAAACGAAGACAAATGCTGACTTTAACAATTTCTAACTTAGCATATTTTGATATCTTTCCACAACATCAGATTTTCTAAAACCTTAATATGCAATGGATCAAATAAAAATTGTAGCAAATTAAGCTGATCTTTTCAATTAGGTATTTTGGAAGTTAAATTGTTGTAACTGCTTTGCTGTATTCTGATGCAAAAATTCAGGTGTATTTGTTCCTATTTTTAATTGTCAGTCCTAAAGACATGCGGTTTAATTCAAATGTCTGGTATGGGTCAGTGGAATTAATTTTAATTTTTTTTACTTTTAATTTTTATATTGACTGTCATATAAAAGTTTCCTCTCATAAACAATTTTTGTTGACCATGTATAAAAATATTCATGAAAATAATTTTTTTCTTTTTCAGTTTTAGGAAAAATATATACAAGGGGAAGAGACTTAATATTTTTGAGCTTAAGGCAGTTACTGAAGAGGCACCTGAAACAGGTTTGTTAAGAAAATAAAGACTGTTCTCCTGCATCGAAAGTGATCGTGGGCTGCCTGTGCCCTGGTCATTGATACTGGAGGGAGAGGAGTTGCTGACAGATCTTTCCCCATGTTTGAAGAGCCTAGCCATCTGTTCCAAACCCTGGAGTTTTCACACACTAGCAAAAAAAAAAAGTAACACTATTTCTCAGGCTCGTGGAAACATTCTGTCTTTGGAAAATGTCCTATTTTGATTGCATAATAATCAGGTATTTTGAATTCTATCCTGTCATTGACCGTACTCATGTTCAGTCTTGTCTGACTCTTTGTGACCTCATGGACTGTAGCCCTGCCAGGCTTTTCTGATCATGGGATTTTTCAGGCAAGAATACTGGAGTAGGTTGCCATTTCCTCCTCTAGGGGATTGTCCCGACCCAGGGATTATACTCCCATGTCCTGCATTGCAGTGGATTCTGTACTCACTGAGCCATCAGGGAAGCCCTGTCTACCTGGATCTTGCTTATTCACGTAGTTGTTAACATGCTTGAGTTGGTCAGGTTTCCCCTTGGAAATGTTGCAGCCCCATGGGACATAGGAGGTAAGTACTATCCACTTCAGGGATCCAGATCTATAGAGTGGCTGCTAACCTGGGTTTAAATGTTAATGATCAACTATTACACTATTTGCAACACACCTCTGTGTTGTTACGTAAAGAAAAATTGTAATGTCTGCCCTAAGGCATCTTACTATCTAGAAGAGGAGGTGTCATTTATAGATGCTGACTTGTAGAAATGGTTTAGAGATTATTTAGGAGATGGGAAGGAGAGCATTCAGGAAATGTATTTAGTGGACTGGTAGTGTTTTTTCTTAACACACTTAGCTGGTTAGTTTTTGTTCTCTTCCCTCTTTCGGAAAGAAGTCAAATTCCTTAGTCACCATTTTAATCCTAATTAAAAAAGAACTAAGAGTGTACTCTTGCTTGATGTTAAATTTGTTTTACTGATAAAGTGAAGAAACTCCATACAAATGATCTATGCTTATAAGTGACTTATCATTTCTAAACATTGTAAGTTAGCTTTTTGAACCTTGGTAGAAATAATTTTAGTTCTGATATTTAAGTTCCTAGGCCATCATCTAGTGGCGCTATCAGTTATAAAAGAATCTGATTTTCTCACTATTCAGTAAATCTCTTGACATTAGTGGCTAGGTCTCTTTGATTTTTGTATACTGAATAGTCCCTAGCCAAGTGGCTTACAAATAATAGGAATCGGTTATCTTAAATCCTTTTTTTTTTTTTTTAACAAATTGAGCTGTAAATACCATGGAGAAAAGGCATTAATTCAGTCACTGTTTGTTCATTTAAACTGAAAATGAAACTAGGTGGCCAACCCCCTTCTTGTATTGTGACAGCTGCGTCCTGTCGTAGATGACTGATGAAAAGGAAGTGCAAACGCACAGACATGGGGAGTGGGTCACCTCTCCCCGGTGGAGTGGCAGCACTGGGCACTAGCAGGGTCTTAGTTCCCCGGCCAGGGATTGAACCCGGTCTACCAAGGTGAATCTTAACCACCAGACCTCCAGGGAATACCAGAGTGGCAACTCGTAAGCTTGTCTCCAAAAGGGAATTTGTTGACAGGGTAGCTACTATCGTCTGCCTAATGAACAACCAGAAGAGGCACATGGATTCTTGAAGGAGCCAGCTTGCTTTTTTAAATCAAGTGTCTTATTCCTAAAACTAAGATGAGCTGGCCCAGAGGTACTGAAGGTATATGTATTTTATAAAATAATATTAAATGATTATGTTCTACTAAGGAAAGTAATGCGCAGATTTATATAAATGTACTCTATTGAAGGCATTTTAATAAGCTCTGCTTGCATGAATCTCAAGAATGTCTTTTGTTCCCAACTAAATACAAGCATAGCAACAATGTGCAAACTTAGATTTAGTGTTTTTTCACTGCTGTTTCCCTACCATGTGTTGATAAAAATAATGCCTGACATGTTGGCATTCATTATTTATTGACTGACTGAATGAGTTCTTCCATCCCATGGTTCCCAGATTTTGCTCCCTGCTAAGTTCTCACCACTGCTGCACAGAGTGGTGTCTTAGACCCAACTGCTTATCCTGGAGTAACCTAGAGCTGAGAGGCAGTTTAGCCTCATGAAAAGAGTTTTGGTGTTGTGTAGATCTTGATTATTCAAATTCAGATTCTGCCTTACTAACCTGTGGGAGTCTCCCTTTTCCCACTTATGAAATGTGGCTAATACATACATCTCAAGGATTAAATGAGGTAATAGAATTAAAATGTCAGGTAGTGTCTAGATGGGCTTCCCAGGTGGCTCAGTGGTAAAGAATCCACCTGCCAATGCAGGAGACACAGGAGACGCGGGTTCAATCCCTGGATCAGGAAGACCCTCTGGAGAAGGAAATGACAGCCCACTCCAGTAGTCCTGCCTGGGAGATCCCATGGACAGAGGAGCCTGGTGGGCTACAGTCCAGAGGGTCACAAAAGAGTCGGACACTGCTTAGCGACTAAGCAGCAGTGCCTGGAACACAGTGGGCATTCAATAAATAGTTGCGACTCTTAATGATGATTATGGAAAAAACATAAGTTGATCAGTGTCCACTGAAGAAATTTAAAAGTCGTAACCATGATAATTAAATTACTTTCTGTTAGGATTACTCTAACTGTGGCTAATTAGCCTAACTGCTGCAGTCTTCCCCTTATCAGATGCACAAGGCCAACATACTTCATAGGCAGCAGTCAGTGTGTGGTCAGGCATAGTCATACATGAACAGATCTATGTATGGATCCTTTTTAGTAAATAGGAGTAAAATGATGGTGTGATAGGTGTATTCTTAACTTCTTAAGAAACTGCCAAACTCTTTTACAAAGAGGTGTACCATTTTACATTTCTACCAGCAACAATTGGTGGGAATATGACTCATTTCTTCAAATGTGTCTTGAATTTCCAAAGGAAATAAATGATTGAAACGTGATATGGTGATTGTAATAAGCTAACATTATATTACCTTACTCATAGAGTTGGTTATGAGGATTAAATGGACTAATATATAAAAAGCATTTAGCACAAAGTAAATGCCCAGTATACATTAACGGTATTATCACTGTCATTGGTACTGTAATTTAGTTTACATTAGTAACTTATCTTGACAGACTAAAAATAAACAGTCTAGAGTTTAAATATCAAAATCACATGTTGTATAAAACTTTTCACATTCATCAAAAGGATTCTTGAACAAAATGGACGTTTCTTTTCTCCTTTCCAGTAGAGGGGACTGTGAGACTAGGGGTTAATTACCTAGCATTGTAGTAAAAACAAAAGTTGAGGTTTGCAGTTATTGTCGGTGTAGTCTGAATACATAGTTTTTGTTTCCATTTTAGCTATCAGAGAGTGACCTTTCATTATATACTGTTTAATTATGAGTTTGAAGATCTGAAAATATATTGCCAGATCAGAGGTGATGATAACATTTTTAAAAGAAAGATAATTACATAGAACTGTGCATATTTCGTATGTCTTTATTCTACAGAGGCAGCACCTTCTCTTTGGGATGTAGAATTTGCTAAGCAGTTAGCAGCAGTCACTGAACAGCCCTTTGAGAATGGTTTTGAAGAGATGATCCAGTGGACAAAAGAGGGGAAATTGTGGGAGTTCCCAATTAACAATGAAGCAGGTAAGTCTTAACATCAGAGGTTTATAAAACTCTGAGATTAATCTGGTAGATGTTCAGTTGTAGGTTCTGGATATTTACCTGAATTTCAAAACTTAGTGTAGACATCTTTGTCTTGTCCTAAAAGAAATCTGACGGTATTTTTAAGAATACTAAGATTTCACTTAATACCGATTGTTCGATAAGAAAGTAAAGTTATATGGCAGAAATGACATCATGAATTTCTGTGACATCCCGGTGTTGAAAACCGCAAATGACAGTTTTGTGCTTGCTAAGCAGGAGATAACCTGGTAAATCTTCTAATACATTAAATACTGGGTGAGATCATCCTTCAGTTTGGGGCAACATTACAACTCTTTAAGTCTTACACTAGTATCTTTTATTTAAAACTATTGCATTAATGAGGCACATGTTTCCTGTATTCAAAACCTCTCAAAGCAAATATTTTTGGAGGCTTTGAACTTCCTTGGAACTCTGGCTGCATACCTAGATACTTTGAGCTGTTAATAAAATATTATCTACTTTCCTGGAGATCTTTCTGGAGGTGTTACCTCTTCCTCAGTCAAAAGGAAAACAGTATTAACTGTGCTGTTTATTTTTTATGGCACCCATGGTATCATCAGCTAAACATGTCATTGAATTTTTGTAGATGTATTTTCAGTTAGAAGAGATTCATTTACTTTTATGGTAAGATTAGCTAGAAGTTGCAAACACCTCAGGGAGTCTTAGGAAAATGTAGTCCATATTTTAATGTTTGTAATATTCTGCACTGTAATATTTTAATTTTTGATAACCTTTCATTTGTTTGGATAAGTGGGATGGAAGTTTAAATAGTCTTATATTTACATATAGTAGTATTTTATATAGGAAAACTTTATGAACTACACATCCTTTAGCAAATTCTTAATAATTTAAATATTTGTATGATATATTCAGTAATATAGAAATCTGTGTTTATTACATAATGTACATTCTAGAAGGTATCAGGGTAAGGTAAAAAACAAAACCCAAATCCATGGACTTGTTTGTGTAAACCTGAATACAGATTCCAACTCTGTCAGTTATTAGCCATTTGCCTCTGAGGTAATAATTTAATCTCCTGAGCTTTAGTTTCCTCATCTGTAAATTAAAGAAACCTCATTGAAAGAATGTAAGAATGAAAGCAGATAAGTTAGTGAGTTGCTCAGCACAGTTCTTGGCATATAATACTTAGGAATAAATGTTAGTTCGTTTCCCCTCTTGTATGTGATCATAGAATTTTAAAGTAGCAAAAAAAAAAAAAACAAAAACACTAAGAAATACAATCTGTGATGTTAAGGGAAGACTTCGTTCCATATTTGTTGAAACTTGGACGTTCCAGGTCCTCATGGTGACAGACATGTTTTAAAACCCAGTATTGAGGTAGAATATGCGACTTAAGAGAAACAGTGAACTGTGGTGGTTAGAGTTCAAGTGCCTGAGTGAGGCTTAGTCTCTCCCAGCCTCATGTCCTCCATCTTATAAAATGATAGAAATAATAATAGAACTTATTTTATGGGATTCTTCTGAAAAACAAGTGAGATTATACAATAAGTCACCATCATCATCCCTGTTTCTGCAACAATGATATTGTGAGGGGATTTGCTATTATAACTATTTTCTCTTCTATAACATTTTTGAATCTTAAAATATTCACAAGGATATTGTGTGTTTTCTAGGCACCACCAAATAGGATAGTAGGAAAGCATGAATTGGTGGTACATTGTCATCAGCAGTGAAACATTTCAGTTCATCAAAATCTTACATGTTCAGACACCAAAGGAATTTATCTTAGATTTGACCTGGTTTTTGAGAAAGTGTGATTTCTGAAAAAGAAAAAAAACAACAAACGTGTTTTCTGGTTAGGTTGGGGAGATAAATGAGACAAGTGTCCATATACACTGTACACATTATTGATGCTTTGGGGTCGGAAAGGGAGTTATCTCATTTCCAGCTCCTGAAGGCAATTGTTATCTGAATGAAAAACAGGAAGGGAACTGTGGAAACTTTCTCACTTTGATCACCCCCTCATTACACACTTAACGATCTTCTCAATACTTTAATAAGAGGCTTGGCCTTAGAACCTGGAGTCTTAGCCCTTTAGTAACGTTCTTTTATGTTTCTTATACTTCAGTTTTAAGAGTAATGAAATATCATGCTATCTCTCCTAATAATTAGTTTCATGAAGATTTACTTTGATACTTTTGGAAAAAGATTCTCCCCCACCCCCAAAGAAAACAGAGGGGCTTACCATGTCAGGTTGGGAACACAATGCTGAAAACAACTTAAAGGCATGTCCTGTGTTTACAATTTACTTCCCAGTGTTGTGTCCTTCTGTTACATTAGAAAAAAAAATTCTGTTGTTTGTTTTGCCACTTAAAATGTAAAAATTATTTTTCCAGTTTGATGTGTTTTTTTTTTTGGCCAGTTTTTAAGGCCTGACTTGTCCCTTCTGATGTGCTTTTCTAGTCCGGAGATTTATAAAAACGGTTGCTGCTGCTGCTAAGTCGCTTCAGTCGTGTCCGACTCTGTGCGACCCCATAGACGGCAGCCCACCAGGCTCCCCTGTCCCTGGGATTCTCCAGGCAAGAACACTGGAGTGGGTTGCCATTTCCTTCTCTAATGCATGAAAGTGAAAAGTGAAAGTGAAGTCTCTCAGTTGTGTCCGACTGTTAGCGACTCCACGGACTGCAGCCCACCAGGCTCCTCCATCCATGGGATTTTCCAGGCAAGAGTACTGGAGTGGGCTGCCATTGCCTTCTCCGTATAAGAACAGTTAGGTGGAATTATTCTCAGTTAAGATTTTGCAATAAGATCACTTTTATTTTAGCTTTGGCTTTATCTAAATTTAATCCCATTTTTATCACTACCCAGTTAACAAGAGTCTTGCTCTTGAATATTCATCAGCCATGTATGTACCACCAAATTACAGGTGTCTTTGAAGTGCCCTCCAAGAGTAATTCTCAGTTTGGAGCCTTCAGTGGGCAAAAAAGCTCAGTCTTGGATGTCAGTCATGCTTTTATTTTTCAGTTGGTTTAAATTTGTTCACTTACAACATGCCATCCTTTGCCAGGGTGTCTGGAATGAGTGCTATAATATGAGCTAGCAAGAATAGTTAGAAAAGCTCAGAATTACCATAAAACTCAGTGATTGTTATGTGGGAGGGTATAGTGTGGAGAAAATTGGGGCAAATATAAAGATGATTAGGTCTGTGTTGTCTGAAACAATCTGCTGGTTGTTTCAGATGGTGGCCAATGAACAAGAGCCTCAGAGTACTGCCAGGAAAAGAAATAATAGTTTTGACAAAATAGAAGTGAAAACAAGTCAAAGTGAAAGTGAATTTGCTTCAGTGCTGCAATACACTCTTTGTCAAATTGGTCGTTGCTATTAGCTGGATTTTACCTTTTATTTGCTGTACTGTATTTTTAGCTGTAGTCAGTAATATTAACACATTATTGACCGGGGGATTTTTGCAGAAACTAACGCCTGTGGCATTAATACATCTCCAGTCAATAATGTGTTAAATTGCATTCACTAATATTTAAAGCAGAATTAGACACAGATTTAACCTATGTTGCTTTAGTTGATTGTACACCACTGGGGTTTCCTTCTTGTCTTTAATTTTCCACTCTTATTTTTTCCTTACTATATTTTGTTTTTTTTGCTTATTAAAAAGTATTTTAAGCTATAGAAATAAATGTATGAAAGTTTACTCATAAAAACATAATACAGAAGAATAAAGAATAAGCTTTATCCCTCAGTTCTCTTCCCTTTTCCTGAAACAACCACTGCCAGTAGTTTGATGTATATCCCCACATCCACCTTAAATGATAGTTTCACATTTATCTGTTGTTTTGGTCTAAATGGGGCCATACGATACATATAGTGTCCTATAGCTTTTAAATTTTATTTATTTTTACTTAGCAATATGTCTTAAGCATTTCCTTGTCAGTACATAGAGATCAACTTTGTTTTAATAGTTCTAGAAAATGGAAACTATTTGTGTATTCTGTACTATGCCATTGTATGAATGACTGAAATTTATTTTTACCATTTTCCTATTGATGAATAGAGCTTTAGTGAATCCTGTTATACATATCCTTCTGTCCATGTCTGAGTACGTTAATTCAAGGGTCAAACAATAGGCATATTTTAAATTGCAATAAATATGGACACATTCTCTTCTAATAAGATAGCCAGTCGATCCTCCAGCTGGTGAGGATGATGCCACCGTTGGTGGGAGTGGGGAGGAATGATTCACTAATCAGCATACAGACGTTCACTTAATTCCCCTGCTTATCAATTAAACAATTCTTTGCTCTTTTTGTTTTAGTTTCTCCAAAAAATAAAACTGCCCTAAAATAGACTTTCAAATAAAGGATGTGAAAAGAGACAAAGAAGGACACTACATAATGATCAAAGGATCAATCAAAGAAGAAGATATAACAATTATAAATATATATGCACCCAACATAGGAGCACCACAATATGTACGGCAAACGCTAACGAGTATGAAAGAGGAAATTAATAGTAACACAATAATAGTGGGAGACTTTAATACCCCACTCACAACTATGGATAGATCAACTAAACAGAAAATTAACAAAACTGCCCATCTTCTTTGGGAGATGGATGGTGTAGTTATCTAGAGGTACAGGTAGAAGATGGATCATAGGAGATCTAATTATCTCCTAAATCAATTTTATTTAGTCTTCTGTTTTTTGCCCCTCATTCCCATTCCTAATTTCAGTGGTATATGGTGCCACTAATTTCCAACGTCTTTGATGTCTGTCTGCTTCTTAGTTTGGTTTTAGCATTTTCAACTCAGCTGAGTCAGTTACTACTTATCTGTCCACTTCCTTTAACATTTTGGTGATAACTCCTGTTACTGTTTCATTTTCTATTCTGTTTGTACTTTTATACTTTTTGTTCCTTTTACTGCCATTTAGTAGATGTTAAAAGGGAGCAGGGATTTTAAAAATCATGTGTTCAGTCTACTACATTTTAACTAGAAGTCCTTGTTGCTTATCTTTTAACTGTTCAGAGTGTTTTTAACCAACAGAGATTTTAATTTGGATGTAGATCTGTTAGCTTTTTCCTGTTTAATCTATCTGGAACTTAATTTTGTGTATAGTATCCCTTCTTTATCACTTTCTCTCTTTTTTTTTTCTTTGTTTTATACTTCCCAGTACTACTTGGCTTTCTTCACTCATTGACTCATTCAGGAAGGATCTGTTCATTATACCTTCAAAGTTAAAAAGATGATTGATTTATCATCTAGAGAAAGAGTAATAAGATCACCTATGCCCTTAGATGCTTTTCCCCCCAATATAGCATAGTCATAATTTCTGTACTTGTCTAACTCATTATGACTTTATGTCAGAGATAGTTGGTCTGTTAATGATTTAATAAATTAATTATTGATCTTGTATTAGCACAACTATTTTTAAAAACAGTTTCTCTTGCACAATTTTCTGTCTTAAGTCTTGTATCTTAAGTACATCTAGAGATACTAATAACTAACAACCACAAACATTCAATCCAGGAGTCACCCTCAGATTTTTGAGAACAATTATTACCTTGATTTATTATGTTTCCAATGCTACAGACCTTATTTTTTAGCCCTAACATACTCTGTTCCAAATGTTATTGAACAGTGAAACCTGCCTTGTTTTTCATATTACATTAGCTATATTGATATTTTTTCTTTAAAAGAATATTGTCATGTGGAACTATAAGCAGTATTTGATGATACAGAAAAGATTTTTAGCAGAGTGAGGCTTTTTTTTTCGTTTTTACCTCACCCCCATTCCTATCCCCAGGTGCATATGCCTTAAAAACAAACAACAAAAAAAGTAAAGATGGAACAACATGCTTGCCTGGTGAAGTAAACTATTGATAACTGTAGAGAATTCTCAGTGGGATTCAAGGAAAAATTTTTTTTAATCAATAATTTGTCTGAAAAAATACACATGAATTTAGGAAAAGGGCTAGAAGGATATACACCTTAGAAGTGATTAGTCTTGGAAGTAATCAGCCTTGAAAAATGTGAATAGGAACTTTGGAGGGTTATGGGATAGAGAACAACTTCCATTTAAAATATTTCTGCGCATCTCTCTTCCTGTATTTCATCGAATACAACATAGTTTTGTTTTTCAAAGTTTTAAATATCTCTGAAACTGATATATCTTATTATGCTAGCCGGGCCGCAGTGAAGAGGTAGTTGTCATTGCCTGTTGTGGATATGCATCTAAATTTGCACTGGGGGCATCAGAAGAGGCCATAGTGGAGCCCTTAAGAAATGCTGCATCACAGATGTTCTTAATGGAATGTTGGAAGGCATGGCCACTGACAACTCAGAGTTGAAAAACCAATTCAGAAGAGTTGGATTCTGAATGTGAAGAAGTCTTATGTGTGAGTTGCTCAGCCACGTCCAACTCTTTGCAGCCTGTTAAGACTATAGCCCACTGGCGTCCTCTGCCCATGGGATTCTCCAGGCAAGAATACTGGAGTGGGTTGCCATTCCCTTCTCCAGGGAGTCTTCCTGACCCAGGGGTTGAATCCATGTCTCCTGCACTGCAGGCGGATTCTTTACTGTCTGAGCCACCAGGGGAGCCCAAAGAAGTCTTAGGAATACCTTAACCAATTCTGTTTTTGCTACATGACAAACCACTCCAAACTTAGTAAAACAACAGCTAAGTCATAACTGCTCATGAGCTTGTGGGTTTTCTGGTTGGTTTGGGCAGGTGCCTGGGGCTGGATCGTTCTAGATTGGTTTCTCTCACATGTCTAGCTGGTGTTGGCTGTTGCCAGGGGAGGCGATAAGGGGGTTATATGTCACTCAGCATTCATGGGCTAGGCTGGGCTTGTTCACCTAGCTGTAGAAGAGTTCCTAAAACAATAGTAAAGGCTTTTCAGGCATTTGCATTGTGTTTGGTAATGTCCCATTGACCAAAGCAGGTCACCTGGCCAACCTCGAATTTAAGGGTTGGAACAACAGGCTGTATCTACCTCTTTATGGAAAGAAGGGCAAAGGCACATTGCAAAGGTTTATATATACAAGCATAGTAGTAGTGTGTGGCCATTTAGCAATCTAAGGCCTTGCTTTGTTTATTGTGTGTTTTAGTTTTTATAAAAGTGATGACTAGATCTTTAAATGTCCAAATAAAATTTTAAAAATCTCTTTCAATAAGTAGAAGATAATTCTAACTGATGAGAGAGCATTTTTAAACTGTTTTTGAGATAATTATGGGTTCGTGTGCAGTTGTAAGAAATGATAAATATTCCATGTACTCTGTACCCATTTTCCCCTAGTATTTACCTCACGTCTAAGCACAGGACAGCATCACAGCCAGGCAGTCAGCATCGATCGTGTTGCAGCCATGTTCAGATGTCACCAGTTTCACATGTACTCTATTGGTTAGTGTGTTTTTGTGTTCTGTGTAGTTTTATCATATATGTAGGTTCATGTGACCATCACCACAGTCAGGATGCAGAACAGTTCTGTCACCTCCAGGATCTCTCTTATACCCTTTTATAGCCATGTTTCACCCACCTCCCACTGCCTCCCCTTCTTAGTCTCTGATCCCTGGCAATCACCAAATCCATTTTCGATTTCTCTAATTTTGCAATAAAGACATACAAATGGAATCACATAGTGTGTAACCTTTTTTCTGAGCGTCCCCGCCCCCACCACCACTCAGGATAATTAATTCTCTGGAGATTTATCCAAGTTGTTACATGTGTCAGTAAGGGTTTTTTTTTTGTAATTGTTTTTATTGCTGAGTAATATTCCATGGTTCAAATGTACCTGATTGTTTAACCATTCACCTGACATCTGGGTTGTTTCCAGTTTTTGGCTGTTAACAATAAAGGCGCTATAAATATTCATGTACAGGTTTCTGTATGAATACAAATTTCCATTTTCCTGGGGTAAATACCTGGGGGTGCAGTTGCTGGGTTGTATGGTAGTTACATATTACTTTCTAAGGAACCTTTCAAGTTGTTTACAGAGTGGCTATGCCATGTTAGATATATAGTTTAGACCATTATCCGTTCTTTGTTAATTTGAAGTATGAAGTTTTGATTCTTTTTCTTTCTGGTCAGTGATACCCAGTTCTCCTGGCACCATTCATCGAAAAGACTGTCCTTTCTCCATTGAATCATCTATGCATCTTTGTAGAAAGTTGGCATATTTGTGTGGATCCATGTTAGTCTGTTAGGGCTTCCATAACAAAATATCACAGACTGGGTACCTTAAACAACAGAATTGACTTTCTCATAGTTTGCAGGCTGGAAGTCCAAGACCCAGGTGTTGGCGGTGTTAGTTTCTCCAGAGGTCTCTCTCTCCTTGGCTTGCACATGGCCACCTTTTCATTCAATTGTGTTTTTTACCATGAATTATTTAATTTCCAACTGTTGGAAGATTTTCCTGCTGTTTTCCTGTTACTGATTTCTGTGTTGATTCCTTTATTATCAGAGAACATACTGTGTATTATTTCAGTTATTTTAAATGTGTTGAAGTTTGTTTTGCGACCCAGGGTATGGTTAAGCTAGGTGAGCATTCCATGGTTGCTTGAAAAGAATCTGTGTTCTGCAGTAGTTTGGTGTGTTCTGTAGATGTCAATGTAATCCTGTTGGTTAATATTTGGTTCTTCTATGTCTTTGCTAGTTTTCTACTTGGCTGTTCTAACAGTTGCTGACAGTGGGATAGTAAAACTATAATTGTGGATTTTTCTATTCCTATGTTTCTATCAGTTTTTCTTTCATGTATTTAGAAACTTTTGTTTGGTGAATGCATAATTCAGATTGCTATCTGCTTAGTGGGTTAATCCCTTTATTATGTAATATTCCTCTTTCTAGTATTTGCTCTGGAGTCTACTTTATCTGATGTTCATGTAGCCACTCATGCATTCCTTTTTAAAAATTAATGTTAGCAAGATATGTCCTCCTCCATACTTTCAACACCTGTGTTATAGGTGTTTAAAGTGAGTTTCTTGTATACAGCATATAGTTGGATCATGTTTTTCTTTTGATTGGTATAGGCCATTTACATTTAAGTAATTATTGATTTGTTAGGATTTAAGTCTCATTTTGTTATTTGTTTTCTGTTCATTTTTCTGTTTCTCACTCCTCTTGTCTTCTTGGCTTCCTGTGAGTTGCCTGAATATATCTTAAGATTCCATTTTATTTTATGTATTTTTTAGTGTAGTTTGTATGGTTTTCTTAGTGGTTTCTTTAGATATTAAAATATCCATTAGTAATAATTACTGCTCCATTTTGAATATTTGTAGTATGCTAAGCACTGTAAAAGTGTTTCACAAGCTTTCTGTCTATTTAATCTTTAATCTTTACAAAAACCCCATGAAGAAGGTGCTGTTCTAATACTCATTTTGTGCCCGAGGAAACTGATGTTCAGAGGAGTTAATTTGCCCAGTCAAATGGTGGTTAAATTGGTGAGCAAACATCTGTCTGACTCTAAAGTTCATGCCTTTAACTGTAATACTGCCTCATTAATGTTAGTTTTATAGTGTAGTGAGTTTTTTTGGATTAATTAATTTACTTTAATTGGAGGCTAATTACTTTACAATATTGTGGTTTTTGCCGAACATTGACATGAATCAGCCACGGGTGTACATGTGTCCCCCTGTCCCGAACCCCCCCCCCCCCCCCATCCCATCCCTCTGGGTCATCCCAGTGCACTGGCTTTGAGTGCCCTGTTTCATGCATCGAACTTGGACTGGTCATCTATTTCACATATGGTAATATACATGTTTCAATGCTATTCTCTCAAATCATCCCACCCTCCCCTTCTCTCGCAGCGTCCATAAGTCTATTCTTTATATCTGTGTCTCTTTTGCTGTCTCGGATATAGGGTCGTCATTGCCATCTTTCTAAATTCCATATGTATGTGTTAATATACTGTATTGGTGTAGGTTTTACATGCAAAATTGTAATGTATTTTGTCTCATTTCCTAGGTTTTGATGATGATGGTTCAGAATTTCATGAACATATATTTCTGGATAAATATCTGGAGGGTTTTCCAAAACAAGGACCAATTCGCCACTTCATGGAGCTGGTGACCTGTGGCCTTTCCAAAAACCCATATCTGAGTGTTAAACAGAAGGTTGAACATATAGAGTGGTTTAGAAATTATTTTAATGAAAAACAGGACATTCTAAAAGAAAGTGGCATACACTTTAGTTGAAGACCATGGAAATTTTTCTTTCAAGCTGTTGGAGATTCATATTATAACTAAATAAAATAATTTTACTAGAAGTTTTCCTATACTGTGTTCATTATTGTATCTGATTTGAATGGTATAAATACTAAATTATTTAAAAGTATATATGGTAGTAATTGAAAAATATTCCTGCATGGAAAAGAATCACCAGCTTTTATGGATTCAACTAGTAATTCTAAACAAAAAGAATATCTTGGAATTAGTAATAAGTTTAAGACAACTTTCTCTAACCTTTTTCTTTTCATGCAGTAAGCATACTTCTTTGAAATATAATTAGCCATATATCTGATGTCATCAGAGGGCTATAACAGTTGAGAGGATTTACAAACTTACATGTATAGACTATATATATATAAACATGCAGCTTCTGTATTTGCATATTTGTGCTCAGTTGTGTCTGACCGTTTGCAACCCCACAGACTGTAGCCTGCCAAATTCCTCTGTCCATAGAATTTTCCAGGCAAGAATACTGGAGCAGGTTGCCATTTCCTACTCCAGGGGATCTTTCCAACCCAGGGATTGAACCTGTGTCTCTTGCATCTCCTGCATTGGCAGGCAGATTTGTTGCCATAGGGGAAGCCCAGTGTTTGCATATACACATTTTTTTGCCTAAGTCTGGATCACTGTAGTGAAGTAACCTCATAGAAACAAAGGACTTATACTAATTGCTTCTAGTATTTTGGGTCATCATACCAAAATTAGAACTAATTTCTATTATGGTGCATAGCAGTGCAATTCAAGTTCATACAACTGACAGGATTGAGGATTTAAAAAAAAAAAAAACAACCTCAAAATAAGAATTTAGTCGACAGTGGCGTGATCTCAGACGAGTGTTTCAGGCCCTTGCATAAGCACACAAAAATGGAATGTGAAGGTACTCACCATAAATCCATTCTTCTAATGACGAAATACATAAGAAAGCACCATGAATTTATACCAGCATAACAGAATCAGACCCATAAAGCCTTTAAATATTGGGCTTATATTCAGAATCTAAAATATGTCTAACTTAGAATGAAGTATAGAGCAGGGGACTAAAAGTGACTAAACATATTTGAGAACTTAGTGAAGGGTTTTAACAATAGACCCTGGAAAACAGATCTAAAGAAATTTGTTACATGCAGCAGAGAGAAAAATATGAAAGAGAGGTAAAGACAAATATAGTAATACTTGTACAATCAGATGTTAAGAAGGAGAGAAGAGAAACTGCCAGAGGTTCTCTTTGGATAAAGAGAAATGATAACTATAGAAGAAATAGAATCTCTATTTTTAAAATCTTCCCAGAAAGAAAACAAGCTCAGACCATTTCAAGAGTTAAAAATATTCAGAAGGCAAATAACCCTAACCATACATATAAATTATTCCAAAGCATATTAAAAAAGGGAATCAATTTCAACTCAATTTCAAGAGATTAGAGTAACAAACATGAATCTCAATCATGAAGACGTTTGAAAAATCCAAAATAGCAAGCAGAATCCAGCAATGAATAGGAAAGAAAAGTTGACAATCTAGTTTATTCCAGGAATGCAAGGGTGGTTTGACAATGGAGGAAAAAAATACAAACCTCAAATGGTGTAGGAAAAATAGTTTGATAAAATTCAACAGTCATTTATCATTAAAACTAGAAAACTTCAAGTAGAGTTTGTTTAACTTGGTAAATGGCATTTACAAAAAAACCTACAGCAAACATCTTAATGGTGAATCATTAAACCACTTCTTTGAAGATGATGAGACCACAATTTATTGTCTGCAATATACTGGAAGCCTAGACTGTACTGTAGCAAGAAAAAGCAACTGGGGCTGCAAATTCAAATTACCTTATTACCCAAAGATAATCTCCAATGAATCACATCCTCTCTTTGAGAATAGACAGAACCTAAGACTTGCTTCTACCAAATAGAATATGGTAAAGATGATGGGTATAGTCACTCCCTTGACTGGGTAATGGTGTGATGCCTGCATGTTCAGTCGTGTCTGACTGTAGCCTGCCAGGCTCCTCTGTGGGATTCTCCAGGCAAGAAGAGCAGAGTGGGTTGCAACTTCCTTCTCCAGGATATCTTCCTGACCCAGGGATGGAATCAGCACTTCTGTGGCTCCTGGATTTGCAGGCAGATTCTTTATCACTGAGCCACCTGGGAAGACTAGATTAGAGAGTTCCACTGACTTTGAAGAAGTAAACTGCCATGTAAGAAGGCCTGTGAATGGGCAATATGGCAAGGAACTGAGGGAGTCACTAGGGACTGATAGCGACAAAATGAGGACCTCAGTTCTACAGCCTCAAATAACTGAATTCTGCCAGCAATCATGCCATCTTGGAAGAGAGGTCTAAGCTCTAAAAAGGACTGCAGCTTAACTGACACATTAATTGTAGCTTTGTGAGACTCTGAGCAGGGGACCCAGCTAAGTGACCCACAAAAACATGGAGATAATAAGTGTATGTTTTAAGTCACTAAGTTTGATGTAATTTCTTATGCACCAATAGATATAAAAAGGAAGAAACAAACTGTCATTATTAAGAGCCTGTGTTTGTATAGAAAACAAATCTATAAATTAAAAGAATAGGCTAGATTAGCAAGTTTGTAGTTGCATGCCTACATATCAGCAACAAACAGATAACATAAAATTTATAAGATAACCATTTATAGTACCATAAAAATCATGAATGAACAGGACATTTATAAAGAAAACTTTTAAAAACTTTAATGAAATGAGGTAAGTAATAAAATTGAGAAATATAAGCAGATGGATAAAGTTCAAGGGTAAGCACATTTAGTATCATAAAGATATTCTTTACAAATTTATAGCTTTAATGAAATTTCATTAAAATTTCTGACAAGGTTTTTTATAGAACTTCACAATTTATGTTAAAATTATAGAGGAAAACAAAAAAGTGAGAAGAGTTCAAATACTCTTGAAAAAGAAGACAGATAAGGAATTTGCCTTTTAAGCTATCAATACTTAGTATAAAGCTATGATGATTAGACAGCAGGGTATTACACACAGATAGTTAAATAAACTGATAGAACAGCATAGGGAACACAGAAACAGGCCCACTGGTGTATGGAAACTTAATATATGACAAAATTGGCATTGCAAATCAGTGGGAAGTGTGCATATTCAATGAATGGTGTGAGGACAATTGGGTATCCAACTGAAGGAAAGAAAATAGATTCTCAATTTCACAGAATACAAAAAAAAAATCCAATTGAATTTGAAACTTAAATGAGAAAGATAAAATTATAAACATTTAAAAGAAGACTTAAAAATGTATGACTCCAGTGTAGGCAAGGATTTAAAATACCAAAAGCAGAGACTTCTAGTGGTTAAGAATCTGCCGTGTGACACAGGGGACACAGGTTCAATCCCTGGTGGAGGAGCTGAGATCCAACGTCCTGCAGAGCAACTAAGCCCGTGTACAACTAAAGAAGCCTGCGCACCCCAGTGAAGACCCTGTGTGCCACAAGTAATGTGGTCAAATACACAAATACTAATTTTTAAAAAGATACCAAAAGCACAATCTCAAAGAAAAATATTAATACATTTGGCTATGTTAAAATTTAGAACTTTAAATAAAAAATGCACCACCAAGAGCGAAAAGACAAGTGTCCAACATGGAGAAGATAAATGCTTCACATATAATCACCAAATGAGTATTATGTACAGTTTACAAAGAACTTCTAAAAATCAACTGGAAGAAAACATGGTTGAAAAGAATATGGTCAAAACATATAAAAAGGCATTTCATAGGTGAAAAAGTATAAATGGCTAAAAGTATATGGAAAAGTGAGGGAGATGCAAATAAAAACCATACTGAGAAAACAGTAATTCAAAAAGATACATGCACCCCAATTCTTCACAGCAGCATTATTTATAATTGCCAAGTTATGGAAGCTACCTAAGTGTCCATCAACAGATGAATGGATAAAGATGTATCTATACACAATGGAATCCTACTCAACCATAAAAAAATACATTTTTGCCATTTGCAGCAACGTGGATGTTGCTGAAATAAGTCAGAAAAAGACAAATGTTATCCCTTATATGTGGAATCTAAAAAATACAACAAACTAGTGAATAAAACAAAAAAGAGGTAGACTCATAGATATAGACAACAAACTAGTGGTTACCAGTGGGGAGAGGGAAGGCAGGAGGGGAGTCTATTATGTGATTATTTAAAATCAGAGTGTGAAACTTCTGAAAATTTTAAAGCACTCTAGAATTTAAAGAATCTTTCAATTAAAAAATTATTTAAAAAGCCATATTTACCCTGCTTGGGAAAACCATCTAAGGGTTGGAATCTGCAGTTAGACTAGCTGCTCGAATTTACCAATCCTGGACTTCATTACTGACTCCCTCAATTTTGTCTTAAATCGGAGATTGTGTCAGCAACCAAGGACTTCTGTTCAGTCAATGGTGGGTTTTATTTCCAATTCCAGGGCTTGTCCTAATGCTGAATACGTTGTCAATACCACCTTCAAGGTTGTCTATGTAATCTGCAGTGTTCAATACATTGCTCCATTAAAAGCTCTGCCTATTATGATTTTATTTCAACAATCATTCACTTGAACTCTTGGTTTAAATGTTAATAAAACAGTTATACCTATAAAAAAATTTAAAAAAACCCATATTTATTAAGATAACATTTTTGTACTCTTTAAACGGGTGAAAAATTAGAAATTAGATAATATCAGTCATATGTTGATGTTGGTAGAGTGTAAATTGGCAAACACTCTTGGAATTACATAATTATAATCTATATTATATACAGATATAATATATAAACATATAACAATTATACATGAAACATTTAATTATATATTTGAATATTTATACATAAATATGTAAACATCTATCATCATATGTATACATATTTATACAATCTTTGAACAATCAGTTCTGCTCCTAGTGTGTATACCTAAAGAAACACTTGTAGATATGCGCTGGGAGGCACATAAAAAAATGTTCAAAGTAGGGCTTCCCTGGTGACTCAGTGGTAAAGAATCTACCCAACAATGCAGAAGACACAGGTTCCATCCCTGACCTGGGAGGATCCCACATGCCGAAGAGCAACTAAGCCTGAGTGCCCCAAGTACTGAGCCTGTGCTCTAGAGCCTGGGAGCTGCAACTGTTGAGCCCACAGAGCCTCAAGTACTGAAGCCTGCGTGCCCCAGAGCCTGTGTGCCCCAGAGCCTGTTCTTTGCACCAGGAGAAGCCACAGCAATGAGAAGCCTGCCACACTGCAACACAAGAATAGCCCCCCCGCCTCTGCAACTAAAGAAAAGCCCGCACAGCAATGAAGACCCAGCACAGCCAAAAATAAACAAATACATTTTTAAAGATAAAAATAAAATCTAAAAGAAAATAATGTCACCTATTAAAAAAAGTGTTCAAAGTAGTGAAAATCAGGGGAGAAAAGTGCCTGTTGTCTGGAGAGGTAATATGTAAACTGTGGTTTATTCAAGCCATGGGACTCTACACAAGCAAAATGATGAAAGTAGAGCATCAATACAAATGAATTCAGACATTGAGTGAAAAATAAGTTGCAGAAGAATGCATGTAATATCCTCCTCTTTACAATTTTGAATATATTGCAGAGCACTAAATATGATCATAACAAAGATCATGAGAATGATAAATACAACACTGTTAACTCACGGAGGCAGGAGAGAGAAGCTTTGGCATGGAGGAGGGACGCCCAGGGAGCCTACACACTATTAATGTTTTATTTCCAAAGTTGGGTGGTAGGTTCACGTGTGGTCATTTTACTGTCAACGCTTTAAAAGTTATATTACAGATCTGCCTTTATATGTAGTAACATTTCATGATAGTTAAAGGAATGAATAGAAATGGATATATAACTGGAAGATATGCAGAGTTTGGCCATTGGTTTGAAGGATAACCCCACAGGTGAGACCATGACATTAACGATGTTTTAAAAATATATATATTTATTTGCTTATTTGGCTGCACCGGGTCTTAATTGCAGTTTGTGAACTCCTAGTTGAGTCATGGGGGATCTAATTCCTGGACCAGGGATCAAACTCGGGGCCCCTTACATTGCGAGCCAGAGAGTCTTAGTCACTGGACCACCAGGGAAATCCCAAGAGACCATGACATTAAAAACACCTTTTCTTTGTCCACTTTCACACTTGATTCTAAACAATGTACTATCTTGAGATTCTTGGTCCTAAAGAACATATTATACTTAGATTCTTACCTTGTTCCTATTCTTAAAAGTCTCTGAAACTTGCTTGAGTAATCAGTGTTTTTTTTTTTTTTTTTGAGTAATCAGTTTTAAAGCATGCAAATAAAGACAACAAAACTCTCTCAATCCTAAAGTTGCTTTTTTTAAAAAAAAAGCTATGCATTTATACATGTATGCAAATTGCTATTAAATTAGGAAGATTTCATTCTAAGTAACCAGGTTTTAAGAGGCTGAAGCAAACCTTTCTAAAATATGTTAACTCTAGGACTAAGCTATTTCTGAACATGGCATGACTTACGAGCTATCTTAATATCTCCTTGAACTAGAATATTAATGATGGTGGTGGTGGTGGGGTGGGTAAGTAGCTCATACTAGGGAAAGCAAACAGTTGCTGGAATACCCTTGTGGTTTGCAGCCTCTTTTTTTTTTTTTTTTAACTGTGTTAGCTGCAAAAGAAAGGAAGGACTAATGTTTTCCAAGGTTTCAGTAGCATTTTTTGAAGAAAGAATGTAGTATAGGATGTTAAAAAACACCGTGGTTTCTGGAATCAGTACCCCCCTGTATGTGTGCTCAGTTGCTCAGTCATGTCCGACTCTTTGTGATCCCGTGGATTGCAGCACTCCAGGCTCCTCTGTCCATGGCATTCTCCAGGCAAGAATACCAGTTCAGTCCAGTTCAGTTGCTCAGTCGTGTCCGACTTTTTCTGACCCCATGGATGGCAACAGGCCAGGCTTCCCTGTCCATCATCAACTGCCGGAACTTACTCAAACTCACGTCCATCAAGTCGGTGATGCCATCCAGCCATCTCATCCTCTGTCGTCCCCTTCTCCTCCTGCCTTCAATCCTTCGCAGCATCAGGGGCTTTTCCAATGAGTTGGTTCTTTGAATCAGGTGGCCAAAGTATTGGGGTTTCAGCTTCAGCATCAGTCCTTCCAATGGATATTCAGGACTGATTTTCTTGAGGATGGACTGACTTGATCTCCTTGTGTGGGTTGCCATTCCCTTCCCCAGGGGATCTTTCTGACCCAGGGACTGAATGCTGATCTCCTGCGTTGCAGGCAGATTCTTCACTGTCTGAGGCACCAGGGAAGCCCCTACCCAACCCAAGAGGGAGCATTTTGTGTATCTGATAGTCGTTTACCTTAACCGATTTTCTTTTTTGTTTGTTTGTTCTTCCTTTACCAATTTTAATTGTGACAAAGGTAATTTTTCTGTCTTGTTCTTAAAATGGAGAGCAAAAGTTGGTCCGAAATAGTTATCTTTGTATGTGCGTGTTCACCGACTGAACACTTCAGAGGGCAAGGAAACAAACAGAAATGCTCCGATTGGTTTTCTGCGTTATGGCTCCCGGATGGTTGACAAGTCTGCAGTGCCCTTTCTGTGTTTTCCTATCCTTTCTTCTGTTTTTCTTGTCAACTTTGGAGTCAGAAGCGTCAGTGAAAAATCCCTGCTACATCAGTAGGAGCTGTGATTCTAAGAACGTGACTTCATCATTCAGCCTTTGTTTCCTCCTTCGCAAACAATGGTTTTAATTCCCATCTCAGGGGATTTGTAGATGTTAGAATTGAATGAGACAATGTATGTAACAGTGACTAGTATATATAATGTTTGAAAATAGGGTTGGTTTTCTTTCTCTGTACTCCTCCCTGGGATTTCAGTGTCGAGAAGGACAAAAAATTAGTCTTTTTTTTTTTTTTCCCACTATCCAGCATTCGGGACTGCTGGCTCCTTGCTCATTTATATCATCACCTCTTATCTGTGAAACAGAATCCTTAATTTATATGATGTATTTTTCTCACCTTTGAATATCCATAACATTTTTTTCTTCACAATTTTCATCACTGTCTAGTGGAATCTTGCTTTCCCAGGCAGAAATGGGGATGGACAAGTGTTGGGATGGGATTTTGTCCTCTGATTGCTGGGTATTCAGTCCTGTACCAAGGAGCTTCAAGTTCTCTCCTGTGGAAAAGGGCCCAGGTTTGTGCAAAGGAGCAGATGCCCTTAATGAATGCTTTTCTCCATGATCTGCTTTGATACCTCTCAGGGTGTCCCAGTGGACTTTTATTTTTGACGATACCATAGTTCTCTGACCAGGGATCAAACCCATGTCCCCCTGCATTGGGAACGCCGAGTCTTAACCACTGGACTGCCAGGTATTCCCTTGGTGTCCCAGTGAAGCAGAATAAAAGCAGGTCTTCTCATGTCAATAAAACAATAACGGCTAACACCTATGTGTTATTTTGTTAAACATTTTTACTGGAGTATAGTCGCTTTACAGTGCTGTGTTAGTTTCTACTGTATAGCAAAGTTAAGTCATCTATGTGTGCACATATAACCCGGCTTTTTAAACTTTCCTCCCGTTTAGGTCACCACAGAGTGCTGAGTAGAGTTCTCTGTGCTATGTAGTAGGTTCTCACCAGTTATCTCTTTTATCCATGGTATCAATAATGTGTATATGCCAATCCCAATCTCCCAATTCATCCTACCTCCCCACCGCCTTGGTATTCATACATTTGTTCTCTACGTCTGTGTCTCTATTTGTGTATTACTTTTATAGCTTGTAAAGCGTTTTCACATCCACCACACATTCTTTAGCTTGTTAAGCATCTGCTGGGTTCTGCCATGTTCTAGGCCTCTCCTAGACGCCAGACAATAAATGCACTGGTAAGGACGCCCTGGCCTTGACCTTCTGTCGCGTCCCAAGAAATGTCACTTTCCGAGAAAGCCTCCTCCTCCTGCCTTGTTAAGTTCCTACCTTCTCATTGTCTAACATGCGCCCTGTTTCCTTTACAGTATTTCCCATCCCGATCTCCTTAAGGGTTGGGGTCATGTCGGCTTTTGTCACCTCTGTGAGGTCCTCTGTTCAAGACCTAGCATACTGCAAGGCCCCAAGAGGAACCTCAGGCTTCCCAACAGGCTCAGAGGTAAAGAATCTGCCTGCAATGCAGGAGATGCAGGTTTGATCCCTGGGTCGGGACGATTCCCTGGAGAAGGAAATGACAATCCACTCCAGTATTCTTGCCTGGAGAATCCCATGGACAGAGGAGCCTGGTAGGCTACAGTCCATGGGGTTGCAGAGTCAGACAAGAACCCTACCACCAAAAAGAGGAATCTCACAAAGTTTTCCAAACTGAGAAAGACATGTTTTACTGATTCTCCATTCATCTGATTCAAATGGATTGAATATCACCGTGTGAAAATAGCTCACTTTTATTCATTATTGTGAAAAACCAAGAGATTTAAATGAGATTAACATCTTTACTAATCTTTCAAATCATTCCACCCTCTCCTTCAGAGATATTAAGAATTAAGAATCCAATTACCTCTGCCACATAAATTAACATTGGTTCATGCCTTGGCGTATTGAGCTACAAACAGGCATTTACAGTCTTTGGTCGCTTTTATACCAAAACTTTTAGCCTAACTTGGAGATGGAGGTCAAGCTAATAGGAGTCAAGAATTATGACTATGAAGCACAGAGTTCCCAAACTGAGAAAGACAAATATCTTTTACTGGTTCTCTCATTTCATAGGTGTGGAAAATGGAGGCCCAGAGGGAGTAACTTGCCAGTGATTTCATGGTTCGTTTACTTTTTCTTGGCCACGCTGCGAGACTGGCAGGATCTTAGTTCCCCAATCAGAGATGGAACCCAGGCCCCCAGCAGTGAAAGCAGGGAATCCTAACCAGTGGATCTCCAGGGAAGTCCCTCATAATTCATTTATGGCTGAACTGAGACAAAAACCCCAGATTTATATCAGGGACTCCTCCTCTGTGTCCTACCTCTCTCTTTAACATTAATGTAGCTTAAACTGATAAGAATTATTTTCTGAATGAACAATAGTGAATTCCATAAACTCAAAGATGAAAGCGAATGCAAATTGTTCTAAAACCATTTCAGCCATTTTTATGAAAGCACATGATTTCGATGAAGAGCAGTCCAGTATTAGAGGAAATGCTGAATAATATTCAAATGCCTAGCGTAGCCATAACCAGGAGGATGTGGTTTCTAATGTGTACAGCAAAAATCATGCTTCAGGTGAAACTTATTTTATTTTCAATTAATATTTTTACTTTTGAAATAATTTTAGACTTACAGAAAAGTTGCCGTATGTATGCATGTATCACCTCCCTCTCAGATCTCCCTCCCACCCGGCCCCCATCCCACTCCTCTAGGTCGTCACAGAGCACCAAGCCGAATCCCTGTGATGCACAGCGGGTTTCTCCTAGCTATCTTTTTACACGTGGTGGTGAATATATGTCAATGTATATATTCTCTCAAATGTCCCACCGTCTCCTTCCCCACTGTGTCCGCAAGTCTGTTCACTCATCACCCTCTAATGTTAACAACGTACACAACCATAGTTCAGTGATCAAAATGCAAAAACTAAGGAATTTCCCTAGTGGTTCAGTGGTCACGACTCTATTATACTCCAATAATAGAGAAAGGAGAGTCAGTGGGAGACAAGGAAAGACGAAGGCCCTGGTTCAGAGTGGAGAAGACCAGGAAGACAAGAAACTGAAGCAACATGGGATCCTGAGTCATATCCTGGGACACAAAAGGAACATTAGGGGGGGAATGATGATACAGTCTGTGGTTTAATCGATAGGATTGTATCAGTGTCAATTTTTTTTTTTTTTTTTTGTAATTATGTACTTGTTGGCTACACTGGGTCTTTGCTGCTACATGGCGGCTTTCTCCAGTTGAGGTGAGTGGGCTTCTCATTGTGATGGATTCTCTTGTTGCGGAACACAGACTCTAGGCTCTTGGGCTCAGTAATTGTAGAGCATGGGCTTAGTTGTCCTGTGGCATGTGGCATCTTCCTGGACCAGGAATCAAACCTGTGTTCCTTGTGTTGGAAGTATGGAGTCGTGACCATACTCACTGTTCTCTATGTCTGTATTTCTATTCCTGCCCTGCAAATAGGGGTTCTTCATTCCGTGGACTCTTGAGGCATGCTGGTCAGCAATTCTGTAGAGTGTTCCTCCGATGGGTTTGTCTTTTTTTTTTTTTTTTCCATGATTAGACTGAGGTTACAGGTTTGAGAGAAGAATGCCACAGAGGTGAAGCTCTGTTCTCATTGTTTCATCTCGGGGGTACATGATGTCAGCATGACTCACTACTAGTGAAGCTTGATCACTTGATTAAGGTGGTGTCTGCAGGGTTCCTCGACTGTAAACTTACTGCTTTCCCCTTTGCGATGAGAAATGTCTTAGAGATACTTGGAGACTTTGTGAACGTCCTTTTTCTCTTTAAACTTTTGCCCCACTTACATCCATCAGTGAAACTTGCCAGTAGCAATTATTACTATGGTTTTCTAATGAGGAGTTTATATTTTCCTCATTCCTGCTACATTTATATATTTATTTTTAATTGGAAGCTAATTGCTTTACAATGTTGTGTTAGCTTTTGCTGTGCAGCAAAGTGAATCAGCTTTATGTACACATATATCCCCTCCTCCTTAGACCTCCTTCCGACCTCATCCCCGTCCCACACATCTAGGTGACAGAGGTGACACAGGTGATCTAGGTGACCCCAGAGCCCCGGGCTGAGCTCCCTGGGTTACACAGTCGCTTCCTGCTACCTGCTACATTTACTTACTGGAATTCTTCTGAAGAAGAGTTGCCCCCCTCCTCCCCTGAAAAACAGGAGCAGTCAATTTTTATTATTATTCAGTAATTCAACCACATCAGTTCAGACTTATGGATATTAATTTTGTTCTATAGATTAAGATCTTGTACTACCATTACTGGCTTTGTTGCTCAAGTTGTTGCAGCCTTGGCCTTTGGGAGATTTTTTGGGTTGGCGCTTATGTCTTTCTGACACGCTCCTATCTTTTTAGAGAACTTTCCTGTTGTCTGCTATCCCAAGATGCTACAGGCTTATCCCATCCCTGCCCCAACCCTGGACCCAATAACTTCTCTAAGGTTTCTCTTACAGGAGGAAAACATGTAGAAACCAAGATGTGTGCACAAAGGGAAGACATTCTTTGATGATTATAAAGCTTTTATATCTGAAAACTTATACCAGCATAGGATCATGCAGTGTCTCCAGTAATAATTCTGAAGCAGAGCAGTCAATTACATATAGGTTAGCTTTATTTTTAAATTTTTGTTACTTATTTATTTGGCTGCACAGGCCTTAATTGCAGCATGTGGGATCCAATTCCCTGATGAGGGATTGAACCTGGGACCCTGCATTGGGAGCATGGAGCCTTAGCCACTGGACCACCAGGGAAGTCCCTATAGGTTAGCTTTCTGTGTGTGTACTCAGTCATGTCCGACTCTTTGCCACCCCAAGGACTACAGCCCGCCAAAATCCTCTGTCCTTGGAATTTTGCAGGCAAGAATACTGGAGTAGGTTGCCATTTCCTTCTGCAGGGGATCTTCTCGACCCACGGATCAAACCCATGTCTCTTGCATCTCCTGCATTGGCAGGCGGATTTTTTAACCACTGCACCGCCTTGCAGCATAGTTATCCTTATATCTCCATGTCTAGCATAGACTGACGTGCAATAAATAGCTCCTGAATTAAAGAAGTAATTCAACTGCCCGCCCCTGGAACAGGGTCTTAACCTGGCATCTAGAGTCTCTCTGGGGGAGGAGATGGGTCTACGGATAGAGTTCAGGATGAGGGGATGTCTGTGAACCCAGGGGAAAAAAATTACTTCCTTGTTTCCACTCACCTCTAACTGAAAATTAGCATTTCCTTCAATTATGAATGTGCACAACAAAACACAGTAGTAATAGCAGTATTAAGACTCTGTCACCCATTGAAGTTTATTTTCACATCAACATTAGAGTTGTTGCAGCTATCTCAAAATATAATATATGCTCATTACCACTTCAAAATTACAGTAATTATTAGACCTGCCACTGGATCTTGTTGTTGAAAAAGAATAACTCATTATTATATCACATTAAAAATATTTTGATGAGTGTATTTCCATGGAACTGGCTTCCTTTATGGTCCTTTATATTTTGTTTTACGCATTTAAAAACAGTATTCTGAGAGGAAGTCCGCAGGTATCTTTAAGAGTTCGTAACCAGAGACTTCCCCGGTGGTCCAGGGGTTAAGACTTCGCCTTCCAGTGCACGGTGAGCAGGTTCCATCCCTGGTCAGGGAGCTAGGATCCCACATACCTTGTGGCCAAAAAAAAAACACCAAAAACATAAAATAGGAGCAATATCATAACAAAAAATTCGATGAAGACTTCTTAAAAACTGGTCTGCATAAAAAAAGTTCTTTAAAAAAGTTCACAACCAGGTGGTAAAGAGTGAGGTATATATAAACATATTCTCTGTGATGAAGAACTGTATTGTAAATTGCAAGTGTCCCTACCCAACTCCCATTCTAACAGGTGTCGCCTGAAAGACACAGCTCAGCTCTTGGTCGCTGGGGGCCTTCCTCCCAGGCTGCCCCTGCAGAGCTGGTCCTGGCCTCCTCCTTGATCCCACAGGGCAGTGTGGCCCAGTGTCCATGCAGCACTTAGGCCCTTAGGTCAGCGACGCCAGGCTTCTGATGAAGCCATCATTTACTGCCTCTGTGCCTCGCGCACG
Organism: Cervus elaphus; assembly: GCF_910594005.1. Lineage (NCBI taxonomy): Eukaryota > Metazoa > Chordata > Mammalia > Artiodactyla > Cervidae > Cervus > Cervus elaphus. Next base: position 22,462,012 of record NC_057844.1, read on the forward strand.
CATGCATGCTAAGTGGCTCAGTCGTGTCTGACTGTGCAGTCCTGTGAGCTGCATCACGCCAGGTTCCTCTGTCCGTGGGACTCTCCACTGGAGTGGGTTGCCACGCTGTCCCCCAGGGGATCTTCCGGACCCACGGATCGAACCTCTTTTGTCTTCTGCGTTGGCAGGCAGGCTCTTTACCACTAGAGACACCTGGGAGGCCCCTCTGTACCTCAGTTTCCCCATTTGATAACGATTGTAAAATCTGATCCCCAGCCTATGGGGTTGTTGTGCTATGTTGTGTAATATAGTTCTGAAAGCAGTACCTGATACATAACAAGCAGGAACTAAATGATAGCTCTTTTTCATAAACATTGTGTAAGGAAGCATAAGTGAGTTTCTCCCGGAACAACTATGCAATCCGAGGTTTTCTCTTAAGTTCGTGGTAGGGCTCAGCATAAAGAAAATCAGGGCAACTATTTGTTTGTTTGTTTTTCTTTAATGATAACTATTTTGAATTTTAATTTATTTGGCTGTGCCAGATCTTAGTTGCCGTGTGGCAAACCTATTTTCCCAACCAGGGATTGAACCTGGGCTCCCTGCATTGAGCGTGCAGAGTCTTAGCCCCTGGACCACCAGGAAAGTCCTAGGGCAAACTGCTTTTTATGTCTGAGCTTCCAATTTTACCTACCTGTCACTGTTGTGGTTTGGTGGCTAAGTCGTATCTGACTCTTTTGTGACCCTACGGACTGTAGCCCTGCCAGGTTGCTCTGTCCATGGGATTTCCCAGGCAAGAATACCGGAGTAGGTAGCCATTTCCTTCTTCAGGGGATCTTCCCGACCCAGGGATGGAACCTGTGCCTCCTGAGTTGGCAGGCAGGTTCTTTACCACTGAGGAACCAGGGACACCCTTACCTACTTGGAGGGGTTGTGATTTCAAAACAAGAAGCTCCACACTCCCATTCAAGACTGTATAAGCCATGATGTGTTTGTAGGTGACAGTCTATTTGTATTCTTTTTTTGAGGTAGATATTTTAGTCAAACTATGGAATGTAGATGAATATTAACTTTTTCATGGTAAAGATCTGCATTTTAATAGGCTTGGTTTTTTTTTTTTTAAATTGTCCTGTCCCTTCCCTTCCCCCGAGCTGAGATGTAAAGTTGAGTCAAATTTATAATGTGCTTCTGACCTTATGAAAAACAGGCCCTGGAGACAGTTTTCAAGTTGTCTACTTCCTGTGAAATTATAATGGGTAGGTTTGGTTTGAGAAGAACTGTCAGTTAAGGCAGCTTTACCCCCCCCTACAGTATGACTAATAATGGCAGTTATTAAAATTGAAGTTAAAATACCTAGAATTAAGATTTTGGCAGAACACACGGAGACATTCCATGGTTTTGGACATTTTAAGTATATGCCTTGATGAAATGTTCGCATCTCACTTAACAGATTTTAAAAGCGAGAGGTGGAAATAAATGACAGAAATAAAAGTTATATGACAAACGTATCTCAAATGCTTCTCCAATGAATTTAAAAATTTAAACTATGAGAAGGAAAAAAAAAAGTCTGAGTAGAAGATCAAGTCTAAAGGATTGAAAACAGCTTCAAAAGTCCTTGAGGAGAGTATTTGGGGCAATTTAAATTTCCTGGGAAATTTTGCTCTTTGTGAAGACATAATACTTTGAGGGCAGCTTTCACTGTTAGGTCTAATTTTCCAGATCTGGCAGAAGATTGTTCAGTGAAAAGGTTTCCCTTGGCCCATTTTTGACATAAAGTTATCTCCTGTTTCCCTCCAGCTTTGCAAAAACAGGCCCGCCCTTCACTGACAGAAGTGGAAACCCCAAGTCATTGCTCATGTTCCCCTCTTGGGCCCCTGGGACCTTTCAGGGCAGACCAAGCTGCAGTAGGCAGTGGAGTGCTGTGGAGTGGTCTTACACCCTTGCATACATGTTCTCCCCTTTGGCTAAGAGTTGACACAGAGCTTGAAGCACTATGGGCTCCCTCTGCCCTGGTTGATGGCACATTCTACCCAAATAATGTGAGGGAAAAAAAAAATTCCCATGTGCAAATCATTCCCAAATTATTTTACTATCTAAAACAGAGTTTGTTTTATCAGGGACAAGACTCTGTCCATATTTAATTAATTGTCACTCTGGTTCCAACCCTTGCCCCCCACCCACATCCCTGCCTTACGTCCTGTACCCTCTAGTGGGTCTTCCGTCCACTGATCTCTGGTCTGTTCTCTATCTCCTGTGAAGAGTGTGTCTACTCTCCGAACAGGGATTTTGGATTTTATCCTAATGGCTGTTCAGCAACCTGCCTCCGTTCAATTCAGTTCAGTTCAGTTCGCTCAGTCGTGGCCGACTCTTTGCCACCCCATGAACCGCAGCACGCCAGGCTTCCCTGTCCATCACCAACTCCTAGAGTTTACCCAAACTCATGTCCATTGAGTCAGTGATGCCATCCAGCCATCTCATCCTCTGTCGTCCCCTTCTCCTCCTGCCCCCAATCCCTCCCAGCATCAGGGTCTTTTCCAATGAGTCAGCTCTTCACATCAGGTGGCCAAAGTATTGGAGCTTCAACATCAGTCCTTCCAATGAACACCCAGGACTGATCTCCTTTAGGACGGACTGCCTCCGTAACTAGTATCATTGTTCATGAAACTCCAAAGCATCAGTTTCCTTTGAAGACTGATCCATCCCCTGATCCCGGTGCAGCCAAATAAATATTTCTTTAAAAATAAAAAATAAAGCCTACTTACCAAAGCCTACTTCCTCCCTTTTTCTGAAGTGAAACAAAAGTTCTATTTTAGACTAATAAGCAGCCTCAGAGAGGGTGTGAAGATGTAAGGGAAATTCTCTCTTAATGAGTATGCTTTCTAATTAAATAAAAAGGAGCCATTTTCCAAAATAGTTTTTTCCAGCCAAACTAAAAATTAGATACAGCGAAAGATATAAATAAGACACTTAATGTTAAAATATGTCTGTATAATGAACAACAGCAAAAATGGTGGAGTATTTATACTGTTTTTAACTAATATAGTATAAAAATTAAACAATTTTTAAAGGCTCAAAAAGACTTTTTTTTAAATGAATTTATTACTTAAAAGATAAGTGAGCTTTTTTTTGTTTTTTTTGCAAATGGACTACGAATGTCACATACCAGTAGGGGGCACTAAAACATAACTGTTAAATGTGTTTAAAAAATCACGTTTGGCAACTAGCTCCATCAGGTTGATCAGAAATGATGGAGGGCAATGGCAAGGGAGAGAAACAGTTCAATTAGAATATCTAAACTAGCTAGCAAATTTTCTTAGCTAAGTTTGCAGAGAGAATCCTTTTCTGTGTAAAAACTAATGTGACAGCTGTGATTAATATGTTTGGAATTAGTGAAACTGTGGACACAAAACTTCATGCTGGCTCTCTGACACCCCATAACGACTGAGGACAATTACATATGGGGATCCTTCAGATGGAAAGAAATGGCAAGACTCAGCTGTACGTGGTCTATTACATCCTGTGATGGTCTTGTTGTTCAGTCAATCAGTCGTGTCTAACTCTTTGCAATCCCACGAACTGCAGCACTAGAGGCTTCCCTGTCCATCAACAACTCCCGGAGCTTGCTCAAACTCCTGTCCATTGAGTCTGTGATGCCATCCAACAATCTCATCCTCTGTCGTCCCCTTCTCCTCTTGCCCTCAATCTTTCTCAGCATCAGGGTCTTTTCCAATGAGTCAGTTCTTCACATCAGGTGGCCAAAGTATTGGAGCTTCAGCATCAGTCCTTCCAATTCAGGGTCTAGAATACATAACCTTAAAATCCTGGATTGGGACTTCCCCTGGTGGTCTAGTGGTTAAGACTTCACCTTCCAATACAGGGGCTTTGGGTTTGATCCCTTGTCAGGGAGCTGGGATCCCACATGCCTCATGACCAAAAACAAAACATGAAACAGAAGCAATGTTGTCACACATTCAATAAAGAGTTTTTAAAAAGTGACCCACAGGGGGAAAAAAAAATCTAAAAAAAAAATCTATTAAATATTTTTTAAAAATCCTAGGTTGAAATAACTTTCAGGTAGATGACAGTTTGGGCTTGGGCCCTTAGGCCGTCCACTTGAATTTTGGCAAGAGTATACATGGTGGGGAATGGCCAGATGACACTCTTGGGTGTCGGGTACCTCATTGACCTGGTCAGCCTGGACCTGGAGCGACCTACTCTTTACTGTCAGGAACAACCAACACCATGAGGTGAAGGAACATCTGGTCCCAAACAAGTGAGTGCTAAGCTTCTAGGAGTGTTTATTTCCATGAGAGGGAAGAGCAAGCCCATGCATGTCTCTTTGGCTATGCCGCAGAGCTAGAGAATGTGCCCTGAATTTAGCCTGGCCTGTGGCAGTCTGGTTGTTTGTTTTGCAAATTGTAGCAGTATGGAAAGAAACTAGGAGCACAGGGGAGAAAAATTCCTATGGCACCGAATATGTTGAGATTGTTATCAAACACAGGGCCGGGCCCAGCTAGTCTCCAGTGGGGTAGGCTTGCACTCTGTCCCCGCCGAGATGTGAGAAACTCCCGGGACAAGGTAATTCAGCTGCACCAGACCCAAGATGAGAGTTTAGATCCAGACACGGGAGCAGCTGCAGTAATGTGAGCGGAGAGGAATGCCAGCGTGTATGGGGAGTGTGGATTTCAAAAGCAGGTTCTCCAAAGAGTGTTTCTCTCCCTGACAAGAGGCGAGCATTAAGTCCAGAAAGGGAATCAATGACATGTTGTCATCGACCCAAACAGGTGGACGGCAGAAGCCTGGACAACGGGGATGAGAACAAGTCTGAGAGAGGAGGGTGATTGACAACTCAACTTATCAGTAGTGATTCCAAGAGGCCCAGGCTGTGGGCAGCCTGCACAGAGGTTATCTGGACAGCCAGTGTTTACAATCTGGGAGGACTGGATCCACCAGGGACGTGGGAGGCCGGCTCCAGGGAAGACTGGTTTGGCAGGAGGATGCCTGCAGCCTCCTGGACCTGGAGGGGTTGGGGGTGCTGGGAACTCGAGTGGTCTTTATCTGGGTGTGGGAGGGAACAACTTCTTGCGTGTCTGTAGGCTCCTGAGGGGACTGCCATAGGATCTGGTCCGTGTGTGCTCAGACTCTTAGTTGGGTCTGACTCTTTGAGACCCCATGGACTGTAGCCCTCCAGGCTCCTCTGTCCATGGGATTTTCCCAGGCTTCCCAGGTGGCTGAGTTGTAAAGAACCTGCCTGCCAATGCAGGAGACATAAGAGACGTGAGTTTGATCCCTGGGTCCTGAAGATCACCTGGAGGAGGAAATGCCAACGCACTCCAGTATTCTTGCCTGGGAAATCCCATGGACAGAGGAGCCTGGCAGGCTACAGTCCGTAGGGTTGCAAAAGATTGGATACAACTTAGTGACTACACACACATGTACAGGGTCTGGTCTATCCTTGCCTTATTCAATAGGCTGACGTTCTCTTTCTTTCAGTGAGCCCCCTTGCACAAATGCTTTTCATCCACATCCCTACATGGGATACCTCTAAGGGCTTTCCAGAATCCTAGTGAAGAAGGGAGAGAAGACCTCCAGGGGTGAAGAAGACAGTGAGGACCTCTTTTTCCCTCCCTTTCTTACTTGTCCACTGGACAGTTTACTGAAAGCAAGGAGTGATGGACTTTTGTTGGTGAGCATAGTTGAGCCCTCCTGCACTACAGATATGAGACTCACTGGAAAGGGATTTAAGTCTTTGATGAAACTAAAACCACGCTGGATGCTGTATTTCCACTCAACAGACAGCCCCTCTGAATATCTTTAAAAAGAATCTCAGAGCTTGTAAATGCATCTGCAACGCCTGGGGCTCATCCCACCTGCAGGTACTTTTATGTAATTATCTCAGTGGAGCCCCACAGCGTAAGTGTTACCATTCCCATTACTCAGATAAGGAAACTGCCTGGAGGAGTAAAGAGTTGTTATTGAGTCGCTCAGTCAAGGACTGCAGCACGCCAGGTTTCCTCGTCCATCACCATCTCCCGGAGCTTGCTCAAACTCATGTCCATCCAGTCGCTGATACCATCCGACCATCTCATCCTCTGTCGCCCCCTTCTCCTCCTGCATTCACTCTTTCCCAGCATCAGGGTCTTTGCCAATGAGTCAGTTCTTTAAATCAGGTGGCCAAAGTTTTGGAACTTCACCTTCAGCATCAATCCATCCAACAAATAGAGTTGATTTCCTTTAGGATTTACTGGTTTGATCTCCTTGCTGTCTAAGGGTCTCTGAAGAGTCTTCTCCAGCACCACAGTTGAAAAGCATCACTTCTTCAAAGTAGTGTTTGAATTTGAATGTAGTTTCTTCAAACTTCTACCACTTTTCCCTGCCATGTATTGGGTTTGTGGTAATGGGTATTAGATCTACAAACTAAAGAAACCACATGGATTATTGGTTCAGAGCAAAGGTTCTGGAAGCAACTGCTTGGGTAGGTGTCCTTGTTAGCTAGGTGACTTTGTACAAGTTACTCAACCTCCCTGGTCCCAGTTCCCCCTCCTGTCAAAGAGTACCTCCCCCGCAGGGTTTGTGGTGGTGAAATAAGTTTATATGGTTCAGTGCTCAGAACAGAGTAAGTTCTAGTGTGTGTTTTCCTCTACTGCTGACCCTGCTGCTTGTTCATAAACCATTTGTTACCAGCATGGATTTGGTTGAGACTTCGCTCTCAAGTTAGGGCTTTATTTGTTTAACTGCATTTTTGGGTTAAGGCCCTTTAGTCCCCCAGTGGAATGTTAAAAGTCTATACTAACTGTTAGAAAAATGTAACTGATCCTTTAGTCAGTGGGTTAGTTTTCTAGGGCTCTGTGTGTATCTGTGTCTGTGTGTGCTCAGTTGCTCAGTCATGTCTGACTCTTTGTGACCCCATGGATTGTAACCCACCAGGTTCGTCTGGCAAGAATACTGGAGTGGGTTGCCATCTTCTACTCCAGGGGATCTTCCTGACTCAGGGATCGAACCCATGTCCTGCATTGGCAGGCAGATTCTTTACCATTATGCCATCTGGGAAGTCCCACTTTAGCCATTACGGCCACCTTAATAATTTTTTCATCACGACCCATTTAAAAGTAATTTTTCTGTTATGACCAGTTCAAGAATTTATCAGCAAGGTTGCTAATAAAAAACTTTCACACCTCTCAAGTGTTCAGGGTTAACGTTTACATTACAAATTCTCACCTTCACTGTGTAATTTTAGCAGCTTCTTTTGTTTCTTAATTTCAGGCAGTTCCTCCTGATTTCTAATTTAAGAGGTTTCCATGGCTCTCATCAATTTTTGTTTATTAGTGAATAAATTTATTGTATGTCTTAATCGGGCTGTGAAAATAAGGTGGCATTCACAATCTTTTAATAGAATTCTGGTGTGTATACATAGGAACGTGAACGTGTGCGCCTGACACACCAGAGGTTGAGACATAGTTTTACGGTACCATTGCCAAGAATAACTAATCTAGAAATAACTGCAGAATCTGATAATACAGGTGGTGTTTCTTGTTAGAAATAATTTGTCTACATGAACAGACGTGAATTCTTTTTAATTTTAAAACTGAGCATTAAAATTAAGCTACTGCCCTTTTCCTAAATTAGTGTTTTAATAGCTTTTAAAAAAAATCAGATCTAGGAATAAAGATTCTGGATTCAAAAGCCATTCTATTCCAGTTCCCTTTAAGTAGAATACTTTTTGCTGTTATTGTTCTGTATGTTTTTCTTTTTTTGAAAGAGAGCTAATTTTTTAGGACAATTTTGTTTCCATGAGAAAGTCACTCATCTCCAGCTTTTATGCTTCTTAGAGACAACATCTAACTCATAAATACATTGTGGTGTTTGAGTGGGTTTAGTTTTTAAGAATTTCACTCCCAAAAAGAATTGCAGAAAACTAAGAATATATTGTATCAATTCTCTCTTGCAATTGTTTTAGAAAAATTTGCTCTATTGTTGAAGTTGTGCTGTTTTCTATGATAACATTATCTGTTAAATGAAGCTGTCAGTATCATCATCAGCTAAACTACCAAAATGAGTCAGCTAACTTTATTTTTAACCACTTTTTAATTGCCTGCTGAGACTATCAGGAATAATGTAAGAGGATTTTTAAAGCCTTTATAGCAATGCTTTGGTATATCAGGCTACATAAAAAGGTGCATCAAAGGTTCAGAATTCTCAGGTCATTTCCACGAATTTTTTCTTTTAATACTCAGCTGCAAGGCATGGAGAAGTAATGAAAACCCTTGAGATTTGAGGCTTTCCCTAGATTCTTGCTATGACATTCCATGGATGTTATACATACTATCTCTGAATTTACAAAGAATCAGTTGGATTTGGGCAACCAATGTACGTAACACTTGAAACATGAAGGAGCCATAGCAGGATTTAGAACAAATATCAGTGATTTAGAAATCATGTGTTTACCTAAGCCGAAGTCATTTGTCTAGTAACAAAAACCTACCCACGAGGTTGTACTGATGTCAAAGAACAAACATTTCATCCCTGTTTCAAAGCACTTTAAGATGTTATTTTAATCCTTACAATACCTCTTTGAGGTATGTAGGTGGCAAGTAATACCAAGATAAAAATTCAAAATGCAGAATAAATTGAACACTACTTAGTAAAAGAACTTTAGTTCATTGTGCTTTGTTGCTTTTCTGCTTTTCTTGGACAGTCCATTGGTGATTTCATTTTATCATATTTTGCAGGGTAGGACCAACAGCACGGCATACTTGCTAAAACAGTTACCGTGGTCTATGAGAGTCACTGTGCTTCCACAGCTTTAAAACAATTTTTTTTTTACATTTTTAACAATTTTTTTTATATTTTAAACTTTTTATTTGTATTGGGGTATAGCTGATTATACCTGGTGGCTCAGAAGGTAAAGAATCTGCCTGCAATTTGGGAGACCTGGGTGCAATCCCTGGGTTGGGAAGATCCCCTGGAGGAGGGCATGGGAACCCACTCCAGTATTCTTGCCTGGAGAATCCCCATGGCCAGAGGAGTCTGGTGGACTACAGACTATGGGGTCCCAAAGAGTCGGACATGACTGAGCCACTCAGCACATAGCCAATTAACAATGCTGTGATAGTTTCAGGTGAGCAACTAAGGGACTCAGCCATACATACGCATGTATTCATTCTCTCCCCAATTCCCCTCCCATCCAGGCTGCCACATAACATTGAGCACAGTTCCATGTGCTATGCAGTAGGTTCATTTTAAATATAGCAGTGTGTACCTGTCATCCCAAACTACCCCTTCCCCTTATTCTTTCCTGCTGGCAATCATAAGTGTTTTTCTCTAAGTTTATGAGTCTGTTTCTGTCTTGTAAATAAATTCATTTGTATCATTTCTTCTTAGATTCTTTATGTTGTTGTTGTTGTTTAGTCACTAAGTTGTATCTGACTCTTCGAGGTCCCATGGATTGGTAGCTGGCCAGACTCCTCTGTCCATGGGATTTCCCAGGCAAGAATACTGGAGTAGATTGCCATTTCTTCTGTTTCTGTTTTGCCAAAAAGTTCATTTGTATCCTTTCTTCTTAGATTCTGCATATAAGGGATGGCATATGATATTTCCCCTGGAGAAGAAAATGGCAACCCACTTCTATTCTTGCCTGGAGAATCCCATGGACAGAGGAGCCTGGTGGGCTACAGTCCATGGGGTTGCAAAGAGTCGGACACGACTGAGCGACTTCACTTCACTTCACTTATGATATTTCTCCTTCTCTGTCCACAGCTTTCTACTCATACTAGCCTCTGGCGGAGATGAGCAAGGCACACATGTGATTTGCTCTCTTATCCAGGTGGAGGCATCCTACTCCTTTCTCCACCCTACTTCCCCCAGGCCTTGAGGGTCTGCACCCTACCATGAAAAGTAAAATGTCAAATATACAGCTCTTAGAGAAAAGAGATTATATATTTGGATGATCATACTGACTTTACTCAATGATCATATAAAAGTTGCGTTAATCTTCAACATCTTTCGACTCTCACAACTGGATGCATCGGCTAATTAAAACTAGGATATCTCCTGGAAATGGGAGAGCATGGAGGGGTGATTTTCCTTCTGTGATTCATTGGTAATTTAAATTGGCTGAAGGGAAGGTAGCCACAGATAAGCTCTTCTGACTAATGCCAGCCTGCGATCTGTGGGTTGTAGAGGTGGCAGATACTTCTCTGTGATGGGAGGCTGAAGACAGGAAACCGCCTCCTGAACTCTCAGCTGAAGGGTGTTCTACACGCGCTTTTTTAATGAAAACTGGGGGCATTAAGATAGGATCCCATCCCACTTCCAAAGTAAGTTTTTCTAAAGGTGCTTTACAAATATTCCTGATGCTTTACGCTCACTTGATGGCGGAGAGGAGAGGGCACTTTCTAATTCACTTTGAGGTCGAGAGGAACACAAGGGTTTTGTTTTGCTCTTAATTTTGTCTACTGTCTCATGTAAGTGAACATTATGGCTCTGATCAATCCCCAGTGCGTTCAGCAAACAGAATTGGATTAAATAGTATGGGAATAAGGTCCCCCATTTGAACTGTAGAATACACGCTCACTTGTTCTAAGCTAAGTCCAAGCTTCTGAAGCTCTTACTGATCTCGGGTGGCCTCGAGCCTGCAAAGACTTGGAGCTGGGCTTGGGTTCCCAGCCAGAGGTTAGACTGGGTAGAGACAGTGAAAACACAGGTCCTAGCCACTAGAGCAGGGGTCAGTGACAAGGGCCCTGGCCCTGGCCCTGGCCCTTCAGCTTTGCAGAAAGAATTTCCACAGAGATGGAAAGTAACAAAACAAGTATTTATTAACAGGAAAAAAAGTACAGTATGTGTGGATAGATACACGGGTGGACTCAGGGAGAGAGTGTGGCTGAGTTGCGCCCCCGTGGCGGTTTGAATTAGTTTTATGGGGTATTTCTCATGGGTTTCCTTCATCCAGTCATTTTGATTTGCTTGGTACAGGTTCCATATTTGGTATATGTCAGGATCCTCGCAGGTGTACACACACATCTCTTAGCCAAGATGGATTTTATTGAAGAGGCCTGTGGGTAGCCTGGCGTTAGTTAGCATCACTCACCTTTGACCTCCAAGGAATCTTTCTGCACATGTGGTTGGGGAGGTCTTCTGACCTCAAGAATAAGAAATGTGTGGTCTGGGCAGGGTCCTTCCTCCTCCCTTAATTGTCCTGTTCATCTCATCTTGGAGTTTTGATCCACCAGAAAAGGCATCTCCAATTGCTTTACCCTGTGAGGGCCTCATCTACCTTCTGCCTCAATATGTGGAACGGCTTTTCGATAAAAATCCAGTGCTAACCACTTTCTTTGTTGGGGATAGAGCACAAGAGAGCTGTTGAACTTGCGTTGATGTCAATTCAGGTTTAGGAGAGCTTTGGAAAGAGTTTCAGATGAGCCAACCATTCCGGAAGGGCAGGTTGCTCTTACTGAAGATGGTCTGAGGCTGTCTGTTCAAATAAGCAAGTGCTAATGGCTTGGAATCCCCCACATAATTTGTGTTATACAAATGCAAACATCAGCATTATTATTGTTATTTATAGTCTATCTCTAGACTCCTTTCATTAACATAAACTAAACTGGTTTCAGGCAGAGTTGATAGCTGACAAAGATCCCTCCACCCCCTAACATGTTTAAATGTCAATTTTTTGGAAAGAAAAAACTGAATCAAATTAACCTAGGCCTCTAGAAAACCCCAACATTTTACAAAGGCAGAAAGTGTGGAAACAGGTGATGAGCTCTGGATTTTGATAGTAGTTGGTTCAAGTCTGATAACAATTAGATAAGCTTCTAAAGTAAGTAAACTTACCTTCAGTAAGTTTCTTAGCTCTCTGTACCTCAGTTTCAATTTCTGTAAAATATAATTCCTAATAATTTCTACATTATTGGTTTGTTTTGAGGACTGATTCAGATAATAGCTAATCATTCAGATAATAGCTAATAATAAGAGTGTTATATACACTTCATCCATAATTACTGTTGAAAATAGTAGTTTTTATTAACCCTGGGGGAGAAAGAAAATGTGTATATTCTGATTCTGGATGAAGAATGATTTATGACTTAGAAATGAAAACATTTTGAAATGAGAGATATTTATTTATATTTATCAATATACATATCATCTTATTTCAGATGATATATAAATCTGAAAAACAGGAGGGTGGGATCTCACCCAGCCTAGTTCTGGGTTGTAGAAAGAATTTTTCCAGGTTGGAATCTTCTGGAGTGCAAGCGTGCTATGTAGTTGTCAAATGTTCTGTTTTCAGTTTGTTGCTCAAACACAAAATTATTTAACGTACATACAGCATCACAGGAGACAAATCAGTTTTTCCTTCCAGCATGATATCGGTGATTAACTAATTGGAAGTTCCATTTTTAAATGTTAAACCTTAGAATGTAGAGTATCTCTGTGTGTCTTAAAGGCTGTATTTACCACAAAATAAAAACCTGATATTCCAGAGAAATACTCATTCTGCATCTATGTTTATTCTCTGGCATAGCAGACTTCGCATATGGGTAGGCCCTGTGAGTCAGCCAAATCTGAAATTTGATAAACTCTTACCTCCTGTTTCTACAGTATAACTGACACAGACGGTGACTATACAGATCATATTAAAAACACATGTGCTTTGACTACACAGCCATTACCTCTTGTTATTGATTTTTATCAACAAATGACAAGCAACGTAGTTAGTTACCATACAACGTTAGATGTTTCTTCTTGCTTCATTCTTTTATTACTGTTGTGGACTTTCTTTTTAGGTGTTTGTTTACAATCACACTTGACTCCTTTTCCCTACTGTTATGTTGTGAAAATAGGGCAATTTGATTGGAAAAAATGGATTATTGTAAAACGGTGATTAATTCTTACTGCTTAACGTGAACATTCATACATATTAGTTTTCCAAGTAAATAAGTAGGACGCCTTGTAAAACTTCCTTTCTGCCAAAAATGTAGTACCATCTGTGATCTACATGGCAGCTTTTTCTTATTTAATACATATGTCCCCCCCCTTTTTGGAAGCATACTAAGAGCTTTAATATGACATGAAACAGAAATAAAATAGTAAAAACACATTGTGTTGCAAGCATGCATGCAAAATTCAGATTCATGACATTCAAAGAACTTGGGATTTCATGTGCCACCCATTTGTTTTTATGGCAACTTGCAGTTCTTAACATTAGGAAAAAATTTAAATGTAATGTTGGGAGTTTGGGAGAATAATTTTATTGTTTTGAAGAGAGTTAAGACCTAGTGTTTAAAATAGGCTGAATTTCACTGGTGATCTGAAAACCTCCAGTTAAAAAAAAAAGAAAAAAAGAAAGTTAAAGTGAAGAGCAGTGCAATACAAAGAAAGACTTTTGGCCTGAACGCTAGGAGGCCTGAATTCTGACCCCAGCGCCTTGGGCTCTATTACTTAACTTCTCAGTGTCCGCTTTCTTACTTGTAAAATGAGTGGTTTCTGTGGGTCCAGTAATGATCACTTATAAATCCATCACCCAGATACAACCATTGCTAACATTTTTAGCCAATAGTGATACTTCCAACCTCTTAAATATCTTATCACCAGTATTGTCACAATGCCATTGCGAATGCTTGGCCCACTTTATTTTAAATGACTATATATGATTCTACCTAACAGATATGCCATTCTTTAATCATTCTCTATTGTTGGTCATTTAGATTATCTACAAATACATTTTTAATATTGTTGTAGGGACCCACAACTAGCCTCTCACTAACAAAGCAAAGGAACAGAGTTTATTGAAGAAGACAAACATCTTCACAAGAGAACTGAAAATGCTGGGTCTCTGGCTTATGATTTGCCCAGCGCTTGTCTCCAGTTAACAGATTAGTGAGTGTCACTTGTGTTAGACAAACGATCTGATGTAGCCTGTATTTTTTGATCATTCCAACTCCAAGGCCTGGTGCTCCGAGCTCATACTCCCAACACGTGTGGATATGCATTTATTCAGTTTTTCTACCTCATCTTATTATTTTTCTTCAAAATGGTGACTATGCTAATGCTTCAATTCTTTTCTGCCTTAGCACTCCTTGTATCTATCAAATACTTTGTGTAATTCGTTCAAAAAATATTGTCAAGATGCATTGCTGATTCTTTAAAGAGTGACACAGTTTTAATTCTGACATCAAATGTCATGTAAAGCAAAATAACATAAACTGTTTATGACCTGGGCTTCCCTGGTGGCTCAGTGGTAAAGAATCTGTCTGCAATACCAAAGACTCGGGTTCCAGGTTTGATCCCTGGGTCAGGAAGAGCCCCCAGAGGGGGAAATGGTAACCCACTCCAATATTCTTAGCCTGGAGAATTCCAGGGACAGAGGAGCTACAGTTCATGGGATCGAAAAGAGTTAGACACGACTGAGCGACTTTCACTCACTCCCTCTTTTATGACCTCAAGGAATCTGCCATCTAAACAGGGTACTCTGAGATGCGTGGCACCTAGCCTGTACATAGTAGGTGCTCTATAAATATTTGTTGAATGAATAAGAAAATCCAAAGAGAATTATTCCTCAAGAAAAATGAATGACTACTTCTGGTATTTGCTATAGACCAGGTTTCACGACATGGGTTTAAGAAGCCAAAGCTGTGTTGTTTCAGGTGATTATTTTCTACGGGCAAATGGAAGAAAGACTGTTTTTAGTTGATAGCAGTGTATCCTAATGATTCAGACAAAATATTGAAAATGAGCAATTCTGGGGAAGAGAAGGTGGAGTATGAAGTTAAGTGCCATCCACTTAAGAAGAATAAGCATCCAAGCTTTTTACTCATTAAATAGGACTTAAATTACCTATTTTGACAAGTAAGAATTTAAACCAGAGATCAATGTGGTGGTGGTGAGGGGTAAATATAGAAATTTCTGCCTGGGAATTGATCAAAGGAAACCATCCCCTCAGTCTTCCTGTCAAGGATGATGTAATAATTACTCTGAAAAGAGGCAGAGGAAAGAATATCACTATGGTTTGTGAGATGGACTTTGTGAGCATAAACTTCCTTTTTCATCTTACTTGTCCTTACCTGACATGAAATGTTTTTCTTTCCGGTTTGGCCACATGCACCAATGATAATGATTCCCACTTACTTATTAAGAAGTGAGAATCGTTAGAAAAAGCCTTCAAAGCAAACAGCTACCATAAAAAAAATACTGAAGGAGAAAATAAATAAACCTTTTTTCTCTTAAGAACAACTAGTGCCAACCTAAATCCTTCGCCATCCTTCAAAGAAAACATTTACATGTTTTGACTAAAAAACAAAACAAAACCCACAAAACTCCTTTTGTAATCTTTTTATCTTATTATCTCTATCATCTTTTGTGTGTGTGCTTTTTAAAAATCTTTTAAATCAAAACTTCCAGCTCAGTAATTTCATCGAGGTAAAATTACTAAAATCTATGGGATCGACTGAGAAATACACCACAAAGTTTTATTGTGATTTTTGATATCTTGGGATTGAGCTGTGTCCAGTTGCTTAGTCGTGTCCAACTCTTTGCGACCCCCTGGACTGTAGCCCACCAGGCTCCTCTGGTCGTAGGACTCTCCAGGCAGGAATGCTGTAGTGGGTTGCCATGCCCTCCTCCAGGGGATCTTCCCAACCCTAGGGATCCAACCCAGGTCTCCCGCATTGCAGGCGGATTCTCTACCGACTGAACGGCCAGGGAAGCCCACATTGGTATTACGTGCTATTTATAATTTTCTATCTGTGTACTGAGATTGTTGATGGGAAAGCAGGAAACTGAAGCTGGGACCCTGACAGCATCACTGTTACTTATGTGAACTTGGGCAAACCAGTTCACTTTGCTGTCTCAGTTCATCGTGTGGTGCCTCACCACTAGGATGATCTCCAGATTTTCTTCCAACTTTAACATCCTCTAGGTCTAGCTGAAAAGAAAGTTCATCTTGATACACCCACAGTGGAGGGCAATTTGGCAGTGTCTCAGAATTACAAATGAACTTCACTGCTGACCCCAGTGATCTTTCTGGACATTCCTTCTGTGGATGTACTTGCACATATGCAAAATCTCTTAGTTTTATGGGATTACAGAACAGTTTGTGATCCCTCAAGAGTAGAAACAAGCAAAACGTTCTCCAGCAAGGGTGAGTAAACTGATACATAGAATGGTACGGTACGGTACGCAGCTATAAATATATATTTTTACTTTTTTGTAACCATGTGGCAGGGACATTGGTGGGGTAGGTACTCAGGAAAGACCAAAGAAAAGCGAATTTGTCATTTAAAGAAACAATTGGGCAGGATAGCGCAGAAGATTTCAAGGATCTGGGGAGAAAGTCTGTAAGAACACTCCCTTAACCAAATACCTTCCTCCAGTTGAAGTCCTGAAAAACCGGAATTGAAATGAAGGCAAGGCCAAATTTGCAGTTGGCTTCCTTTGCCAAGCATGATCCACTTGGGCACCGCCTATCTGTAGGGTGCGGCCGTGTGAATGGGGGCTGCCTGTATAAAGCGTTGTCGGAAAGGTAGAGGGTAGCAGCGGTTGTACACTAGCGCCTTCCTTTCGGCTCATCATCTGGGTTACTGAGGTCCTCTAGCGGCTGGCTGGGGAGGCCGGAACAGTCTCAATTTGATAGTAAACGCAGAGACCACAGGAGGCGGGTGGGAACCAACTACATTTTCAATCCATCAGGCTCACGACCCCCAGCCACCCCCAGTATCAGTGGGAAGCTGTTGTGATAATCGGATTATGAAGAAATCGGAGTTTGGACGAGTGAGAATGTCAACGAGGACCAAATCTTTCTCTAAGTCTTTTCAAACTTTTCTAAACGAGGCCTCCTTTGCTTTAGAAGCCACTTTTTCAATTGAAGAACTGTCATAAAGAGTTTTTTTTTTTTTTTTTTTTTTGCCGGGGAGTGGAGTGGTGGTAGTGGATTGGAAGCTGTCATTTTGGACAAAGATATTTAAAACTCCACCGTCAGTCTTACATCTTCAGTGATCCCATGTCTCTGAAAGGAAATGCCTTCCATATTCCTTCTAAAAAAAGCAAAACAAAACTTGACAAGTATTTCTTCTGCTCCCTGAGACACAAGGGCCATTGTCTTCGTTTGGTCCCCACTGATCTTGGCAGGACAGCCTGGACCTAGAGCCCAGATGGAGCGAGGTGGGGTGGGATGGGAGGGGGCGGTGATTGACACGCGGGACAAGCAGCCTAAAGCAACACCTGGGGGTGGGGCAGGGCTGCGCCCAAGCCTTCGGTTCTGTCCCCTGTTAGGTTTTCACTTCTCGACGTCTCAGCACTTGCATTCTAAATAGCAAAGCAATGACAAGCAAACAATCGAACTTAGCGTAAGTAAGTAATAAAGTGACAAGGCTCTTCCTAAGTGCTCTCCTCTGACCCCGCCTTCCCTGTCGTCCGGGACTGACTCAGTGGACAGTCTGAGGTTCCCGCCCAGGGGAACAGGTTCCCACGGAGGGCGCGGGGGTTGAGGCTGCCTTCGGGTCTGAGGGTGCGTGTGCATGAGCAATTATCTTCGGCCGGCGCCGAGCCCCCTTCCCTCATTTCTAGTCTTAGGTCAAGACTGGAGTGAACCCGGCTCGCGGCGGCTCGGCTGGCTAACGGCGCCCTCCGCCCCCCCCCCCACCCCCACTAGTCTACACCGACCGCCGAGGCTCAGCTCGCGGGTGCGGATAGGTGGGTTCCCGGCTGGGTCCTCCGCGCCGACTCGGCAATCAGAACCCCGGCACCGCGCGAGGGTGGGGACAAGCGTGTGTGCGGCCCGCGCCCGGGGCCGGAGACTCTACACATTGTAGGGAAAGGAAAAAAAAAAAAAACAAAAACCAACTAAACCAAACAAAAACAAAACCCACCGACTTGCCCACGTTTCTCTGCAGAGAAATCGTGGGCGGAGTCGAGAGGGGGCGAGGGAGCAGAACTCCGACGAGGCCGCCTCCGCCTGCCCACCTACCCACCCGGCGGCCCCCTGAGCGCCGAGCGTCCCCGGCCCCTGCCCGGCCCAGCTTCGGGTTCCCGAGCGCAGGTCGAGGCGAAGCGGGCGGCTCGTTCCACTCGGGCTTCCCGAGTACTCGGCTGGGCTCCTCAGTAGTAAACAAAGTGTCGCCGCCGCCTCCACGTTGGTTTGCCTCCTAGCAATCAAAACACTGAGAGGGCGAGAGACTCACAGAAACACTCGAGAATTACCAGAAAATAATAACAGAGAGCCAAAAAAAAAAAGAGAGAGAGAGCGAGCGAGCGAGGGAGAGTGTTCATGTGAAATAGAAAAACACCCCACTACCCCCCACCAACCCACTGCCGCCTCCCAGTGGAAAACTGAGCCCCGCCCAGGCCGGCGCCCATTGGCGGCCAGGGTGCTGCCGCCGCACTCTCATTGGTTGCGGGGGCCGTCCGTCAGGGGCGGGCCGGCGCGCGCGCCGCCGCCGCCGCCGGCGGGGGGCGGCGGCAGATCCCGTAAGTCGGGGCGGTCGCGTAGTCGCTGCAGCTGCTGCCGCCGCCGCCGCCGCATTCAACAGGCAGCAGCGCCGCGGTCGCGCCCGCCCGGGGAGAGCGAGCGGCCCGCGGCGTCCGTCCGTTCGCCCTTCGTTCGGCGGGGAGCGCGACGCCAGCGCTGTCGGGGCCCCGACGACTCTGGCCTGCCGTCCAGTCAGTGCAGCGGACCCGGAGGCGCCTAGATGCGGACGGAGCCGTGAAGTTAAGTTCTGAGCTCGCGCTTCCACTCCGCCGCCGCCGCGCCTCCCTCCCGGTTTCCGTCCGCTCGCTGCACCGACCTCACCCCTTCCCGCAGATCTCGGACCGGCTCTCGGCGCCCTCTCTCCCCTCGGCGCCCCCCCCTGCCCGGTGCTGCGCTTTTCTCACTTCTGGGCAAGTCCCGCGGCTGGGGGAAGGGTGGGGGGGTCACCATGGCCGAAGCGCCCCAGGTGGTGGAGATCGACCCGGACTTCGAGCCGCTGCCCCGGCCGCGCTCGTGCACCTGGCCGCTGCCCCGGCCGGAGTTTAGCCAGTCCAACTCGGCTACCTCCAGCCCGGCGCCGTCGGGCGGCGCGGCGGCGAACCCCGACGGCGCCGCGGGCCTGCCCTCGGCCTCGGCGGCCGCTGTCAACACCGACTTCATGAGCAACCTGAGCCTGCTGGAGGAGAGCGGGGACTTCCAGCAGGCGCCCGGCTCCGTAGCGGCGGCCGCGGCGGCGGCGGCGGCGGTGGCGGCGGCGGCCGCAGCGGCCGCAGCTGCCGCCACCGGGGGTCTGTGCAGCGACTTCCAGGGCCCGGAGGCGGGCTGCCTGCACCCGGCGCCTCCGCAGCCCCCGCCGCCTGGCCCGCTGTCGCAGCACCCGCCCGTGCCTCCCGCCGCCGCCGCGGCCGCCGCCGGCGGGCCGCTCGCGGGGCAGCCGCGCAAGAGCAGCTCGTCCCGCCGCAACGCGTGGGGCAACCTGTCCTACGCCGACCTCATCACCAAGGCCATCGAGAGCTCGGCCGAGAAGCGACTCACGCTGTCGCAGATCTACGAGTGGATGGTCAAGAGCGTGCCCTACTTCAAGGATAAGGGCGACAGCAACAGCTCGGCGGGCTGGAAGGTGAGCGGCCTTCGGGCGCACGGCCGAAGCGGGAGGGGCGGGTGGGTGTCCGGGGGCGCCGGCCTCCGCCTGAGGTCGCGGCGGGGCTGAGGAGGAGGATGGGGGCGGGGGGGCTCTCGCCGGTGCAAGTTCGCTTGGCCTGAAAGTGCAAGGCATGCGGGCAGCGCGTGCAGGGTGATGGCGAGAGTGGCAGAGGTGGGTGGTGGGCTTACCCGGGACCCGTCGGGGGTGGGGGGACAGGACTGAGTGTGTGCGCGCGCGCTCTACTGAGAGTTGGAGCGGGACCGGGAAGGGGCTCGCTGGGACCAGAGGGGGTGAGGAAACGGACGCCAAGAAGTGGACCTCCAAGCGGCCAGAAAAGTTCGCCCGTGAAAGAGAGGGGTGGGGCGGGGGGTCCACTGGGAGCTGTTCCCCCTCGGCTCGCTCGGACTCAAGCCGCTGCTCATATTCCCGCTCCCCATCCCCCAGGACATCGGGGGTGAGAGCGGCTCCCCGCCGCCCACGCGGCGGGCGTCCCCCACCCCCAAGCCCCGGGACGCCCCGCGGAGCCGTTTCCGCCGCGCGGGGCGGAGGAGGGCGCGGCGATGGGGGCCTCAGAGCCCCGCCGCCCGGGGACGGAGCTGCAGGTGGAGGGGAACGGCAGGGCGCCAGCCGGGAGGCCCGTGGGGCCGACCGCGCAGTTTCGGGAGGCCCGCGTGCATTTTGTTTTGTTTTGATTGCGTTTGGAAGTGGCCTCGAGTGCCGGGGGCCGGGCGCGCCCAGCCAGAGGTAGCGCCTCCGACACGTGCGAAGGGGCGGCCACCGCCGGCGGAGCGCCGGCGCCCGGCCGCGCGAGGCGAGCTAAAGTTCAAGTGTGACCCTCGGCGGGGGCGGGAGCTGGCGACGGCGAGGGAGGGGCCGCGGGCGCAGGAAGCTTGCGCCTTTAAAGGGCCAGCGCGTTCTGGCCGCGCGCGCCGCCTGGCCCCGGCCGCGGGGCGGCGAGGCCAGCGCTTCTCCGCGCCAGGAAGTGCCCCGCAAACTTGGCCTCGCCCTAGGCTCAAGGCCTTTAATTAGGCACAGAGAGGCTCCCCTGGATGACCGGGGTTGGGAAAATGTGTCCTCTGTTGCTTTTCCATCTTAGTACGGAGGTGCAGATCCGAGAGGCAAGGCAGGGGGCTTTGAGACCAGTATTTTGGGGGAGTTAGAGTGGAGGTTCGAATCTAGGGAACCGGAGGGACCTCCTGCCTCGATGGAGACCCTGTAGATGAAGTGCTTCTGGCCCTTTTTGTCTTTCTGAGAGAGAGACAGATACCCATCTGGAGAGATCCTGGAGGGGGCAGGTCCATCCCTCCACCGAGGTAGAGAAGGCCCTGGGGTGCTCAGGAGGGCGGGCTCAGGGGAGGCTGACCGGCCTTCCGTCCGCCCTACGGCTTCCAGAATCTGGCAGTTGCTCAGTGTCACAGGTAGAAGGATGGATGTCAAGGTTCTGTAGTTGAGCCAGACTCCTCCTCACCCTTCATCTGGACTGTACAGCATAGTAATTTTCTTTGCTGCGCACTTGTTACACCAAGGTTGTTTTACATACAGTGTCATCCCAGTGGTTAATGTGTGTCGGAAAGGTTAAGTTAATCACATCGTATTGAAACTCGTGGAGAAGGAGCCAGGATCTTATTTCTTCCGAAGTGCTTTTTAGAGTAAAAGCCTCACATATAATCTCATTCATTACTAGGTATTACATGCCATTTTACCAAGTGCTTCTAAAAGGTAAAGAGCCTCTGTACTTTATGCGCTGTGTATATTCTTTTAAGTTAGAAAATAGAGGGTGTCTGCCAAATTCACTTTTACTTTAACATTTGAATTTAAGTACTTATTTATTAATTCTGTTTGAGCTTTTATAAAGCATTTGCTATTAAAAAAACCTTTTTTTTTTTTTTAATCATTCAGAGTACAATGTGTACTTAACACCGTTTTTGCATGTCCTTGGAAATGGATACAGCCTACTTCAGCTTGTTGGAGTGCCTTTCTTTGAAGATAGGGGAAGGCAAAGTTTGGGAATTATTTTTAGTTTCGCCTCTCATGTAGCCTTAAGACATTCTTAAACTGGGAATATAGCTTAAATGTTTTTATTTTTTTTTTAAGTGCTTTAAAAATAAAAGATTCTAAAAAAAAAAAAAAAAAAGATTCTAAGGCTAAAATCACCCACTCAAGCCATTTATATTAGGTTCTTTCTTGTTTTAATTTTTTTCCCAAATGCAATTATAATTAAAGAAAATGTACTGCTTAGAGCTGGAAGATCTGTTAAATGTTAGTAAGAATTATTGGTCCAGAATTAGAGGCCCAGTGGTGGCTCCCAGCAGTAGCAGTTCCCAGTAGAAACCTCCTGGGGCTTTGGGAGGGAGCATGCTGCCATTCTCAACTGAGGAAATGTTTCAGGTGTATCAGTCAGTTGGTGCAAGTCAGATTACAGCAAGTGCATTTTCACTTTGAGTAAAAGGGTATTTTAAGAAGAAAAGAAACAACCTGAAGTGTTTTCTAACTCATAACTCATCTTCTGGTTGGAGTTTTCATAAAAATGAGTTACTTGTTAAAACCAAGTTTCACTCTCAGATCTGAAAGACTCACTGTGTTTTAAAGATTCATAAAAAGGAGAAATTTTACTATGACTTTTAGCTTGGAAAAAAAAATTCAATTCTAAAATGCAAATCAACCCAAACTTGACTGCTTTAGGAGAGGCTGCTTTGGAACTAAGTTATTTCCTGTGATTTACTGTAGGGAATTAGATTGAATATTTAATTAAATATAGTTTGTTGTGCTTTACTTCCTGAGGCCTGCCTGAGAATTTGAAAGTGAGTTGCATAGGACAGAATAGTTGGAAAGCTGTTGAAAAGTTCAGAAACTTTTAGTTCCTTAAAGACTGGTTGTATTTGTGGGATATGCATTTGTATTTGTAGGAATGGTATGCAAAATCTTCTCTATACTTGTTTGAATATTGCTTAGAGCTGTCATAAGGCTACACACAAAGTGGAAGCTGAGACTTTTGGAAAACCCGGGATCTTTTAAACCATGTACAGTATTTATAAATAGTGAAACTTCATTTCTATGATCTTTTTTTTTTTTTTCCTCTTCCCATACAGAAAGTTTTCTAGAGCTTGGGAAGTAATATTGTGAGTTCTGGCTCTGTGTTTTGTTTTTGTTTTGAAATTATTTGGAACACTTAATAATATAGGTTAATAGCTTACTTCAACAGTAAGTCTTAACAGTTGTTAAAATTGTTTTACTATGAGCTACCTGAGATAGCTTGTGACCTGATGGTGCATTTTCTCATAGTGTTTAAAAATTCTTTTCTATTCTGAGGGCTTTCAATCTGCAGGTGAGTAATTTAGCCACAGAGATTCCATGGCAGGTTTGACGGCTGCTTTCTTACTGCACAGTTATATTTGACAGAATCTTGTGATCATTATTGAAATTAACCTTAAAGAAAACGTTTTTTACAGTCAGGTGAAAATCTCAATGTATGTGTCTGAGGAAAGGAGCATGAGGAAAGAGAGTTGGGAAAGGGGCTAATGCAGCGAAGTGTGATGTCTTATTTGCTATAGGCTGAAAGTTATGTGGGCCTGATGTGAACATGTCTGTGGCTCAGATGTTTTGTTCAGAAGTTCCCAAATAGATGTCAAATGTGAATACGTAATTGCCCCTCATAAGAGCTTCATTTTTATTTTACTTTCGGTCTTCTGGTAAATCCTTGGGGAGATGCGGCAGGAGGGGTGGCTTCTATTTTTGAATGATATTCAGCTTTTTTTTTTAAGTGACAAACATGTGAATACTGGAAAGAAGACATTTTAAATTCTCATGTCTCATGTATACTTTAAAAAATGTTGACGTTTGTTGAGATTCTACACACACACACACACCCCCCCCAGTTACTGAAAGGCTATGGCATTGGCAATGGACAGAAGTATTGCCAGCTATCATGCACTGCGAGGGGATCTTTTAAGTGCTTGCTTCCCAGGTGGTGCGGTGGCAAAGAATCTGCCTGCCAGTGCAAAAAATGTGGTTTCAATCCCTGGATCTGGAAGATCCCCTGGAGGAGGGCATGGCAACCCACTCCAGTATTCTTGCTTGGAGAATCCCATGGACAGAGGAGCCTGGCGGGCTACAGTCCATAGTGTTGCAAAGAGTTGGACGTGATTGAACCACTGAGCACCTCCCCCCCCACATGAAATGGGGAGGGAGAAGTGAATACTCAGTGGTTGCTTAGAATCCCTGATGGGGCGGCCCCAACGTTTTGCTTGCCCTTGTTCTCTAACCTCTTGATTCAAGCTCCTAAACTGCAGTTCTGGGTGACTTTCTAAGAGAACGTCTGTATTAGCCTGGAATTTCTTTGGGAAGCCTGAACTGTTTGTATTTTTCTGGCACCCTCTGCCCTTGGAAATGACCCAGTACCCTGGCATCATGGGAATTGACTCTGCTGGTTTTTTTTTTTTTTTTTGGTCTTTGTGTGCCATAACTTTCGGGCTTCCTGGGATCCTCTTAGAAAGGCTGTGTAAGCCCCATGGTGTGGGAGAGAGCAGAGGAGTTTGCATAGTTGTGCTCCACGTTGAAGGAGCAGATCCAGCCCTGCTTCTGCAGTTCAAGGTGTGCCTTCATAGTAACAGTTTGCAAAGACTTGCCCAGTCCCCCACCTGCCCTGGTGTACACAGAGGTCTTAAGTTGGTAGATTGTTACTCAGTTGTGAACCAGAGAGGACCAGATGAACTTGAAAGTGTTTATTTTGGTGTGTCTGAGGGGTAAAGGCTTGTTATTTCAATGGATACTCTGTGTACAAATGTACAAATGTACTCAAGTGTTGATGGATCCTCCTTATTTTGGTTAATTACCAATAAGGACCAACAATATTCAAGTCAGTGGCACAGAAAGTCTTAGAAGACAATTACTACCTTTTTTTTTTTTTGTAGTCTTAGATAGAACACAAGAAACATGAAAATGCTTATTTGTACATTGGTGATTTCAAGTGGTTCAACCTTTTTTTAAAAAAAAACAACCAACTTTTTTTTTTCTTTTTCCACTGGCATCCCAGTTTACTCGACTCAGTCTGTCGATGGTTTATGGACTTGTGGGCTAAGTGCTGAAAGTACTGAGTCTTGGGTTGAGTTATTCTTGCCACTTGGAAGGCATTTGGGTCACCTCTCCCCCCCCAACCCCTCCCACCGGTCCTCATGTAGCTTTACTGTAACCAAAAGAAAGAAAAGTGAATTAGTTTTGGTATTAGGCCCAATAAAATTGGAAAGCTAAATCTGCAGTTATTCTCACGTAATACATCAGGATATTTTTATTAGTACAGTTAAAGAACTGATTATTTTCAGTCTGTAGTCAAAGTATTTTCTTCCCATTTGTTGAATGGTTATTGTGTGTAAGTTATATTAGAGGCATTTGATTGATAAAAAAATGATTCAAATGTGGATCCTGTAGGGAGGTTAGATGTGACATGTAATATGATACATGCTAGCATGGTTAAGTGCCTTTGAGAAAAGTGGAGTTCTGGGTTGGTCATTGAGGTGGACCTTGAAAATGGAATGTTATTCTCCCCAAATTTCATTATAAAATATTCTCTACTGAACACTCGTCTACCTATCATCTAGTTTCTACTTGTTTCATTTTATTGTACTTGCTTTATCATATATTTGTCTGTTGGCACATCCATCTTCCCATCAATCCTTGTTTTTAAAATTTATGTTTGGAATGATGGGTTGGCCTTCATAAGGGCGTGAAAATAGGGAAGCACAGTTTCTCTGTGAGATGGATATAGGCTGCACATAGGGAAGGTGTGAAAAGTATGGGAAGCAGAGTCTACTGTCAGACTGAACTTGGACTTTATATACATTATAAAAATAATATAAACCAAATTTTTCTATGAGATTGTATCTTTGTTTTTGTAATATAAGAAATTGTGAAAATAGGCTTACATTTTAAGTTTTCTAAATACAATTTCTCAGAAACATGCTCTCCTGTAAATATAGATGCCCATGGAATGCAATTTGAAGACAGTGTGCTGCATTTGATTTAAAACTGATGTATAGAATTTGGTAATGCGTGGAACAGAATCGACTTAATGTGACTAGTAGAGGTTTATAAAATGTTTAGCTTTTTACTTGGTTCTTTAAAATCAACTTTCATGCCCAGTGTCCTGGGGACAGAGTGATTCAAAGAAAGATGATTGGGTGTAATTCTTAGGTTTTTTTTTTTTTTTTTTTTAATGAGAAATCTTGAAGTTATCAGTCTTTACATAAACCTACAGCAATTATGAGTGAAAGTTATGTTGCTTTACAGTTTAAATGTCAGATATCCTTAATAACTTTTTCATTATATCTTTATCCACTAACCCAAGTACAGTATGAAGTAGGTTATAAGAAGGTGTTTCAACAGATCCAGAGGAGGTTAAATTTAGATAGACTAAACCCAAAATTGATGTCAGGAAGGTAGACATAACTGCATGAATTCAGAATACTTGAAGTGAATCTGACTAGCCTTTTGGTGAACTAAAAGGTTTATACCGTAAAAACTCTGGCATATCAAAAGGCAGACATACAGATATATTAAAACTTATAAGCAATTTTAGAAATGATAGGTGTTGAAGAAATGTAGGAAGCTGTTTTTCTTGTGTGTTTATATCTATAGTAGCAGACAGCACTTTATTCAGAAGATACCCTGCTGCTGGGAGGGGGACAGTGATGCAAAAATAGACCACATAGGTCACCACTGTGAGGTTTTGTTAAATGAGTAAGTTACCACTCACCTGGATGAAGTAGCTTTCACAGCACACCAGGTCATCCCTCTTGTGTGGTTGCTAACGATGTCTGGGTCATCTAGTCAAAAGCAACTAGGAAACGATTGGTCAGTCTTGTTTTCCCCCTCTCTACTTCTGTAGATTGAGTGAGGGTGAAAATTGCTGGCCAGGTCTTTGGTCTTTCATTCCATAAGCAGAGAGAGAGAGGTAAAACATCTCCCTCTGGGCAGAGTTAGAAGTCACTGGGGAGGTCTGTGGGTTGACAGGTCATTTCTTCCACGGTGGCCCGTTCCTGCTGACACCAAGTCATGTGAGTTCTTCAGTTCTTAATGATCGTGGGTGGCACTACCATCTTTTGAGAAGAGAGTGTCACCTCCAAAGCACGTGGCCCATGGGAGTGTGCCTGTGACCTGGCATGTGCTCTTGCCTCTGACAGGTCCTGCTCTTCTCCAACCCTCGCCAGCCACATGCATGGAGATGCCCAGGCTGCCACCTTTTTGACCATGACTTGGTTCTATAATAATCTCTGCGTTGGTCTTTGACCTAAAAAGAAAGTCTTTTTTTTGCATTGATTAATTTTCTTCCTTAGATGATATTTGTCTTAATTGTAGCATTATTCTTTGTGTGGCTGAAGTGACAGACCTGATCTAGTACTAAACCCCATGATCTTGACAGCTCTGGAGATGCTGCCCAGCTCACCTGTTTAAAAGCAAAGCTGTCCTGAGAAAGAGGGTGGGAAGAGGCGGTGGCCTGTGTCCATTGGTTTTTCCTTCATTTGATGATGTCTAATGAAGGCTATTTTGATGAAGGCTATTTCTCAATTGCCTTTCTTTCTGAATCTAGAAAACGGGTCATGGTTTTGTGAATCTTTCCTTTTATTAAATTGGAGACTTGATAACAATCAGGACCAGGTGGCTCAGTGGTAAAGAACCCGCCTGCCAATGCAGGAGATGTGGGTTCAATCCCGGGGTTGGGCAGATCCCCTGGAGTAGGAAATGACAACCCACTCCAGTATTCTTGCTTGGGAATCCCTGGACAGAGGAGCCTGCGCGCTGCAGTCCACAGGGTTGCAAAGAGTTGGACAGGACTTGTTGCAAAGCAGGCATGCACAGTCAGGGTTTGAGAAGAAATGTTTTTCTGTTTGCTGCTGTGACCCTGAGTTGTTACACAGCTTGCCTTTGCATTGCTAGTGAGGGGCCTACATTATTGGTTTGCTGAGTTAAAAATTTGAAAGTAGCTAAAGGAACCTGATTTCAGGAAGGGGGAGGGGACCTCAGTGGTTGTGTTTTGTACCTGAAGTAAAAAAGTCTCAAAGAGCATGATTAACCCCCTCTTATTTGGACTCAAGCCAAGACAGAGGCATGCCTCCTGAAGGAAGGAGGAAGAGGAGGAGGAGGCACTTAGCTTTGCCTCTTTGCAGTGCCCCCCTCCCCATATCAGTGTTCCTATTTTAATTAAAAAATAAGTACCTTCCTCTACCAATATCATGCCTCAGAAGCCTGCCATGTAGGTGGCTTGAGGGAGGACCTCTCTTGTCTGAATGAGAAGTGCCTGCCCACAGAAGGAGGGAGCAGTATGTTTGTAGTGATGCTGAGGGTTAAGAGTGAAGAGGGTCTACCTGAAAAGAAATGCATTTGAATTTCAAGTCCAATTTGGAGAGATAAAAAATTGAATTATGTTAATTTCTAGACTTGTTAATATTGTGTGTCCTTCAAAGCTAAAAAAATAAAATAACCACATAAATATATGGAAATGGTCTATAGAAGTAAATATATATCATATCTCAGACAGTTTGGTTGTTTGGAAGCTAGGTAAAAGGAAATGGTTTGCATATGGTTTAGCCAGAGGGTCTTATTTTGGCAGATTCTTAAGGCAGTGGATTTCATTGCACTCCTATTTTGACATGAATTTTTGCAGTTATTCCTTAGTGTAGGGTTGCAGCGAGGTAGGTGCATTTGAGATGTTCTTTACTCTATAATGTTTAATTTGCAGGATCATCAATTTGTCACACCAGCGAGGGTTCCTTGTCAGATTTCAGCCCGCCAGTACTGTGATTTGAATACTTGAGACGCCCAGCCACCTTAAAGGCAGGCGTTGCATCACCTGTCTGCTCCGCAAGGCCAGCCTTGAAGGGGTCTGAGGGGGAGGTAGCCAAGGGGAACTTGCTGAACTTGTAAATATCAGCTGAGGTTGTTTGTATACCCGATAACCTAGCTGGCTGCACCTCTCTAAACTTGAATGTAATCTTTTTTTCTCTGGATGGGTAGATATGCATGCCATCATGAAATTTACATGCAGTGAATATGAAAGAGTCCTGTGGACCCTCAGGACTGAGAGAGTTCTCTAATCTGTGCGGCTGTATTGGTCTCTCTCCCTCAGCCTTTTGGAATTTAACTTTCTCTTTGGTAGCCCATTGTGACATTTGCATCCACTGAATGTGAGAGATTCCTGTACGCCAGCTCTGGTTACCCAAAGTGATTTCTGAACCCTTTAGAATTCCTGGAGTAGAATTACTTAATGTAGGGCCTGGGTTTATATTTATTATATGCATTTGCATTAATGTGTAGACTTTCAGGTTGTGATGGAACGCTGATGTTAAGCACAGTATTTGGTGACCTGTTTTAGAAGAGGGTCACTATAATGGTTTCTATTGTTGTTTTTATTCTCTTCTGAAATACATGGGATAATTAAAAAATTAATGCCAAAGAAAGAAATTTTCTAGAGTTAGAAATTCCTGTAATGAGGCACATTTTGATGCAGTTTACATTCTCTTTTTTTTTGTTTCTGTAATGAGTACTTCTCCAGCTGTGATCCCCCTGCTCTGTTGTAGCCCTGTAATATTATTCTTGAGGTGTTTCCTTAAAGTGCTCTATATTTCTTGAAATGCCATTTTGATACTTTTGATAATGAATTGTACCAAGAACATTTTTTTTTTTTAATGCAGAAGTCACTTTATTAAATAAAATTTTAGAAGCATGATTGTCAGAAGCTTCCAGAATTCCTCTGGCTACGCTTCAGTGTTTAGGTGGGTCCTTGTGCTGGAGGGCTAGTCTCCCTGTCTGTCACCATCCTTTCAGAGGCTGCCCTCCTGCATGGTCTTTTCAGCCTGAATTTCTCACTGTGGTGTCTGACTCTAGTCAGTATTAAATTAATCTGTTCAGCCGAGTTGAGTTACAAGCCATTTGGTAAGTAGTTTGAATATTAAGTTTGTGCCTTGCATTCCTTGGTGTGATTGCTTTATTTTGAGCTGAAGGGTAGGGGATAGAGAATAAAATGGAGGGAATATTGATATTGATCTGGAGGCAGCTCATATTTATGCTGAGTGGTTTTTTTCTCCATGAACAATAGGAGGGTGCGTGTTTGAAGTCAGTCAGTGTTAGACCTTACTACTTTCTGATTGCATGCCTTCTAAATTATATTTCTATGAAAAAAATTAAAAATACTGATTATTGTGCCATGTGCTCCCATTGAATAGTGTAAACTATCTTGAGTCACTTGAAATGCTGAATGTGTTCCTAGAAGGAATTCCTGCTTAATTTCTTTTGTGATGAAATTATGGAGACATTTTAATCAAAGACAAGCTGTTGATGGCTGTGTCCTTAGACTACCCATTACCTCTGCCTGTATTTATGTGTAAAAGCCAAGAAGAGAAAAGGGAAAACACATTCAGTTCTGGAAGTCTTAGAGCGGAGATCGATTGCACTGCAATTGACAACTCAGGGCCGCCAATTATGCCTCATTTACACTCCCCACCTCCATTTGTGTTTCAAATCACTCTTAAAAGAGCGCTGGGAGGAAGAAGTAATGAAGGATAACAGGAAAACTTAAACCATTTCAGAAGGATTCATGACTAAAGTCTTTGTGATCCTTAACTCTGAATCCACCCCTGGGATTGAAAATGGAGATAGCCCCCCACCCCTTAAATCATGTGCCCCATTAAACTCGTTTCTGGGTGGCTTGCTGAGACTGTTTGAGGGACTCACTGAGAAAAATGACATTGAATTTTATTAAGCAGAGTTTCAAGTCCTCCACCTGCCTTTTGCAGAAAAGCTCACCTCTGTTGATGAGCTGTCCCTGCTCCCCTGGGCTGTTGTCTTGTTCCTCAGGCTTGAAACCAGCCAGCAGCCACCTTTCTGCAGCCCTGCGAGGGACACACTGCCGGCTCACGGGCCCACCGAGAAGAGCGGGCCCACCGAGAAGAGCGTAATGACTTGTCAGACCGCATTTATTGTGCAAATGAACTTGAAAGTCAGCCGGGACAGCTCCCCCCTGTAGGCTTAAACCCTTTTGAGTTTAATGTCCCTTCTGCCTTTTTTCACCAGGTGACAGCTTTTGGATTTACAGTAACTCATTCTGGCAATAGATATATTTAGTAGTATTTTTGTGTGGTCGAACACGAGGCATGGCCTTTGACATCCTGCTAGGCGTGCTTGGCAATTTGACATCCTTCACTTTAGATGGAATTCCCTGGCTTTGTTTCCTGTGATAGTGTGGGAGTATGCATTTTGGCTCTTTCAATCAGAGGTGGAGGAAGACAGGAAAAAAGCAAAATTGGATCACACAAAGAGGGTATTAGTTTTCTCTTCTGGGTGTGGTACACTCGGCATGCTTTTTATTAGGAGTCTGAGCCTACGAAAGTAGTGCCAAATACTGAGAAAATGCTATACTCATATTTAGTTTTATTTTCTCTGATCTAGATTTAAATTTTTGACGAGCTCGACATTTTAGGGTCTTTGAACTCTTCTTTCATCCATGTACACATGGCAAAGAGAACTAAAATGCTTGTCTTTTTGTGATGTCTTTACCAGTCCTAAGTTTGCCATCAACTGCAAAGGGGGGACGTATTTGCCCCTCTCCCCGAGGAGGGGAGTGTTGGCTGCTACTGACTAAAAGCTTACCTGTGTGATTATGTTTCCTGAATGTAGTCAAAACTGACATCAAAAATTATCCCCTTTGAATTGTCATGAAATTTTAGCTTCTGAAACTTGATGAAGTGGAGAGAAACTGTTGCAGTCAGAGTTTTACAGTATTTTCTTTTTAAAAGTCACCTTTTGCTGTGAGCACTTTGAGCAGAAAATCAAAGTATCCCTACCTCCCGATAACCCACCAATAGGCCTGCCATTTAATTTTCTCATTCCCCACCTAAGGTCAATACCCAGGGTGGGTTAGTTAACAGTGTTCCATGTAGGGACTCTATTTTGTTTTCAGTTATGCACTAAATGAAGAATGCCTCGTGCAGCCCTCTGAGCTTTTTGAGGGCACACATCCACATGCTTGTATTTTAAAATAGTTCTGCTTTTGATCATCACCACCCCCCATTCTTTTTTCATCACCTCTTTGCTTTCCTTCTCATTTCAGCCCTCTCATTTGTTTTGAATACATTTTTCCAGCTTATTAATGAAAATCAGGTGAGACCTTTGCTTAAAGTTTATTGCTGGTTCCAGCAACCTGATGGTACTTACGACTGCCATTGGAAATGATCACTAAATCATTAATAGATCTGATCCCATTCAGAAGTATTTACAAGGAGATTTGTGTCTGAAACAGACAACAAGGAGTTGTCTATATAGAGGTTACCTTAAAGAGTTGCGATTCCTATTTATCTCCTTGTTCTTGACTTTTGGCTCAAGGCCTTTAAAGTTTACTGAGCTTTGTGTAAGAGAAGGTATGCGGAATCATGAAGTTTTTAGTTGAATAAATTTTAAAAGCACTGCTTGGTGTGTGAGCCTCTGGTTGGTCACTTGGAGATTTTGAGAATCCCTACCACCCACAGTGCTAAAAAGTTTATTTCTGTATTGAGCCTCTGTGTTGATGTATAATTCCCCTCCTCCTAGCCCCTGGTTTGCTCCTGGGTCTGGACTTGGGAGCTTCATTGAATCAGCTAACTTTATTTCCCCTTCATGTATCTGAAGCCATTTCCCATAATTATTTTCCCAGCTAACCCGTCCCAACTCCTTAGTAAACACTTCCAAGGACTTAAGATTTGTACACGTTGTCAAAACATCGAACCAGTATAGTACACAGCGGCGCTGGCAGTGCCCTTGTCCCAGGACAGCGCGCTTCTGGTCGGGTGGCTGGAGAGAAGGCCCGTGCTAACTTTCGGATGCTGTGTCTCCCATTGACATAGAAGAGAGGTAAGAGAACAGGGCTAGGAGGCCTGTGTTGGGTTCTCATCAGGGTTTGGAGGACAGTGGTCCTGTGTCTCAAATGAACGAAGTAGGAGCCCCACGTTAAGCCAGACCTGTGAAGAGGAGATCTGCAAGGAGGCAAGTAACTGAGGGGAATAAACTTAATGGAAGCAACTCAGTGTATTTTAGCCTTTTATGCTAAAAGCTTGTTAGTCTGCCTGTCTTGATTTTTTTTAAACTACAGTTTGTGCTGATAAGTAATCAGGGGGAGGGAAGGAAAGAGCGTTTTGGATGTGGGATAGTCTGAATGTATAGATGTGACTTCCAGCACTGCCGCATCCATCCCGTTCTGAGATGTGTAGTCAACCTGTGTTTGACTTTTGGAAGGGAGGACCACACCAAAGTGCAAGATGAGTAATCCTAGCCATATCAGTGTTGTGCTAGGTGTATATTGTCATCAGCTGTTTTTACTGAGCTCCAGTGTGTCCTCTTGCTTTTCAGTGGTGAATCTTGAACTTTGTCTCTAGCCAGAATCTGGCTTA